>NW_027361698.1:17150000-18350000 GCF_039654945.1 Dendrobates tinctorius
TACTCACCTCTCCTCCTCGCTCCCACGCTGATCCCGGCTCCAGTGTCAGGAGCTGCCCCCTCTGCCAGACACACAGCGGGTGCGCGATGTAGTGACGTCATCGCGCACTGGCTGTGAGTCAGGAGCAGAGAGGACTGAGGGCGGCGCCGGCCCTGATTTACAGCTGTAGTCTGCAGAGCAGCTTACTGGGCTGGGGGCGGGGCCTCTGGGGGTGTGGAGACCTGAAATGATATTCACTGCTTTGCAGTGAATATTCATTTCTCTTTAGCAGCGGGGACAGGGGCTCCTGCCTCCTGACACCCGCTGCTGCTCCGCTGGCAGGGGCCCCCATAGCAGCTGCATGGTGTGCGACACACCACTGGCTGGGGGCCCCTGGAGCAGCGGGGGCCCTAGGCAACTGCTGGCCCTGTATGCCTGCAGGTGCCAGGGCCCACCAGATGCCAGGGCCCACCGGAGAATCCACCGATTCTCCGGTGTGCCAGTCCGAGGCTGTGTATATTTGGTATCGCCGCATTCAGAATCACCCGATCAACATAAAAAATTAATTAACCCGATCGCTAAACAGTGTAACAAGAAAAAAATTTAAAACACCAGAATTATGATTTTTTGGTTGCCACTACATTGCAATCAAATGCCATAACGGGCGATTAAAAGATCATATCTACACCAAAATGGTAACCATAAAATTGTCAACTTGGCACTCAAAAAATAAGCTCTCACCCAGCCTGAGATCACGAAAAATAGAGACGCTACTTTTTAAATGGGAGAACTTGCACAATTGGTGGCTGACAAAATACTTTTTTTCCTTGGAATAGTCTTGGAAAATGGCACCATTATTTTTACCAAGTTTGAATTATTTTTTCACCACTTAAATAAAAAAGAATCTAGACATGTTTGGTGTCTATGAACTCACAATGACTTGGAGAATCATAATGGCAGGTCAATTTTAGCATTTATTGAACATGGTAAAAAAAAACCAACAACTGTGAAATTACACTTTTTTGCAATTTCATCGCACTTGGATTTTTTTCCCGTTTTCCAGTACACAAAATGTTAAAACAAATGGTGTTTTTCAAAATTGCCACTTGTCCCACAAAAAAACAAGCCCTCATATGGCCATTTTGACAGAAAAATAAAAAAAGTTATGGCTCTGGGAAGAAGGGAAGCAAAAAGCGAACACGCAAAAATGAAAATACCACCGGTCATGAAGGGGTTAACTGTGGTTTCATATGTTTTATTGGGAGCCTGTAAAAGTGGTGTAATACTCTGACAACTTCGTTACCAGCAGTGACCTTCGATTCCAGGGGTCTTCCCCATGCTTTTCCTATGCCATTTTAGTGCTGTTTCAATCACTTTCAGAAATTTTTAGACCCCCTCCAGTCCCCCTCCCATTGACTTCCATTATACTCTTTACTCCGGTCAGGCACCTGAGCATTATGATCTGCTCCACTTTAGTAACGAGTACCCGATCATTTTAGTGCTCGCTCATCACTACCAGCCACCTTTACTTTCTCAACCATTTCCTTCCTTTCGGTAAGAATTAGTTCCAAGATTGTAGATCCTCTTGTTCTCTCATCTACATTTTGAAAATTAAACGTTTTCAGCAAGAGAAGATAAGAATTTTCTGGACCCATTACTTTTGCCTGAGAGAGATTCCCAAAAAATATCTGGATAGTTAAAATCTCTCATGGTCACTATGTTGTATTTTTTTGAGAATAAAGACATCTGATGTAAAAAGAGTTTATACTTATCTTCCGTCTGTCCATGTGGCCAATAGTAAATATCTACAATAGTGTCCTCTCTGTTCTTCTCTCCTTGTATTCTTACCCAAACAGAGCTACCAGTCTCCGAAGCATGGTTCTCTGTGGTGATATATGTTTTCCTAACATACAATGCAACACCTCCTCCCCTTTTGTTAATTCTGTTTCTAATAAATAAGTTGTAGCCTTCAAGGTTTGTGTTCTAATTATGTGCATCATCCCACCAAGTTTCAATGATGCCTATGACATTATATCTCTCTTCCTGTGTTAGCAGCTCCAATTTGCCTTGTTTGTTTTGCCATGATCTGTGCCTTTATCTAGACACATTTAAATTTGAAGCTGGTTTCTCCTGCTCCTCTCTTCAGAATTTGTTGATTTTGTTCTTCCTTTCCATTTCTAATAGCAGGGTTCTCAAAAGAATTCATTAGCTGCATATTTTTTCCTGGCCGTATATTTCCATTCTCAAATCGCACTAGCTTAAAGCTCTGAAGATGAGTGTAGCAAGGAATGTACCAAATATGTGTTTCCCTGTTTTCGTAGGATGCAACCAATCTCTAGCAAGGAGTCCATCATACAGGTAATTCACTCTATGGTCAAGAAATCCAAAACTTTACTCATGTACTCTCGAAGTAGCCAGCTGTTCACCTGTAGAATTCTGTTCAGTCACTTTAGTCCATGTCCATCCACTGGGAGGATGAATGAGAAGAGGACCTGTGCTCCCAGTTTCTTGACTTTCCAGCTTAGGTCTTCAAAGTCTCTGCATACAGTTTCCAGGTCCATTTTGCTGTGTTATTTGTTCTTATGTGTTTTAGTAGACATGGGTAGACATCTATAATGCTGAAGAGTCTTGATAACCTATCAGACACATCTTTGATTTGGGTACCAGGAAGACACCACACTTCTTGTGAGGTAATGTCCAGTTGGCAGGTAGCGGCTTCTGTTCCTTTCAGTAGAGAATCCGTCATGACCACCAGTCTCCTTTCTTCTTCACCACAGTATTTCTTTTTCTCCCTTCAAGAGACTTTTGATTTCTTACTGTAGTGTTCTTTGTGGGAAAAGCACTTTTTTGATGTACATGTTCATACTTGCCCTGTGTGAGAGCCTTATATTGGTATGGGTGCTGACTGCCTCCTCATCCTCCTGCTTCTTTGTGTCACGTGATTCCATTTATCTTTTTCAGCAGGTACGTTGAAAAGTACCTCTCTTCAAACATTCTGAATAACTATTTCTACTCTGTCATTAGTTTCCGCAGTTCTTCTATTACAACATTCTGAAGAAAATCCTCATCTTCTTTGATGAGTTTCAGTGTAGCTATTCTCTCCTGAAGACTTTGCACGTTTTCCTCTAACAAAATCACAAGCTTGCATTTCTGGCATGTAAAGTTTGTCTTTTTCTTTGGCAAGTCTGTAAACAAATAGAGCATGTCCATACTCTTAAGGGTATAATTCTAAACCTAAAAGAATACGGTCCCCCCTATAATTCTAATCTAGCCCCAATAAAAAAAACTAAACTATCTCAGACATACTCAAGTCAAGGCCTTCTATTAACTGCAAATTAGACAAAATTGCAGATAATTAGACCCAAAATCATGTAACAGTGTACTGTTCTGATTTCATGAGAGGATCCCTTATGCAAATGATGATCAATGCCATAGCATCATGTGTCACAGTAGACTTGAGACATATTGCAAAGTTAGATCACATACTAAGCAATTACAATATTCTGTGCTTGTATGTTTAAGCTAAGTACTAAATAATAATAATAATAATAATAATAATTTTATTTCTATCGCGCCGACATATTCTGCAGCACTTTACATTTCAGAGGGGACTTGTACAGACAATAGACATTACAGCATAACAATAATCGCATAGATCATAACAGATACCAAGAGGAATGAGGGCCCTGCTCGCAAGCTTACAATCTATGAGGGAAAAAGGTAGACACGAAAGGTGGGTGGTAACAGTTGCCTTCATTGTTCGGACCAGCCATAATGTTAGGTGTGTAACAGTACAGACACAGAGGGCTAATAGATGCATAAAGCATGTGGGAACATAATGTGGGGAACTTGGTTATAGTAAAACTTTTGACTGTGCCACACAGGGATAGTTAGGTTAATGTGTTCAGGCGGTTGGCCAGTCTGAATAAATGTGTTTTCAGGGCACGCTTAAAATTGTAGGGATTGGGACTAATCGTATTGACCTGGGAAGTGCATTCCAAAGAATTGGCACAGCACATGTATAGTTTTGGAGACGAGAGTTGGAGATTCTGATTATTGAGGATACTAACCTCAGGTCATCAGTAGAGTTGAGCGACTTTAGTCGGATCGGGTTTCATGAAACAAAATTCGTTTCAGATGAAACTGGTCCGACTAGGGCAAAAAAAGTCGGCGTTTCGTCGGAAAACCGACCCCAATGCAAGTCAATGGGAAATAAAAGTCGGCATTGAGTGGATGAATTTGAGAGGAGGGGGCCTAGAACCGATCCTTGAAGAACTCCAACAGTAATTGGAAGATGTGGACAGTATATGGCGGTATACCATAAACACACGTGGGTTAACTTCACTCGGTATGTATGAGGCGAACCCTGTTGCATCACAGGGCCGCAGTACTGCAGAGAGAACGCAAATGTTTTGGTCACAAGACTGAGCCGAGGACAAGGGATTAGAGTCCCTCTAGACCCACTAGCGTCGGCGCCATAACTGCGGTGCCAGAGAAAGCAAACAAAGGAAAACCACACTATGTGAGTACAGCGCCGCTCCGGCAGATGCCACTAACCACCTTAAGCTCAGGCCAGGAAAGTGCACTATTTGCGCATGGCGCCCCTCTGACAGACGCTGATGTAGATGCAGTACTATCGTGCCTAGTGCTGGATGGCACAGTCTGGCTGTTGTGAATTCTCTTGATCTGACTTCTGAGTCGGGGCTCCCTCTGGTGGTCACTGCGGGTAGTGGAGCTTGCCGGTTTGACAGAAGTCTGCCACCTGACAATGATGATTGGAAATCAGGGGTTACTGACTTGGAGGATATAAGTGAGCAGGCTTCCCTCAGTTGCTGCTGGTGATTGTTTCTTCCTGTGTATTTTAAGGTCTGCTGTCTCCTGCCTGATCCTGCACTTTTCAGTTAAATTGTTAATTTGCTAATCCTTTGCATCTGATCTGGTTTTTGTCTCTTTCTGCTTTGCTGTGAGGGTTCAGCGTGCTCCCTGCTGGAGCAGTGCTGGACCCCGCTCCATATTTTACAACTTGAGTCAGTTTGTTCATTCCCCTGTTACAGTATATTAGTCTATTTTGCTTTGCTGCCAGTTCACACCAGAATACTGATATAGTAGGGGAGAGGTCGTGAGACCTCAGTGTTGTTTTGTACATCAGTCGTGTTGGAATTTTTAGGGTTTTTGTTTTTTTGCGTGATTGTAGATTCTTTCCTTTTCTATCCTATCTGGACAGTTTGGGCCCCATCATTTGCTCAGTCTATTTTCTGTCTGAGTTTGTGCCTCATCTTGTCTCACCGACAATATACGTTTGGGGGCTATTTCTTTGAGGTTCTACTCCGGGGCAGTTTAGATTTCACCTTTCTTACTTTAAGCGTAGTTAGTTCTCTAGCTGTGCCGAGGCATCTAGGGCATCGTAGGTACGCCCCACAGCTACTGCTAGTTGTGTTGTTAGGATCAGTGGTCTGCAATCCGCTGAGTTACCAACCTTTCTGGTTTCCTGGTGGCCTAAGCCTATTCCTGTTATCCTCCTCGGTGACCTATTCATAACACTGGCACTAGTTACTCAATCATCCAACACATTATTATTATTATTATTATGCATTTATATAGCGCCATTTATTCCATGGCGCTTTACATGTGGAAAGGGGAAATGTAGACAAGTATAATAAACATGTGTAAGACAAGGGACACACAAGTACATAAGGAGAGGGGACCCTGCCCGCGAGGGCTCACAATCTACAGGGATGGGTGAGGATACAGTAGGAGAGGGTAGAGCAGGTCATGCGGTGGTTCAGTAGACCGAGGGTCATTGCAGGCTATAGGCTTGTCGGAACAGGTTGGTCTTCAGGTTCTTCTTGAAGGTTTCCGTTGATGGTGAGAGTCTGATGTGTTGCGGCAGAGAGTTCCAGAGTATGGGGGAAGCAAGGGAGAAGTCTTGCATGCAGTTGTGGGAAGAAGAGATAAGGGGGGAGTAGAGAAGGAGATCTTGAGATGATCGAAGGTTGCGTGCGGGTAGGTACCTAGAGACCATGTCACAGATGTATGGAGGAGACAGGTTGTGGATGGCTTTGTATGTCATTGTTAGGGTTTTGAATTGTAGCCTCTGGGCAATAGAAAGCCAGTGAAGGGCCTGGCATAGGGGGGAGGCTGGGGAATAGCGGGGAGACAGGTGGATTAGTTGGGCAGCAGAGTGTAGGATGGACTGGAGCGGTGCCAGAGTGCTAGAGGGGAGGCCAGAAAGTAGGAGGTTGCAGTAGTCAAGGCGGGAGATGATAAGAGCATGCATTAGTGTTTTTGTGGTTTCATGGTTGAGGAATGTGCGGATCCGTGAAATATTTTTGAGTTTGAGGCGGCAGGAGGAGGCGAGGGCTTGGATATGTGGTTTGAAAGAGAGTGCAGAGTCGAGGATCACCCCAAGGCACCGAGCGTGCGGGACTGGGGAAAGAGAGCAACCACTGACATTGATGGATAGGTCTGGTGGAGGGGTAGAGTGAGATGGGGGAAAGATGATGAATTCTGTTTTGTCCATGTTCACTTTGAGAAAGCGAGCAGAGAAGAAGGCTGAGATAGCAGACAGACATTGTGGGATTTCAGTCAGTAAGGAGGCGAGGTTGGGTCCAGATAGGTAGATCTGCGTGTCATTGACATAGAGGTGATACAGCAAACCATGGGATTCTATGATCTGTCCCAAGCCAAAGGTGTAGATGGAGAATAGTAGGGGTCCTAGGACAGAGCTTTGAGGAACACTGACAGACAGGGGGCGAGATGAGGAGGTGGTGTGTGAGAGGGAGACACTAAATGTTCGGTCTGTTAGGTATGATGAGATCCAGGATAGGGTCAAGTCTGTGATGCCAAGAGATGAGAGAGTCTGTAGCAGGAGGCAATGGTCTACGGTGTTGAAGGCAGAGGACAGGTCCAGGAGAAGGAGGACAGAGTAGTGTCGCTTGCTCTTGGCGGTTAGTAAGTCGTTAGTGACTTTAGTTTGGGCAGTTTCAGTTGAGTGATGTGGTCGGAAGCCAGATTGTAACCGGTCAAAGAGGGAACAGGAGGAGAGGTGGGAGGACAGTTCAAGATATACATGCTGTTCCAGTAGTTTTGAGGCGCAAGGGAGAAGAGATATCGGGCGATAGTTAGACACAGAGGATGGGTCAAGGGAGGGCTTTTTGAGGATGGGTGTGATTGAGGCATGTTTGAAGGATGTGGGAAAGACACCATTTGTAAGTGAAAGGTTGAAGAGGTGTGTTAGTGATGGGATGAAGACTGTGGCCAAGTTAGGGATGAGGTGAGATGGGAGTGGGTCAAGGGCTCAAGTGGTGAGGTGTGATCTTGACAGAAGGGTGGAGAGCTGATCTTCTGTCATGCAGAGAAGCAGGCTTTTGCAGAACAGGGCTGAGCAGCTAGGAGTGGCATTGGGGGCTGCGGGCCAAAGTTTTGTATGATCGTGTCGATCTTCTGCTTAAAGAAGGAGGTAAAGTCCAGCAGAAATGAGAGGAGGAGGTGCTGTGGGATGGAGTAGAGAATTGAAAGTGTTGAAGAGCTGTTTAGGGTTGTGAGATAGAGAGGATATGAGAGATGCGAAGTAAGTTTGTTTTAATTTCCCACGCAGCAATGGCATAAAGTGAGACTAGGGACTTTTTTTTTTTTAAGTGGCGGAGGAATACAGTGCGGAAGGATACCTACCTTCCGTCATTGGATTCCTGCAGCCCGTAGAGAACGGCAGCATCATCTGATGCTGCAGTTCTCTACCCAAGATCGTCGTGGGACACACTCGTGGACTGCTTCGGATCGTGGGTGAGTATTTTTGTGGTTTGTTATGTTAATATTTATTCCGGAAAAGACAATGGCTTCGGGGAACAATGTGACAAGTATTGGTAAGTATGTTACTCTATGTTATATGTACTGTATGTCTATGTATGTATTGTATGAATGTATTGTATGTATGTAGTATATATGTGGTATGTATGTAGCATGTAGTATGTATGTAGTATGTATGTAGCATGCATGTAGCATGTAGTATGTATGTAGCATGCATGTAGTATATATGTAGTATGTATGTAGCATGCATGTAGTATATATGTAGCATGTATGTAGTATGTATGTGGTATGTATGTAGCATGTAGTATGTATGTAGCATGCATGTAGTATATATGTAGTATGTATGTAGCATGTAGTATGTATGTAGTATGTATGTAGTATGTATGTGGTATGTATGTGGCACGTAGTATGTATGTAGCATGCATGTAGTATGTATGTAGCATGCATGTAGTATGTATGTAGTATGTATGTAGTATGTAGCATGTATGTAGTATGTATGTGGTATGTATGTAGCATGTAGTATGTATGTAGCATGCATGTAGTATATATGTAGTATGTAGTATGTATGTAGTATGTATGTGGTATGTATGTAGCATGTAGTATGCATGTAGTATGCATGTAGTATGTATGTAGCATGTATGTAGTATGTATGTAGTATGTATGTAGTATGTATGTAGCATGCAGTATGTATGTAGCATGTATGTAGTATGTATGTAGTATATATGTAGTATGTATGTAGCATGTATGTAGTATGTATGTAGTATATATGTAGTATGTATGTAGCATGTAGTATGTATGTAGCATGCATGTAGTATGTATGTAGCATGTATGTAGTATGTATGTAGTATATATGTAGTATGTATGTAGCATGTAGTATGTATGTAGCATGCATGTAGTATGTATGTAGTATTTTTTTTTTTTTAACATTTAACACATTAGCCGGATGATGGGACTACTACTGTCCCATCATTGGCTAATGTGTCAATCACTGTCATGGTAGCAGGCATCGCCCGATGGGACTTGTAGTCCCATCGGACGATGCTTGCACAGACCCCCGGACATCAGCACAGCCCCCCGGCAGGCCGGCACAGCCCCCCGGCAGGCCGGTACAGACCCCCACAGGGTGCACAGACCACCGGCAGGCCGGCACAGCCCCCCGGCAGGCCGGTACAGACCCCCACAGGGTGCACAGACCACCGGCAGGCCGGCACAGCCCCCCGGCAGGCCGGTACAGACCCCCACAGGGTGCACAGACCACCGGCAGGCCGGCACAGCCCCCCGGCAGGCCGGTACAGACCCCGGGCAGGCCGGCACAGCCCCCCGGCAGGCCGGCACAGCCCCCCGGCAGGCCGGCAGAGACCCCCGGAAGGCCCGAAATGACGGCGCATCATGATGCGCACACACCGCGCATCATGATGACGTCAGTCTGTCAATCAACTTTGAACTTCCGATTCCGATGCCGAATTCCGATATTGAAAAAATATCGGAAGTCGGTATCGGAATTCCGATACAGCAAGTATCGGCCGATACCCGATACTTGCGGTATCGGAATGCTCAACACTAATGTCCAGGCATATTAGAGATGAAGGATGATTATTTATTCTCAACGTGTTTCAAAGTCACTAGGACTTCTTCCTCAGGAGGTGCTATAAATGTACAATATCACTACATGCTGTTTAAATAGATTACATATTCAAATCTGGCGCCTAGCAGAGACCTGTTTAAATAGATTACATATTCAAATCTGGCACTAAGCAATGTAATCATTGATTTTTCGCGGCAGCGCTGATGATATCCACAAAATTTCTAAACTAAATATAACTGTACAGGGGCAGCAGATAAGGAGGTCAGAGGGCAAAAGTTGATGCCTCCGACTGCTGGCCGACCCCGGGGTACTGATGGCCGGCCCCAGGACCCATCAGTGGCTGTCAGGCTGGCAATAGCCAGCAGCGCATACTCACCAGCAGACAGTCCGTGTTCACCTCCAACTTGGGATCACATAACAGGATGTCTATCTTGCCGAAGCAATTCTCGAAGCTGTCCCCGGTAGTTATGGCTGCAGGCAGTGTCCGTGCAGTTGCAGTGGCCTCACAGTGCAGGATGGAGGAGGAGGCAGCTGCCTGCATGTCTCTCAGATCCGAGCTCCCTTACCCCCAACTCAGTGCCCCGGCATCCTTCGTTCCTTTGGGCCTCTGCCGCACTCATACATAGGAAAAAGTTTGATACCATTGTACTCAGCAGCAATCTGGGAGTCAGAAATGCTTCCAGGCGTTTTCCTCATCCTGTTCTCTTTCCATTCAGCACTTTTTCCATCCATTTCAACATTTTCACTGCTCCGCAGACCTCTTTGTAAAGTTTGCCAGAAAAATACTCTGATTTCCTATTGATTCCCTTAATATTTGTTACCCAAAATAAGCTTTCGAAAATTAGGAATTGCTCAGTTCGAGTAAAGAGCACCCGAGCATTTTAGTGCTCGCTCATCTCTACCGACCACCACTGAACAAGATTCAGTAGTTGAAATGTTATGACTGGGCCAAGAAATATCTGAAGACAGATTTTTCAAAGGTTTTATGAACTGATGAGGTCAGAGTGATTCTTGACAGACCAGATTGATGGGCCATATCTGGAGCAGTTACAGACCTCCACTTCAAATCAGACAACAGCTAGGTGTAGATACTGCTATAGCTAGATATTATTAAAGATGAGTTAGTTGGACCTTGTTTTGGCTGAAAATGGACTCAAAATCAACTCCCAAATCTACTACCAATTTTTAGAAGGCACTTTCTTCAAACACTGGTATAAAATAAGGCCTGCACCTTTCAAGAAAACCATGAATTTTATGCAGGACAGTTCTCCATCACATGCATAAAGTTCTCCACTGCTTGGCTAGCCAGTCTATAGCTACTTTCACACTTGCGTTTTTTTGCTGCGCGTTTTTGCGCACACAAACGTATGAAAAAAATGCATCATGCGTTTGTGTGTGCTTTTTTGCGGGTTTTGGTGCATTTTTTTTAAAAAAAGCATGCTTTTTTTGCGCATACGTGCGCATTACAATGAACACGTATGCGCACCCATAAACTTTAATGGGTGTTTTGCTGTAAAAAAAAACGCATTGCATGCTGTTTTTTGGGGCAAGTCGGACGCACAAAAAATGCAACAGGATGCATTTTGTGCGCCCGAGCGCAGACTGCAAAAAAACGCATGCGCATACAAACGCGTACGTGCGCATATGCGCACCCATGTCAAAGTATAGGGGAAAAAACGCATGCTTTTTTTGCGCTAAAAAGCAGCGCAAAAAAACGCAAGTGTGAAACCAGCCTAAGACCTTAAAAGGAATCTGTCACCTATTTTTTTCGACTATCAGCTGCCGGCACCACCATCAGGGGCTTATCGATAGCATTCTGTAATGCTGTAGATAAGCCCCCAATATAACCTGAAAGAGAAGAAAAACGAGTTATATTATACTCACCCAGGGGCAGTCCTGGTCCGGTTTTCGTCCGATGGGTGTTGCGGTCCTGTCCGGCACCTCCCATCTTCTAGTGATGACGTTCTCTTCTTTGCTTTCTGTCACGGCTCCGGCGCAGGCGTACTGCTCTGCCCTATTGAGGGCAGAGCAGAGTAGTGCAGTGTGCTTGCGCCACGAAAGTTCAGAGAGGTACGGCGTCTGCGCATTGCAGGACTATGCTCTGCCCTCAACAGGGCAGATCAGTGCGCCTGCACAGGAGCCACGACGGGAAGCAAAGAACAGGACGTCATTGCTAGAAGATGGGAGGCGCCGGACCGGATGAAAGAATAATGAGAAACATTACAGTAGATTTATACTAAAGAAAAACAGCACACCTCTCTGAACAGTATCTGGGAGGCTGTGGTTGGTGTTACTCAAAAAGTTGATCATCAACAGATTAAGAAACAGACTGACAGACTCCATAAATGGAAGGCTTATGACTGTTATTGAAAAGAAGGGTAGTTATATTGTACTGGTCACTGGTATTTAATGAAAACATTTCAGAAATGTATTTTTGCATTCTGTATTATTTTGTTTCTATTCTCACTTTAACATAGAAAACTAAATAATTGAGATGGGAACATTTTCATCTAGTTGCACAATAATTCTGCACAATATTAGTTGTCCAACAATTAGGCATGCATACATATTCTCCTAAGAAACACAAAACCTCACTTTTACTTTCTTAAATAAAGGTTTATCAACCTTTTGGATTGATCAACATTAATTTAGTTTTTCAATTATAATTAGTCAAAAATATAAACTAGCTAATAATTGTGCACACAGTGTAGACTAAGCAATCCAATGATGTTTGCCATCCACTCCACATTAGACAGTAAACTGATAGATTGACAAATGCATAAAATATTAAATAAATAAAATAATATTAAATCTTAAGCGTTTTAAAAATTAGTTATCTCTAATCACAACAGAGAACTTCCATTGCTTTTAAAAAATCTAGCCAAAGATTAAACCTCTGTCAATTATCTTTACCTCTTCATTAGTCAGAGTACCTACTATATAAATTTTTTATAAATTAGGATACAGTGATACCAGATCTTGCCTGCTTTTATACAATAGATTATAGTAGTTCAGTAGTTAAATTTTTAACAGGGTTTAAAAGTTTCTGATTTACAAGTGCATGTGTGTATATATAAAAGTGGAGCTGATAGAACAATAGAAAGATGGAAAAATTTTATAGGCAGATGTAAAACTCAAAGAAATCAGTGGCATGCTTATAGAGCAGGTACAAATGTAAAACCACTACTCAGCATCTTTCCAAATAGTAAGCACAAAAATCTAAAAAAGAGCCTGTCATTCTCAAAAAACGTTATTTCCCTGAAAATGTTATAGTACTCTTCTGTCTCCAAGGCTTCCCTCATGCTACGCCAGTTTTCTAGAGAGCACTACCCCAAAAGATCTAATATCCTGCCCCCACAATTTTAAGCATCCTTCAAACACACTTCTCTTTATACAAGCTTATCATCTCAATTCACTAGTCTAACTCTTCCTTGTTCCCTCTTTCTAAATTTTCCTCACACTTTGGCACTTCCTACTTATCTTTTTCCACATCTTCCAAACACCCAATATCACTTGTTAAATATACTTAGAAAGAAACTGACCAATGAGCGGACATTACAGATTACTTGAAATGTCCTATTTTTTATAATGATGGCTGGACCATAAATGATGAGAATCTTCTACCCAATATGTAACCACCCCAACTCCTTATACAGTCATGGCTGAAAGTATTGGAATCCTTGAAATTGTTCCAAGAAATGAAGTATTTCTCCCAGAAAAGTATTGCAATTACACACGTTGTGTTATATACTTGTTTATTTCCTATTTATGTATTGGAACAACAAGAAAAAAAAGGTAAATTGGACATAATTTCACACATAACCCCAAAAATGGGCCAGACAAAATTGTTGGCATCTTTCCAAAATTGTGGATAAACAATTTTGTTTCAAGCATGTGATGTTCACAAACTCACCTGTGGCAAGTAACAAGTGTGGGCAATATGAAAATCACACCTGAAACCAGACAAGAAGGGGCAAAGTTGACTCAATCTTTGCTTGTGTGTCTGTGTGTGCCACACTAAAGCCCCCTTCACACATAGCGAGATCGCTAGCGATATCACTAAAGCGTCACCGATTTTGTGATGCAACAGCGATCTCGCTACATGTGACACTTACCTCCGACCCGGCTCCCTGCTGGATATCGCTAATCGTGCAAGATCATCCTGGTCCATTTCTCGTCATTGGCTTCCTGCTGGCGCTGATGAGCTACTCCATGGATGCGGGAGGAAGTCATCACCAGAGCTGCTGTCTGACAGGTAAGTAACGACCGCCGACTGCGGCTACGTCGCTGGTGAGATCTGCCTGTTTGGCAGCTCACTAGCGACCATTTAGCGATGCTCCAGCGATCCTGACCGGGTCGTATCGTTGTCGGCATCGCTGGTGCATCGCTAAATGTAACGGGACCTTAAGCATGGATAACATAAAGAGGAGAATAGAACTGTCTGAAGTCTTGAGAACTAAAATTGTTGAACAATATCAACAATCTCAAGGTTTCAAGTTCTCCAGAGATCTTGATGTCCCAGCATAATCAAGAAGTTTACAACCCATGACTCTGTAGCTAATCACAATGGATGTGAGCACCAGAGATAACTTGATAAAAGGATACAATGTATGATAGTCTGGATGGTGGATAAGCAGCCCCAATCAAGTTCCAAAGAAATTCAAGCTGTCCTGTAGGCTCAGGGTGCATCGGTGTCAGTGCAAACTATCAGTCAACAATTGAATGAAATGAAACGCTATAGAAGGAAACCCAGGAGGACCCCCCTGCTGACACTGAGAGATAAAAAAGTTAAACTGCATTTTGCCAAAATATAGATGAGAAAGATAAAAATCCTTCTGTAAAAGCAGCTTGTGGACAGATGAGTCCAAAATAGAGCTTTTTGGTAAAGCATATCATTCTACTGTTTACCGAAAACAGAATGAGCCCTACTGTATAAAGAAAAGAACACAGTACCTATTAACATATATGGTAGAGGTTCAAAGATGTTTTGGGGTTGTTTTGCTGCCTCTGTCACTGGGTGTCTTGACTGTGTGCAAGGCATAACGAAAGCTGAAGATTACCAAAAGATTTGGGTCGCAAAGTAGTGCCAAGTGTCAGAAAGCTGGGTTTGTGTCCTAGCTCATGAGTCTTCTAGCAGGACAAAGACCCCACACATGCTTTAAGAAGCTCCCAGAAATGGATGGAAATAAAGTGCTAGAGAGTTCAATTCTGCTACATATTGCAGTGCTGAAGCCCTACTATATGTTACACAAGCGATCAGAAGATTGCAGCATTAAGTCTCCTCAGGAGACTATTGAAGAAAATAAAAAGTGTAAAAAATGTTTTTAGAAATATTACAAAAATATAACATTTCAAATCACCCCCCTTTTGCCCCATTCAAAATGAAACAATAAAAAAACCACATATTTGGTATCCCTGTGTTCTGAAACGCCCGACCTATCACAATATAAAAAGAATGAATTCAACTGGTAAATGGCGTGAGGGTGCCAACCGTTATGTCTGTGTCACACTGTGTTACAGAGGGTTAAAACAGAGTACACCAACTCCTCTAGATGGCAGCAGAGATGTGAGAGTTGAATATCCAGCTCACAGGCAGACCAGCAGTAACACAGTGAAACAACCACTAGGTGGCAGCAGAATAGCCAGAGAGCCAAGTCCTACAGATGGTTGCTTGTCAGATAAATGTTTCTGTCTGCCCTGGGCCATCTCAATGCTTCTCTGAACCTCCCTCCAAACCTCCTCCAACCGTTGAACCGCCGAATCAGCCCCTGACACCTCGAATGCAGCCTGGAAAATTCACCAAATTAGGGGTGAAAACTGTAATTACAGAAAAACGGAGATGCCAGTGGACTGATTAATCCGATTATAGAATGTGAACTCAGCCACGGGTAACGAGGAACACCAATCATCCTGCTGAGACATGGCAAGACGCCTCAAAATCTGTTCCAGAGACTGATTGGTCCTCTCTATCTGAACGTTGGTCACGGGATGGTAGACAGAGGAGAAAGTCAAACTAATACTCAATCTCTTGCAATACGCCCTCCATAACTTAGATATGTATTGCACCCCTCTGTCAGACACCATGTTCAGAGGCATGCCATGAAACCATACAATGTGCTTAGTATACAATTTAGATAGTATCTCAGCGTTAGGTAGTCCTGCCAAGGGAAAAAAATGTGCTTGTTTGCTAAACCTGTCAACCACTACCCAGACCACTGTCTTGCCATTGGAAAGAGGGAGATCAGTGATAAAATCCATGGACAAGTGCATCCAAGGTCTATCCAGAATTGATAATGGCACCAATTCCCCGGCCGGCAATGGGAGACTTTAGCACAAGCACACGTATCACAAGTAGACACAAACATGGTGATATCAGATGACATGGAGGCCCACCAAAACAGTCTCGCAATAGCTCTCCGGGTGGCCAAGACGCCCGGGTGCCCACTGAGAGCAGAGTCATGGAACCCTCAATCGATACTGAACTGGGGCAAAGAGTTTGTTATCAGGCAAGAGATTTAGCCTCACGAATTTCAAGCTTTAATTCGGAGGACATCCCTGTAATGACCAACCCATGCTGAAGAATGGAGGAAGGAGGTTCGGGAAGAGATATCGGATCCAAGCTATGCGATAAGGCAACGGCCTTGACATTCTTGGAACTGGGCCGAAAGGTGGTTGAAAAATGGAAACGTGAAAAAAAAGCGACCACCTAGCGAGCCTTGGAGTTAAACGTATGGCAGACTCAATGTATAACAGGTTCTTGTGGCCCGTAATCACAGTGATCCAAAAAGTATCTCCATTCTTCAAAAGCCAATTTTATGGCCAAAAAAATCCCAATTACCAACATCGTAATTTCATCTTGGAGAAAAAGGCACATGGTCTTAAATTAGTCAAAGGAATGGGTCCCTGAGACAACACTGCCCCCACTCCCATCACCAATGCGTCCACTACAATGAATGTTTCTGATGGATCGGGCTGAACCAACACAGGAGCAGACATAAAATGCTTCTTTAATGCTGTAAAATGCTTCAACTGCCAGAGACAGACAAACCCTCAGAGGTGAGAAATTCCGTTTTCCACTCGTCCCCTTCCTCAATGCAGATAAGTTTATAAGCTCCCCTGAGATACAACTTGGAAAACCACTTAGCCCCCAATAATTGGTTGTAAAGCTCAGGGATGAGCGGGAGGGGTTAGGTATTTCTCACCATAATTTTATTTAATTCCTGAAAATCGAGGCAAGAATCCAGCAGCCACAGGTGAAACAGAGGGGCGGATGTGACCTTTGCGTAAACTTTCAGAGATATACTCTTTCATAGTGGTGCATTCTGGGCCAGACAGATTGTACAAACGGGTCTTGGGCTATTTAGCACACGGAATTAAATTAATCGTACAATCATAGGGAAAATGTGGTGGCAAGACACATCTCCAAAATCTTTCAGGTACTCCGGAATACCCTCCAGATTAACGGAAGACACCAGAACAGCAGAAAGAAAACCATTTGAACAGTTAGGACCCCATTTAACAATATCATGAGATTCCCAGGCTATAACAGGATTTTGAAGCTGTAACCAGGGGAATCAAAACACCAGTCCCGCTGGAAGGTTATCCAGAATGTAACATGAAATTTGTTCCTGGTGCAAGGAACCCACCTTGAGGAGGAATTCCTCAGAGACAAACATAACCACATTTTGAGCCAACAGTGTCTTATCAATGGCAATGATATGAATGGGAGTCTTTAGCCTAACAGTCCTTAACTTACTCTTGGACACCAGACTAGAGTCAATAAAGTTCATGGATGACCCACAGTCCACAAATGCTGAAGTGGGTACATAACCTTCTCCACAACAAAGTTCCACCTTTAAGTGGATTTTTTTGAAATGTGGAAACTGGTACCTGAGAGTCTGCGTGACCTGTTCGACAAACACCCAGACTTGGCAGCTTGTAAGTCGGTGGGCAAGAGGGGCAATCCTTCTTCCAATGTCCCAGATTTCCACAATAAACACATAATCTCCCTTCATGTCACCACTTCCTCTCCATGTCCTTGAGATTAGTGGCCCCAACCTCCATAGGTTCCGTATATGTCATAACCTCAGACTTGGCAGGATTTACTGGAATCTCTCGCTGGATTACTCCTATCTCCTTCAATCTCCGACCCATGCGAATAGCCTGGGTCATGACCTCCTCCAAAGAAATGGGTGGCAGATGGAGAGGCAAAACGTCCTTGAGATGATCTGAAAGTCCCCTCCTGATCCGGCATCTTAAAGCAGAGTCATTCCAGGACACCTCGGGGGACTACCGTCTAAATTCAGAACAATACCATTCAGCAGTGAGTTTACCCTGCGAGAAACCCATGATCGTGTCCTATGCTACCCTGACCCAGTCTGGTTCATCAAAAATCAGTCTTAAAGCTTCAAAGAACCTATCCACAGACAAACATTCAGGGCAGTAAGAGGTAAAGAAAATGCCCAAGTTTGAAGACCCTCCCGGATCTGGGTCTGAGGGAGAAAAGTAACTAACAACTCTATCAGGTTTTAAACTCTATCTGAATATATAAAACTTCTTCTCTCTGGAGAAAGTATCTGGGAGCCTGACTGTAGGTTCAGGAGAGTGTAAAGAAATATAAATGGGGTCGGATTGCCTAAAAGCTGATTGTGTCATATAACCCTGAACAGATTTCACAGCTTCAGTAAGTTCTCTCTGCAGTAGGTTATGAGAAGTGGCAAGGGCTCTATGTTCCACTGACAAATCCTGCATCATTTGGGTCAAATTTGACATCTGATCCGCAAGAGTGCAAAGCAGATCCATGGAGAGAGAGGAGAGAATGTGTGGCCAGTTATAATATCACACTGTGTTACGGAGGGTTAAAACAGAGTACACCAACTCCTCTAGATGGTAGCAGAGATGAGAGAGAGTTGAATATCCAGCTCACAAGCAGACCAGCAGTAACACAGTGAAAAAACCACTAGGTGGCAGCGGAATAGTCAGAGAGCCATGTCGTAACCAGAGTAACGTAGTACCAAGGGGAAATCCAAAACACTGTGTCAGGAGAGAGAAACAGGTCACTAACAGAGGTATCAGAAGGGAGAGACAAATCAAGTCAGGGATGAGCCAAAGTCAAATACCGGAGAACCCAAACACACAGAGAGATAAGGAGCAGAGGCGGGCAGAAAGAAGGTAAACAGACCCAGGTAGGGTCAGGTGTACTCAGCAGGACAAATCAGGAACTCACCAGAGCCCGCTACACATGCCAAAGGCAAGCAATATAACTGGCACTGAACACAGGTTGCAGCACAGATACATAGTAAACCTGACACCAGAACGAGACCAGGAAAATTAACCCCTGATATGACCAGACCAGAAAAGGAGATGCAAAACCCAGCCTGGATCATGACAGTCTGGCCCTTTTTGGGGATTTGTTTGAAATTATGCTCATTTTGAATTTTTTTCTTTTTTTTGCTTTGTTCCAAAACAGACAAAGGTAATAAACCTGTGCATAACAAAATATGTGTAACTGCTATAAAATTCCTGGAGAAATACTTCATTTTCTGGAACAATTTCAAGGGAACCAACACTTTTGGCCATGATTGAAGATTGAAACCAAGCAGGGCCCTCACTCCTCCTGTAACTGTTGTATTTTGTGTTACTTTATAATGTCTTTATTGCCTGTACGTCTTTGCTCAATTGTAAAGTACTGTGTAGTATGTTGGTGCTCTATAAATAGAATTATTATTATTATTATTATTATTATTATTATTATATAGCAATAATCTGGAAGCTTAATGGAGCAATAATTACAAGGAGAAAATGAAGGTATATTCTCCCCATAGCCACTCACTTCAAGTCATTGGGACATTGCAGGTATTTCCGCTCACTGTACAATGCGCACACTGTTCTCTTTCCCCTCCACATTGATATCCAACTCTGCACACACTTACTGCACACACATGCTGCATATATGCTGCAAAGGATGTTGTCTGTCATTCTCGGAGCAAGGAAGTGATTACTGGGCAGTGAGTGGTGACTGTGAGGGTATATTCCCATGGTTAGTAAACGCTGTGGCTTGGAAGCTGCGTACATCTTCAGCGTCCAACTCGCAGTGGACAGATGTTACAGCATAGTGGATGGGATTTCATGAAATCCCATGTCTACTATGCGTACAAGGATGCCTCAGGCTTCCCTGAGTACATGCACATGTGGCGTGTCTTTCCAGACCGCAGCATGTGTATTTATCTTGCGGATATTCTCAGTCTCTGCAAGATAAAGTCACCTGTACAATGTATAGGGTGTGGTGATTCCTCACGGTTCAAAGAACACATATGGAATCACCTCCTTTCACTGCTTAATACTGAATGTGGGAACATACCCTAACAGCTCCCTGTATTACCCTGATGACTGAAAGCGAGTGGCTGCATGGATAATATATCTTTCATTCCTCCCTCTTGCTGCTGTTAAGCCTGGTGGACATAATAGAAATGCTATTTAACTGCAGATTACCACTTAATCTGCAGGTAAATATCATTTTAGGAGGTGACAAATTCTCTTGAAACACTACAAATTGCAATGTGAAAAAAAGAGGTAGACCAGAGTGCCCCTAGTTTTAGGGACCTGGTGTCAGAAACGAGCAAATATTGCATAGGGGAGAGGCCAACACTGAACAGCTGAGACAATCCAGGTAGGAAAGTTCCAGGAGCATCAACTGAACAGATTAACCCTTGGACTGCCAGAAAGGGGAGAGGCCAACACTGAACAGCTGAGACAATCCAGGTAGGAAAGTTCCAGGAGCATCAACTGAACAGATTAACCCTTGGACTGCCAGAAAGTAAAATACCTACACTGTTAGATAAGATGGTGAAGTACTTCAAAAAAGTGCAGGAGTTCATGAAAGCAGATGCTGCGATCATCTGGCCCTTGTTTGTAGCTCTATCTCTGTGACAGGAGTGCTTCAGTTTTTTTTTACTTACTAATAGCTAGTAGATTAGAATTATTTTAAAATCATATACAATACCTTTATTCCAGTAACTAGATCTTCTGCCAACAAAGGTGCAATGGAGAGGTGAAGCATCCAAGCTTTCTATGATTCCAGGTACAATTTAGTTTTTGTAATGTAGCCAATGAATCCTGTGCTAATGCCTCAAAAAGACCTACTCATTTCTGTCTTCTAGTGAAAGAAGAAAGCTAAAACCATTCTGATATCTGAAACTATTGTGAAGGCTCGTACAAAGACACCTGAAGTAACTTTACATGTAACAATGAAGTTCTGTTTCCTAACAAAACTTTTATACAAGTGCATGTGTGTAATAAATACAACTCACCCAATGCACAGATTATGCCCTGAAGACACAAGATCTATGTCTCATATTCAGAGGAATGTCCAACTTATGAAGTAGTGGGAAAACAAAGGAATGGCAGTTTCATGGTGAGCTGCACATGACACTCTGACATTTCTCATAATAACTTCTTATCTTCATGCATATCTGCATTGCAAATAGGAATAAGTCAGTTACTCAAGTTTACGATGGTTGTAAAATGGGAATGGCTTCAATGTCTGCATTTACAATTCAGGTGCTAAAATTGTTTATAACGTCAGTGATCGGCATAACTCACATTAAGAGCAGTTGTCGAAGAGCTGAGTTATGATGGGTCCACAATTCAAAACCAAACTGCTACATTTTTCCATAAATTTTCCATATTTGCTTTCTGAAACAAAACTGTTACAGTGGGACAGGTCTGATTTCTGACCTGCTTATATTTGCACTTCATCTGCATTGTACAGTTTAGGCGTAACATTACAGGCTCACCCGCTGCTCCCTCTCACTTTACCATTGTTTAGACTGCAGCTTTGCTTGCTTCAAATAGATACTTTATATAAGCAAATTAATTTGTAAATATATAGCAAAGTTAGCAGAAAAATAACATTTTAATTTGTTGAATATCAACTAGTTCTGTTCTCAATGCTCACAGATACATTCCCAATCCAGCTATTGGATATAGAACACCTGTAAATACTGTCTGAGCTTCCTTACCTCATCTCCAATTCCCGCCAACCCATGTTCAAATAGTGATAAGAAGGCCCAGTCACTTACATGCTCAATAGACCAAGGAAATATTGCTGGACTTGGTCAACAGTTTAATGTTTATGAGGGCCTCCCAAGTCTCCTCTAACAGATGATATCGAGAGTTATGAGTAGAGATGAGCAAGCACTAAAATGCTTGGATGCTTATTACTCGAACCGAGCAATTCCTTATGCTGAAGTGTTCATTTTGAGTAACAAGTATAATGGGAGTCAATGGGAAATCAGAGCATTTTTCCTGCAGACCCTACAAAGAGGTCTGGGGGGCAGTGAAATGTTGAAATAATGGTGTCACACTTCTACTCAACTTTAAGGACTGAAAAAAAATCAACAAGAAATTGGAGTTTACATGACAAAAGAAAGTGAAGAAATATTCTTTCCTGTCTAATTATTTTATATAAGGCAATTTTTAAAAAGGATTTTAAAAAAATAATAATGCAAGTAAGCCAGAATTAAAATTTTTAGCAAAAAATTTGAAATATCAGTGTAATTTATGAAGGAAGATACACCCTGTATTAAACATAAAGAAGGGCCTTACACACATTCTGTTCATATTGTCATGTAGTGGTACTTCAAGAATCATAAAGGCTATGCTCATAAAGGTTATATAAAAGTTCTGCACACTGCAAAGCCTGACAAAAATTAGAAGGAGGGTCATCCATACAACCTTATAGGCACCAACTTTTGTGACTTATTCAAATATTGTGAGCAAAGTATAGTTGTGGTATTCCTACACTACAAAAAGTTCTGGAGAGTGCAAAGCCTACCAAAAATTACAAGTAGCAGTCCAATTTTGCTTTTTATTTCAAATCAACAATATTTCACTCAAAGCCAGTTCTACAGTATATATGACAGTAGCCAATTTTTCTAACAAAAATATTTTGTGAACTGCACCAGGAAAAGTGGTTTTTAATCAGTTTAACCCACCGTAGTTTTTACACAAAGCACATTAAAATGTATGCATGAATCATTGAATCCATAATAATTTTAGGAAGTTTTTTTAGAGTTTAATATACAGCGAAATGGAACAAGAGCCATGTTAGAGTACACTGTATGGATGAGCAATTTAATATAGAAAAAATAGACAACTGCTTTTAATATTAATATACCACTAAAATGTACCCAAGTACATGCAATACTCTATGGATGTGCAATTTAACACCTATACATTTTTCAACAATTTTTTGGAAGGGTATATACCACCAAAATGTATCCAAGTAAGAAGATGTAATATGATATCCTTTGGATGAACATTATAATACAGAAACATTTTTGAACAATTTTCTTGAAGGTTATGTACCACCAAAATGTACCCAAAAACATAATATTAACCCATTTACCTCCAAGGGTGGTTTGCACGTTAATGACCGGGCCAATTATTACAATTATGACCACTGTCCCTTTATGAGGTAATATCTCTGGAATGCTTCCATAGATCCTGGTGATTCAGACGTTTTCTTGTGACATATTGTACTTCATGATAATGGTAAAATTTCTTTGATATGACGCGTTTATTTGTGAAAAATGGAAATTTGGCAAAAATTTAGAAAATTTGAATTTTCATGCCCTTAAATCACAGATATGTCACACAATATACTTAATAAGTAACCTTTCCCACATGTTTACTTTACATCAGCACAATTTTGGAACCAAAATTTTTATTTGTTAGGAAGTTATAAGGGTTAAAAGTTGACCACCGATTTCTCATTTTTACAACCCCATTTTTTTTTTAGGGATCACATTTGAAGTCACATTGAGGGGTCTATATGCTGTAAAATATCTCAAAGTGACACCATTCTAAAAACTACACCCCTCAAGGTGCTCAAAACCACATTCAAGAAGTTTATTAACCCTTCAGGTGCTTCACAGGAATTTTTGGAATATTTAAAAAAGAGAACATTTAACTTTTTTTACAAAAAAATGAGTTAAGGTGCAATTTTTTTATTTTCCCAAGGGTAACAGGAAAAATTAGACCCCAAAAGTTATTGTGCAATTTGTCGTAAGTATGCTGATACCTGATATGTGGGGGTAAACCACTGTTTGTTCACATGGCAGCACTCGGAAGGGAAGGAGCACCGTTTGACTTTTTCAACGCAAAATTGACTGGAATTGAGATAGGACGCCATGTCGCCTTTGGAGAGCCCATGATGTGCCTAAACAATTAACCCTAGTATGCGTGACATCAGAAATCTTCATATTAACGTATTGGGGGCCTTTTAGGCCCCAATGCTAATCATATGGAAAAACACACTTATATAACTTTTACAAGTTTATTTTAAAACTGCTAAATAAAATATGATTAGTAAACAAAATTTTAATTATAATTTTTCACCAAAAACACATAAAAAATTTTTTTCCCAAATTTCACACAAACATGTGAAAAAAACGCACAAAAACGCATAGAAATCTATACCAAACTAGCTGCAGCTACATTTCTATTATATTTCTTTTCTATTATATTAGTCTTCCAAACAATTTTGACAAGTTATTTTTTCGGAAGAATGTTCTTCGCAGACATTTTCCTTACAAATTGAACAAAATCTCTCAGTTTTCCTTTCTAAGTTTCTTGGACACATGAAACAGCACTTTCTTTTTCTTTCTCCTGGCCCTGGAATCATCCGAAACTGTACACCACACTGTTTCATTGCTTCTTTAGTTTGCTTTAGCAAGCCTTTCACGTCGCTTCGCTGTATCATGTGAGGCATTACAAGTTCATGACAAAGGTCCTTCAAAAATAGGCGTCTCCTGTCCTTCCTCCGTGCATGGAATTCTGGATGAGTTTCTGTATAAATGATGAATGAATTTAGGGCTCTACATCAAGCATATTTGAAAAAAGTAGTACAGGCCATCGTTTTGTTTTCCTCTTGCATGAATATTCTCCCACCATTTCATTCATTTTGTCTACATCTCCTTATGTTTTTGTTAGGGATGGCGGAACGCACTAAATATAAATAATAGGAAGTGCGTTCACCGCTCGGGATCCACCATGCAGTAGGTGTAATAACCGCTGCTGAGTAATGGCAGACTCGCTATATGGCGGTATACTACGCTCGGGTTAAACGTCACCCTAAGTGCGCAGAGCGGACTCTGTTAAACTCACAGAGGCGCTTTAGTATAATAAAGCATAAATGCCGAGTCTGTTAGCTTCACAGGTCTCAGCTGGCGTGCACACACGGTATATGGTCACAAGGCCCAGGTCGGTGTCTGTCTTGACCTACCGTGCATGCGGCGTCGCTACCGCGGACGCCGGTAAGTGCTGCTAACTGCAGCATGGCGGTAACTACTGCCGCTGTACCACAGTGCCGTGAGGCATATCACTATCGGACGCTAGTGTAGCGGTGCGGTGTGCACTGTGGTGTATGGCTTGCCACTGACTGGCGCTGACTGTAACTCATTCAGAGGAAAGGGGTTTCAAATGAGTCAGTCACCAGAATCATACATCCGTCTATACTAGCGCATAGCCGAGCGGCCATGCGGGCCTTTTATAGCCATGTGCTTCCAGGACCTTCCAGACCTCTGAGATGGGCCAATCAGATCAGGAGAAGGACCTGAGCATGTGACCCCCGATCTCCACTGGGAGATCGTCTCGTGGGCATGCCCAGTAGCACGGCGAGAGGACGTAGCCTCTGGAGTGGTTTCCTGCAAAGCAGGTTGCGCTACCATTGCTGGTCCAGAGGTGGCAGCAACATCCAGACCCAGAGAGCTGGTCTGAGCAGGGCGCCTGGATCGCCGAGATTGCTGTGTAGGTCCCTGAGCGGTTGGAAAGCAATGGGAGACCGCTGGATGTATGGCTCCGGATTCCTGCTGTGCAGCTGCAGGAACCCAATGCCTAAAACTTCCTCCCCCTCCTAGGCCCCCCTCTGAGCCTTGCTATGCTCAAAGGCTGCGATCAGGAGTGGAGCGTGGATGTTCTCCACTGGCTCCCAAGTCCAGGCCTCTTGACCATGACCCTTCCAGTCCACCAAATAAAACTTTTTGCCACTCACAATCCTGCGTCCCACAATGGCGTTAACCTCAAACTCGTCCAAAGGCAAGTCTGATGACCCGGCAGATGACTCAGAGAACCGGGCCATGTGAACAGGTTTGAGAAGGGACACGTGGAAAATGTCAGAAATGGCTAAATGTGGAGGAAGAGTCAGGCGGTAGACCATCGAGCTGATTCGCTCGAGAACCTTAAAAGGTCCGATGTATCGCGCCGCGAACTTGGTGGACTCGGCCCACAGCTTGATGTTTCGAGCAGAGAGCCACACCAAGTCGCCAGGGGAAAAGGTTGGAGCGGGTAGCCGATGTGTGTCGGCGGATGCCCTCATTCTTTCTTTAGAGGCACGAATGGCATCCTGACTGCGATCCCAAATGTCACGAGCCTCCACTGCCCAGTCTGCCACCCTGGAGTCAGCGGAGGACACTGGCATCGGGACAGGGACGCGCGGATGTTGGCCGTAATTTAGAAGGAACGGCGTCTGACCAGTGGAATCAGCCACTGCATTATTCAGGGCAAATTCAGCCCATGGTAGCAAGGATGCCCAGTCATCCTGCCTGGCAGAGATGAAATGCCGCACGTACGTGACCAAGGTTTGGTTGGCTCTCTCAACCAAGCCGTTCGTCTCGGGATGGTAAGCGGAGGACAGATTTAGCTAAATGCTGAGTAGGCTGCAGAGCTCCCTCCAAAACCGGGACGCAAACTGGAGACCCCGATCACTAACAATTTTGTCCGGCATGCCATTGAGACGGAATACCTGTTTTATGAACAGTATAGCAAGACCATGAGCGGAAGGCAACCGTGCCAGTGGCACCAGATGCACCATTTTAGAAAAATGGTCGGTGACCACCCAGATGACAGCACTGCCACCAGACTTGGGCAGGCCAACCACAAAATCCATGCCAACCTTCTCCCAAGGTCTATCCACCACCGGCAGAGGATACAATAACCCAGCCAGCCTCTGTCTAGAGGACCTGTTCCGTGCACACGAGACGCATGCTTGTATGTATTCCTTAGTGTCTCGAGCCATGTGCGGCCACCAATACGACCTTGCCAGGAGTTCTGTGGTCTGCTTATTGCCAAAGCGACCACCCACCCTGGACGCGTGTGCCCAGGCGAGAACCTCCGGCCATAGCTGAGGAGGCACAAAGGTCTTGCCCGGTGGCACTGACTCGAGAGCAACTGGAGCCACGGTCGTAAAGCTCTCCGAAGGGAGAATTAGCCGTGGCTCAGCCTCCCCTTCCTCCGCAGAGACCATCGAGTGTGAGAGAGCATCCGCACGGACGTTCTTCTCTCCAGAGAGATAGTGCAAGGTGAAGCGGAAGCGGAAGAAGAAGAGCGACCACCTAGCTTGACGAGAGTTCAAGCGCTGGGCCATTTGTAAATAGACCAGATTTTTATGGTCCGTATACACCTGGAAGGGAAACCGGGCTCCCTCCAGGAGATGCCTCCACTCGAAAAAGGCCAACTTCATTGCTAGCAGCTCCCTGTCCCCGATGGAGTAATTCCTCTCTGCCGGTGAGAAGGTCTTAGAGAAGAAGAAGCAGGGATGCTTCCGACCTTGAGCATCCTTCTGGAAAAGGACTGCTCCTGCACCGACGGAAGAGGCATCTACCTCCAGGATAAACGGTTTATCCACATCAGGACGGTGTAAGATGGGAACGCCAGCAAAATGGGATTTTAGAGACGAGAAGGCCTTGGAGACCTGTTCAGACCAAGCGTTAGGATTAGCTCCTTTCTTTGTGAGAGCAACCAAAGGAGCTACCAGTGTGGAGAAGTGAGGTAAGAACTGGCAGTAATAGTTGACGAACCCTAGGAAGCGCTTCACCGCTTTGAGTGAGTGTGGTTCCTGCCAGTCTATTACCGCTTGCAGTTTGGCCAGATCCATAGCCAACCCCTGGGCCGAGATGATGTAGCCCAGGAACGGCAAGGACTCCTGCTCAAACTGGCACTTCTCCAGCTTGGTGAAAAGAGAGTTCAACCGCAGACGGTCGAAGACCCTGCAGACGTCTCACCGGTGGGAGGTCAAATCTGGTGAGAAGATGAGGATGTCATCCAGATAGACCACTACCGAGGTGGAGAGCATATCGCGGAAGACGTCGTTGACGAAATCCTGGAAGACAGCAGGCGCATTATAAAGGCCGAAGGGCATGACCAGATATTCGTAGTGGCCATCCCTGGTATTAAAGGCTGTCTTCCACTCGTCTCCTTCGCGAATGCGGATCAGGTTGCACGCCCCCCCGTAGATTTAATTTCGTAAAGATCCGGGCCCCTCGCAATCTGTCAAATAGCTCAGAGATCAACAGGAGAAGGTATTTGTTTTTAACTGTTATGGCGTTGAGACCTCTGTAGTCAATGCAGGGACGTAACTCTCCGCTCTTCTTCTGCACGAAGAACCCTGCACCAGCCGGCGACACCGACTTTCTGATAAAACCTCTAGCCTGGTTCTCCCGGATATATTGAGACACAGCCTCTGTCTCAGGGAGTGACAGCGGATACACGCAGCCTCTAGGAGGTTCCGTGCCTGGCAGAAGATCTTTAGGGCAATCGTAAGGACGGTGCGACGGGAGCGTCTCCGCAGATTTTTTAGAGAAGACGTCCGCGTACTGGTGGTAAGGTTTAGGAAGCGCGGAGAGATCTGCGGGCACTTCAGTGGAAGCTACCTGAACACTGCCCCTCAGGCACCTTCCCTCACAGTCCTTGCTCCAACCCAGTATATTCCCCGAAGCCCAACCAATATGAGGGGAGTGACAACGGAGCCAGGGAACTCCGAGAAGCACCTGGTCAATGCCATATGGCAAAATGAACAAGGACAGAATCTCACGATGAGAGGGTGAGATTGAGAGCCTGAGTGGGGCTGTCTGGTGGGTCACCTGAGATAGTAAAGGTGCACCATTAACCACCCTGATGGTCAGAGATTGGGGCAGTAACACAAGTGGAATAGCGTGTTTCTGGGCGAAGGTCAAGGACATAAAGTTCCCCTCAGCCCCGGAATCTATGGTAACCTCTACCTCCCAGGTGGAGGCCCCGCTATCTAAGGTCCCTCGGAATACCGGTTTGGGAGAAAAGGATTTCATATTTGTCTGACCACCACCTACGACCACTGGACGTGATCGTTTTTCCGACCACAGAGGACACGTGCTAGCCGAGTGACCAAACTACCAGCACTGGTAACAACGTGTGGAGCTTCCCACCGGACGTGGCTTGGGGCTGGCGCGAGACGCCTCCATAGGTTTGGAGGATGTAAGCCCCTGAGCGGAAGATCTTAGCGGCTCAGTGAAGGTGGGAGCCAAGTTAACCCTTCGCCTGGATTGCGCACGTTCCAGCCTGCGCTCCGTAAACCGGAGATCAATGCGGGTGGAGATGGCAATCACTTCCTACAGACTTGTGGGGACCTCTCTGGTTGCTAGAGCATCTTTGACATGCTCTGCTAACCCTCTCCAAAACACAGGGATGAGTGCTTTATCAGGCCACTCTAGTTCAGAAGCCAATGTCCGGAATCGGACGGCATAATGACTGACCGAGAGAGACCCGCGTGATAGGGCCAATAATTGAAGAGAGGTGTCGTGCATGATCCGTGGTCCCAAAAATACCTGCTTCAGAGCCGCGAGGAACTGAGCAGTGCCCTGAACCATGGGATCATCACGCTCCCACAATGGCGTAGCCCACGCTAATGCCCTGCCAGATAAAAGAGAAACAATAAACCCCACCTTAGCCTGCTCTGTAGGGAACCGTGCAGCCAGTAACTCAAGCTGGACAGAGCTCTGACTCACGAATCCCCTACAGGTGGCGCTGTCACCCAAAAACTTGTCGAGGAGTGGGAGGTGATATATTGTCGGCATAGGCGTGAGTGTGGGCACGCGTGAGACAGCCTCTGCGACTGCCTGAGCAGCGGCTACCATAGCATTCGCAGCTGAGGTGGAGCTCTCAATAGCCGCCAACCTGCTCTCCAGCTGCCGAATGTACCGCTGCAGTTGCTGCAGGTCCACCATTACTAGTCAGACCCTGGCTAGAGTATAATGATAGGGACAGCGGAACGCACTAATTATAAATAATAGGAAGTGCGTTCGCCGCCCGATGTCCACCGTGCAGTAGGTGTAACAACCGCTGCTGAGTAATGGCAGACTCGCTATATGGCGGTATACTGCGCTCGGGTTAAACGTCACCTGAGGTGCGCAGAGCGGACTCTGTTAAGCTCACAGAGGCGCTTTAGTATAAATAAAGTATAAACGTCGAGCCTGTTAGCTTCACAGGTCTCAGCTGGCTTGCACACACGGTATATGGTCACAGGACAAGGCAGAGGTCGGTGTCCGTCTTGACCTACCGGGCATGCAGCATCGCTACCGCGGATGCCGGTAATTGCTGCTAACTGCAGCATGGCGGTAACTACTGCCACTGTACGACAGTGCCGTGAGGCATAACACTATCGGACGCTAGTGTAGAGGTGCGGTGTGCACTATGGCGTATGGCTTGCCACTGACTGGCGCTGACTATAACTCTAATTCCCTAAGCACATACGTAATATCAGAGGGAAGGGGTTTCAAATGAGTCTGTCACCAGAATCATACATCCGTCACCATTCAAACATAGCAAGTATAGTCTATACTAGCGCATGGCCGAGCGGCCATGCGGGCCTTTTACAGCCATGCGCTTCCGGGACCTTCCAGACCTCTGAGATGGGCCAATCAGATCAGAAGGACCTGAGCACGTGACCCCCGATCTCCACTGGGAGATCGTCTCATGGGCATGCCCAGTAGCGCGGTGAGAGGACTTAGCCTATGGAGTGGTTTCCTGCAAAGCAGGTTGCGCTACCATTGCTGGTCCAGAGGTGGCAGCAACATCCCAACCAATAGAGCTGGGCTGAGCAGAGTGCCTGGATTGCCAAGATTGCTGTGCAGGTCCCTTAGCAGTTGGAAAGGAATGTGAGACCACTGGATGTATTTCTTCAGATTCCTGCTGTGCAGCTGCAGGAACCCGACGCCTAACAGTTTTATTGTAATGCAGGATGATTTCTGGTTTTAATTTTCTATCATTGCTGTCAATACTGCAATTGTGATGCATAGTACTGAGTAAATCACTGATTTCTCCTTCTTCGCTTTGTAAGATACCAGAGTCGCTTTGTTATTGAATCCAAAGACACTCTCATAAAGTGCTCGCTGACGATTGTGTTTCAGTGTTTCTGGAATTTCTCGTCGGTTTGGCTTGATAGTACCAACAAGTGTAATAGCTTTTTGCAGCAGAAAATTGCCTAGTTCAACATTGGTGAAATAATTGTCCATGGTAATGTTTCTACCTGAACTGAATATTCGAACAGCAAGAGTTTTGACAATTTCAGACCCCAGATCCTTCTGTACTGGTGCACCAACCTCTTTGCCACAGTAGATTACGCCATTTTTGCCATAATAATTTGCAGAATCACACATCCAGAAGATTTTGATTCCATATTTGGCTGGCTTGCTGGGCATGTATTGTATGAACTTGCAGCGTCCTCTGAACGGTACAAGTTGCTCATCTACTGTAACATTAGTACTAGGATTGTAAAGTTTGGTGCAATTTTTGATAAATATGTTCCAGATATAACTGATAGGGGCTAGTGTGTCTGTTTCAAACCTCAATGCACATGTTCGCTTATCATCAAATCGAATGTGTCTTCTAATTTCCTCATATCTGTCCACTGACATTGTCGCCTTATAGTGTGGATCAGAAAGTGGGTCCAGAAATAATTCTCGTATTGGGACATCATACGATTTTTGACTCCCTGCCAGCAGTAAAAGTCCAATGTATGCATAGAGTTCCTCTTTTGAGATATTTTTCCAGGACTTATTTTTTGCAGAAGCGATATGTCTTCCTTCTAGGATAGAACATAAAAGGACCTCTTCTGCAATATTGTCAGAAAACAAAGTACAGCATATGTCTTTAGGGGAAAAGTAACTGGGACTTCCCACAGCTCCTTGAGTCTGTCTCACAATATTATGGATTGCAGTACGTCCGACTAATGTAGGATTACTGTCCCAAAAAACATTCGTGGGGTTTGATTTACTATTTATAGTGGGGGTTTATGTTTGGCTGCTGTCACACACTAAAAGAGGCTTTTTATTGCAAAAAATAGTTTTGGCATCATCACATTTTGAGAGCTGTAATTTTTCCATACTTTGGCCCACAGAGTAATGTGAGGTCTTATTTTTTGCAGGATGAGTGGACGTTTTTATTGGTATCATTTTCGGGCACATGACATTTTTTTATCGCTTTTTATTACGAATTTGGGAGGCAGAGTGAACAAAAACCAGCAAGTCATGAATTTCTTTTGGGGGGGCGTTTATACTGTTCCGCGTATGGTAAAATTGATAAAGCAGTTTTATTCTTCGGGTCAGTATGATTACAACGATACCTCATTTATATTTTTTATGTTTTGGCGCTTTTATGCAATAGAAACAATTTTATACAAAAAATAATTTTTTTGTAGTGCTTTATTTTGCGAGCTATAACTTGACACTGTATGGCTGCTCTTTTTTTGCGGGACAAGATGACATTTTCAGCGGTACCATGTTTATTTATATCCATCTTTTTGATCACGTGTTATTCCACTTTTTGTTCGGCGGTATCAAGATAAAACATTGTTTTTTTGCCTTTTTTTAAGGGGTTCACTAAAGGGGTTGACTAGTGGTACAGTTTTATAGGGTGGGTCGTTATGGTCACGGCGATACTAAATATGTGTACTTTTAGTTTTTTTTTACATAAAGAAATTTATTTATTGGGGAATATTTATTTTTTTATTTAGGAATTTTTTTAAATATTTTTACACGTGATTTTTTTTATTTCACTTTTTCACATTGTCCCAGGGTGGGATTTCACTGTATTACAGTTGTGACCAAAAGTATTGACACCCCTGCAATTTTGTCAGATAATACTCAGTTTCTTCCTGAAATTGATTGCAAACACAAATTCTTTGTTATTATTATCTTCATCTAATTTGTCTTAAATGAAAAAACAAAAAAAGAATTGTCCTAAAGCCAAATTGGATATAATTCCACACCAAACATAAAGAGGCTGGACAAAAGTATTGGCACTGTTTGAAAAATCATGTGATGCTTCTCTAATTTGTGTAATTAACAGCACCTGTAACTTACCTGTGGCACCTAACAGGTGTTGGCAATAACTAAATCACACTTGCAGCCAGTTGACATGGATTAAAGTTGACTCAACCTCTGTCCTGTGTCCTTGTGTGTACCACATTGAGCATGGAGAAAAGAAAGAAGACCAAAGAACTGTCTGAGGACTTGAGAAACCAAATTGTGAGGAAGCATGAGCTATCTCAAGGCTACAAGTCCATCTCCAAAGACCTGAATGTTCCTGTGTCTACCGTGCGCAGTGTCATCAAGAAGTTTAAAGCCCATGGCACTGTGGCTAACCTCCCTAGATGTGGACGGAAAAGAAAAATTGACAAGATTGTGCGGATGTTGGATAAAGAACCTTGACTAACATCCAAACAAGTTCAAGCTGCCCTGCAGTCCGAGGGTGTCAACCCGTACTATCCGTCAGCGTCTGAATGAAAAGGGACTGTATGGTAGGAGACCCAGGAAGACCCCATTTTGTTAGGAGTGGCGGAAGGCACTAAATAAAAAATATAAATGAAGTGCCTTCGCCACTCGGGGTCCACCATGCGGTAGATGGAGAAACTGCTGCAAAGTGACGCAATCTGGCGGTAATGTGCACAGGGTTTAGATAGCACCCAGATGCATAAAGGAATCTCTGTTAAACGCACAGAGCCAATAAAGAAAATATAACAATGTTGAGCCTGTTCAGAACACAGGAACTCAGCGGTGCACGAGCGGTATATGGTCACCGGAGTAGTTAAAAAACGGCACTCACTCCGCCAGGACCTACCGTAAACTCTCGTGGAAAACTGCGCTGCAGCTGCAGATGCAAACAATAGCTGCTACAGCAGCGGGGCGTGAAACTTGCCGCAAGGTAACACCGCAGTAACGCAAGCGCAATGTTAGACGCTAGCAGGTGCAATAGTGGAGCAGTGGCCGCTGGCGCTGTTCACTGGCTATAACTCATTCCCTCACACAGCCATAATATCAAAGGAAGGGGGTTTCAAATGAGTCATTCACCAGTCCATGCATCCATCCACATACACACAGCAGCAAGTATGACTATACTAGCGCATGGCGGAACAGCCATGTGCGCTTTTTATAGCAAACGGGACCTTCCAAAGGCTTCCAGGTCTCTGAGCTGAGCCAATGGAATCTGGAGCAGGACCTGAGCACCTGTCTCCTGAACTCCAATGGGCGATCGTCCCATGAGCATGCTCAGAGGAAGGGATGAAGGACTTAGCCTCCGGAGAGAGTTGCTGTGAAGCAATCTCCTCTGCAATCTCCTTTGCTTTAGACAAAGAGCAGGAGACTGCAGCATGTGAGGATCTAGATTCCTGCCTAGTAATGGCCGAAATCTGACTTCTAACACACTTCTTACCCCGAGACATAAAAAAGCCAGGCTGGAGTTTGCCAAAACTTTCCTGAAAAAGACTAAAATGTTTTGGAAGCATGTTCTCTGGTCAGATGAGACAAAAGTAGAGCTTTTTGGGCAAAGGCATCAACATAGAGTTTAAGACAAATTTAATGAAGATAATACCAAAGAATTTGTGTTTGCAATCATTTTCAGTAAGAAACTGAGTATTATCTGAAAAAATTGCAGGGGTGTCAGTACTTTTGGCCACAACTGTATATCAAATAGCTGATCTGACTCTTTGCAGAGCACTGTGTCAGATCAGCGATCTGACTGGCAGTGTAGGAGGCTTCTCACCCCAAGGCCATCTTGGATCCGGGGTCCTGCAGGAAGGACGCCTTCAGAACAATGCGATCACATCATGTTGTTCTGAGGGTCTCAGTGAAGCAAGCTGGGAGCCCCTTGTCTGCGCAATGGTTCCCTATGCCACCAGAACACTGCGATTATGTTTGATCACAGTGTGCCGAGGGTTAAAGTGCCAGGAGCGGTCCCTGACCGCTCCTGGCACATAGTGCCCGGTGCCAGCTATGATAATCAGCTGACACCCGTCCGTGATCAGCTGTACTCCCTCCTTGAGTGCAGCTGATCACGATGACATACTATCCTGTCCACAGTCATATGGGCCCGGGTCAGCTGGATGGGATAGTATGTCATATGTCATAAAGGGGTTAATAACATAATATTGTACAGATGAACAATATAATGCCGATAAATTTTTGCATAGTTCTTTGGAGAGTTAGATACCTCTGAAATGCACCCAAGAAGATGTAATATTCTATGGATGAGCAATATAATACAGATACATCTTTGAACAATTTTTTTGTTGGGTTAGATACCACTGAAATGCACCTAAGAAGATGTAATACTGTGTGGATGGGCAATATAATACTCATAAATTCATGAACAATTTCTTGGAGGGTTAAATACCACCGAAATGTACCCAAGAAGACTTAATACCCTATGGATGACCAATATAATGCTGATGAATTTTTGAAAAATTGTTTGGAGGGTTATTGTTAGGTGCTGGGATTTTCCCACTGCACAAGATGGATCACAAGCCTTATCTGGCCCTGCGTTCTTCCATTCGGGTCCGGCCACTGAGACAGCGGCTCAGCACAGGCGTCGGTCCTGGTGTTTAGCTCAGGTGTGTTAGGCATCGGATTCCTGTAGCTACACAACAGGAGTCCAGAGCCTTACATACTGCTTTGCAGCAAGTCACTCCTGAGGCTAAGTCCCGCTGCCGCTCCACTGAGCATGCTCATGAGACGATCTCCCATTTGAGCTCAGGAGTCATGTGCTCAGGTCCTTCCCCTGATCTGGTTGGTCCATCTCAGAGATCTGGAAGGTTCCGGCAGCGCACGGCTATAAAAGGACAGCATGGCCGTTCGGCCATGCGCTAGTATAGACATTACTTGCTAGATGTGTGAATGGTGATGGATGTATGATTCTGGTGACTGACTCATTTGAAACCCTCTGATATTACGCATGTGGCTAGGGAATTAGTTCGGCAGTCAGCGCCAGTCAGTGGCAAGCCTTAGGCCACTGTGCACACTGCGCCTCTACACTAGTGCCCGATTGTGCTACTCCTCACGGCACTATGGTCTCACGGCAGTGTCCTACTCCACGCTGCAGTTGCAGCTCTCTTTGTCACCCACAGTAGCGAAGTCGCACACATGGTAAGTCTAGACGGACGCAGTTCCTTCTGCCTTTGGTCCTGCACCTGTGACCTGATACCGTGTGTGCATATATCTGAGACCTGTGACGCTAACAGGCTCAGCCTTTTTGTGTTTACTCCTACTGGCATCTCTGTGATTAAACAGTGATTGCTCTGTGCACGTGGGTGACGTTTCACCCGGTGCGCATTATACCGCCATATAGCACGTCTGCCATTACTCAGCAGCAGTTATAACACCTTCTGCACGGTGGACCAAGAGCAGCGAACACACGTTATTTATTTTATTTAGTGCGTTCCACCATTCCTAACAGTGTTCATGCCATGCATTTGGTTACTGCTGGTTCTCCAGCTAAGTCTTTAGTAACCAGTGGCATACAGGTGCAGCCAGAGATCACCTTACTGAGCATGTCCGTGATGTGGCGTCTTCTTATTGGAGGTCAGACCTCAGCTGCTCTGGTGATGTGGCAGCTCCAGATTGGTCCACAGGCAAGGTCCTGTCCAACTGAACATGAGCCTATTGTATAAAAGGCTCTCAGAGGTGCACACTGCTGTGCTAGTATCATTTGTGTGTGGTAACATGTGTGAAGACTATAGCATTCTGTCTGCATTTGCTATTCGTCCATCTAGCTTGGGACTGAACCTGTAGGTAGGCAGCTAGCATCACTGGGGGCAGTTAGGAGCTTGGCATAGCATCTGAAGTTTGCAGAGCATGTCCAACCCATAGTTAGGGCTCCATACTCAGCACCTGTTTTGTTACCGTGTGCTACTTACACGGTTCTGTTGCAGTGCGGGTTCAGTCCACATGCTTTGTCCTGTGGCGGATAACAGGACTTAGTACTTAATACTCATTTGTACTGTTCCTCTCTGAGGAGAACAGTGCTTGGAATTCTGCTTTTAGTTCATACTGAGTGGCGTTAACTGTGTGTACATGCAATCCCTCGTCATGTGCACCGCCATTGTTCACACTAGCAGCAGTTTAACATCTCTGTATGGTGGACCCCAGGTTGCGATTGCACTTTATAATTTATTTTAATTTAGTGCAATCGGCCGATCCTAACAGTTAGTTACCACCAAAATGCACTTAAGAAGGCATAATACTCTATGGATCAAAAATATAACACAGATGCACTTTTTAAAATTTTTTTAGAGGGTTAGATACCACTGAAATGTGCCCAAGAACACTTTATTCTCTGTGGATGAGCAATATAATACTGATACATTTTTCAGCAATTTTCTTGAAGGTTATGTACCTCCAAAATGTACCAAATAACATGTAACACTATGTAAAAGATCACTATAATACTGATAAATTTTTTAACTATTTTGTGAGGGTTTTATACCACCAAAATATACCAATATATTTTTGAACAATTTTCGTGAAGGTTATGTATAACTAAAATTTAAGGCTGGTTTCACATTAGCGCTTTTTAAGCGCACGCACGGCCAGGGGTAGCTCCGCCCCCGAGCCAGCTCTCTGCCCGGCGTGCCCGCCCCTTGCTTGTAGCGCCGCCTCCTAGCGCACAGCGGCGCCTGCCATCGGCGCACCTTATCTTTAGCATAGGGTGCGCAGATCGTGCGCAGGCCGTGCGCTAGTTGCGCTTTGACCTGCGCTGCGCACTTTTGATGGTGCGCCGTGCGCGCCAAAATCCGAAAAGTTTGATTTTGGCGCGCACGGCGCACCGTCAAAAGTGCGCAGCGCAGGTCAAAGTGCAACTAGCGCACGGCCTGCGCACGATCTGCGCACCCTATGCTAAAGATAGGGTGCGCCATCGCAGGCGCCGCTGTGCGCTAGGAGGCGGCGCTACAAGCAAGGGGTGGGCACGCCGGGCAGAGAGCCGGCTCGGGGGCGGAGCTACCCCCGGCCGTGCGTGCGCTTAAAAAGCGCTAATGTGAAACCAGCCTTACCAAGAATGCTTAATACTGTATGGATGGGCAACATAATACCGATACATTTTTAACAATTTTTTTGAGGGTTAGATATCACCGTAATGTGTCAAAGAAGATGTAATACTGTGTTGATGAGCATTATAATATGGATAAATTTATGAACAATTTTTTGGAGGGTTAGATACCACCAAGATGCACCCATGAAGACGTAAGACACTATGGATCAGCGATATATTACAGATACATTTTCTAACATTTTTTTCCAAGGTTATATACCACCGAAATGTACCCTAGAAGATGTATTACCCTATGGCTGAGCAATGTCATACCAATACATATTTGCACAATTTTTTTGTAGTTTAGGTGCTCAATGGATGAGCAAAACAATACCGATAAATTTTTGAACAATGTTTTGGAGGCTTATATACAACTGATATCAACCCAAGAATATGTAAAAACCCTATCAATGAGCAAAACATGGATACATTTTTGCTCAATTTTTTTGAGGGCTATATACCAAAGAATTGTACCCAAGAACACATTAGAGTATGGATGACTAATTTAATCCAGATACATTTTTGTATGCTTTTTTGGAGTGTTATATACCACCAAATGTACCCCAGAACTTGTAATACTCTATGATGAATAATTTAATCCAGATACATTTTTTAACTTTTTTGGGAGGATTAGATATCACAGAAATGTAACTCAGACCACGATATACTGTATGACTGATAAATTTAACACCAAAACATTTTTGAAAGTTTTTTGGGAGGGTTAGAGATCACAGAAATTTACCCCAGACCAAAAAATTGTGTATGGGTGAGAAATTTATCCCAGTCAAAAAATTTTAAAGCTTTTTTGGAGTTCTACATACCATGTAATGTACCAATAAGCGTATTAAACTGTATGAATGGCTAATTGAATCCAGAAAAAAATTTGGAAGGTAAATATTTTAAAAGTGGAGTTTATGCACTTCTACACTCATAAAGACTTGTGCAAAGCCAGGATAAAATTGTAAGGAGGGTCATCCATAGACGCCTGAAAGCAACAACTGTTGGGCCTCATTGAAATATTTTTAAAGTGTAGTTGCTATACTCCTACACTCAAAGTGCAAAGGCAGTAAAAAATTGTAAGGAGGGTAATGCAGTAATCCTCTTTAGGAGTCCTCTTCTTCTCCTTCCTTTGTAGGCTGGGGAAAAAAAAATGCGCGAGCTAGGGATTTTAGGTTCCTGATCGGCGCCCGGTGCGGAACCGGCCTAGGGATCGTTAGGAGTGTAGAAACACTGACTCAGGGGAGTGCAGGAGGTCTCCACGTCCCTGTTCCCTATCGCAGGGCCCTCCAATGTATCAGTTTCCCTGGTGTTTCCCTTTATTATTTAATTTCGCCCTGCTGGAGGCAGTGTATCCAGTTATATGTGTAATTCTGAAATTCGCCTGCTGGAGGCGGTGTATCCGGCTGCACGTTATATTATTTAAATTCGCTCTGCTGGAGGCGGTGTATCCACGGTCACGTGTGCCATAGAAATTTCTCCCTGCTGGAGGCGGCAGGTCTAGTCGCACGTTGACCATCACAAAAAATAGCAAACAGTGTTTGAGAAAGGAACTGTAACATAAATAGAAACAGTAATAAGTACTTCCGACAAAGTTTGCAAGGGCAATTTTTGTATACAAAACTCAGATGTATACAAAATTCAGATGTACTGGACATCTTGTTCTCCAGACCTCCATTTTTGGGCTTGCGACACCATTTTGCTGTTTACGAGTTAAATTTTGTAACTAGGTTAAAGTTCGTGGTTGTTATGAAACCAGACTGTGCCAGTCAGAACAAGATATGAGATATGAGACCCTGTAGAATGTGCTATTGTTCTATTCTCTACGTCACATAACTAGGGACATATTCCGATTTTCTTGCAATACTATTGGCTTATAAAGTAAATGTATTATGACGATGCTATTGGTAGCTGAGTATTTTGCATAATTAAGCAAAATACTATAAAAAGGTGACGTAATAAACAGGGTTAGTGATCTGCCTTGATCCTCCCATACAGAGGCACACGTCTCCATTTGGTCATTCCCAGTTGCTAGCAACGCCTTGTGGATTAATTTGGAAATCATTTGGTCAACCGTGAAGAGTTAATTTAGCCCGCCCTCAATAGCTCCCGCCACAACTTGCTGCCAAATGTGGGGACCCAATTAGGGATGCCTCTGCCCCTGGAGGACTGCAAGACAAAGGTCTCTCGGAACAGACACAGGCACTGGAAAATTGGGACTGATCATCCCCCACGACAACCACGGTAAGTTGGCAGTTATACAGTTCAGACTGACCAATGGTGTGGTTTTCCTGTGTTTGTTACTGCAAAGAGGATCTGAGGTTTGTCCATGATGGTGGGGTGATTCTTGGGTGGAATCATAGAGGTGCAGTCCCGTTGGGGGCCCAGGGTTCGAACCATACGTCATAAGGGACGGACACCCCGGATTGACCAGTGATTGTGACTAGAGATGAGCGACTTTGCCTTTTTTAGGGTTGAGTCAGGTTTCATGAAACCCGACTTTCGCAAAAGTCGGGTCGAACGAAATCGGTCGACTATAGCGAAAAGTCGGAGGCCGACTGAAACACAAAACCCAATGCAAGTCAATGGGGAAGGAAAGTCGGCAGAGAGTGGAGGACAGTAAACACACCTACAGTGCCCATTTCAATGCCAAAAACATCAATTCTTATTAATGAAGCTTGTCAACCTTAATTTACTTAATAATAATAGTTACGCATTGAAAACTGGGGCTTATTAAGTGCCTGTGTCTGTTCCGAGAGACCTTTGTCTTCAATGCGTAACTATTATTATTAAGTAAATTAAGGTTGACAAGCTTCATTAATAAGAATTGATGTTTTTGGCATTGAAATGGGCACTGTAGGTGTGTTTACTGTCCTCCACTCTCTGCCGACTTTCCTTCCCCATTGACTTGCATTGGGTTTTGTGTTTCAGTCGGCCTCCGACTTTTCTCTATAGTCGACCGATTTCGTTCGACCCGACTTTTGCGAAAGTCGGGTTTCATGAAACCTGACTCAACCCTAAAAAAGGCAAAGTCGCTCATCTCTAGTCACAATCACTGGTCAATCCGGGGTGTCCGTCCCTTATGACGTATGGTTCGAACCCTGGGCCCCCAACGGGACTGCACCTCTATGATTCCACCCAAGAATCACCCCACCATCATGGACAAACCTCAGATCCTCTTTGCAGTAACAAACACAGGAAAACCACACCATTGGTCAGTCTGAACTGTATAACTGCCAACTTACCGTGGTTGTCGTGGGGGATGATCAGTCCCAATTTTCCAGGGGCTTATTTGGCTAAAGTAGTGGAGGGGTAGGGCTGGCTCCAGGTTTTCGTGTGCCCTGGGACAAAGAGTGTCAGTGTGCCTCTTTAACACATACCACAACTCATGATGCTCCAATACGGCACAGAAATATAGGTATAGTACAATGACAAATACTTCACTGTTTACATTACATGACTGATCTATTTTAAATTGTACAATAGCGCAAAAAAAGGACAGTATATTACTCAATACAGTGTTATGGCCACCACATTGTGCGCCATACAGAATGAGCCCCATATATTTCTCCATACAGAATAATTGGCCACATATAATGTTCCATACAGTATATGATGAGCTCCACATAATGCTACAGTATATGATGGTCCCCATGGACGATGCTCCAGTGTCTTATGGGCCCAAATAATGCTCCACATATAATGGACCCCATTTCTAATGCTCCAGTGTATAATGGGCCCCGTAAATGCTGCTCCAGTGTCTGATCTGCCCCATTTAGAATGCTCCAGTACATGATGGGCCCCATGGATGATGCTCCAGTGTCTTATGGGCCCAAATAATGCTCCACATATAATGGACCCCATTTCTAATGCTCCAGTGTATAATGGGCCCCGTAAATGCTGCTCCAGTGTCTGATCTGCCCCATTTAGAATGCTCCAGTATATGATGGGCCCCATGGATGATGCTCCATATGTAATGGGCCCCATTTGTAATGCTCCAGTGTATAATGTGCACCATAGATGCTGCTCCAGTGTCTGATCTGCCCCATTTAGAATGATCCAGTATATGATGGGCCCCATGGATGATGCTCCAGTGTGTAATGGGCCCAAATAATGCTCCATATATAATGGGCTCCATTTCTAATGCTCCAGTGTATAATGGGCCCTGTAAATGCTGCTCCAGTGTCTGATGTCCCCCATCTGGAATGCTCCAGTATATGATGGACCTCATGGATGATGGTCCAGTGTATGATGGGCCCTAATAATGCTCAATATATAATGGGCTCCATTTCTAATACTCCAGTGTATAATTAGCCCCATAAATGCTGCTCCAGTGTCTGATGTCCCCCATTTGGAATGCTTCAGTATATGATGGGCCCCATTTTTAAATAACCCAGGCATGGTATGTGAAAAGAGCTCCATGGAGTAATCTGAAGTGTGTGCTGCCGCATCCTTCACTTTTGTTGTGGGTAAAGGACACAAGGAACGGGTTTGCTCCAGACCAGAAGCCTGCACTGATGACTCAGTGCTTGCATTTTTTTAAACTTCAGAAGAGGAGGCGATAGAGCTGGAGGCTGTTTCAGCAATGTAAGCCAAAAACAGTTCCTGATGCTCCGGCTTTAAAAGCAGTCTACCTACTCCCAGAAAAGGGAGCCCTACAGGCCTACACCATGATGCAGGCTCAACATCTCCTGCCTTAGCTGCTATTGTGTTTTTGGCACGACCAGCAGATGCACCAACACCACCATCAGTACCAGGTGGCCCCCCACGCCCACGTCCGTGTCCTCTTCCACCATACTTCCTCATGTTTGGAAAATGGACTCAAAATACCAGCAGATATATGGTACTGAATCAGATGCGTACAGCTCTATACAGTCTAGGGATAACAGTAAATCTCCATATATATTTCATGAGTCATACACAGATGCTCACAGGCTCAGTATGGAGTACACAATAAAATAAAAAGTTGAAAAAGAGTACAATATCACCAGATACAAGGTATATATACTGTAGTATATTGTAAACATTAGGAATCTCAGTATATATTTCAGGAGGCAGATACAAATGCTCTCAGGCCCAGTATGGATTACACAAGAATATGAAAAGCTGTAAATTGGTAATGTAACACAAGCATACAGCTGTATACACTCCGTTCCAAATTATTATGCAAATTGGATTTAAGTGTCATAAAGATGTAATTTTTTGTTTTTCAAATAAACTCATAGATGGTATTGTGTATCAGGGCTCTTTGGATCACTGAAATCAATCTCAAACGCCTGTGATAATTAGTTTACCAGGTGAGCCCAATTAAAGGAAAACTACTTAAGAATGATGTTCCACATTATTAAGCAGGTCACAGGTTTCAAGGAATTTAGGAAAGAAAAAGGATCTCTCTGCTGCTGAAAAGTATCAAATAGTGCAATGCCTTGGTCAAGACATGAAAACATTAGATATTTTCCAAAAAATTAAATGTGATCATCATACTGTTAAGAGATTTGTGGCTGATTCTGACCACAGACATGTTTGTGTTGATAAAGGCAGAATGAGGAGGGTTTCTGCCAGGCAAGTTCATCGGATTAAGAGAGCAGCTGCTAAAAAGCCATTACAAACCAGCAAACAGATATTTAAAGCTGCTGGTGCCTCTGGAGTTCCTTGAACCTCAAGTTTTAGGATCCTTCAAAGGCTGCAGTGGTGCATAAACCTACTATTTGGCCACCCCTAACCAGTGTTCACAAGCAGAAACTGTTGCAGTGGGCCCAGACACACATGAAGACTAATTTTCAAACAGTCTTGTTTACTGATGAGTGTCGAGCAACCCTGGATGGTCCAGATGGCTGGACTAGTGGATGGTTGGTGGATGGCCACCATGTCCCAACAAGGCTGCAACGTCAGCAAGCAGGTGGAGGAGTCATGTTTTGGACCGGAATCATGGGGAAACAGCTGGTAGGGCTCTTTAAGGTTCCTGAAGGTGTGAAAATGACCTCTGCAAAGTATATAGAGTTTCTGATTGACAGCTGTCTTCCATGGTATAAAAAGCAGAAATGTGCCTTCAGGAGCAAAATCATCTTCATGCATGACAATGCACCATCTCATGCTGCAAAGAATACCTCTGAGTCATTGACTGCTATAGGCATAAAAGGAGATAAACTCATGGTGTGGCCACCATCTTCCCCTGACCTCAACCCTATAGAGAACCTTTGGAGTATCATCAAGCAAAAGATCTATGAGGGTGGGAGGCAGATCACATCAAAACAGCAGCTCTGGGAGGCTATTCTGACTTCATGCAAAGAAATACAAGCAGTAGCTCTCCAAAAACTCCCAAGTTCAATGGATGCAAGAATTGTGAAGGTGACATCAAAGAAGGGTTCCTATGTTAACATGTAACTTGGCCTGTTAGGATGTTTTGGAGTTAAATAGCTTTTTTGATCAGTGAATGTGACCTCCTAATGCTGCAAATTCCAGAAATGAGCATTTTCAGTTCTTTACAACATAGCAAATGCTTAGAAATTCTACTGTGCCTAATAATTTGGAACAGTGCAATTTGAGTTTTTATTCATTTTGGAGATTATACTGTTATCATTCGGAGGTTTCTTCAATAAAATTCGATGTATACTCTAACGGGTGATGACTTTTATTAGACTGACTGCCATTTGTACCGACCATTTAGGAAAATCAGAGAAAAATATCATTTGCATAATAATTTGGAACACAGTGTACAGTGTTGGGGTAATCTTAAATCTCCAAATATATTTCCGGATAACAGACAAACGTTCACAGGCTTATTAAGGATTACACCAGAATCTAAACAGCAAAAAAGGTTACTGTATCAGAAGCGTACAGCTGTATACAGTGTTGGCCAAATTTGAAATATCGGTATATATTTCTGGAGTCACCCTCAGACGCTCACTCAGTCTGGGTTTGACCATAATAAAAAATGTTGTAGAAAAGGTACTGGATAACAAGATAGCAAGTATATATATTATAGGGTACAATTGAAATCTCCATATACATAGTCCCGTAGTCAGTCTAAGATGCTTACTCAGTATGGATCTGACCGTATCACTAAATGTCGAACAAAGGTACTGTATAACAAGATACAAGCTGTATCGAGTATAGGATAAAAATTGGTATCTCCAATTCACCGTATATATAGAAGGCGTAAACCACACACGCTCACTTCCAATGGATGATACCCTAATAACAAATTTTTAACAAAGGTACTGTATCAGGACATACAGGTGTATCCAGTCTAGGGGTAATTGTAAATTTCCATTTATACTTCCGGAGTCAGACATACACACTCACAGGCTCACTATGTATTACACCAGAATTTAAAAAGTAGAAAAATGGAAAGGTATTCGAAGCGTACAACAGTATACAGTGTGGTGGTACTTTTAAATCTTTGTTTATATTTCAATCTCAGTAAGCCAGTCAAGAATCTACGCTACTGGAAACTACATGGATACAAGTATAGACGCAAAGTCGAGTGTTAGCAGAAATTTGGGAATTACTCATCATGGGAAAACCTCCCGGTAGATGTTGAAGAGGCGATGCAGACCCTCAATTACTGTGTTGTGGAGACAGCAAAAATGGTTCTTTGTGAAGAAAGGATTGCTTTATCGCAGTAGCGTGGATCACATCACCGTTACTCATCTCCATCAAATTGTGATCACAGGGAGAGATGTAGACATGGTCCTCACTGCCTCTCATGATCTGTCTGGTCATTTTGGAGTGCAAAAGACAGAAGCCACAGGCCGTAGGCGATTCTATTGGATTGGCATGAGAGGAGACATTGAAAAATGCTGGCAGGAATGTCACACGTCTGTGACTATCACAACTGTGAAAGATGATCATAAAGCACCACTACATCCGCTTGTTAGTTGACGTCCATTGCAAATGGTAGTCATTGATCATCTGAAGGTAGAGGCCAGCAGGACAGGCCATAGATACATGTTAACCATCATCGATCAATACACCAAATTTCTAGTGGCCGACCCTGTGAAGGATTTAACTGCCCAGACTACACAGTGGTTGAGCAGGGAGAGGTAAGTATTGCAACTTGCAAGTGCTGTGGCCATGACCAAGCGGGGGGGCACACTCGTGGTCGATGGTACTGGCACAGGGCCCCTCATAGTACGCTGGTGTGTCTGACGGCGAGTGGGCCCCCCTCCGTCAGAGACACTGTGTTGTACTATGAGGGACCCTGTGCCAGTGCCGTTGGCCATCAGTGGGCCCATCCACCTGTTAACAGCAACGGCACTTGCCCGGGTGCACCAGGTGTTGACCCCAGCCCTTGGGGGGGTGGGCAGCCCAGTTAGGGAGGTTTAAAAAATGGCATATGTTGATGTGTAGGCTGGACATTCAGCTGCTGCAAATGGTGGAATTGGGCAAGTCCGAGGAAGAGTAGGTCAAAAGCGAGGCAGTTTTCTGGCAAACTATGTCATCAGGGGAAGGTGGGACAAAATCCTTTGAAACCCATGCATGGTTCATTTTAATGAAGGTTAGATCATCAAAATTTTGGGTCGACAGACGGGTCCTTTTTTCTGTCAGGATTGATCCAGCAGCACTGAAGACTCTTTCAGATAGCACACTACCAGCAGGGCAAGCGAGCTCCTGTAAGGCATATTGTGCCAATTCATGCCAGGTGTCCAGTTTAGAGGCCCAATAGTCAAAGGGGAATGACCTGTGAGGGAGAACATCGATATGGGAGGCGAAGTAGTTTGTAACCGTCGTTGACAACTGCTGTCTCCTGTCACTTTTAATCGATGCAGTATTAGCAGTCATGTGAGCGGTACTTGAGAAATCATTCCACAACAAGGTCATTAAACCCCTGTCTCCAATGCCACTTTGGCTGTGTGCACCACGAACACCTTTTCCATTGTGCTCACTGCGGCTTGTGGGAGAACCAGCACTGCTGCTGTTTGCTGGGAAAGCCTCAAACAAATGGTTTACCAGAGTTGCTTGTTTGTTAGCCAATATTATCTTTAGGTTCTCCTGTGGCATGATGTTGTGTAATTTGCCTTTGTAGCATGGATCGAGGATGCTGGCCAGCCAGTAGTCATCATCCCTCATCATTTTGGCAATGCGGGGGTCCCTTTTTCCAGGTGTCAATAATGCACTGCCACTGCTGGGTGGAGGAGCACTTTCTGGCAAATCCACATCCCTACAGTCACGCACAAACACTGTACCTGACCTTGGAACGCCAACATTTCCTCTTGCCCCCTGAGAAGCATCCTCCTGCCCAAAATAATCATCCCCCTCCTCCTCCTCCTCCTCTTCCTCTTCTTGCTCTTCCTCGTCCAGGACAGTTCCCCGACCAGACAATGGCTGACTGTCAGCAAGGCTTCCCTCCTCCTGCTCCTGTTCCTCCTCCTCTGCTGCAGACGCCAGATCCTTAATGTCTTCAAACTTTGCATGAGCAGACGCATAAGTGGGATGCTCATGCTTATGATGGCATCGTCTGTGCTTACCAGCCGTGTGCATTCCTCAAAACACTGAAGGACTTTACAGAGGTCTTTCAGCTTTGACCACTGCACACCCGACAATTCCATGTCTTCCCTCAAACTGCCTGCCCGTGTATACTCCCACAAATGCATTACAGCCTGCCTCTGTTCCCACAGCCTCTCAACCATGTGCAGGGTGGAGTTCCACCTTGTTGCAACATCTATGATTAGGCGGTGCTTGGGGAGGTGGAGCAATCGCTACAGCTTCTGCATACGACTGGAGAGTACGGCCGAGCGACGAATGTGCGAGCACAGTCTTTGTACCTTATGGAGCAGTGATGTTAACTCCGGATAATTGTTAAGGAAGCACTGCACCCCCAGGTTCAAAGTGTGAGCCAGGCAAGGTATGTGTGTGAGTTTTGCACGGGCTATGGCTGCCACAAAATTACTGCCGTTATCACTGATTACCTTGCCTGCCTCAAGATGTAGACTGCCCAGCCATGACTCTGTTTGTCGCTGCAAGTAGTCGGCCAGTACCTCCACGGTGTGTCTGTTGTCACCCAAAGATATAATCTTTAGCACAGCCTGCTGACGCTTACCACTAGCTGTTCGATAGTGGGACACCTCGTGTGCAACACTGCCAGCTGCGGATAGAGTGCTCGTGCTACTGCCCTCTGTGGACAAGCTTTTGCTTATAGAGGAGGAGGGTTGAAAGCCTACAGCCAACTGCTTCATATACCGTGGGCTAGGCAGCACTGTTACACCGCCGCTGTCCCCTGTGGAGCCTGCATCCACCACATTAACTCAGTGCGCAGTGATGGACACATAATGGCCTTGGCCATGCCTACTTGTCCATGCATATGTTGTGAGGTGCACCTTTCCACTCAATGACTGTTTTAGTGCATGGACAATGCGGTCTTTCACATGCCGGTGGAGGGCAGGGATGGCTTTTCGAGAAAAGAAGTGCCGACTGGGTAGGTCATAGCGTGGGACAGCATAGTAGTCAACATCATAGTCATCATAGTACTTTTTTGTCCTGCTCAGAGTTTCTGGTAGGGTGAGCTGGACTAGAGAGCTGCATATGGGGGAAGTAGCGGTGGACCGGACGGAATGAGAGGGGGTTGGTGATGGTATTGGTGGTGATGGCCTAGATTCAGTGTTGTGTTGCAAAACCATTGTGATTCCCTGAGTGCTTTGGCCTTGCGATGACACCTCCACATTTAGTGCTGGTGGTGTGCTTAATGGTGGCAGTGGTCTTACAGTGGGGGAAGCGATGGAGCATTGCTGGCTACCTTCAGTCGCAGCAGGTGCACATGTGGTACCTGAGGTTTTGTAGTCCATCCACGCTTGCAAGTGCATGTTGATAAATTGTCTAAGCATGCAACTGGTATTCAAATTTCTGAGTTGTTTACCTCGGCTAAAGGTCCTTCTGCACTTCTTACAGGTAACCTTTGCCTCATCAGTAGGATTTTGGACAAAGAAGTGCCACACTGCACTCTTCCTACTATGGTATACATTTTCTGGCCTTGCACGCTGTGCTAAGTTGACCGTCTGGCCAAGCTGTCCTGCAACTCTTTTAGTTTTTGGTCCACACTTTTGGACAGCTAAGGGCCTGCTAGATAACCGCTGCTGCGATGTCAATGCCTGCTGCGGATCCTTCTCTTTATCTGAACTATTGCCAGCGCCACCCTCCTCCCCCAATGGATTCCAATCCGGGTCAAGAACTGGGTCATGCATCACCTCCTCTTCAAAGTCATCTGCACCTTCCTCTTTACCTTCCTCTGTGTCACCGTGTAAGGTGGTATAGTATGCGGGAAGGTGCACCTGAATTTCATGAGGGTCAGATTCTGGCTCAATAGACTGCAAGGGCAACGTAGTGCTCTGGGTCAATGTACCAGCAGAATCATCTAGCAGTGGCTGTGCATCAGTGCATTCCATGTCAGATTCATCTTGGACTGGGGAATTCAGGATTTGACTGGATAACCCAGTTATGGTATGTGAAAAAAGCTCCATAGAGTAATCTGAAGTGTGGGCTGCCGCATCCTTAACTTTTGGTGGGGGTGAAGGACACAAGGAAAGGGGATTTTACTGACCAGAACCCTGCACTGATGACTCCGTGCTTGCAGGTTTCGAACATTCAGAATAGGAGGCAATAGAGCTGGTGGCTGTTTCGGCAATGTACGACAAAACCTGTTCCTGATGCTCCGGCTTTAAAAGCGGTTTTCCTACTCCAAGAAAATGGAACCTTAAAGGTCTTCTTGAGCCATTGAGACAATGACACAGGCTCAACACCTCCTGCCTTAGCTGCTATTGTTCTTTTGCCAGATCCAGCCGATGCACCACCACCATCAGTAACAGCTGCGCCTCCCTGGCCACGCCTGTGGACTCTTCCACCATACTTCCTCATGTTTGGGAAAATGTACCAAAAATACCAGGAGAGAGGTGGTACTGTATGAGGAGTGTCCAGCTGTTTAAGGTGTATTAAAAAAATTAAATCTACATATATATTTTGTTAGTCACAGACGCTCTTCCAGTATGTATTTGACCGTAATCCAACAAACAGATATACGGAACTGTATCAGAAGTGTACAGCTGTATGCGTTTTTTTGTGTAACTGACAATCTCCGTATATGTATTTATGGAGTGTCACACACACACGCTGACTCTGTACTGATGTGACTATAATGCAATCGGCAGATATACAATACTGTTTGAGTATCGGACAGCTCTATACAGTGTCTGTATGGAAAATTGTCAATCTCCGTCTATTTTTATACGGAGTGACACACGCTGTCTCTGTCTAGTTTTGACCGTCATCAAACAGCAGATATACGAAACTGTTTGAAAAGCGGACAGCTCTATAAGGTGTAAGTCTGGAAAAATGGAAAATCTCCTTGGCTTGTTTTTCCAGAGTCACACCCAGATAGCTTCTATTTGTCCGTGATACCAGCCAGTACACGGTAGTGTGTGAGGAGCGTACACCGCTATACGGTGTGTGATAAAAAGAACGCTCGGTAACTCACCAGAACAAAATAATAAAAGTTGGAGTGCTTTGAAAAAAGCAGTTTGAACAGCAGTGTGCACACAACAATGCAGCTATCAGGTAACCTTAAAAGGCAGCCTAATCACCACCAGCGCTGCTGCACACAACAAAAATCCTCCCCTTTCACTGCACACTAACTGTACAGTGAAAAGCGCTATCAGCAGAAGCAATTTTTTTTCTTCTTCCCTGCCTAACGCTCTCCCTATTCAGAATCATCAGCAGCAGCACCTCTCCCTATTCTAAGATCGGCAGAAGTAAAATGGTGGTCGGCGGTCATGGCCTTATATAGCCACTGTGACACCACACACAGCCAGCCAATTACTTCAATTCCCTTCTCTAAGATGGTGGTGGCTGCTGCCCATGTCATCGCGTTGCCCACAGTGTGCGTCCTCCTTCATTGGCTGAGAAAAGGCGCTGGTAGCATTATTTGAAACGTGACTTTGGTGCTCGGCTCGGCGACCTCATGGCCGACCTCACGCTATGGTCGGGTTTCGATCGGAGAAACCCGACTTTAGCTAAAGTCGGCGTTTTTTGAATTTGACTGACCCATTTCGCTCAACTCTATTTGTGACTCTTTTTGTAGTCAAAATATCCTGAAATCCTGATCACTGTTAGAATCGGGCGTGGTGATATGATCGAAAAATTGGTAGGATACGTAACTCAGGTATATATATATATATATATATATATATATAACCAGAGGTGTCCGGAGGGATAGTCTGAGACGTCCTCCTCCTTTCACTGAGTGCCGCGTTGGAATTTTGGGCATCCCAGAGGGGGATAGACCCAGTGGAACAGACTGAATGGCAGCTCCAGTACTGTGCACAACTGAAGTAAGGATATTTAGCTCTAAAGGTGAGAATCCGTGGAAGAAAAAGAAGAATTTCATGGCTTGGCACATTAATTGTGTGACGAAGGTGTTAGGAAGAACAGAGGAAGTGAATTCTGATTATTTCTGTTACTGCTATGTTGAAGAAGGAAAATTGTCTATTATTATGACAAGGACTGGATGTTTGGTGGTACAAGAAAGAGACTGTGGAACTGAGAAAGTGACAGAGTAATGTGCCAGAGAGACTCTGGACGATGCATTAAAAGTAGAAAAAAGTTTTCAGAAGACTTTAACCCGCTCTGTATCAGCAGGGAAAGAAAAAACAAACAAACCAGACCCCACCGCTTCCCCCTCTAATCTCAGCCCCCACCACAGCTGTAAAAACACAGCAAATTCCAGCTTCCCCTTCAACTTCAGCTCCCTACTCCAATATCTCTCCTAATCCTATGGCTGGGAACCTTACTCCCTAGATCCGCCGTGCCAATTCTCGTCTGCAATGCTGGCACTGTGGCCGACACGGTCACTTTCAGAGAGATTGTCATACCCCCGCTGTTTTAATCGGAGTAGATGGCAGACCCAATAAATATACTCTTACAAAACCCATCCCTGTGGGACCCTTCCCCGAGGTTACTGCTCAGTTCGTAATCTTTCCCACATGTCCAGTAAATTTACTGGGGGCAGATTTATTATCACAGTTCCGCTCCAGAATACAAATCCAAAATGATGGTCAGATGGTTCTTATGTTACATAACCCTTATGCAGATGAAGACAGTGAGGAAATCTGTATTTTGCATGTCCTTCCCACAGTTATGATGGCCCTGATACGCCCAGATCCACCCCCAATATTGCCTGAGGATCAACGACTCACCCCATATCGCTCAGAGATACCATCTAAACTTTAGTCAAAATAGCCAAATCATATAGGGAAAATGCCTGTAGAACCAGTAAAAGTGTTTCTCAAACCAGGTGCCCCTTTTCCCAAAGTCCATCAATATCCTTTGAAACATGATCAGGAGCGGGGCCTTCAGGGACAAATACAAATGTTACTTGATAATGGTGCTCTGGTACCCTGTGTTTCTCCATGTAATACTCCCTTGTTTCCCTTTAAGAAAAAGACCCCAGCTGGTACAAGATCTATGGGCAGTTAATGCAGCTACTGTTCTGGAAACTCCAGTGGTGCCTAATCCACATACTCTTTTGTCTCAAATACCCCAGGATGCTGCTTGGTTTACAGTCATCGACCTTACCAATGCCTTCTTTAGCATTCCGTTACACCCAGATTGCCAGTTTCTGTTTGCATTCACTTATCAGGGACGACAGTTAACATGGACAGTTATGCCACAAGGGGACCAAAACAGTCCCAATCAGTTTGCAAAAAATATGAGCGAGTGTCTCTTGCCCTGGCAGTTAAATCACCCCCAGGTCACACTGCTTCAGTATGTGGATGATTTTTTTGTTGTGTGCACGGATGGAGCAGGAAGCCATGTCCCGCGATATCGGTGATCTCGGGTGATGTCAGCAGCGGGAGAATTTGAACATGGGAGTGCAACAGCGCGATAATGTGTGAGTCCAATGTGTGAGGAGAGAGAGAATTTTTTCAGCCACCAGGATCATTTAGGGTTAACTTTCTTCCTGGAAAGCCAATTCCGGGCATGCGCAGTGTAGAAATACGGATCCGGCAACCAAAACACCGTTGCAGTGTCCGTCGTGCCATGTCAGCGGATGCTAAAATTTTGGTGGATCTGTACAAAAATGGATCCAACGGATAACCATCCGTCAAGATCTGCCGTTAATGCAAGTCAATTGGTAAAAAAACGGATCCGCCAACAAAAATGGCGGATCCATTTTTTTTTGCAAAATGGTGGATTTTGACTGATGGTGAAAGACGGATGTGTGAAACAGGCCTAAGCGGATGTACCCTGCTATTGTTACATCGGTACATGGGCCTACACATCAAGGAAAGAATCAGGCCCTCGCACTGGTCCAAAAATTCTACTGGGCCCTGGGAATTCCCACAGTTTTAACAGTGCTCAACCGTGCCTGTAATATCTGTCAGACTTGCAATCCCGGTCATCTTCAACGTGTACCCCCGAAGCATCTTGCGAAGCCTGACTATCCTTTCCAAAGGCTCCAGGTGAACCATATTACGTTACCTAAGTCTGGAAGGTATGAATACTGTTTGGTTGTTGTTGACATGTTCTCCAGTTGGCTGGAAGCATTCCCTGTTACCAACATGACTGCAAAAACCACAGCGAATAAACTGGTGATGGAAGTCATATGCTGACATGGGGTTCCAGAAGTTGTTGAAAGTGATCAAGCTCCAGCCTTTTCTTCTCATGTGTGCCAAGAAGTTCTCACACTGCTTGGATCCACTGTAGCCCTCCATACTCCATACCATCCACAATCCAGTGAGAAAGTTGAGAAGCTGAATGGCACACTGAGGGGACAATTGACCAAAATGATGCAGGAGACTACGGCTCCATGGCCAGAGCTCCTACCCATTGTATTATACCACATCCGTACTACCCCTATTGCAAAACATGGCCTGTCCCCATATGAGATATTGTTTGGTGCTAGGCCCCCAGTTGCAAATTTCTAGTCTCAGCAGTTATCAGAAGAAACTGACCGTGCTGTTCAATATGTTATTCAACTTAGTAAAAATCTTTCTAACACCCATGCTCTAGTTTCCTCTTCTTTTCCAGATTCAGCAGAAACCGACACCTGTCATAACCTGAAGCCTGGTCATTTGGTAGTCGTGAAAAGGCATGTCAGAAAGCAAGGACTAGAACCCTTGTATGATGGTCCCTATCAAGTCCTTCTCATCACACCTACATCAGTGAAACTAGAAGGAAGACTGACTTGGATCCACGCATTGCACTGCAAGCAAATAGCAAATAAAGGGGGCATAATGTTTTGGTTTTTCGCATTTTCCATATTATTATTGGTAGAAGTTAAAGTTAAATTTAGAAGACATTCAAAGACTCAGAGATCAATATGATAAAGACAATGATCGTAATAAGGACAGTTGGTGGTCAGACACCTTCTCCTTTCTTAATCCAGCCAATTGGTTTAAGGGAATTGGGGGCTGGATAGCTGGGATCTTACAAAGCTTGATGCATATTGCTGCCTGTATCCTTGTTGTATATGTGATACTAAAACTTGTTCTTTGGTGTATTTCTGTATGTATTAGGAAATTCTGCACTAAGACAGCTAATGATGATACCAAAGATGTCATCACACCTGCTCTTCTCTACACCGATCTCAAAAGGTTACTTGATGAAGATGTTGAAGCCAAGGGCATGGCCATCTTCAAAAGATCCCCACCACTGTCATCAAAAATTGTTATTCGTAAATTGCAGCATACAGGGGGACGGGTGCGCCGCAACAGCCATGACTGATAACATGGCATCAGCCATGTGAAGACCAGTTCCCCTCGAGCTTATGGCTTGGGATAGCACCTCTGATGCTGCATATTAGTTAACAAAATTTATCTAGGGGGATTGTGAAGTACAGTATTCAGGTGTACAGGACATCTTGATTTCCAGACCTCCATTTTTGTGCTTGCGACGCTATTTTGTTGTTTACGAGTTAAATTTTGTAGCTAGGTGAAAGTTTGCAGTTGTTATGAAACCAGACTGTCCCAGTCCAAACAAGATATGAGATATGAGACCCTGAAGAATGTGCTATTGTTCTATTCTCTACGTCACGTAACTAGGGACATATTCCGATTTTCTTGCAATACTATTAGCTTATAAAGTAAATGTATTACAATGATGTTATTGGTAGCTGAGTATTTTGCATAATTAAGCAAAATACTATGAAAAGGTGACATAATAAACTGGGTTAGTGATCTGCCTTGATCCTGCCATACAGAGGCACACATCTCCGTCTGGTCATTCCCAGTTGCTAGCAATGCCTTGTGGATTAATTTGGAAATCACTTGGTCAACCGTGAAGGGTTAATTTAGCCCTCCCTCAATAGCTCCCTCCACAAATGCAATCAAAAGAGTTATAGAAACTTTCAACATTTGTTGGAGAGAATAAGAAAAATAAACCAAAGAAAATCAGAGAAAAAGGATTGAGGGGAGGAGATAGAGAGAGGGGAAAAGTTAAAGAAGGGGAGAGGGAGTAGGGGTAGGAGTAGCACCTTGGGATATGCCGTTAGAGAAGAGTTATGATGTAATTACAGAGTGGAAGGATGAATGAGACCTAAACTTGGTCCAGCACTTCCAAGTGTTATTGAAATTAATGAAGCAATGATTTACTCTTGATGCTAATTCTTCTATGTGAAAAATGTGTTCAATTTTAGTGTAAAGCTGCTGTGCAGTGGGTGGTGTTGAGGAGTGCCAGTTAGTAGGGATCAAAGATTTTCCGGCTGCTAGGATATATTGTGCAAGTTTAGTAGAATTTTGAAAGATTTTTTTGGAACAATAGATATCGCAATATTGTACCCCAGACCACGGAATACAGTATGTCTGAGAAATTTAACCCAATAAAATTTTTAAACGCTTTTTTAAAGAGTTATCTATCACAACAATGTACCCCAGACCATGGATTACTGAATGGCTGAGAAATTTCTCCCAACCAAAATTTTTAATGTTTTTTTTTGGAGTGATAGATATCACAGTAATGTACCCCAAACTACAGAACACTGCAGGTCTGGGAAAATTAAAGCAGCAAATACATTTTACACTTTTTTGAGTAATATATATCATAAAAATGTACCCCAGACTCTTGAATGGGTAATTAATTTAAACCAACAAAATGTTTAAACTCCTCTTTTGGAGTGTTATATTTCACAAAAATGTACCCTGGACCATGGAATACTGTATGGCTGAAAAATTTAACCCAGCATAATTTTTAAACGATATTTGGAGTGTTAGGTATCACTAAAATATACTCCAGAAATACTCTATGGGTGAATAATTTAATCCCAAAAAATGTAAACACTTAGTGTTATATAGTAAAAATGTACCACAAAGCACATAATACTCATGGATCACACAATATATTACATTTTTTTTTACACAAAAAAATGCTGCAGTTATATATTTTGCAAGGGACTGTACAGCCCTAATTCCTGTCTACAGACTGTATTCTGCTACTGTCTTTGCTCCTGCAGCTCTCTCTCCCTCTCTAGACTATATGCAGAATATATGTGACACAAACAGCAAAGCAAACGATTAGCCTTTTGAGGAACTGTTAGTATGATGGCTCAGCTTTAGCACTAGTATCAACACTACAGGCCTCTGATTTGTTATACTGTGCACACACAGACCTAGACATGCACTCTCTCCCTCCAATACATAGTGTCACAGAACTGTGCAATGGTGTCAGTGTGCCGAGCCAAGCAGCGCCTGTTCTTTTATAACCCCTGATGATGTCACGCATCCAACCAATTTCAGTAATGCTACAACCAAGATGGCTACGGCATTACAGTGATAAGCAGGTAATCTATGCATGCTTATTTGCTGTGTGACAGGTGCCAAACATGCAAGGCGGGGATTAGAGTTTTACATCGAGCACTGCCCAATGCTCGCTGAGTAACAAGTATAATCGAGCACCCAAATACAGAAGTGATATCCTAGTATCATCGAGCACGTCCGCTCCTCCCGAGTTATAAGGATTCGGCCTGCCTGATTTTCAACAGCCGATCATTCTCTTCTTGGTGAGATAAGCTGCCACCAAAGGAGTCTGATATGACTCAAAATTCAGATACGGTCATTTGACCAGAGAAGATCCAAACATAAAGCAACCCTAAAATGATTTTAAACTTTCTTTGGCTCTAGCATTAACTCTTTTCATAGTAACGTTCATCACTATAGACCAGACATCAGCATGTATGAGCTACAGAGGAAAGATAACACTGGTGGGAGACCATGGAGGGATTGGTTAATAATTTATCTTCATGTTTTGGACCCAAAAAACAAAAATTATAGTCAAAGGAGATATCCTACATTCTACTCTGTGATGGTTTCCATTTATATTGCAGCTTACAGGTGCAGAGACTTATCTGACTTACAGTAAACATTAAAGGCGCCTGATAGATCTTACTGACTTACCATGCAGTGTACCAGATTTTACAGATTTGCCTGTCTTTGAAGTACTGTAATACTTTCCAATATCATGAAAAAGAGCTTTCAATTTCCAAAATGTATCTAAAGTCCTAAAATCAAGGCTGTTATAGAAAATATGTTAAAGGGAATCTGTCATCAGGATTTCATCCCCAAACTATTTATATGTCCATGTTGTTCTTTCCAAGACAAATCCAGTAATACCTTTACATAGCCATTCTTAGCTTGCCTTTTGTAATCCGGTGCCGTTCGGTGAAAAGCCGTAGTACCGGATTCGGGAGAAAACGCTGACTCCGGATCCCTTTTGTGGCCGGATACGGTGTTACTCATATTTAAAGGAGCAGCGCAGCACACACGCAGAAAGGTATGATGATGTGGGAGAGAGAGAAAGGTATGATGATGTGGGAGAGAGAGAAAGGTATGATGATGTGGGAGAGAGAGAGAGAGATTTTCCCTTCATTCGCCACTTCTAGGGTTAAAACTCACAGTCTCCGGGCATGCGCTGTTCAAAAAACTGGTCCGGCACTGGCAAAAAACGTTGCAGGGAATGTTTTTTGCAGATGCCGGATGGCTAATTTTTGCCTTATCCGGCAAAAACCGGACGCGACGCATACCCATCCGGCACAATGCAGCGAGAATGAAAGTCTATGGGACAAAACCGGATCCAGTTCTGGATCCGGTTGTTACAAATTTCGCCACATTGTGCCGGATTACAAAAGCCGGATGTGTGAACGTAGCCTTAACTGACAGCCTCCATGCTGTGTGACTTCAGGCAAAAGATTCGTCATTCAAACAGGAGCAAGTGGCTCTGGTTGAGGAATAGAGCTGGAGCAACAGAGGTTTCAGATCTACCATGATTCTTCAGCTTCATTTGCATATCAACTCAAACACTGATTTCTCAGTAATGGAAAGGTATTATTGGACTTGTCTTTGAAAGAACCATATCCACATACTGTATATTAGTTTCATATTTAGGGGGTGACATTTAGCAGACAGCTTGACTTTTTAAGCAATTCTGTAACATTGGGTTAAGGTTGAGTTTTGAAACAGTGACCTCCAGTGTATGACTAAATGAACATCAGGCACTTATGATCCATGATTTCTGTAGTCTTCCAAGTAAAAAATAATTACAAAGTGTATAATATAAACTTATACAACTCGTACAGTATGTCACAGTCCTCACAATTTCTGAAATCAAGGCTTGCTAACAGCATATAGTAAATTATTTATATTTTACACTTAAAGACAATAACCCAACCCTTGTGTGAAAGTGAAACAATAGCATGGCTCATGTACTTTAGATATGAACAAGAATGTTTCTGCATGCAGAGAGCCCTCAAGCCTCGAAAATGATAACGTACTGAAACATGAGACACATCAGGAAGTCGCGCAACTTTTGCATACTTATTAAGAAAGTTTAATTTCCATAATATTAGATTATTCAGTACATGGAGCCAGAGGTGCCATTAGCATGAAGGAGGGGGGTGTATAAAATCCACGGGCAGGGGCATCCTAATTATAATGTTTATTCTGACGCTCAGTGTGATTATGGTGATGCCTAACATTCTGTGTATAATCTTTTTCATGTTTTTAATAAAACAAAACTGCAGACCAAGTATTTAGATTTAAGCTAGAGCTACACAGTGGATATGACTGCGACAGTCACTGATTGACTAATTGTAGTACGGTAATGCTACATCACAACATAATGAAGGTGTAAGTGCGCACACTGCGACTCCCAAATAGCTGTGATCGCAATACGTGAGCAACAAGAAATTCAAACCTACTAGACTTCTTACCATTTATGTATCGGCATCATAGAAACTTGGTTGCAGGGCAACTACATTCAGGTTCAGCATTCTATCATGCAACATTGGCTTCCTGAGAACTTTTGCTGGGTATTAACCCTTTAGTGACTGAGCTAATTTGGACTTTAATGACAAGACCAAATTTTAGAAATCTGACCAGTGTCACTTTATGAGGTCATAACGCTGGAACGCTTCAACTGATCACAGTGATTCATGATAGTGGTAAAATTTGTTCGATGTGACTTGTTTTTATTTGTGAAAATATCACAATTTTGGAGAAAATTTTGAAAAAAAAATTTGCAATTTTCAAACTTTCAATCTTTATATCCTTAAACCAGTTAGTCATGTTGTACAAAATAGTTAATAAATAATTCCCCATTCCCCACATGTCTACTTTACATCTGCATCATTTTTCAAATGTCATTTTATTTTGTTAGGATGTTAGAGCAGTTAAAAGTTTAGCAGCAATTTCTCATTTTTTCAACACATGTACGAAACCTGTTTCTTTAGGGACCTATTCTAGACTGTGAGCCCTCGCGGGAAGGGTCTTCTCTCCATTTGTACTTGTGTGTGCCTTGTATTTCTCATGTTTGTTGTACTTGTCTATGTATGCCCCTTTTTCACATGTAAAACGCCATGGAATAATTGGCGCTATAAAAATGAATAATAATAAGGTGTAGAGTCATTAAGGATGTTTGTTTTCTCAATGTAGCTGTAGGCCTTACAATTCCCACAATTCTACGTACCACATTTGGGACCTTTGGAACCAAAAATATATCTAGAGGTGGGAGAAACATGATGACTGTGTACCTATAGATCACTTTGTGTTTTATTACATTTAGCAGTTATGAGAGGTCGGTTAGGTAAAAATGTACATAAAGTTGTATCCTGTTGAATAACGGGACAAAATTTAGAGATGTTGTTAGTCATCTCCTTCCTTCTAGAGTGGTAATTGGTGATGAAATGAACCTCTCCATCTGTTTACTTTTTCATCTTTGGAAATAATAAAGTTTGTCACTTTGTACTTTTCATTTGAAGATAAGCATGACGAATGTTGTCCATCTTGTAACCTCGCTGTAGAAATCTGCAAGTTAAATCCTGATCTTCAAAATCCTCCACCCGATCACACACACGATGTGCTCTAAGAAACTGTCCAGTTGGTATGGCCGGAATCGCATGAGCTCGATGTGCTGATGTCTTTTTACAATAGATGGTCATATGAAGTTGTCCCAACTCCAAGAAATCCAAGAAGTTGATAGCATCAATAGCTTTTTGTTTTTATGTTTTAGGATAATTTGATGTTCACAGCATTTGCATTAAAAAATCAAGTTCTGCTCTGCAGGCCCTTCCAAATAAATATATCATCAATGAACCTCATTCTTGATATCACCGAACCAGATGTTGTATAGTCCAGATTTTAAACATTGTTATGTTCCCAAAATCCACTTTCTAAAGTGACCTACTGTATGACCTACAGAATAGAGAGCAGTAGTGCTAGGAGACCATGCTTCCCCGGTCTACCGCAGTGCATAAATGTATTGCATCAATGTGCACACCAATATGGTGGTGGTCACTTAAGGTGTGAAAATCGCTCCCCTCTACCCTCTGATTAGCTATGTTACTGATGTGCTCCATCCATAGATGTATAATTATGTCATATTCTCAGTATTTACAATAGCTAGACCCTAATAGTGCAAAGTTCATGAATCACCCAGAGTTCACCTGGCCTTTCAACGATATCTAATGGTTTACAAGACAAAAATAGGTTAGAAATTTAAAAGAAAAAACCCTACAAAGCCAAGGCTTTATATAAAAAAGAAGGGAATTGGTGCATTTGCACATTTCCGTTACAATGTCGCCCTCTAGTGGAGCAAACTGTTTTCAACAGTAACAGAAAATGTCTTGAAAACAAAGTTATTTATGACTATTATTATTTGTTCTTACAGTGCTATTTATTCCATGGCACATTACATGTGAAAATAGAATATACATAAAATATACTGTAATGCTGTTACTGTACAGTGAGGAGAATAAGTATTTGATACATTGCTGATTTTGCAAGTTTTCCCACCTACCAGGAATGGCAAGGTCTGTAATTTTTATCTTAGGTACACTTCAACTGTGAGAGACAGAATCTAAAAATAAAAAACAGAAAATCATATTGTTTCATTCTTGAATATTTCATGCAATAAAATGCAATTTAATTAAGTATTTGATCACCTACCAACCAGCAAGAATACTGGCTCTCACAGACCTGTCAGTTTTTCTTTAAGAAGCCCTCCAACGCTGCACTCATTACCTGTATTAATTTCACCAGTTTAAAATTGTTACCTGTATAAAATACACCTGTCCACACACTAAATCAATCACACTCCAACCTCTCCACCATGGCCAAGACCAAAGAGATGTCTAAGGACACCAGGGAAAAATGTGTAGACCTGCTCAAGGCTGTGATGGGGTACAGGACAATAGGGAAGCAGCTTGGTGAGATGGCAACAACTGTTCAAACAATTATTAGAAAATGGAAGAAATACAAGCTGACTGTCAATCTTCCTCATTCTGGGGCTCCATGCAATATCTCGCCTTGTGGGAAAGGGATAATTTTGAAAAAGGTTAGGAATCAGCCCAGAACTAAATGGGTGGACCTGATCAATGACCTGAAGAGAGCGAGGATGACAGTTTGGCCGGGGTCACACTAGCGAGGAATACGGACGAGTGAGAGGCGCTAAAAGCACGCATTACACACGGACAAATGATTCTCTATGGGTTTGCTCCCAACAGCCGTATATTTCTCGGGCGTATTCTACGGTCCGTGCCAATCGCAACATGCTGCGATTGTCAGCATACTACGCCCGTAATACGCCAATGCAAGTCTATGGGTGCGCAAAAAATACGGATTCCACACGGACCACATGTGTGACTTGCGAGAAATACGCAGGTCTTTTGGCTGGTGACAGGAAATGCCCCAATCCATCATCAGGAAGCCTAGACATGCAAATGAGCTCAAAAAGCGCTCCAGACATCCAGGAAGTCAGCCTCCACGGAGTACAGCAGCGTCATGGCGCCATATTTCCTTAATGTTGAGATGTTTATAGTATTAGTGCAGGAGCGGCCAGAGCTTTGGGACCAAAGGGATGCCAATTATGCCAACCAGGCGAGAAAGGAGGCGTCATGGAGGCGCTTATGTCGCCAGATGTTCCATGACTTTGGTGATCGCCCATGTGAGGAGTAGCAAAAACTGAGTAAGTACAAGGCCCAAAAATGATTTAAATTATCTCACAAACAAAAATAATTCCAGATTCTGCCCCCTCCCCTTCCTGTCCTTCTCCTTTTTGCCTCAGGGGGCGGGTAGATTTTGATGTGACACATAGTATCATACTGCCATAATTTTGCCCAGGCCACAAGCTCCTCTTCCTCTTAGCCAACCAAGTTATTAAGTGTAGTTACTTGATACATAAACTATTCTGAGCCTGTGTATCTGGCCTGGATAGGCCAATTAGATATGCCAGCCTGGCTAGAAAGCACACCCCAGAAGGCCACATGCCTAGACTACTGGTAGCAAATGGGACCTATCAAATATGTGAAATTAAGAATATTTCCTGTCACATGGCAGTGGAAGATGTGATGAAATGATGGCGAAGCATCCAGGACCAATACCGCCGGGAACGTCAGCAGCGGTCCAGGAGTGGGGATGCGGGCTACGTGAAACACAAATATGTGTATTATGACCGCCTCTCCTTCCTCGCCCCAATTCTTGATCTGAGACCGTAAGTACATACCTCACACCACATTACACCGATACTTTACAGGGCCAAAAATATTGATGTATTTTTGCCTCTATTGTATTTCATAACAGAACTCAATCCAAACTTACGGATCGAGGAACGGGCTCAGAGATAGAGCCCATAATTGATCCTGTAGGGGATGAGGTGGCTGGCCCATCTTCTCCCCCGACAAGAAGCATGGGTGAAGATGAGTCATCACAGGAGAACCCATTGGATGCCCAACAAACCACACCACCAGGACCTGCTGCCCCATCACCCATCCTGGAGGAGCAGGGCAACTTGAGCAGCAGCCCAACTGGCCAGATCCGGGGCTCCCCACAGGCTGCTGTTACATCCCGGCGAGGCCGAAGAAGGCGCCAGGTCGCTGTTCAAGAAAGCAGGACCAATGTGGACACAGGGGTCCTAAATTATTTATCTCGAGTCACTACAGATGATGGGGAGGAGGCCTACTCACGTAGCCTGGCCCTTTATCTCTGTGTCCTTTCCCGTGAGGTCAGGCTCCGTATTCGGGGATGTTTTCAGATCCTGCTTGATGCAAGCACCCCCCCCCAATACCCCATATGAGCTTTTCGAATATCTGGAGAGGTGGCAGCTTTCCCCCAGAAATCTAATACACATGAGACCACCGACACAGATGCTTGGTCAAGCAGGGTCTGAACATCCTCAAATACATAGGCCTACACCTCACCCCCTTCCTCCCCCTACCCAACCTTCCCAACAGCAGCAGCAGATTTCTGGCTCTAACCAACCCCACCAATATGGCCACTTTTTCCCACCCAGTGTTGGAAGCTGGTCCCAACCTGGTTGGGGACGACATGGCTATATTGGTGGGTATGAGACACGGGCCTACCCGCCACAACAAGATGCCCCTCAGCAGTATTACTATGGCCACTACCCCCAACAAGCACAGGAGGAAGGTCAGTACCAACACCATGGGCAACAGTATGCACCCACACAGGGCGATGTTGCTCAAAGTAGTCAGCAGCAACCACAGGCTGCTCCTCCGCCTTCTCCTTCCCCAACATTCCACAATTTATAAGTGGCTAAAAACATGGAAATTGTAAACCCATACTGTACATGAGTGTTCTTCAGCAGTCTGATGGGAGGAGATGTCCAGTGTGTTTGAACTGGTGCTCAAAATCCCAATCCAAAGTAAAAAAGAGGTTTTCTCCATCATCAAAATGATCTAAAACAGATAATACTAACATTTCTTATGACGGTTTTCAAATCATATGGTTAAGACACCATGACAGGCAAGGCTACCTTATGCGTTTCTGAGACATATTACATGTCTGTAAAAAAGACAATATTTCACGGCGCTATACTGGCAAAGTCAAAGGATCAAAATAGACTACTCACTTGATAACGCCTAGAAAAGGCGTGCTGTCCATATTGACTTAGTAAAATTTAGGCCAGCTAACTATATTCCAAAATCAAGGCAAACAGCCTCAAGAACATCACGCTCTCTCTATGTATTATCAAGTCAGTCTTCTAATTTGATCCTTTGACTTTCCCAGTATACTGCGGTGAAATATTGTGTTTATTACAGACATGTAATATGTGTCAGAAACACGTAAGGTAGCCTTGCCTGTCATGGTGGCTTATTAATATGATTTGAAAACCTTCATAATAAATGTTAGTATTATTTTTGTAGCTCATTTTGGTGATGGATAACTCCTCTTTTTTACTTTGGATTACAAATGTGTAATGTTGCAATGTTGTTATTGCACTATGTATGTTGTTGGATATGTTTGTAATTTTGTTTTAACAACAATGTTGAAATATGCCAAAAGCCCAATTTGGGCCATTGCCCAAGTTTTTCATAGGGTAAGAATATGTTTGCCTTACAAACTAAAAAAAGACCAAAAAAAGGCAAAAGTAATAATTTGGCAACTACACTTTACGTCCTGTCTTAATTGTCCAAACCCCTATCAAAATACGCTTACCAAATCAATTCAACAGTAATAGATTCAGAAGGGGTAGAAATATATTTATTTTGACACACATCAAACCAACATTGCCAACATAGATACAGCATGCTCTTGCCAAGAAGGTTCCCCCTGAGGTGCCATAAAGTAATTAGTGAAAATATCACGCACTTTGAGGCCAGAGATCGGTCTACGTTGATGGTTGATAGGTGGTCTCACCCTACGCACATTGTCCGGCCTACGCACAACACCAGCAGAGGAGGAACAATCATGTATCCTGGTGAAGTTATGAAGAACCACACGGGCTTTCACTACTTCATTAACATTTTGTTCACTCAGCTGAATGGTAGACTGGAGAACCCGCCATTTGGCACAAAGAATGCCAAAGGAACACTCCACCAGTCGCTGAGCACGTGATAGGCGCAAGTTAAATATCCTGCGCCTGTGGTGAAGGTTGCGCCGGGGATATGGCCTCATGACATTGCGTGTTAACTGAAAGGCCTCATCTGCCACAAGGACATAAGGGACACATTCTTGAATGCAGCCTGGTAGCTGGCGTGGTGGTGGTAGATCCAACTGGTTGTTGCGTAGCCGCCGAGCCATAATGGAAGTATTGAAGAATCTAGAGTCTCCCGTCCTTCCATAGGCCCCAATGTTAACAATTATAAACTTGTATTGAGGGTCAGCCACAGCCAACAATACAACAGAAAAGTATTGTTTAGAATTGAAGAATTGGGAGCCAGAGTTCGGCGGCTTACGCACCCAGATATGTTTGCCATCAAGGGCCCCAATACAATTTGGAAACTGGCATTCTTCCTCAAAGTCCCTTGGTATCCTCAACCAGTCTTCCATCCTGGGCTCGGGCATGACGACTTGATATAGTCTTGTCCATATTTCACTACATGTTGACCTGACTGCCAGATATGGTTGATCTTCCAATCAGAAACTCATGGTGGAGGGCAGCATAAGACAGGCCAGTGGCCAGGAAGCTGAAGAACAACAGAAAAGGATGATTGTCGAATGCACACATTTACAAAACAAACAGGTCTTCATGTATTCAAATCCTGCAGGGCATGCAATGTCCCGCTTGTCAGGCCAGCACATGTCCAGGCTTGTTTTAAGTTCACCAATGACCATCTGGATGATGCAGAGAAGCTTGGGAGAAGGTCATGTAATCAGAAGAGACCAAAATAGAACTTTTAGGTATCAACTTCACTCGCCATGTTTGGAAGAAGAAGGATGAGTACAACCCAAGGAACACCGTCCCAACCTTGAAGCATGGTGAAGGTGGGGGAAATATCATACTTTGGGAGTGTTTTTTGAAAAGGGGACAGAACAACTGCATCTTATTGAAGGGAGTATGAACGGGGTCATTTATGTCAAGATTTTGGCCAACAACCTCCTTCCCTCAGTAAGAGCATTGAAGGTGGGCCATAGCTGTGTCTTCCAGCATGACAATGACCCAAAACACAAAGCCAGGGCAACTAAGGAGTGGCTTCATAAGAAGCATTTAAAGGTCCTGGAGTGGCCTAACCAGTCTCCAGACCAGAACCCAATAGAAAATCTTTGGAGGAAGCTGAAACTCAATGTTGACCAGAGACAGCCCTGAAGCATGAAAGATCTGGAGAAGATCTGTATGGAGGAGTGGGCCAAAATCACTGATGCATTGTGTGCAAACTTGGTCAAAAACTCCAGGAAATATCTGACCTCTGTAATTGCAAGCAAAGGTTTCTGTACCAAATATTAAGTTCTGTTTTTCTTTTCTATAAAATACTTATTTCAGGCAATAAAATGCAAATTAATTATGTGAAAATCATACAATTTGATTTTCTTGATTTATTTTTAGATTCTGTCTCTCACAGTTGAATTACGCCTATGATAAAAATTACAGACCTCTCCATTCTTTGTAGGTGGGAAAACTTTGCAAAATCGGTAGTGTGTCAAATACTTATTTTCCCCACTCTTTGTTTTACCACTGTACTGTCTACATTAGTGAACATTACTCATCCTGTTGATGATTTGTAACATATATAACCCTTCAAAAGGTTTCCTGAAGTATACTATCATGTAACCTCTTAAGAACGCAGCCAATTTTATTTTTGTGCCTTTATCTTTTCCTCCTCTTCTTCCCATTTAAGCACTTATTTTTTTGCAAAAGGAGTTGCAGTTTTGAATGACAACATTTATTTTACCGTATAAAGTACTGAAAACAGAAAAAAAAAATTGTAAAGTAAATAAGTATGATGTGATTGAATGTTAAAGGGATTATCCAATACTGGACAAGCCCTTCTTAACCGCTTAATTGGCCCACATAAAATTAAAGTAAGGGATCCTATGAAAAAATATGTGCAATTATGACCATAATAACAGGGAGTATAAGGCATTAGTCCCAAAATGCGCATCGGAGACCTGGTAGACACCTCCAATATTGGTAACTTTCTATCTTACTATGCTGCAATATGCAAACAAGTAGCTCTTTTAATAATGTCCAGACTTATTACTTACTGAGGATGTGCACATTGTTTCCTTGGGCCATATTACTGTGTCTTTCTAATCCTGCATGCTAAGGTCTGTTCAGCTGTTACCTTTATGTATATTGTTACACATGTCTTTTCTATTAGAGTGTTATGCCGTTATAATAATTAGCTTAGCTGTGTGTCCTATATATGTTTTAATTATTTGTCAATAAAGATTTATCTCTTTTATACTCCCTGTTATTAAGGTCATAATTGCACATATTTTTTTCACATGATCCCCTGAGTAATCTAATGAATCTATATATATAAAACTCAAAATCTGTAGTAGCCCGCTCTATACAAATCCACTGTTCTCGCCCGATTTGGGTGAAGTTTGGCATTCCCCCTCTCCACCCACAGGAGCAGAAAACTGCGCACGTTAAATCTCGCTAGCGTCTCCCCGTCATGAGATTGGGGCCCCCGAAGTTAGACCCTATACATATAATGGTGAAATGTGAAGGTGAAAGTAAAAGTGCTGTGGGGAAAACAACAATTGTGACTGACAGGGACGCATTATAGCGACGGCGCCAATGAGTCACTGCTAAAGGGGCCGCACCACCACACACAACATACAAACATTTCACAAACACCACACAAACATCACATAGACAGCACACGTACACCAATCCATAAGCACAGCACCACGCAAAAGCCACAACACACCACAGAAACACCAGACCACTCTAGACACACACAACAGAAATACCACCCCACAAATAATAATAATAATAATCTTTATTTTTATATAGCGCTAACATATCCTGCAGCGCTTTACAGTTTGCACACATTATCATCACTGTCCCTGATGGGGCTCACAATTTAAATTCCCTATCAGTATGTCTTTGGAATGTGGGCGGAAACCGGAGAACCCGTAGGAAACCCACGCAAACACGGGGAGAACATACAAACTCTTTGCAGATACCATAACACCACCCCATAAATACCACATGCACACCACACAAACACACGCATGCAAACACAATCAGATGGATGCACGCTACGTACATGGACGAACATTAGTGAGCAGCAATATTGGTCAGGCGAAAAATGCCACATAGTAAAATTGTCATTATTGCTTACTATTCAGGGAGTTTTCAACACTGAAGCTGCTGAGGTAAAGTGAAAGCTGAGCTCTAATTGGTTGCTATGGGCAACTAGACAAGTCTGCCTGTGAGGCGGTTTTCATTACTGAGATGTGAGCTCCTTCAGTTCATAGTAATACTATGTGAGGGCTGCTCTGTATTTACTATTCATCCTATTACACCTCTTATCAGTGTCAGGTGAATACTAAAGGGTCATAATACTAAGGATGGTTTTTAAAATGCCACCAAAAAAATGACCATCTATTGGGCAAGTTCATCCAAAAGCTAAGAAAGCAAAATTGTGTCAAAGAGCTGAGACAAGAGAGCAACATGACTCGAGGCTTGAAAAGAAACAGATGAGACAGGTTAAGGCTACTTTCACACATCAGGTTTTCGGCGTCAGGCGCGATCCGGCGTCGTGCCGGAACGCAGGATCCGGCAAATGTTTTGTAAAACCTGATGTGCCGGATCCGTTTTTCTGCCAGATCCGTCTTGTTCTTGACAGAAAAAACCGGATCCGTCTCATCCGGTTCATCCGTTTTTCTATCCGTTTTTCGACGGATTACGCCGGATCCGGTTTTTAAAATTGACCCTTGTGGCCTTCCGAACGGGATTGGCTACTGGAAAACTATATATAGCGTGTTCCTACAGCCCTTCTTTGACAGGTTGGAGAGGAGAAAGTGCAGGTTGGAGAGAAGAGCAAGTTACTGGCGAAGATGGATGTTGTGATTGGAAATATTTTGAAGAATTTGGCGGATTTTATAGCGGAGGCGAATCGTTTGAGGGTGATTGTTCTGGAGAAGGAGAGAGCGAGACAGCAGCGCATCAGGCATCGTAGACGACGTTTGTGGATCCACCCCATCACAGCCAAGAGAATGACGCGTGGGGTCTATTCTACACTCTGCATGGACCTTCGACGAAACCCGGATAAATTTTTTGGATATGTTCGGATGAAAATGGAGAATTTTGATTACTTGGTGGAGCGCATTGCACACCTCATAAGAAAAGCGGACACCTATTGCCGCTTCTCTGTTTCACCCGCAGAGCGTCTGATGGTGACTTTAAGGTAAGCCACATTTATTGGATATGCTCGCATCAGAGCACACTTTCACTGCAATCTTGTTGGTGGTAGTTTGTATCTCCAAGTGTTATAGCTGAGTTTTGGTATGTAATGCTGTGATTTAAAACTAATTTATTGTTTTTTAATTCCCCACAGATTTCTTGCAACTGGAGAATCCCTTTTGTCACTGCATTTCCAGTACAGACTCGGGATTTCCACCATATCTGGAATAGTGAAGTACACATGCCGTGCACTGTGGGACTCCTTAGCTGAAGAGTTTTTACCAGAGCCCACAACAGAGAGGTGGATTGAAATTGCTGACAAGTTTCAACAGATATGTCCGTTTCCCAACTGCTTGGGCGCTGTGGACGGGAAACATATCCGCATTGTAAAGCCAGCCGGATCGGGATCGGAATATTTCAATTACAAGAAATATTTTTCAATTGTCCTCATGGCCATCGCTGACGCGGAATACAAATTTATTGCTGTTGATATTGGGGCCTATGGCCGCTCCAATGACTCTCAAGTTTTCAAACTGTCTGCCATGGGGCGTAAACTGTATGGAAACACCTTCCAGTTCCCACCACCTAGACCGCTGCCGCAAACATCTGGTCCACCTATGCCATTTGTCTGTGTAGGGGATGAAGCCTTCCAGCTGTCAGAACACCTTTTGAAACCGTACTCTAGCAGAGGATTGACAAGACCAAAACGCATTTTTAATTACCGCCTCACAAGAGCAAGAAGAATGGTTGAATGTACCTTTGGTATTCTGACAGCCAAATGGCGGGTCCTATTGACTGCGATCAACCTCAAGACAGAAACTGTTGACGAGGTGATCAAAGCTTGCGTGGTACTCCACAATTTTGTTATCTGCAAGGAACCCATTTCCATTGAGGACACCTCTGAAGAAACCACCTTGCAAGATTACCATGACATTACCACTAGAAGTTCTGTGTCGGTTTCAGTAATGAGGGACAATTTTGCACTATACTTTATGTCACCTCAAGGCAGAGTACACTGGCAGGATGACAGAGTGTGAAAGATTTGTGCCCAACCAAACTTGTGTACCTTCTGTACCAACAGTATATACCTTTGCCAACCAAAGTTGGCTATCTTGTCATGGTCTCTATTTTTAGCTTTAGGCCACAGGTGTGTACCTGGTTGTGTTTTATGCAAAGTATTTCACCTTTTAACAAAAGTTGTGTACATTGTTAGGAAATCACCAACAATAAACACAACTTTTTAGGTGAAATACTTTGCTTCAAACACAACCAGGAACACAACTGTGGCAAAAAGCTAAAATTTACCCACAGTTATATACCTGGTTTTGAATACCTTTTTACCTTTTAAATACCCTGTATTTAACCTTTTTTTTAAACATATTTCGCCGCAGAAAGAAATGACAGACAACCAGTGTAAACAATAATTTAACTTTTATTTAAAATATTTTTTTTTTGTAAACTGTTTTTAAAGTTAAAAAAACTTTTTTAATAAAGGTTTGAAAAAAAACTGGGCATTTTTATTACAAAACACACATTACAAATCTGTGTAGTGTGGGGTGGAAATACTGCTGGAGGGGCTGCGGGACACTTCGACAATGGGAGTGTGGAGAGAGGACTGGGATCGTGGTGGGGAAGGAACAGTTAGAGGTGATGGTGTGGAAAAAGCTACAGAATGGGTGGACATGTGGGAGGCAGAAGAGGTGGTGGGCGGTGGAGTGGAGGGTTGGGCAGGGACTGTAGGAGCAGATGATGTTGATGGAAAGTTGTATGGGGAAGGAGTTTGGTACGGGGAAGGAGTTTGGTATGGGGAAGGAGTTTGGTATGGGGCAGGTTGCTGGAAGTGGGGAGATGTCTGGTACTGGGGAGGTTGCTGGTACTGGGGAGGTTGCTGGTATGTAATAGGAGGGGGAGCATGGAAAGTGGCTGGAGGGGGTGCAGATGTAATAGGAGGGGGAGGATGGAAAGTGGCTGGAGGGGGTGCAGATCTAATAGGAGGGGGAGGATGGAAAGTGGCTGGAGGGGGTGCAGGTGGAGGAACTACAGTGGTGGGAGGTGGAGGTTGGGAGGTAACCTGCTGTAGAGCACCGTGGCACGAATGCATTACATGCATCTGCTGGGTAGGAGATAGTGTTGCCATGCGCTCCACAACAGACCTGAAAAAGGTGTGGTTTGGCGAAGATCTTGCTTCTGAATGCATGGTTTGCAGAAGTGTCTTCACCTCCAGAATTCTGGAGTTGATCTGCTGAAAGCCTGTGGAGATTTGCTCTGACAAGACTTTTAGACAGTTCTGGAAAGATGCATTCAGATGCAAGAACTCTGGCGCATAAGTCTTTTCCTGACCCCTCTGCCGCTGCCGCCCAGTACCCGCAGGTGTACTAGAGGTGGCAGGGGCAGAAGGGTGGGGTAAAGGGAAAGCGATCTCCTCACCAGCAGCTTCATGTAATGTAGGCGGCCACGATGCTCCTGTGCTGGTGGATGGGACAGATGGGTCGAATGTGTGGGAAGGCTGGGAAGGTGCAGATGTACCGGGGCGGTCGAAGTGTCCCTTGGTGACGGTCTCCTCAGGGATCGCCTCAGAAGGGTCCAATCGTGCAGGCTCCCGAGTGCTGCTCACCGTGCTGTGGAATAAAGAGAAAAAAAAACAATTAAAATACTGACATGGTATGGCCCTGGCTGAAAAAAAAAAGTTACATCTAAACATTTTTTTGTCACATGTGGTGTGTAATATTTACCTTCTGGTGAGCATTGTCTCCCGGAGGAACGACAGGGCTCGTGCGTACTTGTACTTGCTCCTGCGTCCTCCAGATCCACTCGGGGCCCGCATCTCTTTATTGAACTCCTTCTTGAAACGATCCCTCACAGACCGCCACCGCTTCACAATTCTCTCCCCTGAAACGAGAAAGGACAAAGTGGTTAGTATACAACATCAGTTTTTCCCAAACTCCAGTCCTCATGGTCCCCAGGGGTCATGTTTTCAGGATTTCCAAAGTAAATAGAAATCCTGAACACATGATCCGTGGGGACCACGAGGACTGGAGTTCGGGAAACACTGGTTTAAATCAAGCAACCGGTACTGTATATACTTACGCTCTTTAATCTGGGCCCGAGCTTCGAGGTCCTCCCAGCGGTCCACAAGGAGCGAACAGATTTCCTCCCAGAGTCGTCGGGTAACGATAAGGTCAGCGTGGCGGCGGTCAGCCATATTCCAGAGCGGCTCCCTTTCTCTGACGAGATCGATGAGGCGGTCCACATCAATCCCTCCATCCTCACCGTCAGAGTCGGGAGCACGCTATGAAGGCTGTTAAAGAAAAAGACAAAAATAACATAATTAGCCTCCACAAAAGAAATGAAATAAAAAGTGCAAAAAAAACAAAGCAAAAATATTTATACTTACACGCTGGTGACCGCCGCGTTGCTGTCGCCGACGACCCCGGGAGGCACTGCGAGGACCTCTTGGCCGAGCACCAGATTGGGAAGACTAGAGAAGAAAACAAAAAATGTTATGTCTTTGGATGTAGGCATTTGTTTGCTGTGTGTGGTCTGCAGAACATTGTTTTCTATGTGTTGTGTGTAGTGTGATGTTGTGTTTCTGCGTTTGATGCAAAAAACTTACCAATTGTGAGCCCACTCCAAGTGTCTGTCCACCCCTTCCTTCTTCTTCTGGGAGCTCCTCTTCATCTTGTGATTCCTGTTTTGAAATAAAAGGCAATGAATAGACATATATTCCAGAGATGACGATGCAAGGGAGGGCTCCCAGAAGAAGATGTGCTGTCTTCCTCATGGCCAGACTCCATGGCTGTGGGTGGTGTTCCTGCTGCTGCCATTGCTGCTGCTGCTGCTGCATCTATTGGGCGGCTGTTGAATAAAGAGAAACAAAGGGCCAATGAATATCTTGATATTCCATAGCCCTAGTTTGGAGGAATGGGGGATTTGATAATTACCGTCTCTCATCTGCTGCTGGACTCCCCTCCCGTTGTTCAGCATGCTGCTCCATTTGGGGTGGTGCTAATGGTGCTGCTGCTGCAGATGTCTGCTGCCTTCTCCTGCTCCTGGTTCTTGGCTTGGGTGGCATGTTGGGTGTGGCTGAGGGTCACACTGTCTTGCTTTTATATATGTCTTGTGGGCAGAGCTACTGAGCATGCTCAGACCAAAAAAACCGGATCCGGCCACCGTATCCGGCTGTCGCCGGATCAGGCGCATTGTGGCGCTCATAGGCTTTCATTGTATGAAAAAGCCGGACACACCGGATCCGGCGTGTCCGGCTTTTTCACCGGAGACAAAAAACGTTACAGTAGCCGTTTTTTCCAGACGCCGGATCGCGTCACATTGCCGGATCCGGCGAAAATCGGATGAAACGCATGGCCATCCAGCTCGATCCGGCTCTAATGCAAGTCAATGGGGGGAAACCGGATCCGGCATTGCATTTCGCAGGATCCGGTTTTTGTCAAAAGCGCCGGATCGCGCCTGACGGCGAAAACCTGATGTGTGAAAGAGGCCTAAAAGTAAGGCAACTGAGACATCAAAGCAACGGGAATGTCGTCTTCACAAGAATCAGATAACACAGGCTGAAACTTGCAAAGTAATTGTTTGGGATGACTGTACCATGGCGTACAAGAAAGCGGTCGAGGCCCTTGATCGCACCTTGAAAGATCTGTGGGGAACTGATCGTTTAATGAGGGAATTGTAATATTTGCAGGTGACTTCTTCCAGACATTACCTGTTCATAAGGATGCAACACCAGTGGATGAGCTGAATGCCTGTCTAAAATCTTCTTATCCGTGTATAGATGTTCAGAAGCAAACTCTTACTACTAATATGCGGGTTCATTTGATGGGAAATACAACTGCGGACAAATTTATACACCAGCTACTATGCCTTGGAAATGACAGGTTCCCTACTGATTCCAATACTGGTCTCATTTCCTTTCCGGAAGATTTTTGTGAAATGACATCTTCGGCAATGGAACTTATTGACCAAGTTTTCCCTGATATTTGTAACAATTTTAACAACCATCAGTGGCTTTGTGAACGTGCAATCCTAGTGCCTTAAAAATGATAGTGTCAGCTCAATAAATCTTATAATTCAGGGATGGCTAACTGGTCTAGCGACCACATACATGTCCATTGATTCAGTAATGGAGAGTGAACAAGCCGTAATGTATCCATTGGAGTTCCTGAATTCTTTGGAGCCTCCTGGAATGCCACCGCATGAGCTCACTTTAAAAATAGGAGCCACAATAATTTTGCTTCGGAACCTTGACCCACCAAAAATATGTAATGGCACAAGATTGTGCATTAAGAGTCTCATGCCCAATGTTATTGAAGCCACTATTCTTATGGGAAACACTAAGGGAGCAAATGTTTTCATTCCTCGTATTCCTTTGCTACCAAGCGACATGCCCTTCAATTTTAAGCGTCTGCAGTTCTAGTCAGATCTAGTCAATCGTCCCCAAAAAATTGAAGTATCCGATTGTCCCACTTTGGTTCTGACTTATAGCACATACTTAAAGTCCATTTCGAATATTGTTAACCGCAATTTGCACATACTTAGGAATGACAATATTATTAACAATTTGTTAGGCAGTGGTATTAAAATTGTTTCCAGGAGGGCACCAACCCTGGGGAATTTTTTATCCCCTAATTTTTATAACCCTATTAGGAATTCCAACACAAACAATTGGTTGTCCTCTGTAGGTTACCATAAATGCGGTCACTCTCAATGTAAAACTTGCCCCTTGTCTTGCAAAACCTCCACTTTGTGTAATTCAGTAAGCAATAAGAATTATAAAATTCAGGAATTTTTAAATTGTAATTTCAATTACATGTTTTATATTATTGAATGCACCCAGTGCAGTTTGAAATACGTGTGCTCAACCATTCGTAAATTAAAGGAAAGATTCTGGGAACATCTATATGATATCGCACTATTACCAGTCATATGTCTCATGCATAAAAACATTTTGTCACTGTACACAACAGCAGTGTCACCCACTGTAAGGTATAAGCAATAAAACGCATTAAAAACCATCCTAGAGGAGGAGACAGGGAACAATCACTGCGTGATAAGGAATCGCTTTGCATTTACCTGTTGGGCACACGTGTGCCATTGGGTCTCAATTTGAGAAAAGAGTTCATGTTACACTATTAATTTATTTTTTTTTACTTTTTTGTGTATATTTTGTTTTAATTGTTATCTGGTCATTTGTACAATATTAACTGTATTATTCAGTGTCTGTCATGTTGTATGTTTCACGTGTATAATTAACTTCACCTGTTCACTCATTTTTAAACCTGGCTTGTTGCTTTCTGGGATTAACCTAAGTTTAAGAACATTTGCTGTTCAAAACTCATCTCGGCTCCCTGCAGACTCGACCTTAGTAATACCGTCTGGGTATACCTCACAATGAATATAGCAGCCTTGTAATTTTTTAGAATGAATGGGTAATAGACATATTCATGTGGAGGCCAGACAATCAATGATTATAATGGCCATAAAAAATGATCAATAATATATATTTTATATCATGATCCACATAATAATCTGAACAGTATGGGAAAAACTGCACATTTGATAGAAACAACCCAAGGAGAACCAGCAGTCAAAAGATCCATAAAATGTAATATTTTATTGAATAAGGTTTAAAAAACATATATATATATATATATTATGGACAAACAGTGTTTTGATAGGGAGGAACAGCAAGTACGGACATAAAGTGGTCATAGGACCAGCCACACTGCAAACACAGCACCAGGAAACAGCAATAATGAAATAGTTACAAGATACTGATAATAAGTCAGGGACACATAGAAAAATAATGATCTTATAGCAAGGAGTGTTAAGGAAACATCATCATGTAGCAAGTGCTACTGCCCTTATATAGACTACAAAGTTCCCTGATAGTTAGAAACATACATTATAACTTAACCGATGCTCAAAGAGCATCGCAAATGAAATAGCTAATAGCTACATTCATGTACCTGGAAACAGTGGTGGCAGTGGGGTCGATCCAGTCCCCGACGCGCGTTTCGGAGCCAAAGGACTCCTTCCTCAGGGGGCGTGGAAAGAGGCGCGACCACCGGGTTTATATAGCGCGCCCGCCAAAGGCCGTCTGCGCGCACGATGTGCCCGCCCTGCATCAGCCGGATCCATGCTGCGGCGTCACAGGAAACACGCGGGCCCACGTGATCCAGCGCGCCAAGCAGGGAACACAGATGACCACACAACGGACACAGCGCATGCGCGCAGACAGCGTCGGGCCAGGGCCGCCATGTCTGAACGGGGCAGGGGTGAGGGCAAGACAAAGGTGCATCAATTAATAAAATATACCATCTGTGCACTGCATATTAATCAGTGCTTAAAGAATGGCATAGAACTACGGAGCCTGGCATAATATATGAAACTGAATGAATAAATTCCACATATTCATAAATAGGCCACATCTATAACATATGGTAACATGTAAATTACTATTGTCAAGATTGGAGCTAAAAGGACTCACAATTTAGACAGGATTCATTATCCCGTGTATAATATATAGATGCACTATATCCATATATAAATATAGCCACAATGAAATAGGAAATTTAAATCACATTTATTAATGCCAAAGCACCAGAAGGGCATCGAAAAATACCCCATAAAACTACACATATATGGGAAAATACAAAAATGCACACAAATATATATATATATGGGAATAATAAAAGAATATGTACAAAACACAACACAAAATACAAAAATAATAGAAAATAATAAACAAAATTCAAAATACAAAATACATATAGATGCATATAGATTATATACCAATATGGATAACAACCCATCACTCATCATGGGTAGGTATACACTGCCCCATATGTATATATAGAACAAAAAAACACACACAAAGAAATCCAAAAACATCGTCGTGGATCAATCCGTCAAGCAGCTTTTGTGATTCCAAAGAACCCTCGGACACCTTCCACAATTTCAAGAGACAATATGTCATGTTCAAGTCACTAAAAAATATAGAAAAAATTATATATTAATAAAACACAAGACCACAATATTCTCATAAATGTCCACCAAGATAGATTATAAGTATGGGGCATAAGAAATATTTTCATTTAATCCACTTGGATAGATGGTACCTAAAGTCCAGATCCATCTGGTTTCTAACCTAGCCAACCGATTAGACAGTTTACCACCCCTTATATTGATGTTAAGAGCATCAATACCCATTACTCTAAGGAGTGTAGCATTGCACTGATGGAACTCCTTGAAGTGCCTGGGTAACGTCTTCAGGCTTGAATCATCAGTACAAGTGGCAGCAGCCAGTATACCCAAGACATGCTCCCTTGTGCGTACCTTCAACTGCCATGTGGTCATGCCCACGTAAATGAGCCCACACGGACAGGTAGCATAATATATCACGTACCGAGTGGTACAGGATATACGTTGCTTAATGGAAAATGTCCTGGTACCATCAAAGTTAGTAAATGAGGTACTCCGTTCGATATTAGGGCAGGCTATACATCTGCCGCAAGGAAAACATCCATGTCTGATCGGAAGGTCATCCAAAAAAGTATGTACTGGATGATCAACATAATGACTAGCCACCAATTGATCACGTAGATTCCTAGCCCTTCTAAAGGTGATGGACAGATACTCCGGGAGAAATTTATTCAGAATGGGATCCACCATAAGGATAGGCCAAGCCCTCCTCATCGCATCACGCATCATTCCATGTTGGGGATGAAAAGAAGTGATGAATCTAACAACATCATTCCCCTTGGATTTGTTGCGATCCCTGTAGAGCAGCTCATTACGAGTTACATGTTTAGCACGTTGATAGGCCTTTTTTACACTCCGTTTACTGTATCCACATGATAGAAACCGAGTTTTTAATTCATTGGCACGATTCTCAAAATCTACATTAGTGGAACAAATACGACGGAGTCGTAAGAACTGTCCCACAGGGATAGCTTTAATGAGATGATGCGGATGACAGGATGAGGCATGTAGTAAGGTGTTAGTCGATGTCTCCTTACGGTAAATATCAGTCTGAATTATTCCTTCTATATCCTTTTTAACGGAAACATCCAAAAAAGTTGATTTTATCTGGATCCCATGTCAATGTAAGCTTAATATTTAGATTATTACTATTCAAAGTGGATATAAATTGCAGGAGGTCGATGGAGCTGCCCTGAAAAACAAAGAAGATATCGTCGATGTAGCGCGCCCATAAATGGACACGCTCAATCAACCCCTCTTTGTCAGACAGGAAGAGATCCCTCTCCCACAGCCCCAGGAAGAGGTTGGCATAGGACGGCGCAAAGGCCGCACCCATGGCAGTCCCCTGGAGCTGTAGATAGAAGGATCCCTTGAACACAAAAAAGTTGTGTGTGAGAGTGAACTCTAAGAGCTCCAGGATGAGGTCCCTAAGTCCCACTGAAATAGTGGAGGTGGTCAAATAGAATCGTACGGCACGTAGGCCATCGATATGCTTTATGTTGGTATATAGGGACTCAACATCAACAGAAGCAAGAAGAGAATCACTCTCCAAACAGAGTCCATCGACCTTCCGCAAGAGATCTCCAGTATCCTTGAGGAAGGAAGGCAAACTGGATACCAACGGCTGAAGATGATGGTCAATCCATTTGTTGACGTTCTCAAGGAAATTCCCACGACCAGATATAATGGGTCTACCCGGTGGTGATCTGATGTCCTTATGAATTTTAGGCAAGAGGTACAATGTGGCTATGGTGGGCTCTTTTACAGTAAGTGCCGAAGCCAGCTGTTTGGTGACAATGCCGTTAGTCATGGCTCTATTGATGATCAAATCTAATTTAGCAGTAAAGGCCAAGAGAGGATTATAAGTAAGATTTACATCATGTCCCAGCATAGATCTGTTTGTGCGTGTGGTGACTGATGAGTTTAGGAAAATCCCGAAATATGGCAGAGTTGACAATCTGACTAAGAATGAAAGGGTGAGGCTCAGGTATCTTAAAAATCTTCCAGATGTGGTGCTGAAGCCGGCTGATAAAGGTGGCAATGTGGTAATCTGGCCTATAGCAATGTACGAGAGAGAGGCATTCCGTCAATTAAATAATTTGGTATGCTATAAAAAACTTACTTATAATCCTCTCTCGGCCTTTACTGCTAAATTAGATTTGATCATCAATAGAGCCATGACTAACGGCATTGTCACCAAACAGCTGGCTTCGGCACTTACTGTAAAAGAGCCCACCATAGCCACATTGTACCTCTTGCCTAAAATTCATAAGGACATCAGATCACCACCGGGTAGACCCATTATATCTGGTCGTGGGAATTTCCTTGAGAACGTCAACAAATGGATTGACCATCATCTTCAGCCGTTGGTATCCAGTTTGCCTTCCTTCCTCAAGGATACTGGAGATCTCTTGCGGAAGGTCGATGGACTCTGTTTGGAGAGTGATTCTCTTCTTGCTTCTGTTGATGTTGAGTCCCTATATACCAACATAAAGCATATCGATGGCCTACGTGCCGTACGATTCTATTTGACCACCTCCACTATTTCAGTGGGACTTAGGGACCTCATCCTGGAGCTCTTAGAGTTCCCTCTCACACACAACTTTTTTGTGTTCAAGGGATCCTTCTATCTACAGCTCCAGGGGACTGCCATGGGTGCGGCCTTTGCGCCGTCCTATGCCAACCTCTTCCTGGGGCTGTGGGAGAGGGATCTCTTCCTGTCTGACAAAGAGGGGTTGATTGAGCGTGTCCATATATGGGCGCGCTACATCGACGATATCTTCTTTGTTTTTCAGGGCAGCTCCATCGACCTCCTGCAATTTATATCCACTTTGAATAGTAATAATCTAAATATTAAGCTTACATTGACATGGGATCCAGATAAAATCAACTTTTTGGATGTTTCCGTTAAAAAGGATATAGAAGGAATAATTCAGACTGATATTTACCGTAAGGAGACATCGACTAACACCTTACTACATGCCTCATCCTGTCATCCGCATCATCTCATTAAAGCTATCCCTGTGGGACAGTTCTTACGACTCCGTCGTATTTGTTCCACTAATGTAGATTTTGAGAATCGTGCCAATGAATTAAAAACTCGGTTTCTATCATGTGGATACAGTAAACGGAGTGTAAAAAAGGCCTATCAACGTGCTAAACATGTAACTCGTAATGAGCTGCTCTACAGGGATCGCAACAAATCCAAGGGGAATGATGTTGTTAGATTCATCACTTCTTTTCATCCCCAACATGGAATGATGCGTGATGCGATGAGGAGGGCTTGGCCTATCCTTATGGTGGATCCCATTCTGAATAAATTTCTCCCGGAGTATCCGTCCATCACCTTTAGAAGGGCTAGGAATCTACGTGATCAATTGGTGGCTAGTCATTATGTTGATCATCCAGTACATACTTTTCTGGATGACCTTCCGATCAGACATGGATGTTTTCCTTGTGGCAGATGTATAGCCTGCCCTAATATTGAACGGAGTACCTCATTTACTAACTTTGATGGTACCAGGACATTTTCCATTAAGCAACGTATATCCTGTACCACTCGGTACATGATATATTATGCTACCTGTCCGTGTGGGCTCATTTACGTGGGCATGACCACACGGCAGTTGAAGGTACGCACAAGGGAGCATGTCTTGGGTATACTGGCTGCTGCCACTTGTACTGATGATTCAAGCCTGAAGACGTTACCCAGGCACTTCAAGGAGTTCCATCAGTGCAATGCTACACTCCTTAGAGTAATGGGTATTGATGCTCTTAACATCAATATAAGGGGTGGTAAACTGTCTAATTGGTTGGCTAGGTTAGAAACCAGATGGATCTGGACTTTAGGTACCATCTATCCAAGTGGATTAAATGAAAATATTTCTTATGCCCCATACTTATAATCCATCTTGGTGGACATTTATGAGAGTATTGTGGTCTTGTGTTTTATTAATATATAATTTTTTCTATATTTTTTAGTGACTTGAACATGACATATTGTCTCTTGAAATTGTGGAAGGTGTCCGAGGGTTCTTTGGAATCACAAAAGCTGCTTGACGGATTGATCCACGACGATGTTTTTGGATTTCTTTGTGTGTGTTTTTTTGTTATATATATACATATGGGGCAGTGTATACCTACCCATGATGAGTGATGGGTTGTTATCCATATTGGTATATAATCTATATGCATCTATATGTATTTTGTATTTTGAATTTTGTTTATTATTTTCTATTATTTTTGTATTTTGTGTTGTGTTTTGTACATATTCTTTTATTATTCCCATATATATATATATATATATATATATATATATATATATATATATTTGTGTGCATTTTTGTATTTTCCCATATATGTGTAGTTTTATGGGGTATTTTTCGATGCCCTTCTGGTGCTTTGGCATTAATAAATGTGATTTAAATTTCTTATTTCATTATGGCTATATTTATATATGGATATAGTGCATCTATATATTATGCACGGGATAATGAATCCTGTCTAAATTGTGAGTCCTTTTAGCTCCAATCTTGACAATAGTAATTTACATGTTACCATATGTTATAGATGTGGCCTATTTATGAATATGTGGAATTTATTCATTCAGTTTCATATATTATGCCAGGCTCCGTAGTTCTATGCCATTCTTTAAGCACTGATTAATATGCAGTGCACAGATGGTATATTTTATTAATTGATGCACCTTTGTCTTGCCCTCACCCCTGCCCCGTTCAGACATGGCGGCCCTGGCCCGACGCTGTCTGCGCGCATGCGCTGTGTCCGTTTTGCAGTCATCTGTGTTCCCTGCTTGGCGCGCTGGATCACGTGGGCCCGCGTGTTTCCGGTGACGCCGCAGCATGGATCCGGCTGATGCAGGGCGGGCACATCGTGCGCGCAGACGGCCTTTGGCGGGCGCGCTATATAAACCCGGTGGTCGCACCTCTTTCCACGCCCCCTGAGGAAGGAGTCCTTTGGCTCCGAAACGCGCGTCGGGGACTGGATCAACCCCACTGCCACCACTGTTTCCAGGTACATGAATGTAGCTATTAGCTATTTCATTTGCGATGCTCTTTGAGCATCGGTTAAGTTATAATGTATGTTTCTAACTATCAGGGAACTTTGTAGTCTATATAAGGGCAGTAGCACTTGCTACATGGTGATGTTTCCTTAACACTCCTTGCTATAAGATCATTATTTTTCTATGTGTCCCTGACTTATTATCAGTATCTTGTAACTATTTCATTATTGCTGTTTCCTGGTGCTGTGTTTGCAGTGTGGCTGGTCCTATGACCACTTTATGTCCGTACTTGCTGTTCCTCCCTATCAATACACTGTTTGTCCATAATATATATATATATATGTTTTTTTAACATTATTCAATAAAATATTACATTTTAGGGATCTTTTGACTGCTGGTTCTCCTTGGGTTGTTTCTTGTAATTTTTTAATAGATTTATAATAAAGCGCTGTTGATTTTATTCCTGGAGCTGGACCTCATCTTTTTCAAGTATCTTCTTTGACGTCTGGTGGAGACGAGTCCGTGCTCAGATTGCATGCACTTTATGGAAAACAGACTGGGTGAGCTGAATTAACCTTTGCACATTTATACTTCTTTTTTTATGGCTGCAGCCTGCCAGAGCCCACCGACACACAGGGGTCATCGGGTGATGCGATTACATCACTGCAGGGCCCTCCCCACGCCTACTGCATGACAGGATAGAAAAGGAAACAGAAGTTGCGGAGGATAGGATTTCTGGATTAAGTGTGTATAAGGTTTTTTTTTCTATTTTTGTGGCTGTGGGAGGCCATCACACATTATAGGGTGTTGTGTGAGGACCATTATACTGTATGGAGGCTGTTGAGAACCATCATACTGTGTAGGGGCTGTGTGATGGTGCTATAATACTGTATGGGAAGCTGTGAGGGAGCAATTAAACACTGTGTGGTGCCTGTGGTAGACATTATACTGTATGGAGTAGTTGTGGTGGACCACCATACTGTACAGGGAATGTGGTAGATATCACACTGCAATTTGGTCAGTGGGGCACATCATAATGTATATGGGGGCTGTATTGATCCTACTGTGTGGAGGTATTCTATATTGTTTGGGGTTTGTGGAGGTATCATACTTTATGGAGGCCATGATAGGGTTATCATAGTAGGTCAGAACACTAAAGGGTCTTGGTAGCGGCAAAATAAAAGTGTATGTGCTGCAATACATATCCCTCTCTGCTTTTTAAAAAGGTGGGAGGTATGTCTTTCTTTCTGCGCTCTCTGTGCTGTAAAAGGACTTTTGCTATGGGGTCACATGATTTCTCCCTGCTCAGGGGCATTTTACATTAAAAATGCACTGAGGCTCATGATTATAAGGAGGCATGTTGGGGGATTAACATTATAAGGGAAGCAAAGTAGGCACTAATATTAAAAAAAAAAAAGGGGTTGTTGTTTTTATTATTATAGAGAGATGTAGAGATGAGCACATTTTTCAATGTTCGGTTAAGGTTACAATCGCTGAGTTTGCAATATTCGACAATTATTTAGTTGAATATTCGCCGAACATAGCCAAACGCCATTGGAGTCAATGGAGGCAAAAACAAATGCATGCCCAACACCTTATAATGGCCCCAAATGCTGCAAAAACACATCAAATGAAGGACAGACACCAGGAAAGTGGCCTCAATTCACCCACAGTTCAAATTTTAAAATAGCATGGTAGCAATCAGCCATGCATGAGGTATCAGGGTCTGGGCCAGCATTTACAGCTACTTTAAATTAAGACTAGGTGAGTGAGGGATCAGTATAGGCCTGCTGTGCTGGGAGCCCTCATACCACATGCAACACCTCCACCTGCTTTCATGCTTAGCCACACTCAGGTGGAGCAAATATTAGTTTTGTAGACTACTATTGTCAGAAACATCTAAGGACTGTAACACAGGTAGCTGACTCAAATGTAGTGGAGGTCTGCTGGTCTCGGAGGCCTACTGCTACAGGCAACACACATGAAGGAGACCAAACTAGGAGTCTACACATTTCCAAAACTTAGTGGCAGACACCAATAAAGTGGCAACAATTTCACCACAGTAGAAATAGTATAAAAGGGAGCAACATCTCTTCCATGACAGCAAACCCAGCAGATGGACACCCAACCAGGAGTGTTCACATTTCCAAAAATTAGTGCCACACAACGCCAAAGTGGCATTAATTTCACGAGAGTAGAAATAGTATAATAGGGACCACCATAACTTTCACTGCAGCCAACCCAGCAGATGGACACCCAATCAGGAGTATTCACATTTCAAATAATTAGTGACAGACACCACCAAAGTGGCATCAATTTCACCACAGTGGAAATAGTATAATGGGGAGTGAAATCTTTGGAGATTTTATTGTTTAGGGTTGTGTTGCTGGATCCAGAGCTCGGCAACTGAACACAATAGAATTGATTATGAATTTTTCATTCAATATTGAGTACATGAAGATCATAATATGAGACCATTTGTCAGGAGGCTGTAGATCTTGCAATATGATGAGAGGGAGGGACAGGACTGTAGTCGTGACATAAATAACTGCTATATCCATGTCCAGTCCTTCCCCTACAGAAAAATGTACTGTTCTCTTCTGCATACCTGCATTTCAAGGATTAGCTTCTTCTGGGCACTTCCCAGGTGATAATGGTCCCTCTTCCAGGCGACCCCCAGCAATGGAGACACAGGCCAAGTCAACTTTAACACTTTCTTTACTGAGTAGTTCAAACGTTACATCCACAGCTGGTACATCAAGACATATGCTTGTTTCCTTATCTTTCCATTTCTGACTGTTGCTTCTGTGCAGTACATGCCCCACCGAACCATCCTAGACCGCTCCCCAGTTCCTTTCTGGCCTGACTTCACCATGATGACATTTCCTTCTGCCTGCTGTGCCCCAGACACAAAATCATTAGCCCTCACATTAGGTTGCTGCTGGTAAAGTATCCGGCCCATTTGTACCGATCTTGTTGAAGCTCCAACTTCCTTCACCTCAGCCGTCCAACCGATTTCTGCCCTTAAAAGCATCTGCCCAGGTGATAATTTGCCACATTCTTCCTTTCCTACACTGGCCCACTGCTATGAGACACAATGGCCATGGGTAACGTGGGTTGCAGAACTTAAACGTTATGGGACTGCCAAGCTGTCCGGGCCTATAGCCCATGTGGGCACTAGGGCACTCTGGCCCCATCTGACCTAACTTCATACGAGGTCCCCACTTACTACCTGGCAGCCCCTCCTACACTTAACCCTCTATGAACGTCCTATCAACTTCACCTATAGAGCCCACTAGTATGCCCCTATCTAGTGGCCTGCAACAAAACTACACTTACCCATGACTATGTAAACCATATACTAAAGTGCCCTCCTCTAATGTTCCCAAAATGGATGCACTAACATTATATTATGCAATAATATAATACAGAAACACAAGACAATATGTTACAGCTTTCTACACAATGGTAACACATACATGTGGCAATACCATTAAAGACGAGCGATAATACATACAGTATTTCTATGCAGCAGTACCGCAGACATTAATCATAATAATAATAATAATCTTTATTTTTTATATAGCGCTAACATATTCCGCAGCGCTTTACAGTTTGCACACATTTTCGTCACTGTCCCCGATGGGGCTCACAATCTAAATTCCCTATCAGTATGTCTTTGGAATGTGGGAGGAAACCGGAGAACCTGGAGGAAACCCACACAAACACGGGGAGAACATACAAACTCCATGCAGATACCACAACACCACCCCATAAATACCACATGCACACCACACAAACACACACAAACGCACGCAAGGACCACACACGCATGCAAACACAATCAGATGGATGCACCCTACGTACACGGACAAACATTACTGAGCAGCAATATTGGTCAGGTGAAAAATGCCACATAGTAAAATTGTCATTATATACACAATAACATAGGAGGGACAATCTGAGGAAGGGAGGCAAGACAGAAATCATATCTCACTCCCTTACAATGACAATAACCCTAAACATAAATGTAGATTAAAAAAGCAATATATCACCTACAAGAAAAGGAGACTGCATGAATTCAAATTTATTTAGTCAAAGACAATATCTAAATTCTACATGCTGTGGGAGGACTTAATATGGTTTGTGCATCAAAGAGAACCAGTAAAAAATATTCCATGAAGGAGCGGGAAAACATTTTTTCTAGTCGTCTGGTCTACCCGTAGCATGACATATTCCTTACTTTTTGCTTGATGCATTATAGCAAAGTTACTTATTGCTATTTATTCAATTCCCTCTTCTATATTATGTATTAATGTATGCAAAATATTAATATGTCTTCATATTGTGAAAAAAGTCTTAAAAAAACACAATCTTTATCTCGATGTCTCATTATGTTCCATAAAGGAAGGCTCATAAAGATAGTGAAAAATGTACACTAGGTGGCGCTGCAAGCTTTAGATTAGGCATACAGTATTTTTATTTTCTGTGTAAATTAAAAGAATTCTATATATGTCCTGTAATATAACATTCAAAATATGTAAAGCTCTTCTTGGTTACTAATACTTATTAGTTCATTAAATGTAAAGGATTTTGTCGTGTATGTCCGCATTTTGTCATGTATGTCAGAAATGAAAATGATTTCAGATGAAAGTTTATTGTGCGTGATCAGTAAAATATTGTTCAACATGGAAGGAAATCCACAAGGCTGTGCTCTGTTATTCAACTATCTATTATCAGTGCCACACAGCAATACCCAAAAATAAACCGCCAAAAGAGTATTTGCTGCATACACTACCCACTATTTCACATAGCATTATTTCTCTGTCATTTTGACACATAATATTTATACCATTTAGAGTATAAAAAGAGGTCTTTTGTGAAAATATTCTCTGTCCATATGTCCAATTATAGCCATTCTAATCACCTATCGTCCTCTCCGTGATGCAATCATGGTGTTCTATTAGGTTGACATGACAACCTTGGGTCTGCTGAAGACCCCCGTGTCTGTCATTACGGTACGGTATGGCACACCCATAAAAACAGCCTGATAATTCTGATAATGATTTTTTCTTGACATATTGTACTTCATGATAGCAGTAAAATTTCTTCGATAGGACTTGCGTTTAGTTGTGAAAAAATGGAAATTTGGAGAAAATTTTGCAATTTTCAAACTTTTAGTTTTCATGCCCTAAAATCAGAGCATTATATCACACAAAATAGTGAATGAATAACATTTCCGACATTTCTACTTGACATCAGGACAATTTTTTAAATATTTTTTTTTTTGTTAGGAAGTAATAAGGGTTAAATTTAACAAGCGAATTCTAATTTTTCCAACAGAATTTACAAAATCATTTTTTTGGGACCACATCACATTTGAAGTATCTTTTTTGGGGGTCTATATGACAGAAAATACTCAAAAGTGACACCATTCAAAAAAAACTGCACCCTTCAAGGTGCTCAAAATCATATTCAGGAAGTTAATTAATTCTTCAGGTGGTTCACAGGAACTAAAGAAATGTGGAAGGGAAAAATGAAAATTTAACATTTTTCACAAAAATTTTAATTTAGACACTATTTTTTTTCCACAAGGGTAAAAGGAGAAAATTGACCCCAATTTTTTTTTCTGCAATTTCTGTTGAGTATGCTGATGCCCCATATGTGGGGGAAAAACAATGTTTGGGTGCATGGCAAGAATCAGAAGGGAGCACTGTTTGACTTTTTGAAGGCAAAATTGGCTGGAATTGAGAGTGGACGACATGTCACGTTTGTATAGCCTCTCATTAACCTAAACAGTGGAAACCCCCCACCAAATGATTTTGGAAATTATACCCCTAAAGGAACTTATCTAAATGTGTGTTGAGCACCCTGAACCCCCAGGTGTTTCACAGAAGTTTATAATGTAAAGCTGTTAAAATAAAAAAAAAATCACATTTTTTCCGCAAAAATGATATTTTAGCCCACAATTTATTATTTTCACAAGGGTAAAAGAAGAAAGTGGACCCCAAAATATGTTGTGCAATTTCTCCTGAGTACGCAGAGCTTGCTAGGGAAAGAGCACCATTTGACTTTTTGGTGCAAAGTCGGCTGGAATCAAGAGCATATGCCATGTCGCATTTGGAGAGCCCCTGATGTGCCTAAACAGTAGAAATCCCCCACAAGTTACCCCATTTTGGAAACTAGACCCCCAAGGAATGTATCCAATTCTGTGGTGTGCACCTTGAACCCCCCCCAGATGCTTCACGGAAAGTTAAAATATTGAGTTGTGAAAATAAAAAAAATTACATTTTTTCATAAAATTGATCTTTTAGCCCCAATTTTTTTATTTTCACAAGTGTAACAGGAGAAAACGTTATGCAATTTCTCCTAAATACACTGATACCCCATATGGGGAGGAAAACCACTTTTGGGCGCACGTCAGGGGTCGGAAGGGTAGGAGTGATGATTTAGAATATTGACTTTGATGGAATGGTCTGTGGGCATCTTGTCGCATTTGGAGAGCCCCTGATGTGCCTAAACAGTTGCAATGCCCCACAAGTGACCCCATTTTTAAACTGTTCCCTGGTATAAAAGTTTTATAATGTAGCGGCATTTAAGTAGAATGCATCAGGTTGGTATATGTGAGTAGTGTAGCATGCATCAGGTTGGCATACATGAGTTGTGTAGTATTCGTCAGGTTGTGTAAGTCAGAAATGAATTTAGCAGTCCAATGCATGTGTGGTACAGTTTGAAACATTCTTTTATGCACAGGCCACGTTTTTCAGTGCAGGTGACACATTGATAAGTGACATCCTTGCGTATCTGCCTTCTGTAAGACACTCGGCACCTCTTTTGCTACCTTACTTTCTTTGGGGTCTGAGGGATTTTCCCTGGGTAATGTTGGCCTGGTACAATACGAGCACCTTCAGTTTCGGAAGTACTTCGGCCCGCTCCTTGCTGATCTCCAAAGATTAGGGCCTTGAACTCCTGGAACTAAAGGTACAATGTACTGATCTGGCCTGCACATCGTGATAGCATGAAAGAGTTGTACATTGCCATCTGTACGATGTGCACGGCCGCTTTCTTTTACCACACGACCACTTTCTTGTACCACACCTTGTCTTTTCTCATGGCACTGCATCACTGGAGGACTTGATCAGAGAGATCAACCCCCCAAGTTCTTGTTGTACCCCAGTACACACTGTGGTTTGTGGACCTGTATAGAGGTACCTCGCATAGTGGTGGGGGTACTGCCATCACCATGTATGGTGGTCAAGAAAAGTACATCCTTGCTGCACTTGTTCTTGACTCCTGGAACGCCTGGCCCACTCCCGTCTTATCCGCTATCTCTTTAATAACTATCTTCTCGACCCACTCCAATTCAGTTTCCGCTCTTTACACTCTACTGAAACTGCCCTCACTAAAGTCTCTAATGATCTACTAACAGCTAAATCAAATGGTCATTACCCCATGCTAATTCTCTTGGATCTCTCTGCAGCATTCTACACTGTGGATCATCAGCTCCTCCTCACTATGCTCCGTTCCATTGGCCTCAAGGACACCGTTCTCTCCTGGTTCTCCTCCTATCTCTCTGACCGCTCCTTTACTGTATGTTTTGCTGGCTCCTCCTCCTCTCATCTTCCCCTTGCTGTTGGGGTTCCTCAAGGATCAGTCCTAGGCTCCCTCCTCTTCTCTTTGTACACTGCCCCTATTGGTCAAACAATCAGTAGATTTGGTTTCCAGTACCATCTCTATGCTGATGACACCAAATTATATGCTTCTTCTCCTGTCATCACGCCTGCCTTTCTAGAAAACACCAGCGATTGTCTAAGGCTACTTTCACACATCAGGTTTTCGGCGTCAGGCGCGATCCGGCATCGTGCCGGAACGCCGGATCCGGCAAATGTTTCGTAAAACCGGATGTGACGGATCCGGTTTTCTGCCGGATCCGTCTTTTTCTTGACAGACAAAACCGGATCCGTCTCATCCGGTTCATCCGTTTTTCTATCTGTTTTTCGACGGATTACGCCGGATCCGGTTTTTAAAATTGACCCTTGTGGCCTTCCGAACGGGATTGGCTACTGGAAAACTATATATAGCATGTTCCTACAGCCCTTCTTTGACAGGTTGTAGAGGAGAAAGTGCAGGTTGGAGAGAAGAGCAAGTACTGGCGAAGATGGATGTTGTCATTGGAAATATTTTGAAGAATTTGGCGGATTTTATAGCGGAGGCGAATCGTTTGAGGGTGATTGTTCTGGAGAAGGAGAGAGCGAGACAGCAGCGCATCAGGCATCGTAGACGACGTTTGTGGATCCACCCCATCACATCCAAGAGAATGACGCGTGGGGTCTATTCTACACTCTGCATGGACCTTCGATGAAACCCGGATAAATTTTTTGGATATTTTCGGATGAAAATGGAGAATTTTGATTACTTGGTGGAGCGCATTGCACACCTCATAAGAAAAGCGGACACCTATTGCCGCTTCTCTGTTTCACCCGCAGAGCGTCTGATGGTGACTTTAAGGTAAGCCACATTTATTGGATATGCTCGCATCAGAGCACACTTTCACTGCAATCTTGTTGGTGGTAGTTTGTATCTCCAAGTGTTATAGGTCAGTTTTGGTATGTAATGCTGTGATTTAAAACTAATTTATTGTTTTTTAATTCCCCACAGATTTCTTGCAACTGGAGAATCCCTTTCGTCACTGCATTTCCAGTACAGACTCAGGATTCCCACCATATCTGGAATTGTGAAGTACACATGCCGTACACTGTGGGACTCCTTAGCTGAAGAGTTTTTACCAGAGCCCATAACAGAGAGGTGGATTGAAATTGCTGACAAGTTTCAACAGATATGTCAGTTTCCAAACTGCTTGGGCGCTGTGGACGGGAAACATATCCGCATTGTAAAGCCAGCTGGATCGGGATCGGAATATTTCAATTACAAGAAATATTTTTCAATTGTCCTCATGGCCATCGCTGACGCGGAATACAAATTTATTGCGGTTGATATTGGGGCCTATGGCCGCTCCAATGACTCTCAAGTTTTCAAACTGTCTGCCATGGGGCGTAAACTGTATGGAAACACCTTCCAATTCCCACCACCTAGACCGCTGCCGCAAACATCTGGTCCACCTATGCCATTTGTCTGTGTAGGGGATGAAGCCTTCCAGCTGTCAGAACACCTTTTGAAACCGTACTCTAGCAGAGGATTGACAAGACCAAAACGCATTTTTAATTACCGCCTCACAAGAGCAAGAAGAATGGTTGAATGTACCTTTGGTATTCTGACAGCCAAATGGCGGGTCCTATTGACTGCGATCAACCTCAAGACAGAAACTGTGGACGAGGTGATCAAAGCGTGCGTGGTACTCCACAATTTTGTTATCTGCAAGGAACCCATTTCCATTGAGGACACCTCTGAAGAAACCACCTTGCAAGATTACCATGACATTACCACTAGAAGTTCTGTGACGGTTTCAGTAATGAGGGACAATTTTGCACTATACTTTATGTCACCTCAAGGCAGAGTACACTGGCAGGATGACAGAGTGTGAAAGATTTGTGCCCTAACCAAACTTGTGTACCTTCTGGACCAACAGTATATACCTTTGCCAACCAAAGTTGGCTATCTTGTCATGGTCTTACTATTTTTAGCTTTAGGCCACAGGTGTGTACCTGGTTGTGTTTTATGCTAAGTATTTCACCTTTTAACAAAAGTTGTGTACATTGTTAGGAAATCACCAACAATAAACACAACTTTTTAGGTGAAATACTTTGCTTCAAACACAACCAGGAACACAACTGTGGCAAAAAGCTAAAATTTACCCACAGTTATATACCTAGTTTTGAATACCATTTCACCTTTTAGATACCCTGTATTTAACCTTTTTCGCCGCAGAAAGAAATGACAGACAACCAGTGTAAAATAATTTAACTTTTATTGAAAAATGTTTTTTTTAGTAAACTTTTTTAAAATTTTAATAAACTTGTTTAATAAAGCTTTGAAACCATAAAACTGGTCATTTTTATTTAAATACACACATTATAAATCTGTGTAGTGTGTGGTGGAAATACTGCTGGAGGGGCTGCGGGACACTTCGACACTGGGAGTATGGAGAGAGGACTGGGATCGTGGTGGGGAAGGAACAGTTAGAGGTGAAGGTGTGGAAAAAACTACAGAATGGGTGGACATGTGGGAAGCAGAAGAGGTGGTGGGTGGTGGAGTGGAGGGTTGGTCAGGGACTGTAGGAGCAGATGATGTTGATGGCAAGTTGTATGGGGAAGGAGTTTGGTACGGGGCAGGTTGCTGGAAGTGGGGAGATGTCTGGTACGGGGCAGGTTGCTGGAAGTGGGGAGATGTCTGGTACGGGGCAGGTTGCTGGAAGTGGGGAGATGTCTGGTACGGGGCAGGTTGCTGGAAGTGGGGAGATGTCTGGTACGGGGCAGGTTGCTGGAAGTGGGGAGATGTCTGGTACTGGGGAGGTTGCTGGTACTGGGGAGTTTGCAGGTACTGGGGAGGTTGCTGGTACTGGGGAGGTTGCTGGTACTGGGGAGGTTGCTGGTACTGGGGAGGTTGCTGGTGCTGGAGAGGTTGCTGGTGCTGGGGAGGTTGCTGGTGCTGGGGAGGTTGCTGGTGCTGGGGAGGTGGATGGTGCTGGGGAGGTGGATGGTATGTAATAGGAGGGGGAGGATGGAAAGTGGCTGGAGGGGGTGTAGATGTAATAGGAGGGGGAGGATGGAAAGTGGCTGGAGGGGGTGCAGGTGGAGGAACTACTGTGGTGGGAGGAGGAGGTTGGGAGGTAACTTGCTGGAGAGCAGCGTGGCATGAATGCATTACATGCATCTGCTGGGCAGGAGAGAGCGTTTCCATGCGCTCCACAACAGACCTGAAAAAGGTGTGGTTTGGCGAAGATCTTGCTCCTGAATGCATGGTTTGCAGAAGTGTCTTCACCTCCAGAATGCTGGAGTTGATCTGCTGATAGCCTGCGGAGATTTGCTCTGACAAGACTTTTAGACAGTTCTGGAAAGATGCATTCAGATGCAAGAACTCTGGCGCATAAGTCTTTTCCTGACCCCTCTGCCGCTGCCGTCCAGTACCCGCCGGTGTACTAGAGGTGGCAGGGGCAGAAGGGTGGGGTAAAGGGAAAGCGATCTCCTCACCAGCAGCTTCATGTAATGTAGGCGGCCACGATGCTCCTGTGCTGGTGGATGGGACAGATGGGTCGAATGTGTGGGAAGGCTGGGAAGGTGCAGATGTACCGGGGCGGTCGAAGTGTCCCTCGGTGCCGGTCTCCTCAGGGATCGCCTCAGAAGGGTCCAATCGTGCAGGCTCCCGAGTGCTGCTCACCGTGCTGTGGAATAAAGAGAAAAAAAAACAATTAAAATACTGACATGGTATGGCCCTGGCTGAAAAAAAAAAGTTACATCTAACATTTTTTTTCACATGTGGTGTGTAATATTTACCTTCTAGTGACCATTGTTTCCCGGAGGAACGACAGGGCTTCTGCGTACTTGTACTTGCTCCTGCGTCCTCCAGATCCACTCGGGGCCCGCATCTCTTTATTGAACTCCTTCTTGAAACGATCCCTCACAGACCGCCACCGATTCACAATTCTGTTCCCTGAAACGAGAAAGGACAAAGTGGTTAGTATACAACATCAGTGTCTCCCAAACTCCAGTCCTCATGGTCCCCAGGGGTCATGGTTTCAGGATTTCCATAGTAAATAGAAATCCTGAACACATGATCCGTGGGGACCACGAGGACTGGAGTTCGTGAAACACTGGTTTACATCAAGCAACCGGTACTGTATATACTTACGCTCTTTAATCTGGGCCCGAACATCGAGGTCCTCCCAGCGGCCCACAAGGAGCGAACAGATTTCCTCCCAGAGTCGTCGGGTAACGATAAGGTCAGCGTGGCGGCGGTCAGCCATATTCCAGAGTGGCTCCCTTTCTCTGACGAGATCGATGAGGTGGTCCACATCGAGTCCTCCATCCTCACCGTCAGAGTCGGGAGCACGCTGTGAAGGCTGTTAAAGAAAAAGACAAAAATAACATAATTAGCCTCCACAAAAGAAATGAAATAAAAAGTGCAAAAAAACAAAGCAAAAATATTTATACTTACACGCTGGTGACCGCCGCGTTGCTGTCGCCGATGACCCTGGGAGGCACTGCGAGGACCTCTTGGCCGAGCACCAGATTGGGAAGACTAGAGAAGAAAACAAAAAATGTTATGTCTTTGGATGTAGGCATTTGTTTGCTGTGTGTGGTCTGCAGAACATTGTTTTCTATGTGTTGTGTGTAGTGTGATGTTGTGTTTCTGCGTTTGATGCAAAAAACTTACCAATTGTGAGCCCACTACAGGTGTCTGTCCACCCCTTCCTTCTTCTTCTGGGAGCTCCTCTTCATCTTGTGAATCCTGTTTTGAAATAAAAGGCAATGAATAGACATATATTACAGAGATGATGGATTTTGGAAATAAAAACTTACCGTCAAACGCTGACGATGCGAGGGAGGGCTCCCAGAAGATGATGTGCTGTCTTCCTGGTGGCCACACTCCATGCCTGTGGGTGGTGTTCCAGCTGCTGCCATTGCTGCTGCTGCTGCTGCATCTATTGGGCGGCTGTTGAATAAAGAGAAACAAAGGGCCAATGAATATCTTGATATTCAATAGCCCTAGTTTGGAGGAATGGGGGATTTGATAATTACCGTCTCTCATCTGCTGCTGGCCTCCCCTCCTCAGCATGTTCCATTTGCTGCTCCATTTGGGGTGGTGGTGGTGCTGATGGTGCTGCAGTGGTCTCCTGCCTTCTCCTGCTGCGCTTGGTTGCTTTCTTGGGTGGCATGTTGGGTGTGGCTGTGGGTCCCACTGTCTTGCTTTTATATATGTCTTGTGGGCAGAGCTACTGAGCATGCTCAGACCAAAAAAAACGGATCCGGCCACCGGATCCGGCTTTCGCCGGATCAGGCGCATTGCGGCGCTCATAGGCTTTCATTGTGTGAAAAAGCCGGACGCGCCGGATCCGGAGTGTCCGGCTTTTTCGCCGGAGACAAAAAACGTTACAGTAGCCGTTTTTTCCAGACGCCGGATCGCGACACATTGCCGGATCCGGCGAAAACCGGATGAAACGCATGGCCATCCGGCGCTATCCGGCGCAAATGCAAGTCAATGGGGGGGAAACCGGATCCGGCATTGCATTTCGCCGGATCCGGTTTCTGTCAAAAGCGCCGGATCGCGCCTGACGGCGAAAACCTGATGTGTGAAAGAGGCCTAAACGCTGTGTACATCATGTCATCACTATATCTGAAACTGAACCTGTCAAAGACTGAACTCCTTGTGTTTCCTTCCTCTACTAATGTACCTATACCCGACATTGCCATTTCCGTGTGTGGTTCCACTATTACTCCCCAGCAACATGCCCGCTGTCTTGGGGTCATACTTGACTCCGAACTTTCCTTTGTCCTCCACATCCGATCACTGGCTCGCTCTTGTCATCTGCACCACAAAAACATTTCTAGAATTCGACCTTTTCTTACTTTTGACTCTGCAAAAACTCTTACTGTTTCCCTTATTCATTCTCGTCTCGACTATTGTACCTCTCTTCTAATCGGTCTCCCTCTTACCAAACTCTCCCCCCTCCAATCTGTCTTGAATGCTGCTGCCAGGATCATATTCCTCGCCAATCGTTACACCGATGCCTCTACCTTGTGCCAGTCATTATACTGGCTACCCATCCACTCCAGAATCCAGTACAAACTTATTACCCTTACCCACAAAGCTCTTCATGGCTCAGCACCACCCTACATCTCCTACCTTGTTCAGTATACCATCCTACCCGCGCCCTCCATTCTGCTGATGACCTGAGGTTAGCATCCACAATAATCAGAACCTCCCACTACCATCTCAAAGACTATACACGTGCTGCGCCAATTCTTTGGAATGGACTTCCCAGGTCAAAACGATTAGTCCCCAATCCCCACAATTTTAAGCGTGCTCTGAAAACTCATTTATTCGGACTGGCCTACCGCCTCAACACATTAACTTATAGGATCCCTGTGTGACACAGCCAAAAGTTTTTACCATAACCAGATTTCCTGCATCATGTTCCCACATGCTTTATGCATCCATTAGCCCTTTTTGTCTGTACTGTTACACACTTAACATTATGGCTGGTCCATACAATCAGGGCAGCTGTTACCACCCACCTTTCGTATCTACCTATTTCCTCATAGACTGTAAGCTTGCAAGCAGGGCCCTCATTCCTCTTGGTATCTGTTATGATCTATGTGATTATTATTATGCTGTAATGTCTATTGTCTGTACAAGTCCCCTCTGAAATGTAAAATGCTGCGGAATATGTCGGCGCTATAGAAATAAAATTTATTATTATTATTATTGACCACTAGCATGGTGTCGCTACATTGGGCTCTGCTTTCACCCTTTCTGAGCACCTGTACAATTAGCGTCTTAGGTTGTCCTCTCTGATTTTTGTGGACAGTATCGCAGGCTGTGGTAGCCTGCGCACAGAGGGACTCGAATAGTGGAATGATGGTATAAAACATATCTACATAGAGGTGATAACCTTGATCCAGCAGTGGATGAACCAAATCCCACACAATTTTCTCACCCTCTCCCAGGACAGAGGGGCATTTAGGGGGTTCAATCCAGGAACGTTTCCTTTCATAAACTCTAAACTTGTAGTACCCTGAGATACTCTCAAACAGTTTATAGAGTTTAATTCCATTCTTGGCCCTCTTATGGGGCAGGTATTGCTGAAATGTGAGCCTCCCCTTGAAATGGATTAGGGACTCATCCACACAGATGTCCCTTTGTTGCTTAAGAAAACAATAACTGGCGGAACTTTGAAAATACGGTAAAACTTGGGGTCATCTTGGAGAAGGACATTCTACATTATCATTGCAATGCAAAAAATTTTTGGATGGCCTTAAAATGTTTATGGGTCATGGCCATGCAGAATAATGGAGTGTTGTATAGAACATTAACACTCCAATATTGCCAAAGCTCTGGCTTCTTCACTATACCCAATGTGAAGGACCAGGTCCAAAAACATCATAATTTCTACTGCATTTACAGGAGCCCAGGTAGAAAATAATGAAGGGCAGTTTTGATCCAAAAATTGCTGGGTGTCCAAATTTGTTTTGGCCACCATGAGGTTTACAAAATTGTCAGAGAAAAAGACTTTGTAAAAGTCCATTTCTATGAGGCCTGTGATGACAAATTTAATTCCTGATTGTGTCACCAAATCAAGAATCAGTTGCTCATAATTTTAGAGGGGGAGATCCATACAGGTTCAATAACAGATGGCACTGGTTCATTTTCTGTCCTGGGACACCTGCGTGACAGTTCAGCATTGCTTGAGGAAAAGAAGGAGGAGAAAAAATAAAGGAAGTTGGGATCTTCTCTCTCACTATCAGTGTCGGAGGCAAGGAAAGCATATACCGCTTTCCCTAAATAAAGTACAGTGATTGGGATGAGCGGGACATTTTTTTATACATATGTGGTGTTTGTGTGTGTACCAAATTTTATTCAGGTGTGTGAGTGTGTGTGTGTTTGGTGTAAACTTTTTTATTTAGAAAGAAAATGATAAAAATAAAAAGCAACAACTATAGGTTGATCACTAATGTGCATCTGTGATCAGTGATCGATGGCTATAGGACTGGCGCATGGATGATCTTTTATTTCGTGCTGACACTAACTCAACTCAGTAAAAAATACTGTAGTAGACAATGATTACCACAGTAAATTTTACTGTCCCTAATCTAAATTATTTTTTTATTCTCTTTTCACAAAAAAAAACAAAACCGCTGGATGGCAGTAGGAGGGACTCATGGATGAATATTTTTTTGAGCTGACATTAACTCAATTCAGTAAAAAATACAGTAGTAAATGATGATTACTACAGTAGATTTTACTGTCCCTAATCCAAATTGTTATTTTTTCAAGCTTTACCCTCTGACATTAGCAAGCACTATTGATTAAAAATACCGTAGAAGGCGATTACTACGGTATACTGTTCCTGTCCCTAATGCAATCCAATCAACTAATCTACATGATTTTTACACATTTCTTTTTTCTAATAAAAAAATAAAACAACCTGAGGCTGGTCATTGATGGTCATCACTGAACAGTGCTCGGCGGCTGTAGGACGCACTCATGGAAGTGGTGAAAAAAGGGGCTAAAAAAAACTAGACAGAAAAAAAAAGTTATTTCCAAAATGATTACAGGTGCTAATCAGTGGTGTACATCTGATCAGTGGCTATACGGCTGTAAGATGCGCACATGGAGGTGGTGCAAAAAGGACGAAGAAAAAGTAATGAAAAATAAAATAGTGTAAAACCGCGAGCATGAGTGCGAATCAGTGATTTGCATCGTTGATCAACGCTCAGTGGTTGTAGGATGAATGCACAGAGGTGCTGCAAAAGGATGGAGGGAATGGACAGGGACAAAAGTGTACTGGAAAAAAGCTAGCACGGACGTTGATCCGTTATTTGCATCACTGGTCAATGCTGGGCAGCTGCAGGACGGATGAAAAAGAAAGAAAACTGCCAAAAAACAAGCAATAAAGTACTATTCAGCCATCAAGTCTGATCAGCGCTTGGCAGCAGAAGGAGGGATGGGGAGGGGACAGAGGGGTATAAAGGGGCGGTGGATTAGGAAAAATCAGACAAAGATCAGGAACTCTTTTATCTTCTTCTAGGCCAGAAGAGGCAGGAGCAGGAGTACAAGCAGCAGCAAGAACCGGCTTTATATCAGCCTAAAGCCCAGTACAGCGCACTGAGTGACACAGTGATCACCCTGTACAAATCCGCAGCTCAAGTGAGGAAGTACAGGGTGGGTACTAAAGCCCCAGCAGCAGAATCTGGAGGAGAGAAGAGCGCAGATCCTCTGTTCCCAAATGATACTCGATAACACAGCAGCACATGTGAGCCAGAGACGCCAAATAGGAGCAATCCCTGAAGCAAGCTCAGTTACCTGTCATGCGAGTCGAGTTCTGCCTAAGCATCAGAAAGAGCAACTTGATAGAGTTTACAGCAGCAAGTACCTCAGAGAATAGCGCTAGAAAGGAGTTCTCACAACCCACCTGAATAAGGAGATTCCCAGATTGCTTTCAGGCTGACCGACTCCAGAACCATCTGTAACCTGAGCCCTGGACTGTACCTGCATTGCTCAGTAACAGGTACAGGAAACTGCACCCAGCTGTGTCCTATAATTATTCCTGCGTCACCCACCCAACTCTGCTACATCTATCATCACTACCTCTAACATCTACATAACAACTGCCTTGGGACAAAACTCAGCCTGTGGAGAGCTGCACCAACTTAGCTTTACAATCAGTCACAGAGGATCTGCTCTGCAGTGCTGGTCACCTCTGACCAGAAACCACAGGTGGCATCATGAACACTTTATTACAAACACTTTATTTTTCTCTTTTTCACTATTCTCCTTTTATTGGACGCCCAGGGCCACAGACCGGGTCACCGCTGCCATGACACTGCCCCTTTAAGAAGTGGCCCGGTACCGAGTATCCCCACTGCCCTGGCAGGTGCTCCAATTAGCATCACAGGTGTCTACAATCTTGGAATCAATGAGTGGGCCTGTATAGAAGGCTCCAGATACTTACTGTGCTGTTTGGTGACATGGGGTGCATCACACTCAACATGGACCAGAGGAAGCGAAGGAAAGAGTTGTCTCATGAAATTAAAAAAGAAAATTACAGACAAACATGTTAAAGGTAAAAGTTATAAGATCATCTCCTAGCAGCTTGATGTTCCTGTGACTACAGTTGCACATATTATTCAGAAATTTAAGCTCCATGGGACTGTAAGCCAACCTCTCTGGACGTGGCCGCAGGAGGAAAATTGATGACAAATCAAAGAAACAAATCGGAAAATATTGGACTATTCTGTTGTGGCCTTCCATGAGCCCTGACCTAAACCCTATTGAGCATCTTTGGAAAGAGCTGAAACATGCCATCTGGAAAAAGTAACCTTCTTTTCCAATAATTTTATTAAACTTTCAAACTTTTCAAAGGGTGGGAAGGAAGAGCACGGAGAACCGGGGAGGAGGGGAGGAATAAGGGAAAAAAGGGGATAAGGAGGAAGCAAAACAAATAAACAGCTATAATACATATGTGACATAAATTAAAACATTTTACAATTTAAGAAGCGATAGTTTACCCTTGTCAGATACACAAAATAAGCAAGTACTTTCCATAAATTAAGGAAACAATTCCATCCACCTGAAGACGATGATTGGAAGTGAGGGGTTACTGACTGGGAGGATTTAAGTGAGCAAGCTTCCTTCAGTTGCTGCTGGTGGTTTGGTTTCTCTTTCTGTGCATTGTGAAGTCTGCTTTTTCCCCTCCTTGGTCTTGCATCATTCAGATAAGTTATTTGTTTGCTGGAACCTTTTGCATTTGATATAGCTTTTGCCTTTCTCTGCTTTCTGCTTTGCTGAGTGGGTTCAGCATTATTCCCTGCTGCGATTTGTGCTGGACCCCGCTCATATGTCACAGCTTATGTCATTCTGTTCAGTATTGCTAATTCCCTGTTATATTAGTATCTTTTGCTTTGCTTCCAGTTCACACCAGAATGCTGATCTAGTGGGGGAGAGGTCGTGTGACCTCAGTGTTCTTGCATATCAGATGTGTTGGATTTTTTAGGGTTTTTGCGTGATTGCAGACAGTATCTTTTCTGTCCTGTCCTATCTAGACAGTTTGGGCCCCATCATTTGCTCACTCTATTTTCTGCCTGCATTTGTGCCTCATCTTGCCTCACCGACAATATATGTTTGGGGGCTAGCTATTCCTTTGGGGTTCTACTCCGGGGCAGTTTAGCTTTCCTCTTTCTTGCTTTAGGCTTAGTTAACTCTTTGGCTGTGCCGTGGCGTCTAGGGCATCGTAGGCACGTCCCACGGTTAATGCTAGTTGTGTTGTTAGGTTTAGGGGTCTGCAAAATGCTCAGTTACCAACCTTTCTGGTTGTTAATTCCCCGGTAATCCTCCTCGGTGACCGAATCATAACAGGGAGGATTATCAGGCCTCTTTGTTGTTTTGCCACCTCATAGCTTCATGACAGACACAAGAAAGAAAAAGAAAAAAAAATTGTTTTTCCTGGAGGTGGAAAAAAAAGTGTGTGCATATACGGCGATTTGTGTGTTGGTGGCGCACGGGGTATGTTGCCAGTGACGAAAGAGACAAAGAGCAAGCAGTGATATGGGGCAAACAACACAATTTTATTTACAAAAAAAAATATATATTTTACAAAATGAGGGGGAAATGTTATGGACCACGGGGGGAGTGCAGACGGGAGGATTGGCTTGGGATGGACACTGAAGGGGTTCCAGGGGAAGGGGCTAATAGATGTGTGGGGTCTGGGAGATCAAGGATGGAGGTTGACACATTAGGAGTGGAAACAAGGGACAGGAGAGACACACTAGAAGGGAGGGACAAATTGGACTTAACAGACACATTGGGAGGTGAGAGTGGTGGAGGGAGCACGACTGTCCTGTCCCACCTCTGTTCCTTTTTCCACTTTTTCTGCCTTCCATGAGGTTGCTGGCTGCTTCTTCTCCTTGGAAGGGTGGGAGTGGTGGGTTCAGAAGGCCTGGTGGCGGTGGACGACCATGCAGGACCCGGAATCTGCGTGCTGGTGGATGGCCTTGGAGTAGCAGGAACCTGCGTGCTGGTGGCGGTGGATGGCTGGGCAGGAGCAGGACTCTGTGTGATGGTGGCAGTGGACATTCGTGCAGGACTCAGCGTGGTGGTGGAGTGGCTATCAGCAAACTCGGCATGGTGGAGGTGCTGTAGTGGAGTGCGACAGGACTGGGAATGGTGGTGGCCATACAGGGGTATGCAGCAGAACCTGGTTTTAATGTGAACCAGGTAACTGGTGGCACAGTGGGAAATACAAATGCTTGAGAGTATAACCGAGTCTGCTGTATAGCCTGAACGTATGCAGCTTTGCAGGCCTGAATCACATTCAGCTGAAGTTTAGGCATAAGGTTTTCCGCCATGCCCCGTTAATGGCCATAAAAAAATTATGTGCTGGCCTCTGGATGTCGGAATCCAGATGGTCAAGTCGCTGGTGGACAGACTGGAAAAGTGAGTTAATATGGTTCCTAACACTATCCAGTCTATCTACCATCGACTTCATGCCATCCTGGAAAGCCAAGCTCAAGTGTAGAAACTCGGGCATGAGTGTCCTGTCCGAGGCTTTCTGCCGCTGTCAGGAAGACCCAACATTAAAAAGAGGCGGAGGAGACCTGGGACAGGGGAAGACCTGATGGACCAGCTGCCTGTTCTTCAGCCTGTGATGCCTGTTATGAATGGGTCACCAAGGATAGCATGACCAGGCTACGCCACCAGAAAACCAGAGAGGTTGGTAACTAAGCGGATTGCAGACCCCTGATCCTATCCACACAACTAGCAGTAGCCGTGGAGCGTACCTACGATGCCCTAGACGCCTCGGCACAGCCGGAGTGCTAACTCAGCCTAAAGCAAGAAAGGTGAAATCTAAACTGCCCCGGAGCAGACCCCAAAGGAATAGATAGCCCCCAAACATATATTGTCGGTGAGACAAGATGAAACACAAACGCAGGCAGAAAAATAGACTGAGCAAATGATGGGTCCCAAACTGACTAGACAGGAAAGGAGAGGAAAGACACTGTCTGCAATCGCACAAAAAACCCTGAAAAAACCAACACATCTGATGCACAAAAAAAACACTGAAGTCACACGACTTCGTCCCCACTATATCAGCACTCTGGTATATACTGAAAACAAAGCAAAAAGAGACCAATATAACAGGGGACAGAACAAACTGACACAAGCAGTAACATATGGGCAGTGATCCAGCACAGCCCCAGCAGGAGCAAGCTGACCCACACAAAGCAGAGACAGACAAAACTAGTTCAAATGCAAAAAGATTAGCAAATGAACCACTTACCTGAACCATGCAGGAATATAGCAGGAGACATCAGACCTCAGAAGGCACAGGAACAAATTCACCAGCAGGGATTGAAGGAAGTCAGCTGTCTTAAATACTCCAGTCAGAAACCCCAGATCTCCAATCATCGTCATCATTATCAGGTGGCAAGCCTCTGTCAATCTGACCAGCTCCACTACCTCCAGTAACCACCAGAGGGAGCCCAGAAAGAGAACTCGCAACACCTCTATTAATCTGACCAGCTCCACTACCTTGAGTAACCACCAGAGGGAGCCCAGAGAGAGAATTCACAACAGATGCCGGCCTACTTGCTACTTCGCTGGTGGATGGCTGGGACTGCTCTGAGGCTGTTCACTGAAGGACCGCTCCAGAGGACGAACCAGGTTCTAGGGTGCTGCTCCAGGTGCTGTGAAAAGAAAAGCCAAACATTACTACCACCAGAAAAAAATTGTACAAGCACCAACTACAGTGGAATAGAAAAATTCAGATTAGAGAACACAACACAATGGAATACAACACAAAAATACTTATGTTCTCTGAGCAAGGACAGGCCTCAGGAAAGCCAGCATACGGTGATATTTGTATTTCCTGAGTCTTGCTGCACCACCACCACTGCGAGCCTGGTTCTCCTGTCTGAGGTCCTTGTTGAAGTGATCCTTCATTGAACGCCAATGGGTTCTGACTTTGCTCACTGTGAAGGAGAATAAAAAAGGGTTAAACAATGCACTTTAGACCGGGATCACACAACCGTGTGTGATGCGAGAAACTCGCATGAGTTTATCGCATCACACGGTTGTGTGATCCCGGCCTTTACAGGTTCACTGACGCATCAGACAACATTGCCATACTTACGAAAGTCCTTTCTGACTCTTGGCGTAGCGTAGTCCCAGTCATCCACCAGCTCTTGGGCCACCTCATTCCACTGCCACCGAAGCACCACCATGTCTGAGTGCTCTCGATGCCGGCTGTCCCACAAGGCGACTCTCTCCTCAACAAGGGAGATAAGGAGGTCATTATCTAAGTAATCCTCCTCCCGTTGTGGAACCTATAAATGAAATAAAAACATTAATGTTGTTAAGATAAACAAGGAAAATCCCCCCCCAAAAAAAGCCAGAAAAACGATCAACACTCAAATGAAAAAAAAAAGAATATCCTCCCCCCAAAAAATAGAAAATAAAACAGAAAAACGATCAACATAACACAAACTTACACACCGTCTGCCCACCAGTCCTTGTGCCTCCCTCTGCTGCTCCTGCTCCTGCTGCTCTGGTTCCTGAAGTGTTCTGTAAAAGAAAAAACATGATTTTGGAACATATGTACAGTGATAGTTACCAACCATAGTTGCAAAGGTACTCACTTCAGAATCATGTCTGTCTGCTCAGGGCTAGAGGCCATGCTGAAGAATGCTGCAAGAGACATAAATAATTACAGACTGCAGGGAGTAAAATTAACCCCTTCACCCCCAAGGGTGGTTTGCACGTTCATGACCGGGCCAATTTTTGATCACGGTGTGCAAGGGTTAACGTGTCGGGGGCGGTCCGTGACCGCCCCTGACACATTGTGCCGGGTGTCAGCTGTGATAATCAGCTGACACCCGGCCGCGATCAGCGGCGCTCACCACATGGGCGCCGCTGATCGCGGTAGACGTACTATCCCGTCCATGGGCATAGGGGCCCGGGTTCCATGGACGGGATAGTACGTCGGATGTCAGGAAGGGGTTAAAAAAGACACACAGACATTAGGTTGTATACTCACATTTGGCTTGAATTCAGTGATGTCTTTTCTGCTCTTTCAGTCTCCAGTGTCTTGAGAGTAATGGACAATGAGTGCCCACTCCCTCTTTTTATCTATCCTTGTGTGGGGGGTGGCAAATCAGTGTCTAGACAGGTTTAATCAGGAAAAACACATGCGTACGGAAACACTAGCGAACGCGTGTACTAACGTAGGCATGCGTTCTCATAGACTATAATGCATTGTTTCGACTCATTCCTTCCGCAAGCAGCCGCATGCGTATGGTGGCAGAAAATTGCCGCCTCCAGAATTGCAACTTGTTGCGTTAGCCGTGCCCCGCCGCAAAACCCAAATCAACGCATGCATAGATGCATAATGAAACACAGCCGAAAGCATACAAACGCATGTACCTGTGTCCACAACATTAAAGATAGGAAAACATGATGCATGCGAATGTATGCTGCAGAAACGCTGTAATCCAGTCTAAGGCTGTGTGCACATGCTGCGGATTCTGCTGCGGATTCGCAGCCGTTTTGGTCCTGTACTGTACCATTAAAATCAATGCAAAATGAAAACCACTGCAGATTTTTCTGCACGGTTTTGCTGCGGTTTCAAAACCGCAGCATGTCAATTCTTTGTGCGGATTCTGCTGCGGTTTGGCACCTGCTCCATGGCAGCTGTCAAACCGCAGAGTAAACCAGCAGAAAAACTGTAGATAAACTGCAGGTCTTTTGACCTGCGGTTTTTGACAGATCTGCGCGGAAAGATCCGCAGGACAATCCTCAGCGTGTGCACACAGCCTAAGACTTGCAGCATACCACCCAGCAGCCCCTCCTACGTTAAACATGTCCTGACTTATAAATTAATCTAAGAACTGCATGTGCTAAAATGCCCACCATCTAGTGGCCAACCAGGAAACTACACTTACCCTAAACTGCTAAAAACGATAAACACTAAAGTGCCCCCCTCTAGTGTCCGAAGGGTGCACTATACTTTCCCTACCTACAACACAATATCACATACAGGAACACAACATAATATACATACAGTAGATACACAGAGATTCGTAACACATGTAAGAGTGTGGCAATACTATTAGTAAGTAGTGGTAATACATGTTTTTCATACAGCAGTACCATGGAGTATTAACAAAGACACTACAATCATTAACACATACAAAACCTACAAAAGAAAAAATGAAAAAAACCCTGCTATAATTAAATAAGTAAAAAGCAAAAGTGCATTTAAATCATACAGAGTTCTTAGTAATACTGTATTTGATCAAACATAGCATAAAAGCCGTCCCACCATCGACAAGGTAACTTTGTGGTCGGGGTGGTCCAACACAAAAATTGAGCTTGGTTTGAGTTGGTACACATGCAGCATATAAATGCATGTGTACTTAGTTCTTAGTAATACTGTACTTGATCAAAGTTGACGTCTGTGTGAATAAGGGAAACCAACTCCAACCAAGCTCAATTTTTGTGTTTTTCTTTGTATTTTTGCATTCTGTGCAAGCTGGGGTGTGGCCTACCTCTCCTGAACTGGAAATTGTATTTAAAGGCTTCCCCTGACTGGTGTCCACTGGTTGAGACCTGGTCCTTGTCTGCCCTTACTCACACAGACGTCAACTTTGACACACGATAAGGTTATTAACACTAGAAAGTGTAGGACCGTCCCGACCACAGAGTCACCTTGTTGATGGTGGGACGGCTTTTATGCCATGTTTGATCAAATACAGTATTAGGCCTCTTTCACACTTCAGTTTTTTACAATCAGTCACAATCCGCCAGGTTTTGAAAAAAACGGATCTTCAATTTTCTTTTGAGGATCCGTTTTTTATCCCCATTGACTTCCATTAATGGCGGATTGTGACGGATTGCTCCCCCCCTCCCTGTCTTGCTCTACGCATTTCTTCTTGTGTAGAGCAAGGCAGGGATGGGGGCGCAGGTGAATAAGCCCCGCCCAGCGGACTGGACAGCGGCAGTTTACATACATCTGAACCGATATGAAAAAGGTATTTATGCATGAAAGGTGCGGGGTCAGGGGGAAGCAAAAGTACTAAGAGAATCCTTATGTGACACACAATTGAATGATATCATTATATGATATCTCAAAATAGGGGTGACAGATTCCCTTTAAATGCACTTTTGCTTTTTACTTATTTAATTATAGCAGGGTTTTTTTTATTTTGTCTTTTGTAGGTTTTGTATACTTTTTGGTCACGTGAACACGCATTTATATGCTGCATGTGTACCAACTCAAACCAAGGTCAATCATTAACACATGTAAACATCAACATAATAAGAACAATCAGGGGAAGCAGAGAAAGGCGGTAATCCTATGTCACCCCCTTACACTTGGATATAGTACTTTAATGTGGAAAATTTACCATAAATAGCATTAATTTAAAGTTGCTGGTCACACTTTAAGTAGTAGCCATCTTTTCTAACAGGTATATGAATGTTTGTGCTTCGTGCTGTGTAAAAAGGCTTTTATTAAAGAGGTATATTTGGACAGCAATTGGTTAATATAAGTGTAGTATGAAAAAGAAACTTCTCTATAAACATGAATGCCCCAGTGAGAATAGAGACTAATTGAAATGGTATAAAATGCAAACCTGTACAGAATATCAGATGGAAAATATAATCACAAAGGTGCACTATTTGAGGCTAGCATAATGGCTTCAGTTAGGCAAACTTTGACTTAATCCCAAAAGACCCTGCACTTATGGAACACTGGATGGTATCCAAAACTTCCAAGAAAAGGCTACTCTATCTATTGTGCATGACCTTCATTCAGTTGCAGTCCATCAGAGTGAAGGAGAGATGTAGCTTAATTAAGGATATTGGCTAAAAGCACATTTTATGTATTAGTGACTCCAGTCAGCCTTGTGTAGATATGAAAGGTAAGCAGGGGTGAAAAGGGAACAGCTCCCACTGCACTAATAAAATCTATTAACACACCATTGACTACCATTTGACTTAAAAAAGCAAAATCTGATTTTCTATACAAAGAAAAAGACACCACATTTTACAGCATTGACGATTTAATAATTTCTGCATGTGAATAGCCTGGGTCAGAATTATTTAGATTTTTCTTTGTTATAATGGTGTGTTTATGCCAAGTTTTTTACATGGAATTTTGTGGCTAAAATATCCACTCCAAAAAATGTGTCACCTTTTTTTTTTGGAGGGGGGGGTCATATGTTTTGATACATTTTGTGTATGAGGTGTTTTTTTTTCATCAGTAGTAAAGTTTGAAATATGTTGACAGTTATTTGACATGGATTTTTAAATGGATCCACTCCGAAATAAACATCAAATCTCATTCAAAGGGTTATTGAAGCCGTGTTGAATATGGATTTTGAAGTAAATCCGCTTCCAAATCCACATCAAACTTAGTGTAAGCATATTCTTGGAGTTGCTTATTTACCAGAAATGCCCCAAGAACTGACATAGGAAAAATAAAACACCATTGCACCATAGACATTTTCCTAATTAAACCAAAAGGAAGCTTTTTCAAATAGTATTTTACGTGTTTTTTTTTTGTGGATTTGGGAAGATCTGCTCCAAAAATAATTAAACGCTCTGTGTGATCATACCTTTTTATGTGTGTTGTGGCCTTTCTTATATTTAGTCCAGAACTTTATAAATAGCATGTTTTCAACAATAATTTGGTTTGACAAACGTTTCCACACAAATTGTCTACTACAGCCATTTGTGTAGGCATGCTAAGCAACTTATGACGGTAGTTTGGGTACTTTCTACTGTATGAATATATTGACAACCCGGTGTTAACATTTGGGGCTGTGTCTTAGGCCAGCGTCACACTAAATGTATGGAAAATTGGTCCGAGTCTCCCTGCTGAGAGGCACACGAGTGTTCTCCGTGTAATGCGTTTGCAATGCGATGATGCAATTTTCTCTTACCCATGTATCCGTATGGCATCCATATCACATTCATATGTTATGCGTATGGTTTTACATTCCTCACTGACTTTCCACATTAAATTAAATGGATCAATGGCCAGAAATTAATACAAACATAAACAAGGAGCCTATATATTGGCTCTCCAACAAGTTCCCTCCTCCAATCTTTTTGAAATAGAGGCCCTGCTGGTGTATTGGTTTGCTGGTTTGTGTCAAACATGTGTGAAAGGCTGACCTTCAACACAACTGAGCAGGTTCTTTTCCATTGGGTCTCATCTCAATGTTTTTTGGGAGTCTTAGCCAGTGATTATTGATCCGAGGAGGCGGAGATGAATGTGGCTACATCCGATTTTGAGGCAACGGCTGACTAAAGGACATTTCCACCCTCTGTATGCTGCTCTACGCAAGTTCTATCGGTACTGTCGGATGAGCTTCACTGCACTTGACTTTCTTTTGGAGGCTTTATGACCTGGCATAACTTCCCAGGATACAAAGATGCACAAATGTATTTCGGAAGAGGAGCTGCTTTTACTTAGATTACGGTATGTATTAATCCTATATTTGTGTGATCTTAAATGTCTTTTTGCTTTTTCAAACCAGCTCCAGCCTTTCTTTTTGTCTAAATATTGTCTGCATGTTTCCCTTATATTAACTTTAATTGCTTCATCACAATTTGTCATTTTCACTCCTTGATGTTTATCATAATGATCTGTTCCTTAGCATGTTGCTGAGGAACAATTTCTGTTTGTTATTAATTTTAGATTTCTCTCCACCGGTCTCTCCTATGCGGCACTTCATCTGGAGTTTCTGATTGGGAAATCCACCATCTCAGGTATTGTACGTTCTACTTGTACAGAAATATGGGCCCGGCTTCATAATTCTGTAATGCCTGAACCCAAAAAAGAAGACTGGCTGCGGATTGCCTATGGCTTTGAGCAAACATTCCTGTTACGAATGGGTCACCGAGGAGAAAAAAGCAAAACAAGCTAAGCCACAGAAAACCAGAGTAGTTGGTAACTATGCAGATTGCAGATCCCTGATCTTACCACACAACTAGCAGTAGCCTTGAAGCGTGCCTACAATGAACCTAGGCGCCTCGTCACGGCCGGAGGACTACATAAGCCTAAAGCAAGAAAAGGGAAAACTAACTGCCCCAGAGCAGGCCTCAAAGGAATTGATAGCCCCCACACATGTATTGACGGTGAAACAAGATGAAGGCACAAACACAGGCAGGAAAATAGGCTGAGCAAATGATGGGGCCCAAACTAACTAGACATGAAAGGAAAGGGAAGACATTGTCTGCAACCTGCAAAAAACCATACAAAAATAATGTCCAACACTTCTGATAGCAAAATTAACCCTGAAGTCACTAGACTTCTCCCACTATATCAGCACTCTGAAATATTCTGAGACAGAGCAAAAAGAGACCGAACTAGTAAGGGACAAAAAGCCAATTGGCAAAATACTGATAAATAAGAGTGGAAATTCAGCTCAGCCCCCAGCCGGGGCTGGCAGACCACACAAAAAACTGAATAGACCAACAAAATTAAGTGTGAACATTAGCAGAAAAACTTAGCTTTAGATGACTGGAACAGAGCTGAAAACCAAGAGCTGACAAGCCAGAAGAAATCACCAGCAACTGAATAGGGCGTCGGCTGTCTTAAATCCAATCTGAGAATCCTGAGATCCAATCGTCATCCTCATTCTCAGGTGGCAGATCTCCACCGATCAAACCAGCCGCACCACCTCCCGTCACCACCAGAGGGAGTCCAGAAGGGGAACTCACAACTGGTGAACCCGAGAATGACCTCACAACAGTACCCCCCCTTGAACAGGGGTAACCGAACCCTCATCGACGCCACCAGGCCGATCAGGATGGGCCCGGTGAAAAGCACAAACCAATCTATTGGCATGAATATTGGAGGCAGAGACCCAAGAATTATCCCCCTGACGATTACCCTTCCATTTGACCAAATACTGGAGTCTCCGTCTAACCAAACGAGAATCCAATATTTTCTCTACCTCATATTCCACATTGCCTTCGACCAACACAGGCTCAGGAGTTGCTGCCATAGGAACCACTGGCTCAACAAACCTCTTCAACAGAGATTAGTGAAATACGTTATGGATCTTGAACGTAACTGGAAGAGCCAATCGAAACGAAACAGGATTAAGAATTTCCAAAATCTTATAAGGACCAATAAATCTTGGCTTAAATTTAGGAGATGCATCCTTCATAGGAATATTCTTAGACGACAACCAAATCATATCACCCACTTTAAACCGGGGACCAATGGTCCTATGCCGGTTGGAAAATTGCTGGGCCTTTTCCTGAGAGAGTGACAACATATCCACCACTTGGTCCCATATCTGCTGCATTTTCTTAACCACAGTGACCACACCTGGGCAGGACGAAGATTCCACTTGCCCTGAAGAGAATCGAGGATGAAACTCAAAATTACAGAAAAAGGGTGACATCAAAGTGGCACAACTAGCTCTATTGTTCAGTGCGAATTTGGCCAAGTACAAAAATGAGACCCAATCATCCTGATCAGCATCAAACATCTCAAATAAGACTCCAAGGTCTGGTTTGTTCTCTCAGTCTGTCCATTGGTCTGGGGATGAAATGTGGAGGAGAAGGATAACTGAATTCCCAGATTGGAACAAAAGGCTTTCCAGAATCTGGAAACAAACTGGACTCCTCTGTCGGACACAATGTTCTCAGGAATCCCATGTAACCAAACCACCTGTTGTAAAAACAAGGGCACAAACTCAGCAGAAGATGTCAACTTTGGGAGTGGTACAAGATGGACCATCTTCGAAAATCTATCACAAATCACCCAGATAACAGTCACTCTCTGAGAGACAGTAAGATCAGAAATAAAATCCATTGAGATATGGGTCCATGGCCTCTTGGGCACTGGCAAGGGCATCAGCAACCCACTAGAACGAGAACAGGGTTTAGACCGAGAACAAGTCTCACAGGACTGTACAAAATTCCTGATGTCACGAGATAAGGCAGGCCACCAAAAGGACCGACTCACCAAATCTCTGGTACCAAAAATACCTCGATGACCAGCCAATGCCGAGCAATGACTTTCAGACATCACTCTCTTTCTCCACTGGTCAGGAACATACAATTTTCCCATAGGGCAACGCTCAGGTTTATCCTCATGAAATTCCTCCAGGGTGCATCTCAAATCGGGCACAATGGCAGAAAGAACTATCCCCTCACCTAGGAAGGTAGTAGGCTCGGTCACACTAAGAGAATCGGCAAAGAAACTCCTAGAAAGGGCGTCTGCCTTAACATTCTTAGTGCCCGGAAGAAAAGAGATCACAAAATTAAAACGTGTGAAAAACAAGGCCCATCTAGCCTGTCTAGGATTCAAGCGTTTGGCCGACTCCAGATAAATCAAATTCTTGTGATCGGTGAGGACCACAAGTTGATGTCTAGCTCCCTCCAACCAATGTCTCCACTCCTCAAATGCCCATTTCATGACCAACAATTCCCGATTCCCCACGTCATAGTTGCGTTCAGATGGGGAGAACTTTCGAGAAAAGAAGGCACAGGGATTCATCTTATAAGTCACAGGGTTTTTTTGGGGATAAAACAGCTCCTGCACCAATCTCAGAAGCATCTATCTCCACCTGAAATAGAAGTGAGACATCAGGTTGCTATAAAACTGGAGCTGAAGTAAATCTCTGCTTAAGCTCCTGAAATGCTGAGATAGCCTCAGGAGACCAATTCAGCACATCAGTGCCCTTCTTGGTCAGATCAGTCAGTGGTTTGACAATACCAGAAAAATTACCTGTAAATTTATGATAGAAATTAGCAAAACCCAAAAACTTCTGGAGGGCCTTCAAAGAAGTAGGCTGAACCCAATCATAAATGGCCTGTACCTTGGCAGGGTCCATTTCAATAGTCGATGGAGATAAGATAAATCCCAAAAATGAATTCCTCTGTACACCAAAGAGGCATTTCGATCCCTTAACAAACAGGGAATTCTCCCTCAAAATCCAGAACACAGTCCGGACGTGTTCCACATGAGAATCCCAATCACTAGAAAAGATCAAAATATCATCCATATAGATGATCAAAAACTTATCCACAAAGTCACGGAAAATATAATTCATAAAGGACTGGAAGACAGAAGGGGCATTAATGAGCCCAAAAGGCTTCACCAGGTACTCAAAATGTCCCTCCGGAGTATTAAATGCCGTCTTCCATTCATCCCCGTGCTTGATGCGAATAAGATTATACGCCCCCTGAGTTCAAGCTTAGTAAACCAGCAGGCACTCTTAACTCTGGAGAATAAATCAGACATCAGAGGTAACGGGTACTGATATTTAACCATCATCTTGTTAAGGGAACAATAATCAATACACGGTCTTAATGAACCATCTTTTTTGGCCACAAAAAAAGAACCAGCACCTAAAGGTGACGAGAATGGTCTAATATGACCCTTCTCCAATGAATCCTTAATATAGGATCGCATAGCATCATGTTCGGGTACTGATAAGTTGAAAAGCCGACCCTTGGGAAATTTACACCCAGGCATCAACTCAATTGCATAGTCATAACTACTATGAGGAAGCAAAGACGCAGACTTTCTCTCACTAAATACATCAGAAAAATCAGCTAGATAATCAGGAATATCATGAGACTGAGGAGAGGTGGAGAAAACAGGAGCGTCCCTAAGAACACACTGACAACCCCAACTCACCACAGACCCAGATTTCCAATCCAAAACTGGATTATGAGTTTGCAACCAAGGAAAACCCAGAACAATAGTATCATGCAAATTATGCAGCACCAAAAATTTACAATTTTCTTGGTGGTCTGGGGCAACCCGCATCGTCACCTGGTCCAAAACTGAGGTTTTGTTCTTCGCCAAAGGAGTAGCATCAATACCTCTCAAAGGAATAGGCGTCCGCAGAGGCGTCATGGAAAAACCACAACGTTTAGCAAAGTCCAAATCCATCAGATTCAACGCTGCTCCTGAATCCACAAAAGCCTTCGTGGAAAAAGTGGATAAGGAGCAGATCAGAGTAACTTAGGTTGTACACTGCCCACAGCCAATGTGTGTGCAAAACGTTTCTCTCGTTTTGGGCAGACAGAAATAATATGAGAGACGTCTCCACAGAAAAAACACAGCTTATTAAGCCTTCTAAACTCTTGATGTTGCGCCCTAGACAAAACTCTATCACATTGCATAGGTTCAGACATTTGTTCAAAAGGTGGCAACTCCTCTCGTGTATTTTTGCATTCACGTAAACGCCGATCAATTTGAATGGCTAATGACATAGAATCGTCAAGACCAGAGGGAACAGGAAATCCCACCATAGTATCTTTTACGGTTTCTGACAAACCCTTCCGAAAGAGAGCTGCCAAGGCACCATCATTCCAGGTAATAAGGACCACCCACTTTCGGAATTTTTGACAGTATAAGGCCGGGGACAAACTAACCGACGTAAAATATGGTCCGTAGTTTACAGGCGTAATACGGATGAATGACCCCTAAATAGTGCTCCGTATGTCATCCGTAAGCAAGGTGTGGTTGCGTATTTTGAGCATGTCAGCATCCGTATGTAATCCATATGGCATCCGTATGCAATCCGTATGGCGAGATTTTTTCGCCGCCTTGCAAAATGGACATATAATGGAGCCCTATGACAGGGTTTCTAACAGAAACGAAATAATAGATATAGACACATAGAATGCATATATATATACTGTATATATGTATATATATATATACACACACACACAAGTCATTGAGATAAACATATATATATTTATATTTCACAGAGTTCTTCATAGCAGAATAGCCGCTAATTAAATTGCCGGCTTCTATGAAATAATTCCCCAACCCGACATGAAATGACACATGCTTTACATTCAGTAAAGCATTTCATTTCATGTTTTTTTTATATGTCCTTGACTAATAATTAGATGAGGGATTGTGTGCAAAATGTGGGAGTTGTAGTTGTTATATTAAGGAGTTAATTTGTTTTTAAAAAATGCGTGGGCTTCCCATTGCCCTGTAGTGGTGGCGAATGGGTTAATCTAACAAAGGGTTAATGTCACCTTACAATCGAATGGTGACATTAACCCTTTGTTAGATTAACCCACTCGCCACCAATATAGGGCAATGGGAAGCCCACGCATTTTTTAACAAAGAATTAACCCCTTAAAATAACAACTACAACTCCCAAAGTTTGCACACAATCCCTCATCTAATTATTAGTCAAGGACATATAAAAAAACATGAAATTAAATGCTTTACTGAATGTAAAGCATGTGTCATTTCATGTCGGGTTGGGGAATTATTTCATAGAAGCCGGCAATTTAAATAGCGGCTATTCTGCTGTGAAGAACTCTGTGAAATATAAAAATATATATATGTTTGTCACAATGACATGTACATATATATATATATATATATGCATTCTATGTGTATATTTCTATTCTTTCTTTCTTTATTAAACCTGTCAGTATGAGTTTACTGTATAGCGCACTGAATTGCCGGCTTTTGTAAAAGACACCGGGTGCGTGTTTCTCGCAAGTCAAATGTGTGGTCCATGTGTAATCCATATTTTTTGCGCACCCATAGACTTGCATTGGCGTATTACGGGCGTAGTACGCTAACAATTGCAGCATGCTGCGATTGGCACGGACCGTAGAATACGCCAGAGAAATATACCGCTGTTGGGAGCAAACCCATAGAGAATAATTTGTCCGTGTGTAATGCGTGCTTTTAACGCCTCTCACTCGTCCGTATTCCTCGCCAGTGTGACCCCGGCCTAACTCTGTAGAATCCTGACCCTGGTTCAATGCCAATAGGGCTTTCTCAGCTTGATCAATAGCATTAGGGTCATCATACAACAACCCCAAGGCTTGAAAAAATGCATCCACATTAGTCAGAATAGGATCTTCAGGTGTCAAAGAAAACGCCCAATGCTGGGGATCGCCGCGCAGCAAAGAGATGACAATTTAAACCTGCTGCGCAGAGTTCCCCGATGAATTAGGCTTCAAGGCAAGAAATAGTTTACAATTATTCTTAAAATTCAAAAATTTAGACCGATCCCCAAAAAACACATCAGGAGTAGGGGTCCTTGGTTCAGCAGCATGTGAATGAGCGAGATAGGCGGAAATTCCCTGCACTTCAGCAGTGAGCTGCTCCACACGATCAGACAATTGCTTAATCTGCATTAAAAAAATCCTCCTACGGCCCCAAAGAAAAAAAGAGGAAAAAATATACATATAAAAAAAAAATTCTGACACTTTTTTTTTTTTTTTTTTACAATTCTTTCCTGCTTTTGAGTACCCTAGAATCTGCGGTATGGCTGGTGATTCTGTTATGAATGGGTCACCGAGGAGAAAAAAGCAAAACAAGCTAAGCCACAGAAAACCAGAGTAGTTGGTAACTATGCAGATTGCAGATCCCTGATCTTACCACACAACTAGCAGTAGCCGTGGAGCGTGCCTACGATGAACCTAGATTCCTCATCACGGCCGGAGGACTACATAAGCCTAAAGCAAGAAAAGGGAAAGCTAACTGCCCCAGAGCAGACCCCAAAGGAATAGATAGCCCCCACACATGTATTGACGGTGAAACAAGATGAAGGCACAAACACAGGCAGGAAAATAGGCTGAGCAAATGATGGGGTCCAAACTAACTAGGCAGGAAAGGAAAGGGAAGACACTGTCTGCAACCTGCAAAAAAACGCACAAAAATAATGTCCAAAACTTCTGATAGCAAAATTAACCCTGAAGTCACTAGACTTCTCCCACTATATCAGCACTCAGAAATATTCTGAGACAGAGCAAAAAGAGACCGAACTAGTAAGGGACAAAAAGCCAATTGGCAAAATACTGATAAATAAGAGTGGAAATTCAGCTCATCCCCCAGCCAGGGCTGGCAGACCACACAAAAAACTGAATAGACCAACAAAGTCAAGTGTGAACATTAGCAGAAAAACTTAGCTTTAGATGACTGGAACAAAGTTGAAAACCAAGAGCTGACAAGCCAGAAGGAATCACCAGCAACTGAATACGGCTTCGGCTGTCTTAAATCCAATCTGAGAATCCTGAGATCCAATCGTCATCCTCATTCTCAGGTGGCAGATCTCCACCGATCAAACCAGCCGCACCACCTCCCGTCACCACCAGAGGGAGTCCAGAAGGGGAACTCACAACTGGTGAACCCGAGAATGAACTCACAACACATGCCATTTCCCCAACTGCACAAACTTGCATTCAACTTGCCAAGTGTTATGGGAAAAACAGGTCAGATATTCCAAAGAACATCACGCAGCATAATGATATCTTCTTTTTTTTGGCCTTTGTACTTAATTACTATTGTGAAGTTTTTACTTTATTTACTAATTTCATGCTGGACCTCACATGTACTGTATATACTCGCATATAAGTCTAGATTTTCAGCCCAAAAAATGGGCTGAAAAAGACCCCCCTCGACTTATACGCGAGTCAAGCAAGTTTTTAAGTCAAACTTACTTTTCGGGAGGTGTTGCGGGGACGCGGCAGTCCGGCCAGCACACTGCCAGCACACGGCGATGTCCTCCGCGTTGCTCCGGCGCCATGTCTTCTTTATGAGTAGCCGCGGTTCGGCCCACCTCCCCCGTCAGCTCTGCAGAGGTGTAGTTTTCTCTCTGACTGGTGAATCACCAGTCAGAGAAGGTACAACGAATGTAATTGGCCGCTCTGGGCCGCCTTCCCCTCTGGCTCTGCAGCGCTGAAGCTTTCTCTCTGACTGGTGAATCACCAGTAAGAGAACTTAGGAGAAATGCAATTGGCAGCTCTGGCCGCTCTGGCCCGCCTCCCCCTCCGGCTCTGCAGCTCTAACTTTCAATTCCTCTGTCCTGCATTCCCACCCCCCACCCCCTCCCTGCTCTGACTCTCATACGCAGCTGCGTGCTGAAAAGAGCGGAGGTGAGGTGGGTGGCTGGGTTTTCCTCTAGCACGGCCCGTACGGAGCCTGCTATGAGGTTATGAAATACTGTATTAAAAAAACAATAAAGTGAAAGACTTGTTAGCCTGTCATAAGTTGCCTCTCTCTCTCTCAGCCTCCCGCTGTCTCCCACTAAGGCTGCATTTCCCACCCTCGACTTATACGCGAGTCAATACATTTTTCCCAGTTTTTTTAGGTAAAATTAGGGGGGTCGACTTATACACGGGTCGACTTATACACGCGTATATACGGTACTTTCCTCATAATTGGGATACATGAATGTCTTTATTTGTATAGCGCCAACATATTCTACAGCACTTTACAGGTTTTGCACACATTATCATCACTGTTCCCATTGTGACTCACAATCTAACTTCCCTATCAGTTTGTCTTGGAATGTGGGAGGAAACCAGAGTACCCAGAGGAAATCCATGTGAACACGGGGAGAACATACAAACTCCTTGCAGATGTTGTCCTTGGTGGAATTTGAACCCAGGACTCCAGCGCTGCAAGCCTGCAGTGCTAACTACTGAGCTACCAAGCTGCATCCTTTCTATTGTGGTCCACATAATTGGCGCTGCATTAGTCCCATATTTCAGGTCTCTCCTGGACCAGAACAATCAGTATTTCTACATGTCTGGCCATGTTACTGGTATCCGTGGAGGCGTGTTCTTGGGTTTTTTATAGGTTGCCAGGAAAATTTGCATGCTAAGCTGATGCAATTTCTTGTCAACAGGAAATTGTGTGCGTATTTGTTGCAAGCTACACGGATGATCCGTGTGGCATCCGAGTTTTTCTCACACTCATAGGCTTGCATTGGTGAGTCTCGGACGATATACGCATAAAATTGCAGCATGCTGCGATTTTTCGCGCACGTCGAATACACCTGACAAAAAATACAGTGATGCCACATAGATTAACACTGGTCCGAGTGCTATGCAATGTTTTCTCGCATAGCGCTCGCCTGTATTCTATGGTAGTGTGACGCCGGCCTTAGTCTAGTTCCAGACTCCAGCTCCTGGACTTTCTTATCCAGACTGTTTTCATTTATCTACAAACCTTCTGCCACTGGATTTCATAAGTGATACACCAGTATCACAACCAGATACTCAACCCATTATAATGGAAGCCACCAAGGGAGGAAATTTTGAGGTGCATGTAACTAAAATGAATTGTTGGCTTACCAGCATCTATGCAGATATAATAAGCACTAAAAACAAAATACACAGCATTTGAAATTCAGATATTCTGTAACATTTACATTTTTGGACAAGCTACACAGGATCTACAGAATATTGTATAAGATCTAAGCAAAAAGATTGCATTGCAGTCTGAGCAAATCCTTTTATTACAAAATCAACATAGAGCTCCAGCCCCTCCACCCACCCTTCAACTCCCACCTTTCAGGTTTGGTGAAGATCGTGACAAATTTCAAGGATTAATCAACCAATGCAGATTGTACTTTGGTGCACAGCCTGGTCTCTTCCATACTGACAGATCAAAAGTTTTGTGCATTGTTATGCTACTGACACGAAAAGCTTTAGCCTGGGCCAGCCCCCTTATTGAAACTCGTGATGATTGACTTAATGATCTGGAGGCCTTTCTAGTATCCATGAGCCAGGTGTTTGATGACCATAATTGTTGTTCAACAGCTTCAGCTACACTGATAAATCTATGTAAAGGAAAGGACTTTGTTACAGAGTACACCACAGAAATGAGATGATGATTGATAGAGATGAGCGAACTTTCTCAGAAAATGTTCACCAATCTCAAATCCGGCACGAATGTTGCACATTCTTCATGCTCGTGTTTGGATTGCCGAGCTTTTTTCCTAAAAATTGGCAAAAGTTGGCCAAAGTTTGTTAAATGACCAAGTTCACTAACGGCTCTTTCAAATGTCAGTGTTTCCTGTAGCAGCAAGGGCCGCAAAATGTCCCGCACACATGTACACTGATCACATATGGATGACATCCGTGTGTGATCAGTGTGAAGCTTATCGGCACCTGGAAATCAGCGGTACAGTTCGCACTGTTTCCCAGTGCTGAAGAAGACAGCTCATATCCCTATCCCCTGCTAGTGCTGTGATCAACACTAGCAGGGGACAATGTTGAGAGTTGTATTCAAATGTTGACAGCGAGAGATAGCAGCGGCTGATGGGAGTATTCAGCCATCACCTGCACTACAAATAAATAAACATTTTTAAAAAATGAAGTGGGGTTCCCCTGCATTTTCGATCACCAGCCAGGCAAAACTGACAGTTGCAGGCTGCAACCCTCAGCTATCAGCGTTAGCAAGTCTGCTTATCAAGAATAGAGTAGACCCCACACCAACTTTTTTAATTATTTTAATAAATTAAAATAAAACGGCGTAGGGTTCCACCATTTTTGACAACCAGCTAAGCTAAAGCAGACAGCCTGGGGGATGGTATTGACAGGCTGATAAGGGGGCAATATCCTAGCCTAAAAATAGCAACTCACAGCCACCTTAGAAAAGATGCACTTATTAGATGCACCAATTCTTGTGCTTTGCCCAGATCTTCCAATTTGCCTTGTGGTGGTGGCAAGTGAGGTTCATATTTGTGAGGTTAATGTCCCCTTTTTATTGTCCGGTGACATCCAACCCACATATAAGACGCCTCTCCATTACTAATCCTACCATTATATTGTAAATAAACACATTCCCAGAATAAAGTCCTTTAACCCTTTAATGACTGCCGACACGCCTTTTAACGGCGGCAAATAAGGGTACTTATGCCTCAGCACCGCTTTTTAACGGTGCAGAGAAATAAGTGTATAGTGCCCCCCAGGGTCAGAATCTCTCCAGGGTCTCAGCTACCAGGGTTAGCTGAGACCCCGGAGAATATGATTTTGGTCCGTTATTACCGACTCCAGTGTTGCAGTCGCTGTTATTAATGGAATAACGGCGACCGCAAAAAAGTCCAACTTCCCATTTAATTTCTCTCTCCTCTGATGTGATCGCACATCTCTCTCCTCTGATGTGATCGCACCCCGGGCTGCTGGCATTTTCTTCAGGGAAGAAAATGGCGGGCACATGCGCAGTGCACACGCTGAGATCTGCCCGCCAACATTTTTCCTATTGGTTCATTTTGATCACCGTGATGGACCCACTGTTTAGGGTGTTATTCTGTCATGGCTCAGGATGGGATTTCCTTCTCTGTCCTGGGCTTGTTGGGGTTAACTTTGCATGGCCTCCCTTTGGTTTGGGGAAAGCTATTTTAACCTGCTCTGGTGCTGGGCTCTTTGTCAGTGGTACTTTCGTTCTTGGCTGAGCATCTGACCTAAGTGACTCTTGTGTAAACCGCTTGTTCCTCTTTATGCTTGTACTGTGTATGATTCGGGTTGTCCCTTGTTTTGTGTCTGCTTTGTGATTCTGTACTTCTGATATCTTCGGTTCTGACCTTTGGCTAAGTTCTCTGACTTCCCTCCTGTCTGCGCCCCTGGTTACTGCGTTCCTGTGTGATTTCTGACTTTTGCTTGTATTGCATCCTTCTTCTGCGTCATCCCAAGGACACTGCGCTACCCTCTGGTTACTGAACTTAGCTAGTCTGACCTCGCTTCCTGAGCCGCTGGATCCCGCCTTCATTTACTCTCCCGTACGGGAGTTAGCTCCACCTCCGACCACTCCTCCAGTGGTCACGTGGATTAGGTCCTGTTCTCATGCGGCTCACACTCAGCAGCAGCCGCACGCTATAACTCGAGATTGCTTCCTCCCTCCTTACTCCCCCTGGTATTCATTACAGATTCCAGCCAATTTTGCATTCAAAAAGTCACTATGCTCCCTCCCTTTTGAGCCCAGCCATGCACTCAAACAGTGGCTTTCCCCCACATATGGCATACTTAATAGAAATTGCACAAATTTTGTGGTCCATGTTCTCCTGATACCATTGCTAAAATAAAAGAAAAAATTGGTACCAAACTAAATTTTTGGTGAAAAAAAGTGAAATGCTAATTTTTTTCTTCCACATTTCTTTAGTTGTCATGAAGCACCTGAAGGGTAAATAAACTTCTTGAATGTGGTTTTGCGCATCTTGAGGGGTGCAGTTTTTAGAATGGTGTCACTTTTGAGTATTTTCTGTTATATTGATCCCCAAACTCACTTCAAATGTAAGGTGGTCCCTAAAAAAATGGTTTTGTAAATTTTGTTGGAAAAATAAGAAATCACTGTTCAACTTTTAACCCTAATAACTAAAGATGAGCGAATTTGTTCGGACTCTGTTCCAAATATGATCGGAATCTAGAGTTGAGCGAAACGGGTCAGCCAAATTCAGAAGTCGCCGACTTTGGCTAAATCGAAACCCGACCATAACATGAGGTCGGCCATGAGGTCGCCGACTTGAGCGCCAAAGTCGTGTTTCCCACAATGCTTCCAGCACCTTTTCTCAGCCAATCATCAAGGACACACACTGTGGGCAACGCGATTACATAGGCAGCGGCCCCCGCCATCTTAGAGAAGGGCATTCAAGTGATTGGCTGGCTTTGTGTGGCATCACAGTGGCTATAAAAGGCCGTGACCACCAACCGCTATCTTACTTCTGCCGATCTTAGCATAGGGAGAGGTTGCTGCTGCTCATTCTCAATAGGGAGAGTGTTTAGGCAGGAAAAAAAAGTGCTGTTTGCACACTGCTGTGCAGAGTGCTTTTTTAAAAGCAAAAATACTTTTATTCCTTTTTTCTGCAGTTAGCAAGCGCTCATTTTTTCACACTTTTGTGTGCAGCAGCGCTGGTGGTTATTAGGCTGCCTTATAAGGCTACCTGATAGCTGCACTGCTGTGTGCACACTGCTGTGCAGACTGCTTTTTTCAAAGCAAAAATGTTATTCCTTTTTTTCTGCACAGTAGTTACTGAGCGTAAATTTTTGAACGCACCGTATAGAGGTATACGCTCCTCACACACTACCATGTACCGGCTGGTATCACGGACAAATACGTGTACGGAGATTAACATTTCTCCATACATACACCGTATAGACGTGTCCGATTCTCAAACAGTATCGGATATCTGCTGTTCTTATTACGGTCACATCTACACAGAGTCAACGTGTGTGTGTGACACTCCGTAAATACATATGCGTACATTTCCATTTCTCCATACACCGTATTGAGCTGTCCGATTCTCAAACAGTATCGGATATCTGGTGTTCTTATTACGGTCATATCTACACAGTCAGCGTGTGTGACACTCCGTAAATACATATATGGACATTTCCATTTCTCCATACACCGTATTGAGCTGTCCGATTCTCAAACAGTATTGTATATCTGCTGTTCTTATTACGGTCACATCTACATAGAGTCAGCGTGTGTGTGACACTCTGTAAATACATATACAGACATTTCCATTTCTCCATACACCGCATTGAGCTGTCCGATTCTCAAACAGTGTTGTATAACTGCTGTTCTTATTACGGTCACATCTACACAGAGTCAGCGTGTCTGTGAGACTCCGTAAATACATATACGGACATTTCCATTTCTCCATACACCGTATTGAGGTGTTCGATTCTCAAACAGTATTGTATATCTGCTGTTCTTATTACGGTCACATCTACACAGAGTCAGCGTGTGTCTGTGAGACTCCGTAAATACATATACGTACATTTCCATTTCTCCATACACCATATTGAGTTGTCCGATTCTCAAACAGTATCGGATATCTGGTGTTCTTATTATGGTCACATCTACACAGAGTCAGCGTGTGTGTGACATTCCGTAAATACATATAGGGACATTTCCATTTCTCCATACACCGTATTGAGCTGTCCGATTCTCAAACAGTATCGGATATCTGGTGTTCTTATTACGGTCACATCTACACAGAGTCAGCGTGTGTGTGTGACATTCCGTAAATACATACACGGACATTTCCAATTCTCCATACACCGTACTGAGCTGTCCGATTCTCAAACAGTATCGGATATCTGGTGTTCTTATTACAGTCACATCTACACAGAGTCAGCGTGTGTGACACTCCATAAATACATATAAGGACATTTCCATTTCTCCATGCACTGTATTGAGCTGTCCAATTCTCAAACAGTATTGTATATCTGCTTTTCTTATTACAGTCACATCTACACAGAGTCAGCGTGTGTGTGTGACATATTGTAAATACATATACGGACATTTCCATTTCTCATTACAACGTATTGAGCTGTCCGATTCTCAAACAGTATCGGATATCTGGTGTTCTTATTACAGTTACATCTACACAGAGTCAGCGTGTGTGTGTGACATACATATACGGACATTTCCATTTCTCCATACACTGTATTGTGCTGTCCGATTCTCAAACAGTATCGGATATCTGGTGTTCTTATTACAGTTACATCTACACAGAGTCAGCGTGTTTGTGTGACATATATATATACGGACATTTCCATTTCTCCATACACTGTATTGTGCTGTCCGATTCTCAAACAGTATCGGATATCTGGTGTTCTTATTATGGTCACAGCTACACAGAGTCAGTGTGTGTCTGTGACACTCCGTAAATACATATACGAACATTTCCATATCTCCATACCCCATATTGAGCTGTCCAATTCTCAAACAGTATTGTATATCTGCTGTTCTTATTACGGTCACATCTATACAGAGTCAGTGTGTGTGTGTGTGACACTCTGTAAATACATATACGGAGATTGACAGTTTCACCAACAACATATACAGCTGTACACTTCTGATACAGTACCGTATATCTGCTTGTTGGATTACGGTGAAATGCATACTGGGTGAGCATCTGTGACTCACAAAATATATACGGAGATTTCACTTTTTACATCCACCTTACACAGCTGTACGCTCCTCATTCAGTATCATTTCTCTGCTGGTATTTTTGGTACATTTTCCCAAACATGAGGATGTATGGTGGAAGAGGCCGTGGACGTGGGTGGGGGGGCGCCGCTGGTACTGATGGTGGTGGTGGTGCATCGGCTGGTTCTAGCCAAAGCACAATAGCAGCTATGGCAGGAGGTGTTGAGCATGTGTCATCATCTGGCACAAGAAGGCCTTTAATGTTCTTTTTTCTAGGAGTAGGTAAACCGCTTTTAAAGCTGGAGCATCAGGAACAGGTTTTGGCTAACATTGCCGAAACAGCCTCCAGCTGTATTGCCTCCTCTTCTGAAGTTACAAAAACTGCAAGCACAGAGTCATTAGTGCAGGCTTCTGGTCAGGAACAACACCTTTCCTTGTGTCCTTCACACACACCATAAGTGAAGGATGCTGCAGCACACACTTCAAATTACTCCATGGAGCTCTTTTCACATACCATTCCTGGGTTATCAAGTCAAATCCTGAATTCCCCAGTCCAAGATGAATCTGACATGGAGTGCATTGATGCACAGCCACTGCTAGATGAGTCTGCTGGTACATTCACCCACAGCACTACATTGCACTCGCAATCTACTGAGTCCGAATCAGACCCTGATGAAGCTCAGGTGCCCCTTCCCGCATACTATACCACCTTACACGGTGACACAGAAGAAGGTACAGAGGAAGGTGCAGATAACATTGAAGATGAGGTAACGGATGACCCAGTTGTTGACCCGGATTGACATCCATTGTGGGAAGAGGGTGCTGTTGACAATAGGTCAGAACAGGAGAAGGATCCACAGCAGGCATCGTCATCGCAGCAGCGGTTATCCGGCAGGCCCATAGCTGTCAAAAAACTTGGTAAGAAATCTAAAAGAGTTGCAGGCCAGCTTGGCCAGACGGTCAAATTAGCATAGCGTGTAAGCCCTGAAAATTTGTACCATAGTAGGAAGAGTGCAGTGTGGCACTTTTTTGAACAAAATCCTACTGATGACACAAAGGTTATCGGTAAAAAATGCCGAAGGACCTTTAGAAGAGGGAAAAATCTACGAAATTTGATTACCAGTTGCATGCTTAGACATTTAGCCAACATGCACTTGCAAGCGTGGACGGACTACAAAAGCTCAGGTAGCACATGTACACCTGCTCCGACTGAAGTTAGCCGGCAACGTTCTATCGCTTCCCCCACTTAAGGCCACTGCTAAGCACACCACCATCAAGAAATGTTGAGGTGTCATCGCTAGGCCAAATCAGTCAGGGAATCACAATATTTTCGTGAGAAAAAAATGAATCTAGGCCATCAACACCCTCAACATCACCAACCCCTTCTCAGTCTGACAGGTCCAACGCTAGTTCCCCCATATGCAGCTCTCAAATCCAGCTCACCCTACCAGACACTCTCAGTAGGACAAAAAAGTACTCATCTGAGTACACTGGCTTTGATCGCCTACATTGCCAAACTGATCTCATTAGAGATGATGCCTTTCCGTTTGGTTGAAAGTGAAGCTTTCCGAGAGCTCATGGCCTATGCTGTCCCATGCTATGAACTACCCAGTCGGCACTTCTTTTCTCAAAAAGCCATCCCTGCCCTCCACCGGCATGTGAAAGACCGCATTGTCCATGCACGAAAACAATCAGTGAGTGGAAAGGTGCACCTCACAACAGATGCATGGGCCAGTAGGCATGGCCAGGGCTGTTACATGTCCATCACTGCGCTCCACAGGGGACAGTGGCGGTGGAACAGTGCTGCCTAGCCCACGGTATAGGAAACAGTTGGCTGTAGGCGTTCGACCCTCCTCCTCCTCCAGAAGCGAAAGCTCGTCGACAGAGCGCAGTCGCATGAGCACTCCATCCACATCTGTCAGTGTTGCACACGAGGTGAAACACTATCAAACAGCTAGTGGTAAGCAGCAGCAGGCTGTTTTAAAAATGATGTCTTTGGGCGACAGCAGACACACCACGGAGGTCCTGGCCGACTACTTGCATAGACAAACTGAGTCATGGCTGGGCAGTCTACATCTTGAGCCAGGCAAGGTAGTCAGTGATAATGGGTGGAATTTAGTGGCAGCCACAGCCCTTGCAAAACTCACACACATACCTTGCCTGGCTCACACCTTGAACCTGGTGTTGCAGTGCTTCCTAAATAATTATCTGGAGTTAGCAGCCCTGCTCCATAAAGGGCGAAGACTGTGCATGCACATCCGTCGCTCGCCTGTCCACTCCAGTCGTATGCAGAAGCTGCAGCGATCACTCCACCTCCCCAAGAACCGCCTAATCATAGACGTTGCTACAAGATGGAACTCCACCATGCACATGGTTGAGAGGCTGTGCGAACAGTGGCAGGCTGTAATGCATTTGTGGGAGGATACACAGGCAGGCAGTTTGAGGGCAGACATGGAGTTGTCGGGTGTGCAGTGGTCAAAGCTGAAAGACCTCTGTAAAGTCCTTCAGTGTTTTGAGGAATGCACACAGCTGATAAGAGCAGATGATGCCATCATAAGCATGAGCATACCACTTATGCATCTGCTCATGCAAACCTTCATGCACATTAAGGATCAGGTGTGTGCAGCTGAGGAGCAACAGGAGGAGGAGGGAAGCCTTGATGTCAGTCATCCATTGTCTGGTCAGGGAACTGTCGTGGATGAGGTGGAGGAAGAAGAGGAAGATGAAGAGGAGGATGAGGGGGATGATTATTTTGGGGAGGAGGATGCTTCTCAGGGGGCAAGAGAAAATGTGGGCATGCCAAGGTCAGGTATAGGGTTTGTGCGTGACTGGAGTGATGTGGATTTGCCAGAAAGTGCTCCTCCACCCACCACTGGCAGTGCTGCATTGACACCTGGAATATTGGCCCACATGTGTGATTATGCCTTGCGGATCCTAAAAAGGGACCCCCGCATTGCCAAAATGATGAGGGATGATGACAACTGGTTGGCCAGCATCCTCGATCCACACTATAAAGGCAAATTACACAACATCATGCCACAGGAGAACCTAGAGCTAATACTGGCTAACAAACAAGCAACTCTGGTAAACCGTTTGTTTGAGGCATTCCCAGCACACAGCAGTGGAGCTGGTTCTCCCACGAGCCGTAGTGGGCAAAATGGAAGAGGTGTTCGTGGTGCACACAGCCGAAATGGCATTGGAGACAGGGGTTTCCTGACCATGTTGTGGTCTGATTTCTCACGACAGCTAATACAGAATCGATTGCAAGTGACAGGAGACAGCAGTTGTCAACTATGGTTACAAACTACTTCTCCTCCCATATCGAGGTTCTCCCTCACAGGTCATTCCCCTTTGATTATTGGGCCTCTAAACTGGACACATGGCCTGAATTGGCACAATTTGCCTTACAGGAGCTCGCTTACCCTGCTGCTAGTGTACTATGTGAAAAGAGTCTTCAGTGCTGCTGGATCTATCCTGACAGGAAAAAGGACCCGTCTGTCGACCCAAAATGTTATTGATCTAACCTTCATTAAAATGAGCCATGCATGGTTTCAAAGGATTTTGTCCCACCTTCCCCTGATAACACATAGGTTGCCAGAAAAAGGCTCACTTTTGTCCTCTTCCTCGGACTTCTCCAATTCCTCCATTTGCAGCTGCTGTAAGTCCAGCCTACACATCAACTTATGCCATTTTTTAAACCTCCCTAACTGGGCTGCCCCCCCAGGACCGGGGTCACCACCTGGCGCACCTGGGCAAGTGCTGTTGCTCTGAACAGGTGTGTGGCCCCACCCGTGGGCGACGGCACTAGCACAGGGCCTCTCATAGTACAATAAAGTGTCTCTGGCGGTGGGGGGGGCCCACTCGCCATCAGACACACTGGCGTACTATGAGGGGCCCTGTGCCAGTACCGGCGCCCATGAGTGGGCCCCCCCTGCTTGCTCAGGGACACAGCACTTGCAACACTTACCTCTCCCTGCTCCACCGCTGTGTTGTCTGGCCAGTTAAATCCTTCACAGGGAGGGCCACTACAAATTTGGTGTACTGATCGATGATGGTTAAGATGTAGCTATGTCCTGTCCAGCTGGCCTCTACCTTCAGATTGCCAATGGCTACCATTTGTAATAGATGTCAACTGACAATCGGATGCAGTGGTGCTTTATGATCACCTTTCACAGTTTTCATAGTCACAGACGTGTGACATTCCTGCCACCATTTTTCAATGTCTCCTCTCATGGCAATCCAATAGAATCCCCTACGGCCTGTGGCTTCTGTGTTTTGCGCTCCAAAGTGACCAGACAGATCATGATAGGCAGTGAGGACCATGTCTGCAGCTCTCCTTGTGATGACAATTTGATGGAGACGAGTGATGGGATTGACGCTTCTGAGATACAGCAACCCTTTCTTCACTAATTTGAGTTTTTGCTGTATCCACAGTAAAAGTAATTGAGGGTCTGCATCGCCTCTGCGAATTTTCCCAGGAGGTTTTCCCATGATTATCAATTCCAACATATCTGAAATCACTCGACTTTCCGTCTGTACTTTCATCCATCTAGCTTCCTGTAGTGGAGAGTCTGGAATGGCGTACTGAGACTGAAAGATATACGAAGATTTCAAAGTACCCCAACACTGTATACTGGTGTATGTTTCAAATACATTTCCCTTTTTCTCATTTTTACATTCTGGTGTAATTCATACTGAGCCTGTGAGAGTTTGTGTCTTACTCTAGTAAAATATAAGATTTAAAATGACACCAACACTGTATGCAGCTGAACGCTTGTAAAACATTACCCATTTTCAAGTTTTTATATTCTTGTCTAATCCATACTGAGCCTGTGATTGTCTTTGTCTGAATCCTGAAATATAGATGGAGATTTACAATTACCCCTAGACTGGAAACACCTGGGATCTGCTGACACAGTACCTTTTTCCAACATTTTGTATTATGGTTAAATCCATACTGACTGATAGATCGACCAAGTAATAGAAGACAGAGATGCCCGTATGAAAGGTTCTGCAGCCCTGAGACCACCTTCCAAAGCCCGGCTGGACTCAAAGAAACCCGCTTCTTCCGCATCCGGGGACAATTACCGAAAATGCTACCACTGTGAACGAGATAAAGAATCAACAATGCAATTCCTAATACCTGCCACCCGAGAAGCCGTCACATGAGCATTAAGAGATAACCATGTCAAAATTAACTGCCGCAGGACTCAAATCACTGGAGGAGAGGACGCCGTCAAGCTGTTAATGGAACACACAACTCCCATGTTGTCAGAATTAAAATGGATCCTTCTGTCCCAAAACTCCTCCTTCCATAGGTTCACAGCCACCAGTATAGGCAAAATATCTAACAAAGCAATATTCCTAACAAGGCCCAGCTGAAACCACTCCTCAGGCCACGCAGCCACGCACCACAGGCCCCTAAAATATGACCCAAAACACACTCCATCACACGCATGTGTGAACAACTCCAAGTCATCATTTACAACCGCCTCCTCCATGAGCAAAAAATGTCCATTGTATTGCTCCAAAAAATAGTCTCACAATTCGAAATCAGCCTTATGGTCACTGTAAAGCCAAACAAAATGATGCGGAGCCCGCACTCCCGCCGTAGCACTCGCCAACCACCGAGAAAAGACCCGACCCATTGTAATAATGCGACAATCAAAAGTCAAATTCAGAAGTAGTGACTGCACCTATGTCAACGACAATCTCTTCAACTGTCTTGCCCGAGACACCTCATCCAGCAATGCCTTTACCTTATGCTCCGTCAAACGGAACTTACATTTTACCGAATCAATCATGATTCACAAAAACGATAGGCACGTACAAGGGAGCAAGCGGTACAACAAAACGCTCCACCACCCATTCCACCACTCTAAGTAACCTCTCCCAACAACCAGAATTAGCCGGACCGATACACAAACAATCATCCAAGTAATGAATCAAGGAATCAAAAGCCGATACTTCACGGACAGCCCATTCGAGAAAAGAACTGAATGCCTCAAAAAACAGACAAGACACCGATCAACCCATTGTCAAACACCTATCAACCCAAAAAAAACCACCCCAGTAACACACCAACAACTTAACACTATCCGGATGAACAGGGATCAACATAAATGCCGACTCAATATCCATTTTAGGCAAAAGTGCCCCCTTCCAACATTTGCGGACAAACTTGGCCACCTCATCAAATGACGTATAAAAGAAAGAGCACAGCTCTGGGTCAATTCCATCATTCACCGACCTACCACAAGGGAAAGACAGATGATGAATGATCCTGAACTTATTCTGCTGTTTCTTAGGCACTACACCCAGGGGCGAGACTACCAAATCCTCAAACGGAGGATCCCTAAACGGCACAGACATCCTTCCCAACTTAACCTCCTTCCCCAACTGTTATGACACCACCTCAGCATATTGGTCAGCTGAGCTCAGATTGTTAATCACCCGTGGTATCGCAAAAGGAGGGGCGGGAATTTTAAACCCATCACTGAAAATGGACAACAACAGTTCCGACTTAACCCCATCCGGAAACCTACTTACATAAGGGACCATCGCGGCCAGTTTCAATGGCATCTACCCCTTTTGAATTAGAACTCTCCGCTTCTCGTTTCTGCTTCCTAAAGCATCTGGAAGCACCATGCGAGGTTCCTTTGCAATGGAATCAAAGGTGCTTGAATTTGCAGCAATCTAGCCCCAAATTTACACTGGCCATCATTCAATTGCCTGCAGAGACCCTGCTTCTGGCTGACCGATTGCCCCGACTGACCCCCCTTGCCCCTTTTCCATTGCTTTGTGCATTTGACGAACCGGCCCCCCCCGGCACCCTCAGGAAAGGAATGGCCGAACTTAGTCGGCGTCATAACCTTCAACCACAGATGTATGTCTTTCTTGTCCCACCGAATTGCTGGACGAATCGCCTTCCTATGCCTAAACTGTTTGTCATAACGGAGGCAAGCCTGAACCCCCTACACCCTATAAACCTCCCCAATCGAATCCAAACAACAAAAAAGAGGAGAACAATTCTCAGGCGCCTTCTCTCCAACCACGCTAGCCAAAATATCCAATGCGTGTAGCCAATTACCTAATCTGTGTGGAATCAATCACCATCTCCGTTTTTCCTCCTCCTATTTTTGGCTATCATCCTTCTTCCCTTTGTCCAAGTTCAACTTTTCCAAAGGAAGCAGTGAAAAAATCGCGACATATTCGACCTTCTATATCTTTTCCCGCACCTCCTTCTTATGATGAGCGCCCAGTGGGCCCTCAAAGCATACATATACCTCCCCATGCGCCCTGTCATCTACATGGATCTGACATTCCTTTTCCTTCTCAATCTGAACCGAAACAGACACAGGGTCAGCTCAGCCAACTGACACTCCGGTAACTGCTCCCGATAAACTGGTCCCTCTCTCCTGCGACCCCACCCAAGCGGCTAAATGCTGTGGGGACACTCCAAATCCCTCCATCCACGACAACAAATCCCGCATGGTAGTCAACATCTCCCCCAGCCCCCAATCCATGAAGGAACTTGGTCCACAACTCCCTGACCTAACGCCACCGGCTGGTCCCCCAACCCACTCCCGACCGCAGGGGACCTCACTAGAGGGTGGGATACCACACTTTTAGATGAGGTGCAGTACCTCTGTGGCGACCGTACCCTCAGGGGCACCATAGTACCCTTTGTCAACTTTATATTGTTGTCAGATCCATACTGGGCCTGAGAGCGTCTGTGTTTGCCTCCTGAAATGTATACGGAGATTCAGTATGTTTAAAGTATACTATATATACCTTGTATCTAGTGATACTGTACCCTTTTGAAAATTTTTATATTATTGTCTAATCCATACTGAGCCTGTGAATGTCTGTGTCTGATTCATGAAATATATACAGAGATTTACAATTATCCCTAGACTGTATAGAGCTGTCCGCTTCTGAAACAGTACCATATATCTGCTGGTATTTTGAGTCCATTTTCACAAAAATTATTAAGTATGGTGGAAGAGGCCGCGGAGGTGGGTGTGGGGGGCCAGCTGGTACTGATGGTGGTGGTGTTGCATCTGCTGGTAGTGCCAAAAGCACAATAGCTGCTAAGGCAGGAGGTGCTGAGCCTGCGTCATCGTCTGGCACAAGAAGGACTTTAAGGGTCCCTTTTCTGGGAGTAAGTAAAATGCTTTTAAAGCCGGTGCATCAGGAACTGGTTTTGCCTTACATTGCCGAAACAACCTCAAGCTCTATCGCCTCCTCTTCTGAAGTTTAAAAAAATGCATGCACTCAGTTGTCAGTGCAGGCTTCTGCACCACACCTTTCCTTGTCTCCTTCACCACCACCAAAAGTGAAGGATGCGGCAGCAAAAACTTCAGATTACTCCAAGGAGCTCTTTTCACATGCCATGCCTGTGTTATCAAGTAAAATCCTGAATTCCCCAGTCCAATTTGGATTGGAGATGGAGTGCACTGATGCACAGCCACTGCTAGATGATTCTGCTGGTACATTCACCCACAGCACTACATTCCCCTCGCACTCTACAGAGCCAGAATGTGACACTGATGAAACTCAGGTGCCCTTCCCGCATACTATACCACCTTACATGGTGACATAGAGGAAGGTGCAGATGAAAGTGCCAGTTCCCTGAGCAGGTGGGGGGTCCTACTCGTGGGCGACGGCAGTGGCACAGGGCCCCTCATAGTACGCAAAAGTGTCTCTGCCGGTGGGAGGGCCCACTCGCCAGACATACCATTGTACAATGAGTGGCCCTGTGCCAGTGCTGTCGCCCACGAGTGGGCCCCCCATGGCTGCTCAGGGCCACAGCACTTGCAATACTTACCTCTCCCTGCTTCACCGCCGTGACGTCTTCCGCCTTTCCTGACAGTGACATTCAGGTTAGAGAGTGCGATGACATCATGTCTGTATGCCCTCTACTGAAACAGTACAAATGCAGAGAGCTTGAAGATGGCAATGCTGAGGAGTCCAGAGTAGAGCAGTGCCCAGCAAGGAGAGGTATTTAATTTTTTTAAATGTTGGGAGCATTTTTTGGGGAGCAATATACACTGGAGAATGATATATGGGGCCCATCATACACTGGAGCATCATCCATTTGGCCCATCATATACTGGAGCATTCCAAATGGGGGACATCAGACACTGGAGCAGCATTTACGGGGCCCATTATACACTGGAGCATTAGAAATGGGGTGCATTATATATGGAGCATTATTTGGGCCCATAACACACTGGAGCATCGTCCATGTGGACCAACATATGCTGGAGCATTCCAAATGGGGGGCATCAGACACTGGAGCAGCATTTACGGGGCCCATTATACACTGGAGCATTAGAAATGGGGCCCATTATATAAGGAGCATTATTTGGGCCCATAACACACTGGAGCTTCATCCATGGGGACCAACATATACAGTAGCATTATGTGGAGCTCATCATATACTGTATGGAACATTATATGGGACCAATTATTCTGTACGGAGAAATATATGGGGCTCATTATTCTGTATGGCGCACTAGGTGGTGGCCATAATACTGTATGGAGTAATATACTGTCCGTTTTTTGAGCTATTGTAGAATTTAAAATAGATATCAGTCATGTCATGTAAGCAGTGAAGTATTTTTCATTGTACTATACCTATATTTCTGTGCCGTATCGGAGCATTATGAATTGTGATATGTGTTAGAAGGGCGCACTGATACTCTTTGGCCCAGGGCACACGAAAACCTGGCGCCAGCCCTACCCCCCCACAACTTTAGCCAAATAACCCCCAGTTTTCAATGCATAACTATTATTATGAAGTAAATTAAGGTTGACAAGCTTAAGTAATAAGAATTGATGTTGTTGGCATTGAATTGGGCACTGTAGGTGTGTTTACTGTCCTCCACTCCCTGACGACTTTGCTTCCCCATTGACTTGCATTGGGTTTCGTGTTTCAGTCGGACCCCGACTTTTCCCTATAGGCCGATATCGCTCGACCCGACTTTTAAGAAAGTCGGGTTTCATGAAACCCGACTCGACCCGAAAAAGGCAAAGTCACTCATCTCTATCGGAATCGAATATTGTTTTGGCAATATTCGTCTAACACAACTGAACGTCATTAGAGTCAATGAGAGTAGAAATTACAGAATATGTTCTGAACAAATCATAAGACATATATTCATCCTGAATAGTGTTCAAATATGTCTCGAATATGTCAAAGTCAAATTCGGAACCAAAATCCGAATAAATTTGCTCATATCAACTTATAACTAGAGTTGAGCGAAACGGGTCGAAAAAATTCAAAAGTCGCCGACTTTCGCCAAAGTCGTGTTTCATGAAACTAAACCCGACCTTACCGTGAGGTCGGCCACGAGGTCGGCGACCATCGCGCCAAAGTCACGTTTCAAAAGATGCTTTTGCGCCCTTTTTCAGCCAATCAGGAAGAATGGACACTGTGGGCAACGTGATGACATAGGCAGCGGTTACCACCATGTTTGTGAAGGGCATGCAAGTGATTGGCTTGCTTTGTGTGGCGTCACAGGGGGTATAAAAGGGTGTGCATGCCGACCACCATGTTTCTTATGCTGATCTCAGAATAGGGAGAGCTGCTGCTGATGATGATTCTGTAGGGAGAGCGTTAGGCAGGGAAGAAGATACCAAAAACTACTTCTGCTGCTAGCGATTTTGCCTGTACAACACACCAGTTACTGTGCAGTGCAAGGGGAGGCTATATTTCGGTGCATCAGCTCTGTTGGTTATTAGGCTGCCTTTTAAGGCTCCCTGATAGTTGCTTTGCTGTTTTCACACTGCTGAGCAAACTGCTTTTTTCAAAGCAATCAAAATTTTATTGTTTTGTCCTGGTGAGTTACTGAGCGTTCATTTTTTCACACACCGTACAGCGGTGTACGCTCCTCACACAGTACCGTGTTCCGGTTGTTATCACGGCCAAATTGAAGCTATCTACGTGTGTGACTCTGTAAGGAAAAGTCGAGGAGTTTGTCCGTTCTTACAGACCTACACCTTATAGTTTTGTCCGTTTTTCAAACAGTTTAGTATATTTGCTGTTTGATTACATTCAAAACTAGAGAGAGACAGCGTGTGTCAGTCCGTATACAAAAACACGGAGCTTGACAATTTTACATACATCGTACAGCGGTGTACGTGCATGCTCCTCTCTCAGTACCGTGTAACGGCTGTTATCACGGCCAAATTGAAGCTATATACGTGTGTGATTCAGTAAGGAAAAGTCGAGGAATTTGTCCGTTCTTACAGACTTACACTCTAGGGAGATTCCAATTCTGCCCAAATTCTATATACACCTTGTAGTTAGTTATACACTAGGCAATTTCTGCCTGTCACATTGAGGTGTAATCTGTCCTGGGCCAGAGACAATAGTTCAGCGTCCTCCAATCTACAGTGAGATTCAAATTCTCACCACTACTCTATACAGCTTTTGCCTTCTCATACACCAGCCAATTTCTGCCTGTCACATAGCGGTGTAATCTATACTGGACCTGAGACAATAGTTCAGCGTCCTCCAATCTACATTGAGATTCAAATTCTCACCAATACTCTATGCAGCTTCTGCCTTCTCATACACCAGCCAATTTCTGCCTGTCACATTGCAATGTAATCTATACTGGGCCTGAGACAATAGTACAGCGTTCTCCAATCTACAGTGAGATTAAAATTCTCACCAATACTCTATACAGCTTCTGCCTTCTCATACACCTGCCAATTTCTGCCTGTCACATAGCGGTGTAATCTGTTATGAATAGGTCACTGAGGAGAAAAAAGCAAAACACACTAAGCCACAGAAAACCAGAGTGCAGATCCCTGATCTTACCACACAACTAGCAGTAGCCGTGGAGCATGCCTACGATGAACCTAGACGCCTCGTCACGGCCGGAGGACTACATAAGCCTAAAGCAAGAAAATGGAAAACTAAGTGCCCCAGAGCAGACCCCAAAGGAATAGATATCCCCCACACATGTATTGATGGTGAAACAAGATGAAGGCACAAATACAGGAAGGAAAATAGGCTTAGCAAATGATGGGGCCCAAACTAACTTGACAGGAAAGGAAAGGGAAGACACTATCTGCAACCTGCAAAAAACCCTACAAAAATAATGTCCAACACTTCTGATAGCAAAATTAACCCTGAAATCACTAGACTTCTCCCACTTTATCAGCACTCTGAACTATTCTGAGACAGCGCAAAAAGAGACCGAACTAGTAAGGGACAAAAAGCCAATTTGCAAAATACTGATAAATAAGAGTGGAAATTCAGCTCAGCCCCCAGCCGGGGCTGGCAGACCACGCAAAAAACTGAATAGACCAACAAAATCAAGTGTGAACATTAGCTGAAAAATTTAGTTTTAGATGACTGGAACAGAGCTGAAAACCAAAAGCAGACAAGCCAGAAGGAATCACCAGCAACTGAATACGGAGTCGGCTGTCTTAAATCCAATCTGAGAATCCTGAGATCCAATCGTCAATCTCATTCTCAGGTGGCAGATCTCCACCGATCAAACCAGCTGCACCAACCCCCGTCACCACCAGAGGGAGTCCAGAAGGGGAACTCACAACGGGTGAACCAGAGAATGAACTCACAACAGTACACCCCCATTGAGGAGGGGTAACCGAACCCTCATCGATGCCACCAGACCGATCAGGATGGGCCTGGTGAAAAGCATGAACCAATCTATTGGCATGAATATCAGAGGCAGAGATCCAAGAATTATCCTCCTGACCATAACCCCTCCATTTGACCAAATGTTAGATTCTCCGTCTAGCCAAACGAGAATCCAATATTTTCTCTACCTCATATTCCACATTGCCCTCGACCAATACAGGGTCAGGAGGTGCTGCCATAGGAACCATTGGCTCAACAAACCTCTTCAACAGAGATTTGTGAAATACGTTATGGATCTTGAACCTAACTGGAAGAGCCAATCGAAAAGAAACAGGATTAAGAATTTCCAAAATCTTATAAGGACCAATAAATCTTGGCTTAAATTTAGGAGATGCAACCTTCATAGGAATATTCTTAGATGACAACCAAACCATATCACCCACTTGAAACCAGGGACCAATGGTCCTATGCCTGTTGGAAAATCGCTGGGCCTTTTCCTGAGAGAGTGACAACTTTTCCACCACTTGGTCCCATATCTGCTGCATTCTCTTAACCACAGTGTGCACACCTTGGCAGGACGAAGATTCCACTTGCCCTGAAGAGAATTGAGGATGAAACCCAAAATTACAGAAAAAGGGTGACATCAAAGTGGCAGAACTAACTCTATTGTTCAGTGCGAATTCAGCCAAGGGCAAAAATGAGACCCAATCATCCTGATCAGCAGATATAAAACATCTCAAATAAGACACCAAGGTCTGGTTTGTTCTCTCAGTCTGTCCATTGGTCTGGGGATGAAACGCGGAGGAGAAAGATAACTGAATTCCCAGATTGGAGCAAAAGGCTTTCCAGAATCAGGAAACAAACTTGACTCCTCTGTTGGACACAGTGTTCTCAGGAATCCCATGTAACCAAACCACCTGTTGTAAAAACAAGGGCACCAACTCAGCGGAAGATGGCAACTTTGGGAGAGGTACAAGATGGACCATCTTCGAAAATCTATCACAAATCACCCAGATAACAGTCATTCTCTGAGAAACAGGAAGATCAGAAATAAAATCCATTGAGATATGGGTCCATGGCCTCTTGGGCATCGGCAAGGGCATCAGCAACCCTCTAGAACGAGAACAGGGTTTAGACAGAGAACATGTCCCACAGGACTGTACAAAATTCCTGACGTCACGAGATAAGGCAGGCCACCAAAAGGACCGACTCACCAAATCTCTGGTACCAAAAATACCTGGATGACCAGCCAATGCGGAGCAATGAATTTCAGACATCACTCTCTTTCTCCACTGATCAGGAACATACAATTTTCCCATAGGGCAACGTTCAGGTTTATCCTCCTGAAATTCCTCCAGGGCGCGTCTCAAATCGGGCACAATGGCAGAAAGAACTATCCCCTCACCTAGGATGGTAGTATGCTCTGTCACACTAAGAGAATCGGCAAAGAAACTCCTAGAAAGGGCATTTGCCTTAACATTCTTAGTGCCCGGAAGAAAAGAGACCACAAAATTAAAACGCGTGAAAAACAATGCCCATCTAGCCTGTCTAGGATTCAAGCGTTTGGCCGACTCCAGATAAATCAAATTCTTGTGATTGGTGAGGACCACAAGTTGATGTCTAGCTCCCTCCAACCTATGTCTCCACTCCTCAAATGCCCACTTCATGGCCAACAATTCCCGATTCCCCACGTCATAGTTGCGTTCAGATGGGGAGAACTTTCGAGAAAAGAAGGCACAGGGATTCATCTTAGAAGTCGCAGGGTCTTTTTTGGAACAAAACAGCTCCTGCACCAATCTTAGAAGCATCTACCTCCACCTGAAATGGAAGTGAGACATCAGGTTGCCGTAAAACTGGAGCTGAGGTAAATCTCTGCTTAAGCTCCTGAAATGCTGAGATAGCCTCAGGAGACCAATTCAGCACATCAGCGCCCTTCTTGGTCAGATCAGTCAGTGGTTTGACAATACCAGAAAAATTACCTATAAATTTACGATAGAAATTAGCAAAACCCCAAAACTTCTGGAGGGCATTCAAAGAAGTAGGCTGAACCCAATCATAAATGGCCTGTACCTTGGCCAGGTCCATTTCAATAGTCGATGGAGATAAGATAAATCCCAAAAATGAAATCCTCTGTACACCAAAGAGGCATTTTGATCTGTTAACAAACTGGGAATTCTCTCTCAAATTCCGGAACACAGTCCGGACGTGTTCCACATAAGAATCCCAAGCACTAGAAAAGATCAAAATATCATCCAGATAGATGATCAAAAACTTATCCACAAAGTAAAGTAAAATATCATTCATAAAGGACTGGAAGACAGAAGGGGCATTAGTGAGCCCAAAAGGCATCACCAGGTACTCAAAATGTCCCTCCGGAGTATTAAACGCCGTCTTCCATTCATCCCCGTGCTTCATGCGAATAAGATTATACGCCCCCCTGAGGTCAAGCCTTGTAAACCAGCAGGCACTCTTAACTCTGGAGAATAAATCAGACATCAGAGGTAACGGGTACTGATATTTAACCGTCATCTTGTTAAGGGAACGATAATCAATACACGGTCTTAATGAACCATTTTTCTTGGCCACAAAAAAAAAAAACCAGCACCTAAAGATGACAAGGATGGTCTAATATGACCCTTCTCCAATGACTCCTTAATATAGGATCGCATAGCATCATGTTCGGGTACTGATAAGTTGAAAAGCCGACCCTTGGGAAATTTACACCCAGGCATCAACTCAATTACACAGTCATAACTCCTATGAGGAGGCAAAGACGCAGACTTTCTCTCACTAAATACATCAGAAAAATCGGCTGGATAATCAGGAATATCATGAGACTGAGGAGAGGTGGAGAAAACAGGAGCGTCCCTAAGAACACACTGACAACCCCAACTCACCACAGACCCAGATTTCCAATCCAAAACTGGATTATGAGTTTTCAACCAAGGAAAACCCAGAACAATAGTATCATGCAAATTATGCAGCACCAAAAATTTACAATTTTTTTGGTAGCCTAGGTCAACCCGCTTCGTCACCTAGGTCCAAAACTGAGGTTTATTCTCCGCCAAAGGAGTAGCATCAATACCCCTCAAAAGAATAGGCATCCGCAGAGGCGTCATGGAAAAACCACAACGTTTAGCAAAATCCAAATCCATCAGATTCAACGCTGCTCCTGAATCCACAAAAGCCTTCGTGGAAAATGTGGATAAGGAGCAGATCAGAGTAATAGCCAAAAGAAACTTAGGTTGTATACTGCCCACAGCAAATGTGTGTGCAAAACTTTTCTCTCGTTTTGGGCAGACAGAAAAAATATGAGAGACGTCTCCTCAGAAAAAACACAACTTATTACGCCTTCTAAACTCCTGACGTTGCGCCTTAGACAAAACTCTATCACATTGCATAGGTTCAGACATTTGTCCAAAAGGTGGCAACTCCTCTCGTGTAGTTTTGCGTTCAACTAAACGCTGATCAATTTGAATGGCTAATGACATAGATTCGTCAAGACCAGAGGGAACAGTAAATCCCACCATAGTATCTTTTCCGGTTTCTGACAAACCCTTCCGAAAGAGAGCTGCCAAGGCACCATCATTCCAGGTAGTAAGGGCCACCCACTTTAAGAATTTTTGACAGTATAACTCTGCAGAATCCTGACCCTGGTTCAATGCCAATAGGGCTTTCTCAGCTTGATCAATAGCATTAGGTTCATCATACAACAACCCCAAGGCTTGAAAAAATGCATCCACATTAGTCAGAATAGGATCTTCAGGTGTCAAAGAAAATGCCCAATCCTGAGGATCGTCGTGCAGCAAAGAGATGACAATTTTAACCTGCTGCGCAGAGCTCCCTGATGAATTAGGCTTCAAGGCAAGAAATAATTTACAATTATTCTTAATATTCAAAAATTTAGACCGATCCCCAAAAAACACATCAGGAGTAGGGATCCTTGGTTCAGCAGCATGTGAATGAGCGAGATAGGAGGAAATTCCTCGCACTTCAGCAGTGAGCTTCTCCACACGATCAGACAATTGCTTAATCTCCATTTAAAAAAAAAATCCTCCTACGTCCCCAGAGAAAAAGAGGAAAAAATATACATATTAAAAAAAAAAAAATTCTGACATTTTTTTTTACAATTCTTTCCTGCTTTTGAGTACCCTAGAATCTGCGGTATGGCTGGTGATTCTGTTATGAATGGGTCACCGAGGAGAAAAAAGCAAAACACGCTAAGCCACAGAAAACCAGAGTAGTTGGTAACTATGCAGATTGCAGATCCCTGATCTTACCACACAACTAGCAGTAGCCGTGGACCGTGCCTACGATGAATCTAGATGCCTCGTCATGGCCGGAGGACTAAATAAGCCTAAAGCAAGAAAAGGGAAAACTAACTGCCCCAGAGCAGACCCCAAAGGAATAGATAGCCCCCACATATGTACTGATGGTGAAACGAGATGAAGGCACAAACACAGGCAGGAAAATAGGCTGAGCAAATGATGGGCCCCAAACTAACTAGACAGGAAAGGAAAGGGAAGACACTATCTGCAACCTGCAAAAAACCCTACAAAAATAATGTCCAACACTTCTGATAGCAAAATTAACCCTGAAATCACTAAACTTCTCCCACTTTATCAGTACTCTGAACTATTCTGAGACAGAGCAAAAAGAGACCGAACTAGTAAGGGACAAAAATCCAATTGGCAAAATACTGATAAATAAGAGTGGAAATTCAGCTCAGCCCCTAGCCGGGGCTGGCAGACCACACAAAAAACTGAATAGACCAACAAAATCAAGTGTGAACATTAGCAGAAAAACTTAGCTTTAGATGACTGGAACAGAGCTGAAAACCAAGAGCTGGCAAGCCAGAAGGAATCACCAGCAACTGAATAGGGCGTCGGCTGTCTTAAATCCAATCTGAGAATCCTGAGATCCAATCGTCATCCTCATTCTCAGGTGGCAGATCTCCACCGATCAAACCAGCCGCACCACCCCCCGTCACCACCAGAGGGAGTCCAGAAGGGGAACTCACAACTGGTAAACCAGAGAATGAACTCACAACAGTAATCTATACTGGGCCTGAGACAATAGTTCAGCGTCCTCCAATCTACATTGAGATTCAAATCCTTACCAATACTCTATACAGTTTTTGCCTTCTCATACACCAGCCAATTTCTGCCTGTCACATAGTGGTGTAATCTATACTGGGCCTGAGACTATAGTTCAGCGTCCTAAATCTACATTGAGATTCAAATTCTCACCAATACTCTATACAGCTTTTGACTTCTCATACACCAGCCAATTTCTGCCTGTCACATTGCGGTGTAATCTATACTGGGCCTGAGACAATAGTTCAGCGTTCTCCAATCTACATTGAGATTCAAATTCTCACCAATACTCTATACATCTTCTGCCTTCTCATACACCAGCCAATTTCTGCCTGTCACATAGCGGTGTAATCTATACTGGGCCTGAGACAATAGTTCAGCGTCCTCCAATCTACATTGAGATTCAAATTCTCACCTATACTCTATACAGCTTCTGCCTTCTCATACACCTGCCAATTTCTGCCTGTCACATAGCGGTGTAATCTATACTGGGCCTGAGACAATAGTTCACCGTCCTCCAATCTACACTGAGATTCAAATTCTCACCAATACTCTATACAGCTTTTGCATTCTGTGACGGACTCAGCTCCTGCTGAGCCCATTTTTTGAGTGGACCCTCTGGGTCGTGGCACCCACCCACCGAGGGCGAGCTGACCTTGTGAGAATCCACCCCCTATACAGGGAGTGTCAGGGGCAAAACCAAGGGGGTGAGCCACCACGCCTGCTGGGACCAGACGGCCGGCTCAGGGGGACACTATGGGAGTGTCTGACGACCAGAGACAAGCAGGAAGCAAGACAAGACAAAACATAAGTGCAAGGTATCTTCATTAAGATCTTCAGGATTACAATCAGTGCAAACGTGAAAACAAGCAAAACGTGCAAGGTGCGCGCATGGGCACGCCAAGGTCCATAGCATAGTATGTGCCAGGTGGCACACCTAGGTACAGGTAAAGGCACAATGGCATCGGACTCCGGACCGCTGGCGACGATCGACATGATCAAGGCATCAGGCTGCGGACATCAGCTCCGGACATCAGGCTGCAGTCATCCAGCTTACAATCTCTGGCAGTGATCGGCAGGTTCCGGGCATCCGGCAGACAAACCAGGGTTCAGGCAAGGAGGCACGACAGATATCCAGGCATGGTGCGTGTTAGGGAACACACCAAGATCCAAGGCTAGGTGCGTGTGTAGGGGACACGCCAGGGTTCAAGGCTAGGTGCGTGTGTAAGGGACACGCCTGGGTTCAAGGCTAGGTGCAAGGCAAGGTGCGTGTGTAGGGGACACGCCAGGGTTCAATGCGAGGTGCAAAGCAAGGTGCGTGTGTAGGGGACATGCCAGGGTTCACAAAACGAGACAGGGTGCGTGTGTAGAGACACGCCAAAGCACAAGGTACAAGACAGAGTGCGTGTGAGACATGCCAAAGCACAAGGTACAAGACAGAGTGCGTGTGTAGAGACACGCCAAGGCACAAGGTACAAGACAGAGTGCGTGTGAGACACGCCAAAGCACAAAGTACAAGACAGAGTGCGTGTGTAGAGACACGCCAAGGCACAAGGTACAAGACAGAGTCCTGCGCCTGAAAAGAGACACGCCAGGGTCAGGGTTCAAGGCAGGGTGCGTGCTAGGAGCCACGCCAGGGTTCAGGGCAGGAGGCGTGATAGGAGCCACGCGGGACTCACACCTCACTGGCCAATGCACACGGCTGTAATGCCAGCACGAGGCACGGCTAAGGCACAGGAGGTGGGCAAAGGAACCTTTGTGCTAGGAGCCACGCTAGGTTCAGGGCAGGGTGCATGCTAGGAGCCATGCCAGGGTTCAGGGCAGGACTCATGCTAGGAGCCACGCAGGACGCACACCTCACTGGCCAGTGCACACGGCTGTAACGCCAGCACGAGGCATGACCTTGGAACAGGAGGTGGGCAAAGGAACCTTCGTGCTAGGAGCCACGCCAGATTCAGGGCAGGGTGCGTGCTAGGAGCCACGCCAGGTTCAGGGCAGGGTGCGTGCTAGGAGCCACGCCAGGGTTCAAGGCAGGGTGCATGCTAGGAGCCACGCCAAGGTTCAATTAAGGGCTGCGTGCTAGGAGCCACGCAGGAGGCACGCCACACTGGCCAGTGCACACGGCTGTACACAAACATGAGGCACTTACCTCGGCACAGGAGACGGCCAAGGGGAACCCACGTCGGGGTTCAAGGCAAGGACAAGGCAAGGAACAAGGCAAGAAACAAGGTACGGAACACAGAGCGGAACATAGGCAGAAACAGAGCCAGGTCAGAGGGAGGACAGAGTCTAGCAGCAGAGCGTAGGCCAAAACCCAGAGCCGGGCCAAGGGAGAACCTTGGGACTAGACTTGGAAATGTGCAAGAGAGCACCAGAGGACAGAGTGTGGAAAACCAGGCTGAGACAAGAACATGAGAAGTACTACAAGGCTCAGAATAGCAAAGACCAGACATGGCAAAACAGGCAAGGCAGAGAACAGAGGAAGGACTACAAGTCAAAGAATAGCTAAGGCGAGACATAGCAAAACAGACTAAAGCAGAGAACAGCGGAAGGACTACAAGGCAAAGCAAGGCAAAGACAAACATGGCACGAGAGACAACACAAGACAAGAGGCGGAATATGAGCACGGAGCGTGTGCAGAGAAGCACTACAGAGCAAAGTGCAAGGGCACAGAATAGAGGGAGCAACCCCACAGACCAAGAGCCGTGCAGGGAAGCAACACAATAATCAGGCCCTGAGCATAGGAAGGGGCGGTCAAATATAGGGCATAGCACCTCCTCTTCCGGGTCAGGACCAGGGTTCAACTTCCAGGTCAGATGCTCCAGGATCACAGAGCGTAGTCACATGATCAGGGTTTCAGACATGACGAGATGATCACCGAACCAGACAGTGCAGGATCCTAAGAAATGTCACATGATCAAGGTTTCAGACATGACGAGACGATTGCAGAACCAGACAGTGCAGGATCCTAGGAAACGTCACATGATCAGGGATTCTAGACATGACGAGAAGATCACAGAAGGCAAAGCAGAAAAGCAGGCATCTTGCAGCTCAGCAGACACGAGGTGAGTGTGCACACTGTTCTAGGGAACAAGCAGGATGGCAGACACAAGGTGCACATGCACACCGCTCCAGGGGTTCATGAGGCAAAACAGACATGGAGGACGTGACACCTTCTCATACACCAGCCAATTTCTGCCTGTCACATTGCGGTGTAATCTATACTGGGCCTGAGACAATATTTCAGCGTCATTCAATCTACAGTGAGATTCAAATTCTCACCAATACTCTATAGAGCCTTTACCTTGTTTTACAGTACCATATAGCTGTTGTTATTTTGGGTACCTTTTTCAAAAAAATGAAGAAGTATGGTGGATGAGGCCGTGGAAGTGGACGGGGGTTGCCAGCTGTTCCTGATGGTGGTGTTGGTGGTGGTGCTTCTGCTGGTTGTGGCAAAAGCACAATAGCACCTAAGGCAGGAGGTGGTGAGCCGGCGTCATTGTCTGGCTCCACAAGGCCTCGTAGGCTCCCTTTTCTGGTAGTAGGTAAACCGCTTTTAAAGCCGGAGCTTCAGGAACAAGATTTGGCATACATTGCTTACACAGCCTCCAGCTCTATCGTCTCCTCATCTAAGGTTTCAAAAAATAAACGCACTGCGTCATCAGTGGAGGCTCCTGGTCAGGAACAACACCTTTCCTTGTGTCCTTCACCCCTACCAAAAGTGAAGGATGCGGCAGGCCACACTACAGATTACTCCATGGAGCTCTTTTCTCATACCATGCCTGGGTTATCAAGTCAAATCGTGAATTCCCCAGTCCAAGATGAATCTGACATGGAGTGCACGGATGCACAGCCACTGCTAGATTTATCTGCTGGTACATTCACTCAGAGCACTACATTGTCCTCGCAGTGTACTGAGCCAGAATCTGACCCTGATGAAACTCAGGTGCCCATTCCCGCATACTATACCACCATACACGGTGACACAGAGGAAGGTGCACATAACATTGAAGAGGAGGTGATGGATGACCCAGTTGTTGACCCAGATTGGCATCCATTGGGGGAAGAGGGTGCCGCTGCCAATAGCTCAGAAGAGGAGGAGCATCCGCAGCAGGCATCGACATTGCAACAGCTGTTATCTGGCAGGCCCGGAGCAGTTCAAAAACGGTTACAAAAACCAAAAGAGTTGCAGGGCAGCTTGGCAAGACGGTCAAAATAGCACAGCGTGCAAGGCCTCAAAATGTCTTCCATAGTAGGAAGAGTGCAGTGTGGCACTTTTTTGAACAAAATCCTAATGATCAGGCAAAAGTTATCTGTAAGAAGTGCGCAAAGACCTTTAGCCGAGGGAAAAATCTGAGAAATTTGAATACCAGTTGCATGCTTAGACATTTAACCAACATGTACTTGCAAGCATGGACGGACTACCAAACCTCACGTACCACATGTGCAACTGCTCCCAAGGAAGGTAGTCAGCAACGCTACATTGTTTCCCCCACTATAAGCCCACCGTTTAGCACACCACCAGCAGCAAATGTTGAGGTGTCGTCGCAAGGCCAAAGCAGTCAGGGAATCACAATGTTATATCAACGAAAGACTGAATCTAGGCCATCAGAAAGAACACCAACGCCATCACCATCATCAACCCTCTCTCAGTCTGCCATGTCCACCGCTAGGTCCACCATATGCAGCTCTCAAGTCCAGCTCACCTTACCAGAGACTATGAGTAGGACAAGAAATTACTCATCCTCTCATCCGCGTACACTGGGTTTGAATGCCCACATTGCCAAACTAATCTCGTTAGAGATGATGCCCTACCGGTTGTTTGAAAGCGCAGCTTTCCGTGAACTCATGGCCTACGCAGTACCACGCTATGACCTACCCAGTCGCCACTCTTTTTCTCGCAAAGCCATCTCAGCCCTCCACCTTCATGTGAAAGACCGCATTGTCCATGCACTCAAGCAATCAGTGAGTGGAAAGGTGCACCTCACAACTGATGCATGGTCCAGTAGGCATGGCCAAGGCAGTTACGTGTCCATCACTGCGCACTGGGTTAATGTGGTGGATGCAGGGTCCACAGAGGACAGCAGTGGTGGGACAGTGCTGCCTAGCCCACGGTATAGGAAACAGTTGGCTGTAGGCGTTCGACCCTCCTCCTCCTCCTCCAGAAGCGAAAGCTCATCCATAGAGCGCAGTCGCACGAGCACTCCATTCGCAGCTGCCAGTGTTGCACACGAGGTGTCCCCCTATCGATCAGCTAGTGGAAAGCGTCAGCAGGCTGTGTTGAAGATGATGTGTTTGGGCGACAGACACACCGCGGAGGTACTGGCCGACTACTTTCAGCGACAAACTGAGTCATGGCTGGGCAGTCTACATCTTGAGGCAGGCAAGGTAGATGGTGATAACGGCCGGAATTTTGTGGCAGCCATAGCCCTTTCAAAACTCAGACACATACCTTGCTTGGCTCACACCTTGAACCTGGTGGTGCAGTGCTTCCTCAATAATTATCCGGCGTTAACAGGCCTGCTCCATAAGGTTCGAAGACTGTGCTCGCACATCCGCCGGTCACCGGTACACTCCAGTCGTATGCAGAAGCTGCAGCGATTGCTCCACCTTCCCAAGCATCGCCTAATTATCGACGTTGCAACAAGGTGGAACTCCACCCTGCACATGGTTGAGCGGCTGTTCGAACAGAGGCAGGCCATAATGCATTTGTGGGAGGATATACGGGCAGGCACTTTGAGGGCAGACATGGAGTTGACAGGAGTGCAGTGGTCGAAGCTGAAAGACCTCTGTAAAGTCCTTCAGTGTTTTGAGGAATGCATACGGCTGGTAAGCGCAGACGATGCCATCATAAGCATGAGCATCCCACTTATGCGTCTGCTCATGCAAACTTTGACGCACATTAAGGAGCAGGTTTCTGCAGCCGAGGTAGATGAGGAGGAAGAGGAGGAGGGAAGCCTTGATGTCTGTCAGCCATTGTCTGCTCCGGGACCTCTCCTGGATGAGGTGGAGGAAGAAGAGGAAGAGGAGGAGGAGGATGATGATGGGGATGATTATTTAGGGGAGGATGCTTCTCGTGGGGCAAGAGAAAATGTTGGCGTGGCAAGGTCTGGTACAGGGTTTGTGCGTGACTGGAGGGATGTGGATTTTCCAGAAAGTACTCCTCCACCCAGCACTAGCAGTGCATCATTGACACTGGGAACATTGGCCCACATGTCAGATTATGCCTTGCAGATCCTAAAAAGGGACCCAGCATTGCCAAAATGATGAATGATGATGACTACTGGTTGGCCAGCATCCTGGATCCACGCTATAAAGGCAAATTCCAAAACATACTGCCACAGGAGAACCTTGACCTAATATTGGCTAACAAACAAGCAACTCTGGTAAACCGGTTGGTTGAAGCATTCCCAGCACACAGCAGCGGTGATGGTTCTCACACGAGCCGTAGGGGCCGGGGGCAGCTTGGAAGAGGTGTTCATGGTGCACACATCAGAAGTGGCGTTGGAGACAGGGGTTTCATGACCATGTTGTGGACTGATTTTTCAAGTCCCGCTCACACGACTGGTAATACTGCATGGATTGAAAGTGACTGGAGACAGCAGTTGTCAACTATGGTTACAAACTACTTCTCATCCCATATCGATGTTCTCCCGCACAGGTCATTCCCATTTGACTATTGGGCCGCTAAACTGGACACCTGGCCTGAATTGGCACAATATGCCTTACAGGAGCTCGCTTGCCCAGCTGCAAGTGTGCTACCAGAAAGAGTCTTCAGTGCAGCTGGATCAATCCTGACAGAAAAAAGGACCCGTCTGTTGACCCAAAATGTGGATGATCTAACCTTCATTGAAATGAACCATGCATGGGTTTCCAAGGATTTTGTCCCACCTTCCCCTGATGACACCTAGGTTGCCAGAAAAATGACTTGCTTTGGTCCTCCTCTTCCTCGCACTTGCCCAATTTCGCCTTTTGCAGCAGCTGAATGTCCAACATCAACATATGCCATTTTGTAAACCTCCCTAACTGGGCTGCCCCCCCCATGGCCGGGGTCACCACCTAGCGCACCCAACCGTGCGAGTGCCGTTGCCCTGGACAGGTGGGTGGGCTGACTCTTGGGCGCGGGCACTGGCACAGGGTCCCTCATAGTGCAATCAAGTGTCTCTGATGGTGGGGATGCACACCCGCCGTCAGACACACCGCCGTACTATGAGGGGCCCAGTGCCAGTACCGACACCCACGAGTGTGAGATTTTGTGGTGCAGCTAAGATGTAGAAGCCCAGCACAGGTAGGGCCGTAGTCGCAGGGCAGATGAAAGAGTTGGTAGATGGTGTGCAGTGCAGGATGTAGCAGAGCCATGCGCCAGGCACAGGAGAAAGATGACAGATACAGTCATGCAGTTCCTTTACCTGTACTTGGTAAGTGCCATCCAGGACCCAGAGTACAGATGGAGAAGGAGTTGGTCAGCCTGGAAGCCAATTTGGAATTCTCTCTCTGCAGATAGGTAGTGTGGCCTCCATTCTAGCGCTTATCTGAGGTATTCGCAGTGCTAAGTTCAATGAAGTTCCCCCTGTTGACTCTCTTTTGGAACTTTCTCGTATGGCAGGCAGCCGTAGCCTTTTCCTTCTGGCTCCCACACGTCGATGCTGGGGCCTCCGAGCCTTAGTTGGGTACAGAGCATTTACAACTGCTTCTTCCTCCGGTTTCGGCTGCAGGAACGTCAGTATCCCTACAAACTCGGAGACCGGAATCCGGACCATGCGCTCCAGCTAGGAGTGAGCCTTAACTCTGCTCATCCTCCAGCTTCTCACGTCCACACACTTCCCCTTCCCTGCACAGAGTGCCCTAACTTACCTCCTCCCGACCACAGAGAGCAGCTCCTCAGCAGTCAGGTTCAGAGGTCTCCCTGCTGGCCTGGAGTGGGAAATGTGTTGTGTGTTGCTAGAGAGATCCTTCATTGCTCCCAAGCATGACATCACACTCCCTAGGAGGAAGGTAATGCCACTGTGGCGACCGTACTCCTGGGGACGCCACAAGTGCACTGATGCCCAGCCACTGCTAGATGATTCTGCTGGTACATTGACCCAGACCACTACATTCACCTCACACTCTACACAGCCAGAATGTGACCCTGAGGAAACTCAGGTTCCCCTTCCTGCATACTATACCACCTTACAAGGTGACAAAGAGGAAGGTGCAGATGAAAGTGCAGGTTCCTTGAGCAGGAGGGGGGCATACTCATGGGCGATGGCACTGGCACAGGGCCCCTCATAGTACACAAAAGTGTCTCTGCCCACCGTCAGACACCGCCGTACTATGAGGGGCCCTGTGCCAGTGTCGTCGCCAACGAGTGGGCCCCCCCTGCTTGCTCCGGATCACAGCACTTGCAACGTTGAAATACTTACCTCTCCCTGCTCCACCGCCATGCCGTCTTCCGCGTGTCCTGACAGTGATATTCTGATCAGAGAGTGCAATGACATCACGTCTGTACGCCCTCTGCCTAAACAGCCAAGTGCAGTGAGATGGAAGATGGGGACGATGAGGAGTCCAGACTAGTACAGGGATTTCCTAGCGAGGAGACTTATTTAATTGTTTTCAATGTTGGGACAGCAATTTTTGGGGAGCACTATACTCTGGAGAATGATATATGGGGCCCACCATACACTGGAGCATTCCAAAGGTGGACATCAGATACTGGAGCAGCATTTACAGGGCCCATTATACACTGGAGCATTAGAAATGGGGCCCATTATATATGGAGCATTATTTGGGCCCATAAGACAGTGGAGCTTCATCCATGGGGACCAATATATACTGTAGCATTATGTGGAGCTCATCATATACTGTTTCAAACATTATATGGGACCAATGATTCTGTATGGAGAAATATATGGGCCTTATTACTCTGTATAGTGCACTATGCGTTGCCGATAATACTGTATGGAGTAATATACTGTCCGTTTTTGGAGCTATTGGAGAATTTAAAATCGATATCAGTCATGAGATGTAAAAAGTGAAGCATTTTTCATTGTACTATACCTCTATTTCTCTACCGTATCGGAGCATCATGAGTTGTGGTATGTGTTAAAGGGGCGCTATTTGGCCCAGGGCACATGAAAACCTGGAGCCAGCCCTACCCCTCCACAACTTTAGCCAAATAACCCCCAGTTTTCAGTGCGTAACTATTATTATGAAGTAAATTAAGGTTGACAAGCTTCAGTAATAAAAATTGATGTTTTTGCCATTCAAATGGGCACTGTAGGTGTGTTTATTGTCCTCCACTCCCTGACGACTTTGCTTCCCCATTGACTTGCATTGGGTTTCGTGTTTCAGTCGGCCTTCGACTTTTCACGATAATCAGCCGATTTTGTTCGACCCGACTTTTGAGAAAGTCGGGTTTCATGAAACCCGACTCGACCCGACAAATGGCAAAGTCGCTCATCTCTACTTATAACGTCCTTACTAGAGATGAGCGAATTTCTTCAGATTGGGTTCTGAATACGATCGTCGTAAGCGAATATTGTTTTTGCAATATTCATCAAATACTGCCGGGCATTAGTCAATGGGAGTAGAAATTACCGAATATGTTTGGAAGACAAACATTAGGCACGAATAGTGTTCGAATATAGCTCAAATATGTCAAAATCAGATTCGGGGACAAAATAAAAACAAATTTGCTCATCTCTAGTCCTAACAAAAAAAATTGTTTCCTAAATTGTGCTGATGTAAAGTTGACATGTGGGAAATGTTAGGTATTAACTATTTTATGTGACACCACTCTGATTTAAGGGCACAAAAACTAAAAGTTTGAAAATTGCAAAATTTTAAAAATTTTTGCCAAATTTCCATTTTTTCATAAATAAATGTAAGTAATATCAAAGAAATTTTACCACTAACATGAAGTACAATGTCACGATTAAACAATCTCAGAATCTGTGGGATACGTTAAAGCGTTCTAGAGCTATAACCTCATAAATTGACAGTGGTCAGAATTGTAAAAATTGGCTTGGTCATTAACTCCTTTCTGCCATATGACGTACTATCCTGTCCATGTGCCCTGGGACTTAATACCCAGGGACGGGATAGTATGTCATAGCGATCAGCGGTGTTCACGTGCTGATTATCACAGCTGACACTAGGCACTATGTGTCAGGGGCGGTCACGGACCACGCCCAACACGTTAACCCCCTGGCACACTGTGATCAAACACGATCGCAGTGTACCGGAGGTTTAGGGAAGCATCTGCAGGGAGGGGGCTCCCTCCGTGTTTCCCTGAGCCCCCCGGAGCAGCGCGATGTGCTGCGCTGCTCTGGGGGGCCTCCTTCCCTGCAGGTCCCCGGATCCAATATGGCAGTGGGGACCTTCGGGGGCCTGCAGGGAGCCGGCTTCCTCGCTGCCTGCAGAGAGGAGGCATGAGGACGCCTGTGAAGCGCCTGTGTCAGATCGCTGATCTGTCAAAGCGATCTGTGATGTGAGAGATCAGCGATTTTTCACATGACAGTGATGTCCCCCATGGGACAATGTAATAAAATTAAAAAAAGTGTAAAAATAATTTATAAAAAAATCGCTAAATAAATTAAAAAAAAAATATTCCCTAATAAATTCATTTTTTGAAAATAAAAAAAGCAAAAACAATAAAAGTACACATATTTGGTATCGCCACATCCGTAACGACCCACCCTATAAAACTGTCCCATTAGTTAACCCCTTTAGTGAACCCCTTAAAAAATAAAAATACAAAACAAAGCAAAAAATAATGCTTTATTATCATACCGCCGAACAAAAAAGTGCAATAACGCACGATCAAAAAGACGGATATAAATAAACATGGCACTGCTGAAAACGTCATCTTGTCCTGCAAAACACAAGCCACACAGCGTTATCAGCGAAAAAATAAAAAAGTTATAGCTCGCAGAATAAAGCGATGCAAAAATAATTATTTTTTATATAAAACTGTTTTCATTGCATAAAAGCTCCAAAACATAAAAAAAGACATAAATGAGGTATCGCTGTAATCGTACTGACCCAAAGAATAAAACCGCCTTATCAATTTTACTGCATGCAGAACGGTGTAAACGCACCCCCCCAAAAGAAATTCTTGAAATGCTGGTTTTTGTTCATTCTGCGTCCCAAAAATCGGAATAAAAAGCGATGAAAAAGTGTCACGTGCCCGAAAGTGGTACCAATAGAAACGTCAACTTGTCCCTCAAAAAATAAGACATCACATGACTCGGTGGGTCAAAATACGGAATAATTATAGCTCTCAAAATGTGGTGGTGCAAACACTATTTTTACAATAAAAATCATCTTTTAGCGTATGACAGCGGCCAAAAATAAAAACCGCCATAAATAGTAAATCAAACCCCCTATATCACCCTCTTAGTTAGGGAAAAATAATAAAGTTAAAAAAAGTATTTATTTCCATTTTCCCATTAGGGTTAGGGCTAGGGTTAGGCTGAGATTAGGGTTAGGGGTATGTTGGGGATAGGGTTGGAGTTAGAATTGGGGGGTTTCCACTGTTTGGGCACATCAGGTGCTCTCCAAACGCAACATGGCGTCTGATCACAATTCCAGCCAATTCTGCGTTGAAAAAGTCAAATGGTGCTCCTTCCCTTCCAAGCTCTGTCATGCGCCCAAACAGTGTTTTACCACACATATGGGGTATTAGTCTTCTCAGGACAAATTGCAAAACAACTTTTAGGGTTCAGTTTCTCCTGTTACCCTTAGGAAAACAAAAAATTGGGGACAAAAATATCATTTTTGTGGAAAAAATATGATTTTTTTTTATATTCATGCCCGGGCGTTATAAACTTCTGTGAAGCACTTGGGGGTTCAAAGTGCTCACCACACATCTAGATAAGTTCCTTGAGGGTATAGTTTCCAAAATGGGGTCACTTGTGGGGAGTTTCAACAGTTTAAGGCACATCAGAGGCTCTCCAAATGCGACATGACACCCGCAGACCATTCCATCAAAGTCTGCATTCCAAAACGCCACTACTTTCCTTCTGAGCCCCGACGTGTCCCCATACAGTAGTTTTCTCCCACATATGGGGTATCAGCGTACTCAAGACAATTTGGACAACAACTTTTGGGGTCCAATTTCTTCTGTTACCCGTGGGAAAATAAAAAAATTGAGGACTAAAAGATCATGTTTGTGGAAAAAATATGATTTTTTTTATTTTCACGCCCGGGCGTTATAAACTTCTGTGAAGCCCTTCGGGGTTCAAAGTGCTCACCACATATCTAGATAAGTTCCTTGGGGGGTCTAGTTTGCAAAATGGGTTCATTTGTGTGGGGTTTCCACTGTTTAGGCACATCAGGGGCTTTCCAAACACGGCATGGCATCCAATCCCAATTCCAGCCAAAAAAAAGTCAAATGGAGCTGCTTCCCTTCCGAGCTCTGTCATGCGCCCAAATAGTGGTTTACCCCCATATATGGGGTATCAGCGTACTCAAGACAAATTGCACAATAACTTTTTGGGTCCTGTTACCCTTGGAAAAATAAAAATTGAGGGTGAAAAGATCATTTTTGTGAAAAAAATATGATTTTTTAATTGTACGGCTGTACGTTATAAACTTCTGTGAAGCCCTTGGGGGTTCAAAGTTCTCACCACATATCAAGATAAGTTCCTTGGGGGGTCTAGTTTCCAAAATGGGGTCACTTGTGGGGGGTTTACACTGTTTAGGTGCATCAGGGGGTCTCCAAACGTGACATGGCGTCCGATCTGAATTCCAACAATTTTGCGGTCAATTTAGACAGAATTTCAGCAGTCCCTGTATCGCTGTAAAAAAAGTTTCACTTGACATTCCAACCCGTTGAATATGGGTTGGATACTTAACTTGAGCACCAATCTACCTCCTTGAACTTAGGAGTGCCGTGTTTTCCCTCTTTGCTGAATTTTTCCTTACATGAGCATCATTGAGAATGTCAAGTGAAACAAATGTTCTTTCGACTTGATGACGCTCACCGTCTCATCCTTACAGAAAAATCTGTGAAAATTGTGGCAGAGCTGAACCTACAATTGTCCACAGCAGTATTACAGCCACACACCCAGTCAGGACCCCCATTTTCAGGTAGTGTGAGAAACTCGCCCACAGCTATCACCCCGTGCCAGGTTACAAATGGCATTAACTATTTTTTAGTAATTTGTGCTAAAATATCTCTTTTGTCCAACAGTATCCAACAAGCTAGCCTTCCCTCCCAACATGAATCATTGAGCCATTGGAGCTCATGACCCTTTTGCTAGTGCAAGTGATATCCTTCTTTGTACCACTTTGCTAGATACTAATAACTGCATACTGGGAATGATCTTCAATATCTGCCACTTTGAAGGTGCTCTGACTCTAGCTATTCTAGAAATATAATATGACCATGTTAAAGTTGCCCTTATATGCACTCTTGCATATTTTTATGCTTTCAACCAATCAATTTCAAAGTTTGACTTTCTACGTAAGATATCTTCAACGTTTTCACAGTTGTCATTGTTACAAGATAACATTAATATCATCCTTTGTGTAGCTTTACCTGCAGTCCCATGGGAAATTTCAGATCTCAACAACTGATGGTGATATGAGCTTGGCCTATTCTAGGTTTTCTGCTGCATGAGGCCAAAAGTGAAATGGAGTGCAACAAAAGCCTGCAGTGAATAAATGCATTTCTGCCATTGTTTTCTGAGGTTTTGTTTTTACAATATTCATTGTATGGTAAAAATAACCTATGAACACAGTTTCCTGGGTCTGTGTGAGCACATCAATACTAAACTTTCATAGATTTTTTTTGCAAAACAAACAATTGATTTGTGTTGCCATTTTTGAGGCCGGTATGATTTTTATTTTTTTTCATCAATGGATGGCAAAGTTGCACTTTTGAGGAAGCCTGACAGCCCACTTCTAAGAACTATGACCACTACACTGATCTCAACCATGAACTCTAACCATGACTCCATCCCCATTATTAATTATATTTCCCATATTATCCACCCTTATGAACTACATAGAACTGTCCTCTTCTATTCACTGCCTCTCTACATTGTCCTCATCTTCACTGTCTCCCCTACATTGTTCCTGCTTCATACTGTGCTTTCACACTCTGCCACCCACACTGCCCCTTCCCATTACTATCTCCCATTCCTCCTCTGTACTGTGCCCCTATAAATCCCCCTCTCCATAATGTGCCCTCACATTGCATTATCTCCATTTTGTGATCACACTGTACCCTCTCCATACTGTTCCCTCACATTGCACCCTCTTCATAAAGGAGAAATCGCTGGTCAACTTTTAACCCTAATAACTTCCTAAGAAAAAAAAATTTTGGTTTCAAAAATTGTGCTGATGTAAAGTAAACATATGTGAAATGTTACTTATTAAGTTTTTTTTGTGCCATTTCTCTGTGATTTAAGGGCATAAAAATTCAAAGTTGGAATATTGCAAAATTTTCAACATTTTCACCAAATTTCCCTTTTTTTCACAAATAAATGCAAGTTATTTGAATTAAATTTTACCACAAACATGAAGTACAACATGTCACAAGAAAACAGTGTCAGAATCACCAGGATCCATGGAAGCATTTCAGAGTTATTACCTCATAAAGGGACAGTGGTCAGAATTGTAAAAATTGGACCGGTCATGAACGTGCAAACCACCCTTGGGGGTTAAGGGGTTAAGTATCAAATTGGCTCTGTCACTAAGGGGCTATTTAAAAGAAATACACTCCATTAATTAATCTAAATTAAACCATACTCATGTCATCGCCCAGTCCATAGAAGCCAATGCTTCCTGTAACAGAATAAAAATAATAAACCACAATATTCCTTACCTGTCCATTGAGAAGATAACAATCCATTTGTCTCACGATGGGTCTAGCTTGGCTACATCTAGATGGCAGGCTGCATTTTTGCATGATGCAACTATACAGGCTGCCATCCAGCAGAGACAGAGTAGCATGTGCTACCATTGCTTAGTTTCTCTCAGTGAACTCCTATTACCTGACTGATGTCACTGCAACCTGTGGTGGTGGCAAGTGGGGTTCATATTTGTGGGATTGATGTCACCTTTGTATTGTCCGGTGATATCAAACCCATGGCTCAGTAATGGAGAGGCGTCTGTAAGACACCTGTCCATTACTAATCCCATATTTGCACTATCCATGTTGAAAACTGTTTATCCCCAGGCATGGGATAGAACGATGGGCAGGTAGGGATATGGTTGCTTTTTATCTTTGTTTTATTACAGGAGACCATGTCTACAGTGGAATGGGTGATGACGTGAGTATGGTTTAATTTATATTCATTAAAGGAGTCTGTCATTCTTTCAATAGGACTTTATTCTGGCTGTGTGTTTATTTACAATGCACAGGTGCTTCTCACAAAATTAAAATATGATCAAAAAGTTTATTTATTTCAAGTTCTTCAATACAAAAAGTGAAACTTGTATATTATATAGAGTCATTGCAAAGTGATCTATTTCAAGTGTTTATACGCGTGGTCAGAGCCCCTCATGAAGTGCCAGAAAAACCCACAATGGTGACAGAAATAGCTTGAATCTGACAAAAGTAATAATAAATCAAAAATCTGTGAAAATGAACAAATGAAAGTCAGTCATTGCTTTTCAACTAAGCTTCCTAAGAATAGTTTTTAAAATAAAACTCATGAAATATGTCTGGACAGTAATGATGGTACCCCTGAAAATAATGTGACAAAAGGCGTGTCCACTAAATCAAGGTGTGTCCACTAATTAGCATCACAGGTGTCTACAATCTTGGAATCAGTGAGTGAGCCTGTATAGAGAGCTACAGATGCTCATTGTGATGTTTGGCGACACATTATTTGCTATCCAACTGACCGCCTGATTGCATTGCTCTGGCTTCAGAAGTGGTGTTCTGTGCCCTCCTGCAAAATGGGAGAGGAACATTTGTATCGTGGATGGGCATATTGCTTTTGCTCCAGTAGCAGGCGAAATGGAAGCCTACAAGATTTTTAAAAGCTTTTTAAAAGTTTAAAGATCACAGAAATTTATTCTACACTATGGAATAGTGTTGGCTGAGAAATGTAGTCCAGGAAAATATTTGAACGATTTTTGGGTGTGTTAATAACACAAAAAAGGACCTCAGAGCATGGAATACATGAATGGATGAAAATATTCAATTTTTTCAGCCTCCACAAAAAACTGCAGCTGTAGACTGGATTTTGCCACTCTCCCTGCTCCTGCTACTCTCTCTCACTCCCTCGGCTAAATGCATATTGAATGTGTTGCAAATGGTTAGCCCTTAGAAGGGCTGTTAGGGTTCAGTCACCACAGAGGTACTGCACCTCCTCCTGAGGTGTAGTATCCCACTTCCCAGGTAAGATGGTAACACCTGACCAGACTCCATCACCTACACCCAGCACAGACACCTTAGAACAGCAGAGCACCCTTTATGGCAGCTGCTTTGGCTCATGAAGTCGTGCTGGGTGATGGGTGGAGCTTAGAAACTCTAGAGGGGAAAGCTGACAGGAAGTGTCGGGGGAAGGATGGGAGAGAGGACGTGTTTGCAGCAGCTCCCTGTGAGCTGGAGCTGCTGTTAGCAAGGAAAGAGAAAGAAAGAAGGATCAGTTGTTCAGAAGGAAGATAGATAAGCATGGAACATGAGGAGGAGAGAGACTGGGGATTGGGGTAGTGCAGAGCCCTTTCCTAAGTTTAATGCGCCAAGGCTGGGTGCCGGAATCCGAGGCTGTTTGTGATACTAATGACCCTGCAGCAGAAACCAGATGACTAGGAGTTGAGACCGCTCTATTCCCACCACAGACTCAAAGACACGGTGGCAACTTATGCATGAGCCGGGACATGATTGATGGAGTCCCCGAAGTAGGCTACAGCCACCTGTCATACGAGTGGAGTTTAAGTAACATCAAGAAGGAGGAACTTGAGTGTAATTCAGAACTACAAGTACTGTACTTCAGATTAGCGCTAGAATGGAGACGTTCAGAACAGGCACACGAAAGGGATTGCTGGAAGGGTTAATCCATCTGCCTGGGAGTTGGCTGAGCCCCTGACCTGGAGACTGCAGCATTGAAGTGAGCACCTGTCTGTGCCAGAAACGTGAGTAAAAGAATTGGAACTGTACTTAACTGTGTCATTGCCTTCTTCCTGCACCAACCTATTCAGCATGGCTACATCTCTGTACACTACACCATCTACCTCAACACCTACTACTACTGCCCTGGAACTACAGCTCTACCTGTGGAGAGTTATTACATCTCTGCTGTGCCCCACAATCTGTCCCAGAGGATCTGCACCGCAGCGTCTGCTTAACACCTTCCTTGCCGAGCACCACAGGTGGCGTCATGAATCATCTACAAATAAACTTTATTCCATTCCACCTATTTTACATGGACACCCAGGGCCACGGACCGGGTCACCGCCACCGTGACACATCCCTCTGAGACACCGGCCCAGTACCGAGTATCCCACAGCCCTGGGGGGGTGATCCATTAGTATGATGGCTCAGCTGCAGCACTACAACACTACAGGTCCCTTTATTATACTGTACACACAGGCATAGACAAGCACTCTCTCCCTCCAATTTGAAGTGGCACAGTGCTGTGCAATGCCATCAGTGTGCCGAGCTGGTGGCACCTCTCCTTTTAAAATCCCTGGTGAGGTCAGACAGACAGTCAGCCAATCACAGTCATGCAACAACCAGGTGACTCACAGGCAATCCCCGCATGCTTATTCACTGCTTAACAGGTGCTAAAGATGTGGGGCAGGGAATCAAGTTTTACACAGAGCACTGCCCATTACTCGCCGAGTAACGAATACATCCGAGCAACATGATACTCGAGTGATAACCAATCACCGAACACGTTTGCTAATCTCTAATTTAGAGGTATAATCAAAATGCTGGTTTATGCTGCATGACAAATGAAAATGAGAAAAAACAGCAGTGCTAAAAATGTGATAAACATATGTAACATAACACACTCAAAATGCAATGAAAAAAATGCAAAAGTAACCTAATTTACTTTGAAGGTGCAGAAAACCTTCTACTCCTCCTTCCACTTGGTGGATTCAACTAATCCCGCAACACAAAAACCCGAATTCAAGTTCCACATCCAAACATATGTAAAAGAGTTTGGTTTACCCACTTTGTCAGAAGTCACCACTGAGTCCCTGAAGTTGCCTTTTACTGAAGAGGAACTACGTTCAGCTATAAAAGAGTCAAAACCGGGGAAAGTTCCTGGTCCAGATGGGTTCTTCTTATCCTATTATAATCTGTTTCTAGAGACTTTCCCCTCATATTATTTTTAACTGCAATGTGATATCTAATGACTCCTTTTCCCCAGGGGACTTCTTATGAGCTCATATATCAGTCCTTACTGTAGATATCAAATTATTTGCGAAAATGATAATCCATCAAGATCATGAGGAGTTCAGGAGAGCTAGAGAGGCTAGGTGTCATGGTATAGGACATGGTTAATGTCCTGCTCTCTCAGGGTTAACTTTTGCTGGCCTCCCTTTGGATCTGGGAGGGGTATTTCTACTCACTCCAGACTAGGATTCCCTGTCAGCTATACTGTTGCTCTGACTGTGTGTCTGACCCCCTGGTGTGCTTGTATATGGCATTGCTTGTTTGACTCCCGTGTATGACCTGGTTTGTCTGCTCACTCTGCTCTCTGTCTCACGTTTTAGTACTATTGTCTTCTCTGGTTCTGACCTCCTGGCTTGGCTAATGTTACTCCGTTACAGTTTGTCCCTATTGTACCGTCTATTGCCCGTTCTAGTTTACTGATCTCTTGCTATGTCCTGACTATCCGTTCTGTCTAATCCTTTGTATTGTTGTGCTATCTCATGTTTGACCCCAGCCTGATCTGGTTTATATCCCTGTCTATGCCCTTTGGTAACTTTGTCCCGTAGTTACCCTTCTAGGAGTTTTCCTTCAGCTCCTAGATCTTCGGAGCTTAGGCCATGCCTCCAGCAGTCATATGCTTCAGGTTCTGTTTGCCTGAAGCATGCATCTTCACCGCTGCTGCCCCGCTCCACAGGTATCTTTGAGCACAGTTTGATTTACTCAGGACATGCGCACTGGCTCAGTGAGCAAGTGCAGTGCGGTGTTCATGACACTAGGAACAACACAACTAAAGAATTAAATCTCATACACAAAGTCAGAGTGAAGTCTCAGCCGCTTTTGATTTTATCTACTGACGAACAAAAGGTCTTTGATAGGATACATTGGTCTTTTATGAATGAGACCCTTTGCTGGTTGGGACTAAAAGTTAGCATACTATGTTTGATTTCTGCCGTATACACAAAACCGACCACTAGTATGAAGGTAAATAGAGTTTTTTCACAGGAACTTGTTATAAGTAACAGCACACGTCAGGGGTGTCCGCACTCTCCTTAAAATTGTAGACTTCTTCTGGAACCCTTCCTCAGGAGTTTTCAGTCCATTGTCAACATTATGGCCCCTGCATTCGCAGTTCTCCCTATAAGATTGTGGCATATACATATGACTAGCTTTTCTTCATTATCAATCAGGTTATCTCTGTTCCAAACATGATGGTAGAATTCTGCTTATACAATGGCCCCTTTAATTTTAAAATTACTTTTTCAAAATCTGAGGTCCTGAATGTTAACACCCCCCCTCCATTATTGCACCTTTAGCTGAAAGCCACCTTTAGCTTTAAATGAGCTAACTCAGCTCTAAAATATTCAGGAATTTAATTACAGAAAGATGTATATTCAACATACTCGCTTAACTTTACAAAACTACTCCAACCTGTATAAGAGAAGTGCTCAAGATGGACGATAAATGCTTTTACATGGTTAAGAAAAACCACAATCTTAAAAATATTCTCCCCAGGATCGTGTATGTGACACAAGCTTTTCTGATTGTGGTTCTTCCTGTCCTTCATCAGGAGCCTTGCATCTGTCCAAACCGAATTCCTATGGTCTGGTAAACCTCCTTACATCAGAAGAGCAGTACTATATTGTTCTAAATCTTCATTGGACTTTGCCCAATCTTAGATCTTACTATATAATCTCTCACCTCTCTAGAATCCTGGATTGGTGTAGGAATGGAGAGGCAAAAACTTGGATCAGGATTGAGCAAAGCTTTATAAATATCTCTCTTATTGCTGCTCCCTGGTTGGACTTGCCATTAGTTGAATCACTTAAAACAAACCCACAAAATTGGGCTACACTGGCTTGTTATACCCTTCCTGTGATTTGTTAACATATTATACAGCAATCCTCTGCTTTTTTGTCCTGGCTTAAGTTGATGCTGTATTCCATACTTAGATAAACAGTGGTTACTTTAGAATACACCATTTTGGAGTTGGACATAAATAGCCCTCAAAGGAGCACCTACTCTACATCTCTATCCCATCTTCCCTGGGAACCTGAAGAGTTGAACAACTTTACCATTTTTCAATCAATCTCTACCAGACATCTTTAGAATAGTGACAACTTTTGAATTTGTATGTGCAGATACGGGACTTGTAAGACCTTCTCTTTCCTTTTCATACTTTTTGCTAAATGAACCCCTAAAACAACCTGCTACCTATTTTCAAACCCAATTGAAAGGATGATTTGCATATCAAAGGAAAAGTGAAGGTGTACATTCACTTTAACGCATAAATCATCTATTTGCTCTTGCCATCATGAGGTTGGATATAAATTGCTGTCTCGGTTGTATAGAGTCCCAACTTGATTACACACTATCTTCCCAGAAGCCAATTCCATGTGTTGGAGATGATGCATATTTTTTGGTCTTGCAGACTCCTCACTCCTTTCTGGAAAAAAGTGCAACTGGTCATGAGTAAGATCACAGATCTTACATTTGAGTTACACCCACACCCAGCTTTTGTCTTTCTCAATCACTGCAACATTCCTCAAAAAATATATGGACATTCTATATTAGGCATTTAGCCATGATTGCAAGATTGTGCATTCCTCTGCTTTGGAAAAAAGACTCCACGCCAACAGTCTTTTTCTGGTTTTCTAATATGAACGAAGCTATATTAATGAAGGAACTCAACCCCTCAGTCAATAATTATTATGAATGTTTATATAAAACCTGGTTTTCTTGAATGGAATTTAGATCTTCTGCTGAATATCTGGTCCTTGTTGTAGAAGGTTGAGCCTGTGATTATTGGGTCCCAGACCAGAGCCCCTTTTCCCTTACAACCTCCTTCTCTCTTTTCTCATTTTTTTATTCCCTTTTTTTTCCTCACTCATCTCTTCTTTTTCTTCTTGCGCTTCTTCCTGGCAATTTCTATTTCTTGTTTTTCTAATTGTTTTTGATGTGGAATTTCACTTGTTTTGTGTTATTGTGGAATTTTGTATTCTGTTCCTTGATATACTGTATAATTTGTGCTATTGCCATAGATTTCCGGTAATATCCCATTGTTAAGACAATACTTTGTACTTCTGATGACATCTTTATTTGCTCTGCTTTTTTTTTTCCAGCACATTTCCTACTGTGTCTTTGTCTTATGTTTGAAAAGAATTTGATAAATAAATAAGTTTAAAAAAAGAAGTATACAAAAAATAAAAGCACAAGGCAAAAATTCTCGAGGTCTTCGAGGGGTTAAGCATAAATGAATTGGGAAAGTCAGAATAATGCACACACTTTTCATTTTATAGAATATGTAACAAGCTGCGGAATACATACACTTTCCACTTTACATATCTAAAAAGAACACTCTGCCAATAATATAAATGTCCACCAGCACCAGGAGGACATGAACTGTATGAGTTTATAACTGGAAAAATCATAAATGTAAGTAAAGGTATATTATTAGTTTATTGGTAACTTGTTTAGCCAAAGAACTTTCTTAAGAATGATATAAACTGTATTAGCCCTACATTACCATCTGTGGTACTGTTTTTCTTCCAATGGAAACTGTATGACAACACTTTCTTCTACAAATATACTGTCCTGCCAGTTTGAAAGCAGCCTTAGTCATAGGCTGACATCATTAAGCATTCCCTGTACAAAAGTCCATTTTGAAAGAACTGATTTTTTGTGTATGACCTATGTAGTACTGTGGTAGAGTTTAACAGAGCAAGGATCTCTCATACATTTTATCCCTATGTACAGGGGTACATCGAAAGAAGTCACTTGTATTATAAAGGGCATGTAAGGGGGACGACCGGACCGAGGGTACCTGCATGCCGGGTCCAGAACTGGAGAGGCTGCATCCTCTGTTCCTGGGGGAAAGCCTTAGTGAGGCTGACATTCCCCTTTTGCCTGAGGGAAGCTTGAGCCAGTGGGACCTTCCTGAAGACCCAGGATGGCGGTGAGAGACAGGAAGAAAGTGAGTGCAGCAGCGGGGGGAAAAGAGAAAAGCAAGAGCAACAGGTTAGTTTGGTGCGAATGCAGTGCGGCGCTCTCTGTTTCCCCTTCCCCCACCACAAAGTACCGGCGCTGCGGCAGGGCCTTACTGTCCAGAGAGGGAGCGCTGCCAGAAAAGGAGCCCAGCATTCTGCAGCAGTCCAGAGATGGACCGCTGCCAGGGAATCAGCAGCAGCCAGGCAGAGGAGTGCTCCATCCGGGGAGCACCAGCATTGTGCAGGCCAGCATCCGCCATCTCCTGCCTCCAGCAACAGGGACCAGAGAGGGAAAACAACTTGCAGTGTGTGCCAGGTGACTACAGAGAGAAGATCCAGCGTGCCGGTGACTATCAGAAAGAAAAGGCGCCGTACGCTAAGTGTCTATGAGTACCGCGTGTGTGCTGCCTGAAACAGACCGGGGGCATGACCATTATCTACACCCTGATGTTGCCAGCAAATATTTGCCCAGACACTTACGCCCTGACTTTGCCAGAGTATAATAGCCAAGCCACGTTGGGCTCGTACAGGACTGTGGCCCTCACCCTTGTCAGCTACTTCAAAGTATGGACTAGGGGCAGTGGAAGGTACTGGAGACTGAACGCTGTCACCAGAAGATGGGGTATTTTTGTTTGCCGGACCCTTTTGGGACCATGTCAGCCGTTATCGGTGCTATTCACTTCATGAAATTAGGAACCAGTGACTTTCATCGGAATCACCATGATCTGTACCTTTGTCCTTCAACTCCTCATATCCTTTTGCTATTTACATTGTTTACCTCCTTGTTTAACTCATTGCCTTCCCTGTTTATTAAATACTGCTAACCCTTGCTCTGCCTTCCGCCCGTCACTGCATCCCTCAACCTGCTACAGGCACATAGGATCACAAGAGATTCAATTTTTACCTCTTTACATATAAACAGTATCTTTGCATTAAAATATGATACATGAAGAAACTTATTTATGTACAGCACCAGTAAAATATTTGGACACAGCTCTGCATGCAATGGTTTTCTTTATTCTTATTGAAATGTGCCAACTGTAGATTCAGACTAAAGGTAACAAAACCACAATGATACACATCTGCAAACAATGACTAAAGAAACACGTTTGAAACCATCCAGAATGTGAGTTAAGCCTTAGAATCCTCCAAATACTCCCACCCCTTCCTTTTATTTATTTATGTGAATCTGAAAAAAGTTAATTTTTACTTGTATTAATAAAACTATAAATACATACTTTTTCACCTACAGTATTACACCCATCGTACTCTATGATTTCATCTGCAAATTCTACAGGCAGCTTTCTAACAGCTGGAATAAGTTTACGCAGGATAAAAAGTGATTAAAGGGAACAGATGAATGAAGTGACAATCCTAGTAACTGATAGTTGTTGTGAAATATCGTTTCCTCACATCCAGATCCTGGTTACAAGATTTCAGCCCCTCGATGAAAGTTGCCTATAAGTCATGGTAGTTGTGTGATGTAATACATGTAATATCTTCTGAGCAGTTGTAATGATTTGAATAACTGAGACCATGAATAAAAGTGATAAATTATAAAAATTGCATGAAGAAAAACAACAATTGAGAAATATTGAATTACAGTCTGCAGTTCATTTTGAAAATCACAATTACAACTGTATTGTTGGGACAGAGTGCCCAACAAAGACTATATAACTGCATTAAAATATCTCTATATATAAAACTGAATGTATGTATGTATGTGTGTGTGTATCACCAACCAATAACGAAGCATCTTTCATTTCACCAGAGCTGTTCAAAAGAAGCCGAGTTGTGATCGGTTGCTCTGAGCAACAGTTTTCCTTGCAACCAATCACTAAGCATCTCTCATTTCACCAGAGCTGGTTAAAAGAAGCTGAGCTGTGATTGGTTGCTATAAGCAAGTTTTCCCACTTGACAACACCTCAGCAGACACTGATATGGCGGGAGAAATCTAGCATCCCCGGGAACTTAAGTTCCCAGCCATTGTCTACCCCCTAGACAGGAGCACAGAGCACATGACAGAAATGAATCCCCCCTCCCGTGGACCATTGGTATGCAAGTTAGGGCAAATCCACTCAGCGTTTTGGTACTGACCCCGGGCCTTTCTTAAAGGGTTCTCCGGTATGGAAGGCAGGGTAAATCCATCCAGTGCTTTTGTTCTGACCCCATGCCTCCAAATGCTCTGGTACTGACCCCAGGCTCTCTTAAAGGGATCTCCTGTACGAAAGTTAGGGAAAATCCTTCAACACTCTGATTTTGACCCCAGGGTTCTATTAAAGGGATCATTGGTATGCAAGTCAGGGCAAATCTATCCAGTGCTCTGGTTCTGCTCCCAGGCTTTCTAAAAAGGATCCCCGGTTTGGAAGTTAGGACAAATCCACTCAGTGCTCTGGTTCTGACCCAAGGCCCCTCTTATAGGGATCCCTGGTATGGAAGTCAGGGCAATTGCCTTCAAATGCTCTGGTACTGACCCCAGGCTCTCTTAAAGGGATCTCCTATATGGAAGTGAGGGCAAATCCCTCAGCGCTCTGATTCTCACCCCAGGCTTCTATAAAAGGGATCATTGGTATGGAAGTCAGGGCAAAGCTCTCAGCGCTGTGGTTCTGACCCCAGGCCTCTCTTAAAGGGATCCCCGGTATGGAATTTAGGATCATTCCACTCAATGTTGTGGTTCTGACCCCAGGGTCTCTTAACCCCTTCATGACCAAGACTATTTTGACCTTAATGACCAGGCCATTTTTTGCAATTCTGATCAGTGTCCCTTTATGAGGTAATAACTCAGGAATGCTTCAAAGTATCCAGCTATTGTGAGATTGCTTTTTCGTGACATATTGGGCTTCATGCTAGTGGTAAATTTAGGTCGATAATTTTTGCGTTTATTTTTGAAAAAATGGAAATTTGGCGAAAATTTTGAAAATTTCAGAGTTTTCAAATTTTTAATTTTTATTCTGTTAAATCAGAGAGTTATGTGACACAAAATACTTACTAAATAACATTTCCCACAATTTTGGAAACACATTTTTTTTATTAGGAAGTTATAAGGGTTAAAAGTTGACCAGTGATTTCTCATTTTTACAACAAAATTTACAAAACCATTTTTTTAGGGACCACCTCACATTTTAAGTCACTTTGAGGGGTCTATATAGCAGAAAATACCCAAAAGTCACACCATTCTAAAAACTGCACCCCTCAAGCTACTCAAAACCACATTCAAGAAGATTATTAACCCTTCAGGTGCTTCACAGGAACTAAAGCAATGTGGAAGGAAAAAATGGACATTTTAATTTAGATGAATAGTGATCATGTTGAACCCCCAGGTGCTTCACAAATTGATCCATAAAAATGAAAAAGAACCTTTTTTTCGCAAAAATTTTCTTTTAGCCTCAATTTTTTCATTTTCACATGGGCAACAGGATAAAATGGATCCTTAAATTTGTTGGGCAATTTCTCCTGAGTACACCAATACATCATATGTGGTCATAAACCACTGTTTGGGCGCACGGCAGAGCCCGGAAGGGAAGGAGCGCCATTTGACTTTTTGAATGGAAAATTGGCTCCAATCGTTGCAATGCAAAATTGTTGGAATTCAGATTGGACGCCATGTCACGTTTGGAGAGCCCCTGTATGCCTAAACATAGGCGCTTCCCCACAAGTGACCCCATTTTGGAAACTAAACCCCCCAAGGAACTTATCTAGATGTGTGGTGAGCACTTTGAACCCCCAAGTGCTTCACAGAAGTTTATAACGCAGAGCAGTGAAAATAAAAAATCATTTTTTTTCCTCAAAAATGATTTTTTAGCCCGCTATTTTTTATTTTCACAAGGCTAACAGGAGAAATTGGACACAAAAGTTGTTGTGAAATTTGTCCTAAGTACACCGATACCCCATATATGGGGGGGAACCACTGTTTGGGTGCATGAAAGAGCTCAAAAGGGAAGGAGCGCCATTTTGGAATGCAGCCTTTGATGGAATGTTCTGCGGGCGTCATATTGAGTTTGCAGAGCCCTTGATGTGCCTAAACAGTAGAAACTCCCCACAAGTGACCCCATTTTGGCAAATTTTCACAAGGGTAACTGGAGATATTCTACCCCAAAAGTTGTTGTACAGTTTGTCCTGAGTACGCTGGTACCCCATATGTGGGGAGGACCACTGTTCGGGCACACGTCGGGGCTCGGAAGGGAAGTAGTGACGTTTTGAAATGCCGACTTTGATGGAATGGTCTGCGGGCATCATGTACATTTGCAGAGCCTTTGATGTGCCTAAACAGAAGAAACTCCCCACAAGTGACCCCATTTGGAAACTAGACCGCCCATGGAGCATATCTAGATATGTAGTGAGCACTTTGAACCCCAAAGTGCTTCACAGAAGTTTAGAAACGCAGAGCCATGAAAATAAAAATTCATTTTTTTTTCCTCAAAAATGATGTTTTAGCCCACTATTTTTTATTTTCCCAAGGGTAACAGGATAAATTGGACCCCAACAGTTGTTGTCCAGTTTGTCCTGAGTATGCTGGTACCCCTTATGTGGGGGGAGCCACTGTTTGGGTGCACGGCAGGGATCAGAACGAAAGGAGCGCCATATTACTTTTTGAATGGAAAATTAGCTCCTATAGTTAGCGGACACCATGTCGTGTTTGGAGAGCCCCTGTGTGCCTAACCTTTAGAGCTCCCCCACAAATGACCCTATTTTGGAAACTAGACCCCCTAAGGAATTTATCTAGATGCATAGTGAGCACTTTGAATGCCCAGGTGCTTCACAGAAGTGTATAACGCAGAGCGGTGAAACTAAAAATATTTTTTTTCCTCAAAAAATTATTTTTTGAGCCCGCTATTCTTTATTTTCACATGGGTAACAGGAGAAATTCGACCCCAAAAGTTGTTGTACAGTTTGTCCTGAGTACGCTGGTACCCCATATGTGGGGGGGACCACTGTTCGGGCACACGTCGGGGCTTGGAAGGGAAGTAGTGACGTTTTGAAATGCCGACTTTGCTGGAATGGTCTGCAGGCATCATGTACATTTGCAGAGCCTCTGATGTGCCTAAACAGTAGAAACTCCCCACAAGTGACCCCATTTTGGAAACTAGACCCCCAAGGAACTTATCTAGATGTGTGGTGAGCACTTGGAACCCCCAAGTGCTTCACAGAAATTTATAGCACAGAGCCGTGAAAATAAAAAATCATTTTTTTTCCACAAAAATAATTTTTTAGCCCCCAATTTTTTTATTTTCCCAAGGGTAACAGAAGAAATTAGACCCCCAAAGTTGTTATGCATTTTTTACTGAGTACGACGATACCCCATATGTGGGAGTAAACCACTGTTTGGGCACACGTCGGGGCTCGGAATGGAGGGTGCACTGTTTGACTTTTTGAACGCAAAATTGGCTGGAATAAATGGTGGCACAAACCAATAGGCAACCCTGGCACAACAACCTCACCAAAAAACTTCTACAAACATCCAGGGTCACGGAGCGGCGTTGGAAGAAAACACGCCTGCCAGATGATTTCACTGCTTTCAAACAAGCTACACTTGCCTTTAAATCAGCCCTCACCTTTGCTAAACAGCCCTATTTCACAAACCTTGTATCTTCATTATCCCACAACCCAAAACAACTGTTCAGCACATTTAACTCTCTCCTCCGCCCACCACTGCCACCTCCAACTCCCCTCATCTCTGCTGAGGACTTTGCCACCTACTTCAAACACAAGATCGACCAAACAAGGCAAACCTTTACAATTCCACCACCCCAACCGCTCCACATACCAGACCTCTGCCCTTCCCTAATAACCTCCCTCTCCAACATCACTGAAGGAGAGCTTACTCATCTCCTTTCCAAATCACGCCTCACAACCTGTGCACTGGACCCCATCCCTTCCCACCTGCTCCCCAACCTCACTAAAATGATCATTCCAGCCCTAACCCATTTCTTCAACCTATCCCTAACTTCTGGTACCTTCCCCTCTGCCTTCAAACATGCCACCATAACACCCATCCTCAAAAAATCAAACCTTGACCCAACTGCTATGCCCAGCTATCGCCCCATATCACTGCTCCCGTTTGCTTCCAAACTCCTCAAACAGCATGTTCATGCTCAACTTTCCTCCCACCTCTCATCTAACTCCCTCCTTGACATCCTGCAATCTGGCTTCTGCCCCCACCACTCCACTGAAACTGCCCTGACCAAAATTACTAATGACTTACTCAAAGCCAAAGCTAACAGACAGTTCTCCATCCTCCTCCTTCTTGACCTGTCCTCTGCCTTTTGACACAGTTGACCACTGCCTACTGCTACAGATTCTTTCTTCCCTTGGCATAAAAGACCTTGCCCTGTCCTGGATTTCCTCATACCTTTCTGACCGCACATTCAGCGTTTACCACTCCCACACTACCTCCTCATCCCGCCCCCTCTCTGTTGGAGTTCCCCAAGGCTCTGTCCTGGGGCCCCTACTTTTTTCCATCTATACTCTTTGTCTAGGACAACTCATAAAGTCCCATGGCTTCCAGTACCACCTGTATGCAGATGACACTCAGGTCTACCTCTCTGGCCCAGATGTCTCCTCTCTGCTGTCCAGAATCCCGGAGTGTCTATCAGCCATATCCTCCTTTCCACCTCTCGCTTCCTAAAACTCAACGTAGACAAAACTGAACTCATTATCTTTCCTCCATCTCACGCATCTTCCCTACTCGATCTATCTATTATGGTATCTATCTATTATGGTAAACGGCATCACGCTCTCTCCCGCACCTGAAATCCGCTACCTCGGAGTAACTCTCGACTCTGCTCTGTCCTTCAAACCACATGTCCAAACTCTTGCCACCTCCTGTCGCCTCCAACTCAAAAGTATTTCCAGAATCTGTCCCTTTCTCAGTCCTCAGTCTACTAAAACTCTTGTACATGCCCTCATCATCTCCCGCCTTGACTACTGCAACACTCTCCTCTGTGGCCTCCCTGCTAACTATCTTGCATCACTCCAGTCTGTCCTCAATTCTGCTGCCCGACTAATCCAACTCTCTTCTTGCTACTCCCCTGTCTCTCCCCTCTGCAAATCCCTCCTTTGGCTCACAATTCCCCAACAAATCCAGTTCAAACTACTTACACTGACCTACAAAGCCATCCACAACCATTCCCCTCCCTATATCTCTGAACTAATCTCCCAATATCTTCCCTCACGTAATCTTCGATCCTCCCAAGTCCTCCTACTCTCCTCCACATTTATTCGTTCCTCACACAACCGCCTCCATGATTTCTCCCGAATATCCCCTATCCTCTGGAATACCATGCCTCAACACGTCCGATTATCCACCACCCTCGGATCCTTCAAACGGAACCTGAAAACCCATCTTTTCAGGAAAGCTTACAACCTGCAATAACCATTCTGCCGCCTCACCACCACCTGAGCTGCTGCACCCCTGACCTTCTGTCTCTTCCCCACTATCCCGTAGAATGTCCTCTCCCCTCTGTACTAGTCTGTCATTGTAAATTTGTTTACTGTTAACGATATCTATAACGTTGTATGTAACGATATCTATAACTTTGTATGTAACCTCCTTCCCATGTACAGCACCATGGAATTAATGGCGCTATATAAATAAATAATAGTAATAATTCTAACCCTAACCCTAATTCCAACCCTAACCCTAATTCCCACCCTAACTCTAATTCCAACCCTAACCCTAATTCCCACCCTAACACTAATTCCAACCCTAATCCTAATTCCAACCCTAACCCTATTTCCAACCCTAACCCTAATTCTAACCCTAATGGAAAAATAAAAATATTTTCTTTATTTTATTAATTGTGCCTACCTATGGGGGTGATAAAGGCAGGGGTTTATTTATTCTTTTTATTTTAATCACTGTGAAAGTTTATCACAGTGATCAAAATGAATGAATGAATCTGAAGCATTGCAGATTCAGGTGGGTGCACTGCGCATGCGCCCGCCATTTTCCAAGATGGCGGTGCCCATGATCTGGGATGGCGGGACACTGGGACGACCAGAGGGACATACTAGGTACCGGGGGGGTGAGGAGGGATCAGAAGCTGGGGGGAGCAGAGGGAAGGCAGGGGGAGCAGATCATGACAGCGGCGGCAGATCGCTGCTGTCATTCGGTGGCGGGGGACAGATCACCCTCGTTAACCGGCAAGGGGGTCGGATCGGTGTCTCCTGCCATGTCCGATGCTACTGCAGCATCGGCCATGAGTGGATTGTAATATTTCATCAAATTTCATTGATGAAATATTACTATCGCTCTGATTGGCTGTTTCACTTTTAACAGCCAATCAGAGCAATCGTAGCCATAGGGGGGCTAAGCCACCCCCCCTGGGGTGAAGCACAAAACCCCCTGTACCTGCAGGTCAGGTGACCTTTCATTGACCCCAGTCACAGGACCTGCAGGTGGGCTTTCAAGTCATGACACAGCATATGCGTCATTGGTCGGATTGGCACCTTTCATGACGCATACGCTGTGTCACTGGTCGGGAAGGGGTTTTAAAGGGATCATTGGTATGGAAGTTAGGGCAATTCCACTAAGCGCTCTGGTTCTGATCCCAGGCCCCTCTTAAAGGGATCCCCGGTATGGAAGTTAGGGTAAATCCCTCAGCGCTCTGATTCTGACCCCAGTCTCTCTTAAAAGGATAATTGGTATGGAAGTTAGGGCAATTCCACTCAGCACTCTAGTTCTGAGGCCAGACCGCTCTTAAAGTGATCCCCGGTATGGAAATTAGGACCGTTCCACTCAGCTCTCTGGCTCTGACCCTAGGCTGACGGGATGATGTGGGATATTAGGGGTAGTAGTCCTGTGGCTCTGGCTGTCGGGATGATGTGCAATATTAGGGGTAGTAGTCCGGTAGCTCTGATGGAATGATGTGGGATATTAGTGGTAGTTGTCCGGTGGCTCTGGCTGACTGTATGATGTGGGATATTAGGGGTAGTAGTCCGGTAGCTCTGGCTGACGGGATGATAATAATAATAATAATCTTTATTTTTATATAGCGCTAACATATTCCGCAGCGCTTTACAGTTTGCACACATTTTCATCACTGTCCCCGATGGGGCTCACAATCTAAATTCCCTATCATTATGTCTTTGGAGTGTCGGAGAAAGCCTGAGTACCCGGAGGAAACCCACGCAAATACGGGGAGAACATACAAACTCCTTGCAGATGTTGTCCTTGGTGGGATTCGAACGCTGCAAGGCTGCAGAGCTAACCACTGAGCCACCGTGCTGCCCATGATGTGGGATATTAGTAGTCCGGTGGCTCTGGCTGAAGGGATGATGTGGGATATTAGGGGTAGTAGTCCAGTGGCTTTGACGGAATGATGTGGGATATTAGGGGTAGTAGTCTGGTAGCTCTGGTTGACGGGATGATGTAGGATATTATAGTGAATGTTGCTATGTGGAGTGGGCGGGGCTATACACCCAGCTTTATATATATATATATATATATATATATATATATATATATATAGATAGATAGATATAATCATTATAATTTGTTATAACTAACCGTAGTTAGTTACTATGCCCGGGCAGTGCCGGGCTCTTCAGCTAGTGTTCTTATAATTGTTAATGTAGTTGTTTTACAGATTGTTTAATGTGCTCATTGGAGCGAATGCAGACGTGTAAAACAAAAAGTTGTATGCTGCAATTTAATGTGCTGCTATAGTAACTTAACGGTTATCACGTGCAGAAATTAACTCCCCTAGAAGCCATGCCGGATGGAGAAAACCCTTTTTTTCTTTCAAATTCAAATATAACTGATACAAACAATTCTGTACTGCCCATATGATGATGTCATGTGTTTGGAAGCTTCTGACAATTAAGAGACACACCTGCTTCTTTGTGTATCATCATGGGAAAATCTAAATAAATCAAAAAGAGAATTGTGGACCTGCAAAAGTCTGGCTTACCCTTGGGTACACTTTGAAGACACCTGAAGATGCCTTGTTCATCTGTACAAACAGTTATGCACAAGCAAAAACAATATAGGAATGTCCAGCCATCATGCCACACAGAAAGGAGATGGGTTCCGTGCCCCAGAGATGAACGTGCATTAGTCCAACATGTGCATGTCAACTTAAGGAAAAAAGCAAAAGACGTACTGTATCAACATGGGCTGACAGACCCAGGAAGAAACATTACTCTAAAAGAAACATATAAAAGCCAGATTAATGTTTGCAAATTTACACATGAACAAAGACCTTAATTTTTGGAGACATGTCCTGTGGTATAAGGAAACTAAAATTGAACTTTTGGGGCATAATGACAATCTTTATGTCACGGTCCTGTTAAGGTCGGCGTGCAGCCACCGCTGAGCGAGGACTCACCCACACTGCAGAGGGGCCCGGGGTCAGACACAGCCGGATAGTTCAAGGAAACAGGACCTGGAGAAACTAAAGTCAGTGAGCAGTGAAGGACCTACAGTCATGTGACCACAAGGGGGCGGGGCTTAGCATCCTGCTATCAGAGATAGGCAGTACACTAATACAGGAATTCTCAAAGTCAGACAAACCGGGTCATACACAGAGATAACAGTAAAGTACCAGGGATGAGACAGAACGGAGAGTCGGGGCCAAGCAGAGATCAAAACTAAACAGACATAGAAGGTACCAAGCAGAATCCAACAAGCAGTATCCAGAGAACAGACCGAGTCATACACAGACTATCAGATAAACAAGAACACAGCACAAACACACTCAGGAGTCACCACACTATGCCAAGGGCAAAAGTATAACTGACGGGGATGGGAGCATCCTGAGGCTATAAGAAGCTATCTCATAACCAGGGAGAGGCCACAATCATAAGCCCCAGGTGTGCAGGTAAGCCTGCACTGGGATCACAACCTTTAACCCCAGAAATGCCAGTCATCAGCACTGGTTCCAGACATTAACCCCACGTGTGCGAGTCAAACCTGCACTGAGATCATGACAGTACCCCCCTCTCAACGGGGGGCCTCTAGACCCCCAGGCTTGCCTGGATACTTAGCATGGAAAGCCTGCACCAGGCGATCAGCATGCATCAACCGGGCCGGTACCCAGGACCTGTCTTCCAGGTCCATACCCCTGACAATGAACCAGGCACTGTACCGACCGCCGTACCAACCTGGAATCCACGATATGACCAACCTCGTACTCCACCTGCCCCTCCACCAAAACAGGAGGAGCAGCGGACTCGGAGTCTCCCCGGACTGCTTCAAAAGGTTTCAGTAGAGATTTGTGGAAGACGTTAGGGATCTTGAAAGAGGGTGGAAGCCACAGCCTATACGCCACTGGATTGATTTTTTCCACAATCTTGTATGGGCCAATGAATTTGGGCCCCAACTTGGCTGAAGGAACCTTCAACTTAATGTTTCGCGTTGAGAGCCAAACCTTGTCTCCAACCTGAAACATGGGCCCTGGTGTTCGTTTCCTGTCCGCAAAAAACTTATACCTGCCCTGAGACCTAGATATACTCCGCTGAACTTATTCTGTAATCGCTGAACAGAGCCCTCAGCCCCGGGACACCTCGAGTTCAGACGAGAAAACTCACCAAAATGAGGACTGAACCCATAATTGATCAAAAAAGGAGTCATACCCGTGGATTGACTCACCTGACTATTGAAGGCAAATTCAGCCAACGGCAGTGCATCTCACCAGTCATTCTGTCTAACAGAGGTTAGACACCTGAGGATCTGTTCCAGGGACTGGTTAGTGCGCTCCGTCTGACCATTGCTCTCTGGATGGTATGCAGACGAAAAGGACAGAGATATCCCTAATTTTTTGCAAAAAGCACGCCAAAACTTAGCCACAAACTGCACACCACGATCAGACACCACATTCAGGGGTACCCCATGCAACCGGATCACATGCTGCACAAACAACCTGGACAACGTCTCAGCTGACGGTAGTGCGGACATGGGTACAAAATGAGCCTGCTTAGAAAACCTGTCCACCACTACCCATACCACTGTATTACCCTTAGATGGAGGGAGATTGGTAACAAAATCCATGGATAAGTGAGTCAATGGTCTTTCGGGCAATTCCAAGAGCATCAGCTCCGCTGCCGGCCGGCTATGAGAGCTTTTCGAACAAGCACAGACCCCACAACCAGCAATGAATTATTTTATGTCCGAACCAAGGGTAGGCCACCAAAAGATCCTAGCCACCGCCAGACGCGTGGCTGAAGTACCAGGGTGAGCAGTCAGCTTGGATTCATGGAACTCCTGCAAGTGTTTCAGGTGAAGTTGCTCTGGGACAAACAACTTCTCCTCCGGCTTGGCTGCCGGGGCTCGCGACTGGGCCCCCTGAATCTCCCGTTCTAATTCAGACGAGACCTCTACTATCACAACCCCAGGGTGAAGAATGGAGGACGGTGGCTCAGGGGGAGACACCGGCTGAAAACTGCACGATAAGGCGCCAGCCTTGACATTCTTAGACCCTGGACGAAATGTAAACGTAAACTGAAATGGGAAAAAAAAGTGACCAACGGGGCTGTCTGGGCATTAGTCTTTTAGCAGACTCAATGTATGACAAAGTTTTGTGATCCGTGATCACCATAACCGGGTGACTGGCCCCCTCCAAAAAGTGCCTCCATTCTTCATTGACTGCAAGAAGCTCTCTATTGCCTACGTCGTAATTTCTTTCCGCAGCAGAGAACATCTTGGAAAAGAAAGCACATGGCCTGAGGTTGGTTAGAGTGGCATGCCCTTGGGACAACACCGCCCCCACCCCCACCTCAGCGGCGTCCACTTCCACGACGAATGGTTTGGATGGATCTGGCTGTACTAACACGGGAGCAGACATAAAGCTTCTTTTCAGAGTCGCAAAGGCCTCTTTTGTGAGCGAGGACCAGTTTCTCACATCCGCACCCTTACATGTAAGATCTGTGAGTGGTTTGACCACCTGTGAAAACCCCCGAATAAATTTGCGGTAATAATTGGTGAACCCCAAGAAGAGCTGAAGACCCTTAAGGTCTCGGGGTTGCACCCAATCCGCAATGGCCTGCACCTTCTTGGGGTCCATGCGAAAACCCTAACAGGACACAATTAATCCCAAAAAAGACAATTCTTGAACAAAAAACACATATTTCTCCAATTTGGCATACAGATGATTTTCCCTCAGTCTTTGGAGAACGGTTTGTACATGATTCAGATGAGATTGACTGTCGGGAGAGTATATCAGAATATCGTCTAAGTAAATGACAACAAAACGACCAATGAGATCCGAGAATACCACGTTGATGACATTCTGAAATATGGCTGGGGCATTTGTAAGACCAAACGGCATGACTAAATTTTCAAACAGTCCCTCCGTCGTGAGGAACGCGGTTTTCCATTCATCCCCCTCCCGGACCCTTATCAAATTATATGCCCCCCGAAGATCCAGTTTGGAGAACCATTTTGCCCCTGAAAGTTGGTTACACAAATCGGGAATCAACGGAAGAGGGTACGTATTTTGTACAGTAATCTTGTTGAGCTCACGAAAATCAAGGCAGGGACATAAACCACCATCTTTTTACTTTACAAAAAAAAACCCTGCAACCACAGGTGAGACTGAGGGACATATGTGTCCTTTGCGAAGACTCTCAGCAATGTAATCTTTCATGGCCAAGCACTCAGGGCCAGACAAATTAAACAGATGGGCTTTAGGCAATTTAGCCCCTGGGACTAACTCGATAGCGCAGTCAAAGGGTCTATGTGGCGGCAACGTCTCGGCTTCGCTTTCAGAGAAGACATCTTCGAATTCTTTCAGGTACTCCGGAATACCTTCCAGCTCGACAGATGACACAGATACAGATTTAACAGGTTCAACCAATAGTGCAGACTTATCACATAACATCGAATCATTAAACCCCCACTGAACAATCTCCCCCGTTTTCCAGTTAATGACTGGGTTATGGCATTGTAACCAGGGCATGCCCAACACCAATCCTGCAGGTAGATTGTCCAGAACCAAACAATTTAAGTTTTCCACATGGGTAGCGCCCACTTTGAGCAAAAACAAGTCAGACATAAAGAGAATTCCCTCTTTAGTGAGGGGGGAGGAGTCAATGGCCACCACTTTGATCGGAACCTTAAGTCTAACTGTCCCTATCTTACAGTGTGTGACCAATTGGGAGTCAATAAGATTGATGGATGATCCGCAGTCCACGAAAGCTGTAGAGGGAAAAAAACAACCGTCCACTAACAGTTCCACATGAAGCAACACCTTAGAAAATGAGGAAAAGGGTACCTGAGGGTCTGAGTAGTCTCCCCGCTGACTACCCAGACCTAGTCGTTTCCAGTCGACCGGGTTGAGGATGGACAATCAGGACACTCCCTTTTCCAATGTCCCGTTTTACCACAGTAGAAGCATAACTGCTTTTCTCTCCGGCGTTGCCTCACCTTTTCCTTCAGGGAGAGAGCCCCTACGTCCATGGGCACAGAAACAGTCTCTTTTCCACTAGGGAACAATGGAGTCTCCGCCTGCATCACCCCCCTGGCCCGCAGCCTGCGGTCCATCCGGACGGCCTGTGTTATGGCGTCCTCGAGTGAGTTAGGTGGGGGATGTAATGCCAAGGCATCCTGTAACCGCTCGGACAAGCCTCTGCGAAAGAGTTCTCGAAGTGCGGCATCGTCCCAAGAGACCTCTGCGGCCCAGCGGCGGAATTCTGTACAAAACCACTCAGCCGAGTATTTCTCCTGACAGACACTCATCACCATGTCCTCTGCTAATCGCACTCGGTCCGGCTCATCATATATGTGCCCGAGGGCCTCAAAAACGCATTCACAGACACTCTCTCAGGGGCAGTGGGAGGAAGGGAGAAAGCCCAAGCTTGTGGGGACCCTCTTAATAAAGACAAAATGACCCCAACCTTCTGACTTTTGTCCCCAGAGGAACATGGCCTCAAACTAAAGAAGAGTTTGCAACCCTCCATGAAGACCCTGAACTCCTTTTTGTTCCCAGAAAAGAAATCAGGCAGTTTAACAGGTGGTTTTGGGGACACCAAAACAACATCACTCGCCCCAGCCCCCAGAGATCCAGCAGCTAAAGCCCCTCACACTGTCTCAGAAACTGCTGCTGAGAACGAGCCAGAGCTTGCTGTTCCAGAGATAAACTCTGAAACATCTGACTCAGATTTTTCATTTGTTCAGCCAGAGATTGTATGGGATCCATATTTCTCAGCAGAGAGAAGAAAAAAAAAAACACCCAAAAACTTAACGGTCAGTTATAATGTCACGGTCCTGTTAAGGTCAGTGTGCAGCCACCGCTGAGCAAGGACTCACCCACACTGCAGAGGGGCCCGCGGTTAGACACGGCTTGATAGTTCAAGGAAACAGGACCTGGAGAAACTAAAGTCAGTGAGCAGTGAAGGACCTACGGTCAAGCAGAGATCAAAACCAAACAGACATAGAAGGTACCAAGCAGAATCCAACAAGCAGTATCCAGAGAACAGACCGAGTCATACACAGAGTATCAGATAAACAAGAACACAGCACAAACACACTCAGGGGTCATCACACTATGCCAAGGGCAAAAGTATAACTGACGGGGATGGGAGCATCCTGAGGCTATAAGAAGCTATCCCATAACCAGGGAGAGGCCACAATCATAAGCCCCAGGTGTGCAGGCAAGCCTGCACTGGGATCACAACCTTTAACCCCAGAAATGCCAGTCATCAGCACTGGTTCCAGACATTAACCCCACATGTGCGAGTCAAACCCGCACTGAGATCATGGCACCTTACATTTGGAGCAAAATGGGAGAAGTTTCAATGCCTAAGAACACCATCCGAACTGTGAAACACAGGGGTGGCAGCATCATGTTGTGGGTTGTTTTGCATCATGAGAAAAAAAGATTATGGCAACACTGAAGCAACATCTCATGACAACAGTCAGGAAGTTAAAGCAACTTGGGCGGAAATGGGTCTTCCAAATGGACAATCACCCAAAGCATACTGCCAAAACAGTAAGAAAGTGGCTTAGGGATAACAAAGTCAATGTTTTGGAGAGGCCATAACAAAGCCCTGATCTCAATCCTATTGAAAGTTTATGGGCAAAGCTGAAAAGGCAGGTGCAAGCAAGGCGACCTGCACACCTGGATAAGTTTTGTCAGAAGGAATGGGTCCAAAGTCTGACCAACTATTGTGAGAAGATTGTGGAAGGATACCCCAAATGTTTGATCAAAGTCATTCAGTTTAAGGGCAATGGTACCAAATTCTAATACTCACACCTGTTCAAAGCCGTTAAAACTGGTTTGAATCACTGACTGGTAACCAACTTACGATTTTACTTAAAAAAATGATTTGTCCCAATTAATTTGCACAGCACTGTAATAAAAATGCCTTAAACATTCTCTCTAACATTATTCTGACATTTGGAAAATATTAATAATTATGGTAATTCTAATTGACCTAAAACAGGAAAGATTTATTCTGATTTCATGTCAGATGTTGAGAATTGCATATGTGTCTTTTTATATAGTGTATGATATATATATCATAAAAAAGGAAGTGGAAGTAACTTCAGGACATTTTTTCGCAAAATGCCTTGCAGCTTGGACACCACATTATCTAGCACAGCCAATCGGGGGTAGTATCACAGGGACAATAAAAGACGGGGGCATGGCAAGCAGTGGACATTCTTGGATTTTACAGCCTAGGTATAGGAGGTCAGCACACACAGCTTATGGCACATATGGATAGAATAATGCCTAACTCTAATTGTGAGGTATTATTGCACTGCTGAATCACACTAAGTGTGGAAGTGCTAGTCCCAGCCTGTGAATAATAATTCAAAGATTCTTATAGGTAGGTGCAGTATCTGCATAGTCAGTGTAATTGTGAATTGATTGATCTGTGATATACTGTATTCTTCACAAACTGCAAACAAGGAGGGAAAATTAATACCTCACCATCCTTATTTTGCTGTTATATAAAAATCCTGAAATCAAGACTTGTGTGTCAGTGAAAATTTTGTTTTTTTGTTTTGTTTTTAAGATTAGATTAAATGGTAGCTTTGTTACACCAAAGTAGACCAGTTGTCTGCCAGCTACATTGTTCTGCGGCCATCAGTGTTGATGATTCATGCACAGAAGGGAATCTAATCCCTGTCCATTGCATTATCTATACTGCTGTGGCTGGGGCTAGATATCTTGTTACCTAATCTATCATTTTCATGTGGATTCTGTCACTGCATAGCCATACCAGCCACACATCTCCTGACTACACACCATATTTTAAAGTGCACTACACAACTTCTTCCTGAGCTTTTGTTGGCCCTACCCTGCCAGATATTACCTTGCCTGATCCGTCATATTTTGATACCATGCAGTTTTTTCCACTGCCAATACACAGCCACGTCAGCAACACATCTCCCAGGTGCACATCAGATTGTATAGTGCTGAATTGCACTGCTTCTACCAAGGCTGCAGTTTCTGGCCCTTCACAGCCCTACACAGTCCGACATCTCTTTCACGGATTACACATTTTTATACACACATCTCCTGCACTTTCCCAGGGTGTTGCATAGCTACTGTATATTGAACTGCTGACGGTAAGCACACTCTCTTAAGAGTGCACACATAATGCAGCTCTCAAAATGTGATTAATTTTTTTCTTCACAACTTATTGACAAACCTTTACTTCTTCACTTTGAAAATAGCTAGCCTTTTCCTGCTCTCTAAATAAAGGATCATTTTTGGATGTCTTAACAAAAAACTTTTGTAATTCTTTAGTTCTGTTGAAAATAGAAAACCTGTTGAAGATTCCAAAATAGGGATAATTTTTTTTAAATCTAATTGAGAAGCAATTGCCTCAAACAGCATATTGTTTATGTTCCATGAATAATGACTAATTTTTGGATAGATTGTTAAAAAAGATATCATTTTATCATTTAGCAAAGAAAAAAAAATTCTTCACATTCCCCAAACAGGAATAATTTGTGCATCATGCCATGTGAAAAAGTCACAGTTTCTTTCATTTGCACCAGCTGTGTATAGCCAAAAAGGCAGGTGTCTGTGGCTAAAAAGATAATTTTTTGACAATTTTTCCAACTTAAGTAACATAGAAACTTGACACACCCGTCTATTGTTAAATAGGCTGTTTTTTAGCACCAGTTAGCATCCATTTTCCAGTAGCCAGATAAGTTTAGGTCCCTTTTAAATTACTAAGACTATTTGCTTTAACCCTTTCCTGACCTGTGACGCCACGTAGGCGTCATGAAAGTCAGTGCAATCTGACCTATAACGCCTATGTGACGTCATGGGGAGATCGCGTTCCTGCGGGTCGGGTGACCGGGCTCACTGAAAGGTCAACCGACCCGCAGGTACAGGAGGACTTGTACTTCACCCCTGGGGGGGTGGCTTTGCCCTCTCATGGCTACGATCACTTGTTGAAAGTGAAGCAGCCAATCAGAGCAAATGCTTTATTTCATCAATGAAACTTGGTGAAATATTAAAATCTAGTCATGGCCGATGCTGCAATATCACCGGCCATGGCTGGAGACCGCGATCTGCACCCACCACTGTCTGATGGTGGCAATCTGCCGCCACCATCAGTCTTTCCTCACCTCCATCCTGTCCTCCGTTGCCCTCCATCGTGTCTTCCGCTCCCCCCCTGCAGTCCGATAGACCCTATCACAGTGATCATAATAAAAAAAAGTAAATAATTCCCCTTTATCACCCCCATAGGTAGGAGAAAATAATAAAATAAACAAAATATATTTATTTTTATTTTTCCACTAGGTTTAGGGTTAGAATTAAGGTTAGGGTTGGAATTGGGGTTAGGGTTAGAATTAGGGTTAAGGTTGGAATTAGGGTTGGGGTTGGAATTAGGGCTAAGGTTGGGATTAGGGTTGGGTTTGAAATTAGGGTTAGGGTTGGAATTAGGGTTAGAGTTGGGATTAGGGTTAGGCTTGTGGTTAGGTTTATGGTCAGGGTTGGGATTAGGATTAGGGGTGTGTTAGGGGTTAGGGTTGTGGTTAGGGTTGGAGTTAGAATTGAGGGGTTTCCACTGTTTAGGCACATCAGGAACTCTCCAAACATGACATGACACCACCATTGATTCCAGCCAATTTTGTGTTCAAAAAGCCAAACGGTGCTCTCTTCCTTCTGAGCCCTGACATGTGCCCAAACAGTGGTTTACCCCAACATATGGGGTATCATCGTACTCAGGAAAAATTGCACAACAACTTTGGTGGTCTAATTTCTCTTATTACTTTTGGTTAAATAAAAAATTTGGAGGTAAAAAATTATTTTTGTGGAAAAAAAATGATTCTTTATTTTCACGGCTCTGCGTTATAAACTTCTGCGAAGCACTTGGGGGTTCAAAGTGCTCCCCTCTCAACTAGATAAGTTCCTTGAGGGGTCTAGTTTCCAAAATGGGGTCACTTTTGGGGGGTTTGTTTAGGCACATCAGGAGCTCTGCAAACGTAACATGACGCCCGCAGACCATCCCATCAAAGTCGCATTTCAAAACGTCAACAATTCCCTTCCGTACCCCGACATGTGCCCAATCATTGGTTCCCCCCACATATGGGGTACCAGCGTACTCAGGACAAACTGGACAACAACTTTTGTGGTCCAATTTCTCCTGTTACCCTTGTGAAAATAAATAATTGCGGGCTAAAAAATCATTTTTTGAGGGAAAAAATTATTTTTTTATTTTCACAGCTCTGCGATATAAACTTCTGTGAAGCACTTGAGGGTTCAAAGTGCTCCCCACACATGTAGATAAGTTCCCTGGAGGGTCTAGTTTTCAAAATGGAGTCACTTGTGGGAGAGCTCCAATGTTTAGGCACACAGGGGTGTTCTGTCCCCACATGAGGTGAATGGAGGTATAGTTGATTAGGGCTGGGAGAGATTCCTACCTTCCCTTTCCTCAATGCAGGGCAGACAGGACCATGTTGCTCAGCGTCCGGAGAGATAATGCACACCAGGGATTGTGAAGTCCAGACTTGCTTAATTGGAAATCTGGACATACAGCGTATGATTTGTAATACAATAGGTTCTCCAGACATGCAGAGTGTTATCAAAGTGATACAGCAAAGTGGTACAGCAATGTGAGAAAGCAAGGTGATAAAGCAAGGTGGTCGAAAAACTGATGCCTTTCACAGCTCAGAACAAGTATATCTCTCCCACGTGAAAGTGAAACTAACAAATGGCTGAAAGTAAGAAAAGAAGGCGTGACCTCTGAAGCGGAAGTGAAAGGCATGTACAATAATTAATTAGCTGCAAGCTGCCATGCAGAAAAAAGACCAGCAGGTGGCAGCAGAGCAAGTACAAGACAATTATACACGGCATGGAAAATAACACAATCTATGGAACCCATAAAAGCATAACTTAGACGGAACTGCACAAGAGGCTCTCCATACGCGACATGGTGTCCGCCAATGATTGGAGCTACCGTATATACTCGTGTATAAGCTGACCCGAGTATAAGCCGACCCCCTCTAATTTTGCCATAAAAAACTAGGAAAACTTATTGACTCGCATATAAGCCTACGGTGGAAAATGCAGCAGCTACTAATAAATTTCAAAAATAAAAATAGATACCAATAAAAGTAAAATAAATTGAGACAGCAGTAGGTTAAATGTTTTTGAATATCCATATTGAATCAGGAGCCCCATATAATGCTCCATACTGTTAATGATGGCCCCATAAGATGCGCCATACAAAATACACCCGATATAATGCTGCACAAAGGTTAATAATGGCCCCATATGCTGCTCCATAAAGGTTATGGTCCCATGAGATGTTCCATAGATTATGCTCCATATGCTACCCTGTTATGAATGGGCTACCGAGGAGGAAAAAACAAAACAAGCTAAGTCCCAGAAAAACCAGAGAGGTTGGTAACTATGCAGATTGCAGATCCCTGATTTTAACCACACAACTAGCAGCAGCCGAGGAGCGTTCCTACAATGATCCTAGATGCCTCAACACCGCCAGAGGACTAAATAAGCCTAAAGCAAGAAAGGGGAAAACTAACTGCCCCAGAGCAGACCCCAAAGGAAAGACAGCCCCCACACATGTATTGACGGTGAAACAAGATGAAAACACAAACACAGGCAGGCAAATAGGCTGAGCAAACGATGGGGCCCAAACTAACTAGAAAGGACAGGAAAGGAAAGACACTGTCTGCAATCTGCCAAAAACCCTACAAAAATAATGTCCAACACTTCGGATAACAAAATTAACCCTGAAGTCACTAGACTTCTCCCACTATATCAGCACTCTGAAATATTCTGAGACAGAGCAAAAAGAGGCCAATCTAATAGGGGACAAAAAGCAGCTGGGGCTGGCTGACCACACAAAAAACTGAATAGACCAACAAAATCAAGTGTGAACATTAGCAGAAAAACTTAGCTTGAAATGACTGGAACAGAGCTGAACGCCAAGAGCTGAAAAGCCAGAAGGAATCACCAGCACCAGAATAGGGCGTCGGCTGACTTAAATCCAGTCTGAAATTCCTGAGGTCCAATCGTCATCCTTATTATCAGGTGGCAGATCTCTACTGATTAAATCAGCCTCACTACCTCCTGTTACCACCAGAGGGAGCCTGGAAGGAGAACTCACAACTGGTAGACCAGAAAATGAACTCACAACACTACCCCATAAAATGCTCCATAGATTATGCCCCCATAAGATGCTCCATAAAATGCTTCATAGATTATGCCCCTTAAGATGCTCCATAAAATGCTCTATAGATTATCCCCCATAAGATGCTCCATAGATTATGCCCCCCTATTCTGCCCCTTAAGATGCTCCATAAAATGCTCTATAGATTATGCCCCATAAAATGCTCCATAGATTATGCCCCATATGCTGCCCCATAAAAAAATGACATACTCACCTCTCATCGCTGGGGCCAGGTGCCGGTGTCTTGAGAAGGTAGGGACACCGGCGTACTATGGAGGCCAGGTGCCAGTGTCACTGCTGGCTCAGGGCACCGGCACCTCAGATATTCACCTGTACCTTTTCCACCGCTGCCGCTCTGTCTTCCGGGTCTTATGTCAGTGACTTTCAGGCAGCAGGGGGCATGTCATGCACTAACTACATCACCGCGCCCTCTGACTTGAACATCACAGATAGAGGATGTGGAGGACAGAGGGGCGTGCAGCGGTGAACTGGGGACAGGTGAATATTGCATATACTTACCCCCTCCTGGTGTGGTCTCTGCAGCCCCTCATGGCACGGTCTCCGGCAGCTCTTCCTTCCTTCAGTGGTCACGTGGTACCACTCATTAAAGTCACGAATATGCGCATATTCATGCTTTAATGAGCGGTACCACGTGACCACTGAAGGAAGGAGCCTGAGACCGTGGGAGAAGCGGGGCGGCTGCAGAGATGCGCCGGGGGGTAAGTATGATCCAACACCCCCACTCCCCCTCCCCCATCGACTCGCTTGTGTATATGACTTGCGTATAAGCCGAGAGGGGGACTTTCAGCCTTAAAAACTGCACTGAAAATCTTGGCTTATACTCGAGTATATACGGTATGTATTTGTGCATCTAGGTGTTATTCATAATTACTTTCTACATACAGAGGAGTAAATAAGTGTTTGATACACTGCCGAATATGCAAGTTTTCAAATCTACAAAAAATGGAGAGGTCTGTAATTTATATTGTAGATACACTTAAACTGTGAGAGACACAATTTAACAATGAAAACGAGAAAATCACTGTGTATGATTTATAAATAATTAAATTGCCTTTTATTGTATGAAATAAGAAAGAATTATGGCTCTCACAGACCTTTTAGTTTTTCTTTAAGAAGTCCTCCTACTCTGCACTCATTACCTGAATTAATTGCACCTGTTTGAATTCGTTACCTGTATAAAAGACAAAAAAATGGGCTTAAAATATCAGCTTGTATGAGAGTATATACTGTATGGTAATTTTCCATTCAAAAAGACAAATGGCGCTCCTTCCCTTCTGAGCCCTGCCATGTGCCCAAACAGTGGTTTATGACCACATATAAGGTATCGGTGTACTCAGGAGAAATTGCCCAACAAACTTTAGTATCTATTTTATCCTGTTGCCCATGTGAAAATGAAAAAATTGATGCTAAAAGAAAATTTTTGTGGGAAAAAAAAGTACTTTTTCATTTTTATGGATCAATTTGTGAAGCACCTGGGGGTTCAAAGTGCTCACTATTCAAAAGAAAATTGCTAAATTTTCACCAAATTTCTGATTTTTTCACAAATAAATTCAAAAATTATAGACCTAAATTTACAACTAACATGAAGCTCAATATGTTAAGAAAAAGCATTCTCAGAATCGCTAGGATCCGTTGAAGCGTTCCTGAGTTATTACCTCATAAAGGGACACTGAGGTCAAAATAGGCTGGGTCATGAAGGGGTTAAAGAGCTCAAAAGAGGCTCGAAACAAGCCTACTAGAACTCATAATGTAAAACATGTATTTAGAAGTTTGAAATAGTGAAATTTGCAGCATGTTTATTCACCACAAATATATTTTGGGGAAAAATTGTCAAAGGTGGCAAATTTGAATTTTAAAAGACCTTCATCTCCCTAAATTGTAAACTTCAAATTTTAGAAATTTAGCCAGCTCACCAGATACCGCCACATGGTGCTCAGAACGGCCGTGTAGACACCGGAAAATCCAAAGAGAAGCAAAAGGTTCCAGCTCCAGTTAAAACAATTCCTTTATTCAATCTTCATTAAAATAGCTTGACAAAGATCTTCTGATCGAAACGCGTTGCCCTGCTAAGCAATTAATAATAATAATAATAATAATAATAATCTTTATTTTTATATAATGCTAACATATTCCGCAGCGCTTTACAGTTTGCACACATTTTCATCACTGTCCCCGATGGGGCTCACATTCTAAATTCCCTATCAGTATGTCTTTGGAGTGTGGGAGGAAACCGGAGTGCCCGGAGGAAACCCACGCAAACACGGGGAGAACATACAAAGCAATTGTTTTAACTGGAGCTGGAACCTTCTGCTACACTTCAAATTTACATCATGTGACAACAATAAACTGGTTCAGAATTGCTGATGAGTAGTGTTGAGCATTCCGATACCGCAAGTATCGGGTATCGGCCGATATCAGCGGTATCGGAATTCCGATACTTAATTCCGATACTTTTTTCATATCGGATTCCGGGATCGGAATCGGAATAGGAAGTTCCCATCATGCTATGAGCCTGCTTGCTTTGATTAAGCCAATGGGAATCCTCCGAAGTGTGGGCACATCCTGTTAGGCATGTAGGCATGTTAACTATTGGCATGGCTGTGATTGGCTGCCGAAATGATGTCATGATGCACTATAAAAGCCACCGCAGCCGCCATTTCTGGTCACTCTGCTGTGAATTCAGTTAGGGACAGGCTGCTGTAGAAGACTGTGAGGGACAGTTAGAAATAGCGATTCTAAAAACAATATTGTGCTTTATCCAGGCTACATAAACCACCACTGTAGCTTGCTTTTCCCTAGCAGCGCTGTTTTCACAGCTGTCTGCAAGGGCTGTGTGAGTGCAGCTCACGCTGTGGAGTGGGTCCTGCAGCCACGTCAGGCTGTAGGCCACCCAGTGTGATCACTGCTGCCTCATACATCTTTTATTTTTTGAGCTGCATTTTTTAAATAATTTCAATCTAGTGTGCTTCCATCCGTATCCATATACGTTGGTTGCAAACACTAGTAGTAGACAGCGGAGCCTTTCTGCAGCCTTTCAGTGCTAGTGTCCACTTTGCTGCACTGTTCACGGCTGTCTGAGAGGTCTCTGACTGTGTGTGAGTGCAGCTCATGCTGAGTAGTGTGTCCTGCAGCTACGTCTGGCTGTAGGACGCTCAGCGTGCGTCACTGCCTCACACATATTTTTATTTGAGTGCAGCTCATTTTTTCTTCTATTAGTGTGCATCCATCCGTCTCCATCTACGGTGGTTGCAAACACTATATAGGAGTACACAGCGGAGCCTTTCTGCAGCCTGTCAGTGCCAGTGCCCACTTAGCTGCACTGTTGACGGCTGTCTGAGAGGTCTCTGACTGTGTGTGAGTGCAGCTCACGCTGAGTAGAGTGTCCTGCAGCTACGTCTGGTTGTAGGACGCTCAACGTGCGTCACTGCCTCACACATATTTGTCTCTGAGTGCAGCTCATTTTTTCTTCTCCTATTAGTGTGCATCCATCCGTATCCATCAACATTGGTTGGTTGCAAACACTATATAGGAGTAGATAGAGGAGCCTTTTTTTCTGGCTTGTGCCCTGCCGGCGCAGCCAGATTAGTATTACCCAATTTTTTTGGAGCCTCATCTTTTGCATTGTAGGTTACCTGCCTGCATTGTAATAGCTCCAAAAAGTTGGTGATACTATCAGTTTCAATTCTTTGTTCTCATACTTTGAGTTTGTTTCAAACAAAGAAACCACATAAAAAGTTCACCAAACACTACATTTTGAACTTGTGTAGGCCACATCAGCTCCTATTAAAGTCTAGTCCACACACACACACTTCATAAAATTAGTGTTTCTTGTACCTGTAACCAGCTGTTCAGGAATAAGCACACTAAGGCCCCCCTTTGTCCTTTTTTGCCTATCTTAAGCAGTCTTGCAAGATGAAGAAGGCAGGGAGTAAGGCGCGGGGGCGTGGGCGTGGGCGTGGAGTTTCAGCAGGGAGAGGACGTGGGGATTCTGCAGGGAGAGGACGTGGGGATTCTACAGGTAGAGGACGTGGGGATTCTGGGCCTGCTGCGGGCACCAGTGGATCAGCATCCCCCAGTTTTAGCAGGCAACAGTCCTTTATGCGCAGCTTTGTAGGACCTCAACGTACCCCACTGCTGCGGGAGGAACAAATTGAAGCCGTTGTCGGATGGATGGCAGCTAACGCATCGACTTCAATTACTTCCGCATCCTCTCAGGGTCAGAGCACTGAAGAGCAACCATCTGTCTCTTCACCACCTGCCAAAGTGCCCAGGCAGTCAGAGAGACATGGACAGGAGCCATCACAATCTCTACTTCTGTTCTCGGAATCTGTTGGCTTGGAAAGAGGGGGCCAGCCAAGCAGCATTCCTGAATGTGAAGAAGAGGGAGTATGCAGTGATGCGCAACTTCTTTGTCCCTCTGAATCTGAAGAGGCGAGTGGGCCAGTGCCTATGGTCAGCACACCTCAGTACGCATCAGATGATGACGAGACTCAGTTGCCACTTTCTGGTGCGTACGGTGCTGGCGAGACAACCCCGGAGAAGCAGCTGTTTGAAGAGGGGAGGGAAGATGATGAGGTCCTTGACCCATCATGGCGTGAGCAACAGGAAGGTGGTGGGAGCAGCTCGGAGGAAGAGATTCCCCTACCGGCCAAAACAGGAGGCAGAGGGAGGGGGAAGACTTGGTTGCCTGTACCCTCCACTTCGGCACCCGTTAGGAGCATTCCTCCTTCCAAAGGCAAACCGGGCGCTCACAAGAGTTGCAGTGCGTGGTCCTTTTTTGACACAGTTGCAGATGACATTTGCTTTGTCAAATGCAAGCTGTGTCATCAGAGAGTCAAAAGAGGGAGAAATGTCAGCAACCTCAATACCACAAATATGTGGAAACATGTGCGCACCAAGCACGAGTTGGAGTTGCATAGACACCCTCAAGACGTAGGCCAACGTACAGCACCACCTACCACCTCTTCAGTTCGTGTTGGGCCCTCTTCCTCCAGCTCACACACTGCTGGTTCGGCTTCCTCACAGGATCGCCAAGGAAGAACCTCTGCCACTGTTGTCCGGAGACCCTGTCAGATTCCACCCATAACAGCACGTTCCCATCCATCACAGCCATCGGTAGCACAGGCATGGGATAAAAGGCGCCCTTACTCGGCAAACCATCCCCGAGCACAGTCTCTGAATGCTGGCATTGCCAAACTTCTGGCAGTTGAAATGCTGTCATTCAGGCTGGTGGACACTGACACCTTCCGGGACTTAATGGCATTGGCAGTCCCCCAATACAACGTGCCCAGCCGCTTTTATTTCAGCAGGCGAGCCGTCCCTGCCCTGCAGAAACATGTTGAGGGCAAAATAAAACATGCGCTACTAAACGCCGTTAGTAGCAAGGTCCACCTGACCACCGATGCGTGGACCAGTAACCATGGACAGGGACGATACCTTTCCCTCACTGCCCACTGGGTCAATGTTGTGGAGCCGGGTACGGATCTGGAGAGTGGCGCTGTACGTGTTCTTCCAACGCCACGGATTGCAGGACTCCAGTCTGTACACATAGACTCCTCCTCCTACTCAAGTTCCTCAGAAACAGCAGAGCAGGAGCCTGTTACGACCGATATGAGCACAGCCGTGGCCAAACGTCAACAGGCTGTACTCAAATTAATTTCTTTGGGGAATCGAAGCCACACAGCGCAGGAGCTCTGGAATGCTATCAAGCTGGAGAGCGATGTGTGGTTTGGGCCAGCGAATCTCCAGCCGGGCTTGGTAGTGTGTGACAATGGCCGAAATCTGGTGGCAGCTCTTGGCCTAGGCAACCTCACACACATCCCATGTCTGGCACATGTTCTTAACTTGGTCGTGCAGAGCTTTCTGAGGGACTATCCGGATCTTGATGCACTGTTGCACAAGGTCCGCATAGAGTGCGCTCACTTGCGACGTTCCAGCACGGCAAGATCGCGCCTCGCTGCTCTGCAGCGACGATTTGGCCTTCCAGAACATCGCATCATATGTGACCTACCCACCCGGTGGAATTCAACGTTACATATGTTGGAGCGGTTGTGTGAGCAGCAGGCAGCAGTCATGGAGTACCAGCTGCATCAGGCGCAAACAAGTCGCACTGTGCGCCGTTCACACTTCAGCACCATTGAGTGGGCCTCTATGAAGGACATCTGCCTCGTTTTGCGTGCCTTCGATGAATCCACGCGGATGGCGAGTGCAGATGATGCACTAGTCAGCATGACTGTCCCCCTTATCTGCCTGCTTCAACAAACACTGCAAGCACTAAGGGATGAGGTTTCAGAAGAGGTGGAGGATGAGGAGTCCCAAATGCCATCTGCTTCTGGACAGTCTGCGCTACGTGTTTCCTCACAAAGGCCTAGGCAGGGGACACTTTGTGAGGAGGATGAGGAGGAGTCGATGGAGGAGGAAGACATCTCTCCAGAGGAGGGAGGTACACAAACCTCTACTCAGTATGTACAGCGAGGGTGGGGTGATGCAGAGCAGGTCGAGGTCACGCCTCAAACAGGGGACAGCGGTTCTTTGGCAGTTGGGAGTCTGCAGCACATGGTTGATTTCATGCTGCAGTGCCTGAGAAACGACCGCCGCATCGCCCACATTCTCGTCTCGGCTGATTATTGGGTGTACACCCTCCTAGATCCTCGCTACCGGGACAGCGTACAAAGGCTCATACCAACGTTGAACCGGGAGCGTAAAATGCGGGAGTACGAAGAGTCACTGGTGCAGTCCATAATGTTTTCCATTCCACCCGACAGCATTGTTGCAAGTGCTTTACAAAGCAGCTCTGTGCGTCGAGGCAGTGGAGGAAACTCTGCACAAAGAGGGAGCAGAGGCAGTGCCGCAGCACAAGGCAAGACCACTATGGCCCAAATGTGGCAAAGTTTTGTGTGTCCACCACAATTGTCTACACCATCAGCGACGCCTCGAGTCAGCAGGAGGCAACGCTTCCGTCAGATGGTGTCAGACTACATGTCTTGCCCTGTCGCTGTACTCCCAGATGGCTCTTCCCCCTTCAAGTTTTGGGTCTCTAAGCTGGATACATGGCCAGAGCTTAGCCAGTATGCATTGGAGGTGCTGGCTTGCCCTGCTGCCAGTGTATTATCGGAACGTGTCTTTAGTGCCGCAGGTGGTGTACTAACAGACCGTCGCACGCGACTATCTTCCGATAATGTTGACCGGCTGACTTTTCTGAAAATGAACAAGGCCTGGATCTCCAAAGACTTTGCCATTCCTCTTACAGACTAAATTAGTGGTTGGCAACTGTATCCAGGTCTGCTGGTGTGTTCATTTTTCTACCACCTGAACTATAATCCCTGTGCTTCAACACAGCCAGTTGTCGCTCAGATGTGTCGTCTGCACAGAGAAACACACTAGCTCCTGTGTTACTGGGGTTCAGTAATGCCAGCTGATCCCCTGCTGTGTGGACGGCAGAGTCACCAGCTCCATCAACATTCAAACCACTACTGATTTTTAACCGTGCCCAACTTAGGTCTCTGGCTCCACTGTCTCTACTATTTCCCCTGACCTCCAACCCCGCCATCTACATCTCTGAAGTGGCGTCAGCACAATCTACACTTGTTCCTGTGTTCCTGTGGCTCAGTCCCATCAGTTTATCCCCTGATGTGTGTCCGGCAAGGTCTCCTGCTCTGTCCACATTCCCATAACCAGTAGTGGGAATGAGGACAGAGCTGGCGAACTTGCCGGACAAACATCAGGGGATCAACTGATGGGACTGAGCACCAGTAACACAGGAACAAGTGTAGATTGTGCTGACGCCACTTCAGAGATGTAGCTGGCGGGGTTGGAGGCCAGGGTAAATAGTAGAGACAGTGGAGCCAGAGGCCTAAGTGGAGCATGGTTAGAATCAGTAGTAGTCCACAACCTCCATAAAAACCGCTGCCCATTGGCCTCTGCATGCGGCATGCGTAATCCTGGGCACCAACAGCGTCAGTTGGTGTTCAGAAGTGTCGTCTCCACAGAGCCAAACACATTCGTTCAAGTGTTAGTGGGGTTCAGCACTGCCAGCTGTTCCCCTGCTGTGGAGATGGCAAGTCTCCTGCTGCATTCACCTGCCAAAATCCAGTAGGCCCCAGCCTGCTCCTCGCCTAATCCTGGGCTCCAACAGCGTCAGTTGGTGTTCAGAAGTGTCGTCTCCACAGAGCCAAACACGTTCGTTCAAGTGTTAGTGGGGTTCAGCACTGCCAGCTGTTCCCCTGCTGTGGAGATGGCAAGTCTCCTGCTGCATTCACCTGCCAAAATCCAGTAGGCCCCAGCCTGCTCCTCGCCTAATCCTGGGCTCCAACAGCGTCAGTTGGTGTTCAGAAGTGTCGTCTCCACAGAACCAAACACATTCGTTCAAGTGTTAGTGGGGTTCAGCACTGCCAGCTGTTCCCCTGCTGTGGAGATGGCAAGTCTCCTGCTGCATTCACCTGCCAAAATCCAGTAGGCCCCAGCCTGCTCCTCGCCTAATCCTGGGCTCCAACAGCGTCAGTTGGTGTTCAGAAGTGTCGTCTCCACAGAGCCAAACACATTCGTTCAAGTGTTAGTGGGGTTCAGCACTGCCAGCTGTTCCCCTGCTGTGGAGATGGCAAGTCTCCTGCTGCCTTCACCTGCCAAAATCCAGTAGGCCCCAGCCTGCTCCTCGCCTAATCCTGGGCTCCAACAGCGTCAGTTGGTGTTCAGAAGTGTCGTCTCCACAGAGCCAAACACGTTCGTTCAAGTGTTAGTGGGGTTCAGCACTGCCAGCTGTTCCCCTGCTGTGGAGATGGCAAGTCTCCTGCTGCATTCACCTGCCAAAATCCAGTAGGCCCCAGCCTGCTCCTCGCCTAATCCTGGGCTCCAACAGCGTCAGTTGGTGTTCAGAAGTGTCGTCTCCACAGAGCCAAACACATTCGTTCAAGTGTTAGTGGGGTTCAGCACTGCCAGCTGTTCCCCTGCTGTGGAGATGGCAAGTCTCCTGCTGCCTTCACCTGCCAAAATCCAGTAGGCCCCAGCCTGCTCCTCGCCTAATCCTGGGCTCCAACAGCGTCAGTTGGTGTTCAGAAGTGTCGTCTCCACAGAGCCAAACACGTTCGTTCAAGTGTTAGTGGGGTTCAGCACTGCCAGCTGTTCCCCTGCTGTGGAGATGGCAAGTCTCCTGCTGCATTCACCTGCCAAAATCCAGTAGGCCCCAGCCTGCTCCTCGCCTAATCCTGGGCTCCAACAGCGTCAGTTGGTGTTCAGAAGTGTCGTCTCCACAGAACCAAACACATTCGTTCAAGTGTTAGTGGGGTTCAGCACTGCCAGCTGTTCCCCTGCTGTGGAGATGGCAAGTCTCCTGCTGCATTCACCTGCCAAAATCCAGTAGGCCCCAGCCTGCTCCTCGCCTAATCCTGGGCTCCAACAGCGTCAGTTGGTGTTCAGAAGTGTCGTCTCCAAAGAGCCAAACACATTCGTTCAAGTGTTAGTGGGGTTCAGCACTGCCAGCTGTTCCCCTGCTGTGGAGATGGCAAGTCTCCTGCTGCCTTCACCTGCCAAAATCCAGTAGGCCCCAGCCTGCTCCTCGCCTAATCCTGGGCTCCAACAGCGTCAGTTGGTGTTCAGAAGTGTCGTCTCCACAGAGCCAAACACATTCGTTCAAGTGTTAGTGGGGTTCAGCACTGCCAGCTGTTCCCCTGCTGTGGAGATGGCAAGTCTCCTGCTGCCTTCACCTGCCAAAATCCAGTAGGCCCCAGCCTGCTCCTCGCCTAATCCTGGGCTCCAACAGCGTCAGTTGGTGTTCAGAAGTGTCGTCTCCACAGAGCCAAACACATTCGTTCAAGTGTTAGTGGGGTTCAGCACTGCCAGCTGTTCCCCTGCTGTGGAGATGGCAAGTCTCCTGCTGCCTTCACCTGCCAAAATCCAGTAGGCCCCAGCCTGCTCCTCGCCTAATCCTGGGCTCCAACAGCGTCAGTTGGTGTTCAGAAGTGTCGTCTCCACAGAGCCAAACACATTCGTTCAAGTGTTAGTGGGGTTCAGCACTGCCAGCTGTTCCCCTGCTGTGGAGATGGCAAGTCTCCTGCTGCCTTCACCTGCCAAAATCCAGTAGGCCCCAGCCTGCTCCTCGCCTAATCCTGGGCTCCAACAGCGTCAGTTGGTGTTCAGAAGTGTCGTCTCCACAGAGCCAAACACATTCGTTCAAGTGTTAGTGGGGTTCAGCACTGCCAGCTGTTCCCCTGCTGTGGAGATGGCAAGTCTCCTGCTGCCTTCACCTGCCAAAATCCAGTAGGCCCCAGCCTGCTCCTCGCCTAATCCTGGGCTCCAACAGCGTCAGTTGGTGTTCAGAAGTGTCGTCTCCACAGAGCCAAACACATTCGTTCAAGTGTTAGTGGGGTTCAGCACTGCCAGCTGTTCCCCTGCTGTGGAGATGGCAGTCTCTCCTGCTGTCTCCGCATTACAAAGACAGTAGGCCTCTGCCTACACCCTCCTATTTCCTGGGCTTCAACACAGCCAGTTGTAGTTCGGAAGTGCCGTCCACACGGAAAGAGATACTTGCTCCCGTGTCTCAGTGGGGTTCAGTAACGTCAGCTGATCCCCTGCTGTGTGGATGGCAGTCTCTCCTGCTGTAAACTCATTCAAAATACAGTAGGCCTCTGCCTACACCCTCCTATTTCCTGGGCTTCAACACAGCCAGTTGTAGTTCGGAAGTGCCGTCCACACGGAAAGAGACACTTGCTCCCGTGTCTCAGTGGGGTTCAGTAACGTCAGCTGATCCCCTGCTGTGTGGATGGCAGTCTCTCCTGCTGTAAACTCATTCAAAATACAGTAGGCCTCTGCCTACACCCTCCTATTTCCTGGGCTTCAACACAGCCAGTTGTAGTTCGGAAGTGCCGTCCACACGGAAAGAGACACTTGCTCCCGTGTCTCAGTGGGGTTCAGTAACGTCAGCTGATCCCCTGCTGTGTGGATGGCAGTCTCTCCTGCTGTAAACTCATTCAAAATACAGTAGGCCTCTGCCTACACCCTCCTATTTCCTGGGCTTCAACACAGCCAGTTGTAGTTCGGAAGTGCCGTCCACACGGAAAGAGACACTTGCTCCCGTGTCTCAGTGGGGTTCAGTAACGTCAGCTGATCCCCTGCTGTGTGGATGGCAGTCTCTCCTGCTGTAAACTCATTCAAAATACAGTAGGCCTCTGCCTACACCCTCCTATTTCCTGGGCTTCAACACAGCCAGTTGTAGTTCGGAAGTGCCGTCCACACGGAAAGAGACACTTGCTCCCGTGTCTCAGTGGGGTTCAGTAACGTCAGCTGATCCCCTGCTGTGTGGATGGCAGTCTCTCCTGCTGTAAACTCATTCAAAATACAGTAGGCCTCTGCCTACACCCTCCTATTTCCTGGGCTTCAACACAGCCAGTTGTAGTTCGGAAGTGCCGTCCACACGGAAAGAGATACTTGCTCCCGTGTCTCAGTGGGGTTCAGTAACGTCAGCTGATCCCCTGCTGTGTGGATGGCAGTCTCTCCTGCTGTCACCTCATTCAAAATTCAGTAGGCCTCTGCCTACACCCTCCTATTTCCTGGGCTTCAACACAGCCAGTTGTAGTTCGGAAGTGCCGTCCACACGGAAAGAGATACTTGCTCCCGTGTCTCAGTGGGGTTCAGTAACGTCAGCTGATCCCCTGCTGTGTGGATGGCAGTCTCTCCTGCTGTAAACTCATTCAAAATACAGTAGGCCTCTGCCTACACCCTCCTATTTCCTGGGCTTCAACACAGCCAGTTGTAGTTCGGAAGTGCCGTCCACACGGAAAGAGACACTTGCTCCCGTGTCTCAGTGGGGTTCAGTAACGTCAGCTGATCCCCTGCTGTGTGGATGGCAGTCTCTCCTGCTGTAAACTCATTCAAAATACAGTAGGCCTCTGCCTACACCCTCCTATTTCCTGGGCTTCAACACAGCCAGTTGTAGTTCGGAAGTGCCGTCCACACGGAAAGAGACACTTGCTCCCGTGTCTCAGTGGGGTTCAGTAACGTCAGCTGATCCCCTGCTGTGTGGATGGCAGTCTCTCCTGCTGTAAACTCATTCAAAATACAGTAGGCCTCTGCCTACACCCTCCTATTTCCTGGGCTTCAACACAGCCAGTTGTAGTTCGGAAGTGCCGTCCACACGGAAAGAGATACTTGCTCCCGTGTCTCAGTGGGGTTCAGTAACGTCAGCTGATCCCCTGCTGTGTGGATGGCAGTCTCTCCTGCTGTCACCTCATTCAAAATTCAGTAGGCCTCTGCCTACACCCTCCTATTTCCTGGGCTTCAACACAGCCAGTTGTAGTTCGGAAGTGCCGTCCACACGGAAAGAGATACTTGCTCCCGTGTCTCAGTGGGGTTCAGTAACGTCAGCTGATCCCCTGCTGTGTGGATGGCAGTCTCTCCTGCTGTAAACTCATTCAAAATACAGTAGGCCTCTGCCTACACCCTCCTATTTCCTGGGCTTCAACACAGCCAGTTGTAGTTCGGAAGTGCCGTCCACACGGAAAGAGACACTTGCTCCCGTGTCTCAGTGGGGTTCAGTAACGTCAGCTGATCCCCTGCTGTGTGGATGGCAGTCTCTCCTGCTGTCACCTCATTCAAAATTCAGTAGGCCTCTGCCTACACCCTCCTATTTCCTGGGCTTCAACACAGCCAGTTGTAGTTCGGAAGTGCCGTCCACACGGAAAGAGATACTTGCTCCCGTGTCTCAGTGGGGTTCAGTAACGTCAGCTGATCCCCTGCTGTGTGGATGGCAGTCTCTCCTGCTGTAAACTCATTCAAAATACAGTAGGCCTCTGCCTACACCCTCCTATTTCCTGGGCTTCAACACAGCCAGTTGTAGTTCGGAAGTGCCGTCCACACGGAAAGAGATACTTGCTCCCGTGTCTCAGTGGGGTTCAGTAACGTCAGCTGATCCCCTGCTTTGTGGATGGCAGTCTCTCCTGCTGTAAACTCATTCAAAATACAGTAGGCCTCTGCCTACACCCTCCTATTTCCTGGGCTTCAACACAGCCAGTTGTAGTTCGGAAGTGCCGTCCACACGGAAAGAGATACTTGCTCCCGTGTCTCAGTGGGGTTCAGTAATGTCAGCTGATCCCCTGCTGTGTGGATGGCAAAGTCTCCTGCTGCCTACACAGTCGTACCACTACTGATTTTTAACCGTGCTCCAATTAGGCCTGTGGCTCCACTGTCTCTCGTATTTCCCCTGTCCTCCAACCCTGCCAGTTACAGCTCCGAAGTGGCGTCTGCACAATCCACACTTGTTCCTGTGTTACAGGTGTTCAGTCCGATCAGTTAATCCCCTGATGTGTGTCCGGCAATGTCGCCTGCTCTGTCCACATTCCCATTATCGGAATGTGGACAGAGCAGGCGACATTGCCGGACACACATCAGGGGATTAACTGACCGGACTGAACACCTGTAACACAGGAACAAGTGTGGATTGTGCAGACGCCACTTCGGAGCTGTAACTGGCGGGGTTGGAGGACAGGGGAAATACGAAAATCAGTGAATCCACAGGCCTAAGTGGAGCTTGGTTCAAATTAGTAGTCTACAACCGATCTTAAAATTTCTTCAATGCAGCCTAAGCCTGCTCCGTGCTTGTCCCTGGGCTTCAACACAGCCAGTTGTTGCTCGGAAGTGCCGTCTTCACAGAGTAAAACACTAGCTCCTGTGTTTGTGGGGTTCAGTAACGTCAGCTGTTCCCCTGCTGTTTTGATGGCAATCTGTCCTGCTGCCTCCCAATTGACAGCACATCAGGCCTCAGCCTGCTAAGTGCTTGTCCTGGGCTCCAACATCGCCAGTTGCTGCTCATAACTGACTTTGGCACGGGTACTCCCTCCTGCCCAGCTTGGTTCCAGCCCTGCCTGCTGTTTCCGGGAAGTGTCAATGTCAGTTTGCCACCCCAAGTTGCCATGTCGTGTTGCGGTTGGGTTAGCCGAGGCTAGGGTGCCAGCAGTTTAGGTGCTTCCTATGTGGACTGCGGGTTCTGGTAAGAAAGGTTTGTTCCATAGTGCCAGTAGGACAAGCACCCCCTGTAGGACTGTGTGATTCGGTAACTGCGGCCAGCTTGCGGCATGCCAACTTTGCTTTTCAGGGGTAACTTCTGATACCCCTCCGGGTTCCAGCACCGTCAGCTGGTTCTCATCAGAGCCTTTGGCCTAGGTGCCTCCATCTCGGTATCCGAGTTCCAGCAACGTCTGCTGGTCCTTGGTAGTGCTTTGTAGCACAGGTACCTCCTGCTTAGTAACCGGGTTCCAGCACCGTCAGCTGGTCCTCGGTTGTGCCATTGGCTCTTATTCCTTCTGCTGCCCCTCCGGGTGCCAGCACTGTCAGCTGGTCCTCGCTATTTCCATTTGCTCTTGCAGCTTATGCTACCCCTCCGGGTTCCAGCACCGTCAGCTGGTTCTCGTCAGAGCCTTTGGCCTAGGTGCCTCCATCTCGGTATCCGAGTTCCGGCAACGTCTGCTGGTCCTTGGTAGTGCTTTGTAGCACAGGTACCTCCTGCTTAGTAACCGGGTTCCAGCACCGTCAGCTGGTCCTCGGTTGTGCCATTGGCTCTTATTCCTTCTGCTGCCCCTCCGGGTGCCAGCACTGTCAGCTGGTCCTCGCTATTTCCATTTGCTCTTGCAGCTTATGCTACCCCTCCGGGTTCCAGCACCGTCAGCTGGTTCTCGTCAGAGCGTTTGGCCTAGGTGCCTCCATCTCGGTATCCGAGTTCCGGCAACGTCTGCTGGTCCTTGGTAGTGCTTTGTAGCACAGGTACCTCCTGCTTAGTAACCGGGTTCCAGCACCGTCAGCTGGTCCTCGGTAGTGCCATTGGCTCTTGTTCCTTCTGCTGCCCCTCCGGGTGCCAGTACCGTCAGCTGGTTCAAGAGGACAAAGAACAGGAAGACAACCACCAAGATGCAGAACAACAAGAGAGAGAAGACAAAGAAGCATAAAAAAAACAAAGCAGAAGAACATTAAGCATAAGACTAATACTCTGAGCAAATGATATTATCTTATTTATAAGCAGAAGAAGACTAAGCAGTGTATGGGGGTGAGTCCGTTCCTCCTCGTGGTGCCCCTGGAAAAGGCCTGCTTCTGCAGGCCAAACTGAACGCGGACAAATCCTGTTGTAAATCTTTTGTGACAGGCAGAACGGAAGGTGTAAACTTCTAACTTTTCTAGATAACAACTACAGGAATGCCTGACACAAACAAGAATATGATGAAGAAGAATAGGAAGAAGATGAAGAAGCTGAATATGTAGAATAATAATTGTTGAATAAGAAGAATATGAAGAATGTAAGAAAAGGAAGAAGAAGAAGAAGAAGAAGAAGAAGAAGAAGAAGAAGAAGAAGAAGAAGAAGAAGAAGAATGTAAAAAAAGGAAGTAGAAGAAGAAGAAGAAGAATGTAAAAAAAGGAATAAGAAGAAGAATGTAAAAAAAGGAAGTAGAAGAAGAAGAAGAAGAATGTAAAAAAAGGAAGTAGAAGAAGAAGAAGAAGAATGTAAAAAAAGGAAGTAGAAGAAGAAGACATACATGTCTGGCAAAATATAAATGAGGCTAACATAGTCAATATCTTTGTAACTCCTAACATCTTTAAAAAAAAAAGTTTAATTCCTGCTATTCCATTTGATTGGGCTAAACCTCTATGGCTTTAATGTCTCCTCCACCTCCCACAATACATTCTACATTATTCTTAGTTGTTTTTCTTCATGTAGAATTAACCTACAAGGAAAGAAAGGTTTTTTTTTAATTCCGATATTTTGGCCCCATTGACTTGCATTGGTTCCCGGTATCGGAATCGGCGATACCGATACTTTTTTTTAAGATCGGCCGATCCATTCCGATCCGATATTTTCAAGTATCGGCTGGTATCGCTCAACTCTACTGATGAGTAGTGTTGAGCATTCCGATACCGCAAGTATCGGGTATCGGCCGATATCAGCGGTATCGGAATTCCGATACTTAATTCCGATACTTTTTTCATATCGGATTCCGGGATCGGAATCGGAATAGGAAGTTCCCATCATGCTATGAGCCTGCTTGCTTTGATTAAGCCAATGGGAATCCTCCGAAGTGTGGGCACATCCTGTTAGGCATGTAGGCATGTTAACTATTGGCATGGCTGTGATTGGCTGCCGAAATGATGTCATGATGCACTATAAAAGCCACCGCAGCCGCCATTTCTGGTCACTCTGCTGTGAATTCAGTTAGGGACAGGCTGCTGTAGAAGACTGTGAGGGACAGTTAGAAATAGCGATTCTAAAAACAATATTGTGCTTTATCCAGGCTACATAAACCACCACTGTAGCTTGCTTTTCCCTAGCAGCGCTGTTTTCACAGCTGTCTGCAAGGGCTGTGTGAGTGCAGCTCACGCTGTGGAGTGGGTCCTGCAGCCACGTCAGGCTGTAGGCCACCCAGTGTGATCACTGCTGCCTCATACATCTTTTATTTTTTGAGCTGCATTTTTTAAATAATTTCAATCTAGTGTGCTTCCATCCGTATCCATATACGTTGGTTGCAAACACTAGTAGTAGACAGCGGAGCCTTTCTGCAGCCTTTCAGTGCTAGTGTCCACTTTGCTGCACTGTTCACGGCTGTCTGAGAGGTCTCTGACTGTGTGTGAGTGCAGCTCATGCTGAGTAGTGTGTCCTGCAGCTACGTCTGGCTGTAGGACGCTCAGCGTGCGTCACTGCCTCACACATATTTTTATTTGAGTGCAGCTCATTTTTTCTTCTATTAGTGTGCATCCATCCGTCTCCATCTACGGTGGTTGCAAACACTATATAGGAGTACACAGCGGAGCCTTTCTGCAGCCTGTCAGTGCCAGTGCCCACTTAGCTGCACTGTTGACGGCTGTCTGAGAGGTCTCTGACTGTGTGTGAGTGCAGCTCACGCTGAGTAGAGTGTCCTGCAGCTACGTCTGGTTGTAGGACGCTCAACGTGCGTCACTGCCTCACACATATTTGTCTCTGAGTGCAGCTCATTTTTTCTTCTCCTATTAGTGTGCATCCATCCGTATCCATCAACATTGGTTGGTTGCAAACACTATATAGGAGTAGATAGAGGAGCCTTTTTTTCTGGCTTGTGCCCTGCCGGCGCAGCCAGATTAGTATTACCCAATTTTTTTGGAGCCTCATCTTTTGCATTGTAGGTTACCTGCCTGCATTGTAATAGCTCCAAAAAGTTGGTGATACTATCAGTTTCAATTCTTTGTTCTCATACTTTGAGTTTGTTTCAAACAAAGAAACCACATAAAAAGTTCACCAAACACTACATTTTGAACTTGTGTAGGCCACATCAGCTCCTATTAAAGTCTAGTCCACACACACACACTTCATAAAATTAGTGTTTCTTGTACCTGTAACCAGCTGTTCAGGAATAAGCACACTAAGGCCCCCCTTTGTCCTTTTTTGCCTATCTTAAGCAGTCTTGCAAGATGAAGAAGGCAGGGAGTAAGGCGCGGGGGCGTGGGCGTGGGCGTGGAGTTTCAGCAGGGAGAGGACGTGGGGATTCTGCAGGGAGAGGACGTGGGGATTCTACAGGTAGAGGACGTGGGGATTCTGGGCCTGCTGCGGGCACCAGTGGATCAGCATCCCCCAGTTTTAGCAGGCAACAGTCCTTTATGCGCAGCTTTGTAGGACCTCAACGTACCCCACTGCTGCGGGAGGAACAAATTGAAGCCGTTGTCGGATGGATGGCAGCTAACGCATCGACTTCAATTACTTCCGCATCCTCTCAGGGTCAGAGCACCGAAGAGCAACCATCTGTCTCTTCACCACCTGCCAAAGTGCCCAGGCAGTCAGAGAGACATGGACAGGAGCCATCACAATCTCTACTTCTGTTCTCGGAATCTGTTGGCTTGGAAAGAGGGGGCCAGCCAAGCAGCATTCCTGAATGTGAAGAAGAGGGAGTATGCAGTGATGCGCAACTTCTTTGTCCCTCTGAATCTGAAGAGGCGAGTGGGCCAGTGCCTATGGTCAGCACACCTCAGTACGCATCAGATGATGACGAGACTCAGTTGCCACTTTCTGGTGCGTACGGTGCTGGCGAGACAACCCCGGAGAAGCAGCTGTTTGAAGAGGGGAGGGAAGATGATGAGGTCCTTGACCCATCATGGCGTGAGCAACAGGAAGGTGGTGGGAGCAGCTCGGAGGAAGAGATTCCCCTACCGGCCAAAACAGGAGGCAGAGGGAGGGGGAAGACTTGGTTGCCTGTACCCTCCACTTCGGCACCCGTTAGGAGCATTCCTCCTTCCAAAGGCAAACCGGGCGCTCACAAGAGTTGCAGTGCGTGGTCCTTTTTTGACACAGTTGCAGATGACATTTGCTTTGTCAAATGCAAGCTGTGTCATCAGAGAGTCAAAAGAGGGAGAAATGTCAGCAACCTCAATACCACAAATATGTGGAAACATGTGCGCACCAAGCACGAGTTGGAGTTGCATAGACACCCTCAAGACGTAGGCCAACGTACAGCACCACCTACCACCTCTTCAGTTCGTGTTGGGCCCTCTTCCTCCAGCTCACACACTGCTGGTTCGGCTTCCTCACAGGATCGCCAAGGAAGAACCTCTGCCACTGTTGTCCGGAGACCCTGTCAGATTCCACCCATAACAGCACGTTCCCATCCATCACAGCCATCGGTAGCACAGGCATGGGATAAAAGGCGCCCTTACTCGGCAAACCATCCCCGAGCACAGTCTCTGAATGCTGGCATTGCCAAACTTCTGGCAGTTGAAATGCTGTCATTCAGGCTGGTGGACACTGACACCTTCCGGGACTTAATGGCATTGGCAGTCCCCCAATACAACGTGCCCAGCCGCTTTTATTTCAGCAGGCGAGCCGTCCCTGCCCTGCAGAAACATGTTGAGGGCAAAATAAAACATGCGCTACTAAACGCCGTTAGTAGCAAGGTCCACCTGACCACCGATGCGTGGACCAGTAACCATGGACAGGGACGATACCTTTCCCTCACTGCCCACTGGGTCAATGTTGTGGAGCCGGGTACGGATCTGGAGAGTGGCGCTGTACGTGTTCTTCCAACGCCACGGATTGCAGGACTCCAGTCTGTACACATAGACTCCTCCTCCTACTCAAGTTCCTCAGAAACAGCAGAGCAGGAGCCTGTTACGACCGATATGAGCACAGCCGTGGCCAAACGTCAACAGGCTGTACTCAAATTAATTTCTTTGGGGAATCGAAGCCACACAGCGCAGGAGCTCTGGAATGCTATCAAGCTGGAGAGCGATGTGTGGTTTGGGCCAGCGAATCTCCAGCCGGGCTTGGTAGTGTGTGACAATGGCCGAAATCTGGTGGCAGCTCTTGGCCTAGGCAACCTCACACACATCCCATGTCTGGCACATGTTCTTAACTTGGTCGTGCAGAGCTTTCTGAGGGACTATCCGGATCTTGATGCACTGTTGCACAAGGTCCGCATAGAGTGCGCTCACTTGCGACGTTCCAGCACGGCAAGATCGCGCCTCGCTGCTCTGCAGCGACGATTTGGCCTTCCAGAACATCGCATCATATGTGACCTACCCACCCGGTGGAATTCAACGTTACATATGTTGGAGCGGTTGTGTGAGCAGCAGGCAGCAGTCATGGAGTACCAGCTGCATCAGGCGCAAACAAGTCGCACTGTGCGCCGTTCACACTTCAGCACCATTGAGTGGGCCTCTATGAAGGACATCTGCCTCGTTTTGCGTGCCTTCGATGAATCCACGCGGATGGCGAGTGCAGATGATGCACTAGTCAGCATGACTGTCCCCCTTATCTGCCTGCTTCAACAAACACTGCAAGCACTAAGGGATGAGGTTTCAGAAGAGGTGGAGGATGAGGAGTCCCAAATGCCATCTGCTTCTGGACAGTCTGCGCTACGTGTTTCCTCACAAAGGCCTAGGCAGGGGACACTTTGTGAGGAGGATGAGGAGGAGTCGATGGAGGAGGAAGACATCTCTCCAGAGGAGGGAGGTACACAAACCTCTACTCAGTATGTACAGCGAGGGTGGGGTGATGCAGAGCAGGTCGAGGTCACGCCTCAAACAGGGGACAGCGGTTCTTTGGCAGTTGGGAGTCTGCAGCACATGGTTGATTTCATGCTGCAGTGCCTGAGAAACGACCGCCGCATCGCCCACATTCTCGTCTCGGCTGATTATTGGGTGTACACCCTCCTAGATCCTCGCTACCGGGACAGCGTACAAAGGCTCATACCAACGTTGAACCGGGAGCGTAAAATGCGGGAGTACGAAGAGTCACTGGTGCAGTCCATAATGTTTTCCATTCCACCCGACAGCATTGTTGCAAGTGCTTTACAAAGCAGCTCTGTGCGTCGAGGCAGTGGAGGAAACTCTGCACAAAGAGGGAGCAGAGGCAGTGCCGCAGCACAAGGCAAGACCACTATGGCCCAAATGTGGCAAAGTTTTGTGTGTCCACCACAATTGTCTACACCATCAGCGACGCCTCGAGTCAGCAGGAGGCAACGCTTCCGTCAGATGGTGTCAGACTACATGTCTTGCCCTGTCGCTGTACTCCCAGATGGCTCTTCCCCCTTCAAGTTTTGGGTCTCTAAGCTGGATACATGGCCAGAGCTTAGCCAGTATGCATTGGAGGTGCTGGCTTGCCCTGCTGCCAGTGTATTATCGGAACGTGTCTTTAGTGCCGCAGGTGGTGTACTAACAGACCGTCGCACGCGACTATCTTCCGATAATGTTGACCGGCTGACTTTTCTGAAAATGAACAAGGCCTGGATCTCCAAAGACTTTGCCATTCCTCTTACAGACTAAATTAGTGGTTGGCAACTGTATCCAGGTCTGCTGGTGTGTTCATTTTTCTACCACCTGAACTATAATCCCTGTGCTTCAACACAGCCAGTTGTCGCTCAGATGTGTCGTCTGCACAGAGAAACACACTAGCTCCTGTGTTACTGGGGTTCAGTAATGCCAGCTGATCCCCTGCTGTGTGGACGGCAGAGTCACCAGCTCCATCAACATTCAAACCACTACTGATTTTTAACCGTGCCCAACTTAGGTCTCTGGCTCCACTGTCTCTACTATTTCCCCTGACCTCCAACCCCGCCATCTACATCTCTGAAGTGGCGTCAGCACAATCTACACTTGTTCCTGTGTTCCTGTGGCTCAGTCCCATCAGTTTATCCCCTGATGTGTGTCCGGCAAGGTCTCCTGCTCTGTCCACATTCCCATAACCAGTAGTGGGAATGAGGACAGAGCTGGCGAACTTGCCGGACAAACATCAGGGGATCAACTGATGGGACTGAGCACCAGTAACACAGGAACAAGTGTAGATTGTGCTGACGCCACTTCAGAGATGTAGCTGGCGGGGTTGGAGGCCAGGGTAAATAGTAGAGACAGTGGAGCCAGAGGCCTAAGTGGAGCATGGTTAGAATCAGTAGTAGTCCACAACCTCCATAAAAACCGCTGCCCATTGGCCTCTGCATGCGGCATGCGTAATCCTGGGCACCAACAGCGTCAGTTGGTGTTCAGAAGTGTCGTCTCCACAGAGCCAAACACATTCGTTCAAGTGTTAGTGGGGTTCAGCACTGCCAGCTGTTCCCCTGCTGTGGAGATGGCAAGTCTCCTGCTGCCTTCACCTGCCAAAATCCAGTAGGCCCCAGCCTGCTCCTCGCCTAATCCTGGGCTCCAACAGCGTCAGTTGGTGTTCAGAAGTGTCGTCTCCACAGAGCCAAACACGTTCGTTCAAGTGTTAGTGGGGTTCAGCACTGCCAGCTGTTCCCCTGCTGTGGAGATGGCAAGTCTCCTGCTGCATTCACCTGCCAAAATCCAGTAGGCCCCAGCCTGCTCCTCGCCTAATCCTGGGCTCCAACAGCGTCAGTTGGTGTTCAGAAGTGTCGTCTCCACAGAACCAAACACATTCGTTCAAGTGTTAGTGGGGTTCAGCACTGCCAGCTGTTCCCCTGCTGTGGAGATGGCAAGTCTCCTGCTGCATTCACCTGCCAAAATCCAGTAGGCCCCAGCCTGCTCCTCGCCTAATCCTGGGCTCCAACAGCGTCAGTTGGTGTTCAGAAGTGTCGTCTCCACAGAGCCAAACACATTCGTTCAAGTGTTAGTGGGGTTCAGCACTGCCAGCTGTTCCCCTGCTGTGGAGATGGCAAGTCTCCTGCTGCCTTCACCTGCCAAAATCCAGTAGGCCCCAGCCTGCTCCTCGCCTAATCCTGGGCTCCAACAGCGTCAGTTGGTGTTCAGAAGTGTCGTCTCCACAGAGCCAAACACGTTCGTTCAAGTGTTAGTGGGGTTCAGCACTGCCAGCTGTTCCCCTGCTGTGGAGATGGCAAGTCTCCTGCTGCATTCACCTGCCAAAATCCAGTAGGCCCCAGCCTGCTCCTCGCCTAATCCTGGGCTCCAACAGCGTCAGTTGGTGTTCAGAAGTGTCGTCTCCACAGAGCCAAACACATTCGTTCAAGTGTTAGTGGGGTTCAGCACTGCCAGCTGTTCCCCTGCTGTGGAGATGGCAAGTCTCCTGCTGCCTTCACCTGCCAAAATCCAGTAGGCCCCAGCCTGCTCCTCGCCTAATCCTGGGCTCCAACAGCGTCAGTTGGTGTTCAGAAGTGTCGTCTCCACAGAGCCAAACACGTTCGTTCAAGTGTTAGTGGGGTTCAGCACTGCCAGCTGTTCCCCTGCTGTGGAGATGGCAAGTCTCCTGCTGCATTCACCTGCCAAAATCCAGTAGGCCCCAGCCTGCTCCTCGCCTAATCCTGGGCTCCAACAGCGTCAGTTGGTGTTCAGAAGTGTCGTCTCCACAGAACCAAACACATTCGTTCAAGTGTTAGTGGGGTTCAGCACTGCCAGCTGTTCCCCTGCTGTGGAGATGGCAAGTCTCCTGCTGCATTCACCTGCCAAAATCCAGTAGGCCCCAGCCTGCTCCTCGCCTAATCCTGGGCTCCAACAGCGTCAGTTGGTGTTCAGAAGTGTCGTCTCCACAGAGCCAAACACATTCGTTCAAGTGTTAGTGGGGTTCAGCACTGCCAGCTGTTCCCCTGCTGTGGAGATGGCAAGTCTCCTGCTGCCTTCACCTGCCAAAATCCAGTAGGCCCCAGCCTGCTCCTCGCCTAATCCTGGGCTCCAACAGCGTCAGTTGGTGTTCAGAAGTGTCGTCTCCACAGAGCCAAACACATTCGTTCAAGTGTTAGTGGGGTTCAGCACTGCCAGCTGTTCCCCTGCTGTGGAGATGGCAAGTCTCCTGCTGCCTTCACCTGCCAAAATCCAGTAGGCCCCAGCCTGCTCCTCGCCTAATCCTGGGCTCCAACAGCGTCAGTTGGTGTTCAGAAGTGTCGTCTCCACAGAGCCAAACACATTCGTTCAAGTGTTAGTGGGGTTCAGCACTGCCAGCTGTTCCCCTGCTGTGGAGATGGCAAGTCTCCTGCTGCCTTCACCTGCCAAAATCCAGTAGGCCCCAGCCTGCTCCTCGCCTAATCCTGGGCTCCAACAGCGTCAGTTGGTGTTCAGAAGTGTCGTCTCCACAGAGCCAAACACATTCGTTCAAGTGTTAGTGGGGTTCAGCACTGCCAGCTGTTCCCCTGCTGTGGAGATGGCAAGTCTCCTGCTGCCTTCACCTGCCAAAATCCAGTAGGCCCCAGCCTGCTCCTCGCCTAATCCTGGGCTCCAACAGCGTCAGTTGGTGTTCAGAAGTGTCGTCTCCACAGAGCCAAACACATTCGTTCAAGTGTTAGTGGGGTTCAGCACTGCCAGCTGTTCCCCTGCTGTGGAGGTGGCAAGTCTCCTGCTGCCTTCACCTGCCAAAATCCAGTAGGCCCCAGCCTGCTCCTCGCCTAATCCTGGGCTCCAACAGCGTCAGTTGGTGTTCAGAAGTGTCGTCTCCACAGAGCCAAACACATTCGTTCAAGTGTTAGTGGGGTTCAGCACTGCCAGCTGTTCCCCTGCTGTGGAGATGGCAGTCTCTCCTGCTGTCTCCGCATTACAAAGACAGTAGGCCTCTGCCTACACCCTCCTATTTCCTGGGCTTCAACACAGCCAGTTGTAGTTCGGAAGTGCCGTCCACACGGAAAGAGATACTTGCTCCCGTGTCTCAGTGGGGTTCAGTAACGTCAGCTGATCCCCTGCTGTGTGGATGGCAGTCTCTCCTGCTGTAAACTCATTCAAAATACAGTAGGCCTCTGCCTACACCCTCCTATTTCCTGGGCTTCAACACAGCCAGTTGTAGTTCGGAAGTGCCGTCCACACGGAAAGAGACACTTGCTCCCGTGTCTCAGTGGGGTTCAGTAACGTCAGCTGATCCCCTGCTGTGTGGATGGCAGTCTCTCCTGCTGTAAACTCATTCAAAATACAGTAGGCCTCTGCCTACACCCTCCTATTTCCTGGGCTTCAACACAGCCAGTTGTAGTTCGGAAGTGCCGTCCACACGGAAAGAGACACTTGCTCCCGTGTCTCAGTGGGGTTCAGTAACGTCAGCTGATCCCCTGCTGTGTGGATGGCAGTCTCTCCTGCTGTAAACTCATTCAAAATACAGTAGGCCTCTGCCTACACCCTCCTATTTCCTGGGCTTCAACACAGCCAGTTGTAGTTCGGAAGTGCCGTCCACACGGAAAGAGACACTTGCTCCCGTGTCTCAGTGGGGTTCAGTAACGTCAGCTGATCCCCTGCTGTGTGGATGGCAGTCTCTCCTGCTGTAAACTCATTCAAAATACAGTAGGCCTCTGCCTACACCCTCCTATTTCCTGGGCTTCAACACAGCCAGTTGTAGTTCGGAAGTGCCGTCCACACGGAAAGAGATACTTGCTCCCGTGTCTCAGTGGGGTTCAGTAACGTCAGCTGATCCCCTGCTGTGTGGATGGCAGTCTCTCCTGCTGTCACCTCATTCAAAATTCAGTAGGCCTCTGCCTACACCCTCCTATTTCCTGGGCTTCAACACAGCCAGTTGTAGTTCGGAAGTGCCGTCCACACGGAAAGAGATACTTGCTCCCGTGTCTCAGTGGGGTTCAGTAACGTCAGCTGATCCCCTGCTGTGTGGATGGCAGTCTCTCCTGCTGTAAACTCATTCAAAATACAGTAGGCCTCTGCCTACACCCTCCTATTTCCTGGGCTTCAACACAGCCAGTTGTAGTTCGGAAGTGCCGTCCACACGGAAAGAGACACTTGCTCCCGTGTCTCAGTGGGGTTCAGTAACGTCAGCTGATCCCCTGCTGTGTGGATGGCAGTCTCTCCTGCTGTAAACTCATTCAAAATACAGTAGGCCTCTGCCTACACCCTCCTATTTCCTGGGCTTCAACACAGCCAGTTGTAGTTCGGAAGTGCCGTCCACACGGAAAGAGACACTTGCTCCCGTGTCTCAGTGGGGTTCAGTAACGTCAGCTGATCCCCTGCTGTGTGGATGGCAGTCTCTCCTGCTGTAAACTCATTCAAAATACAGTAGGCCTCTGCCTACACCCTCCTATTTCCTGGGCTTCAACACAGCCAGTTGTAGTTCGGAAGTGCCGTCCACACGGAAAGAGATACTTGCTCCCGTGTCTCAGTGGGGTTCAGTAACGTCAGCTGATCCCCTGCTGTGTGGATGGCAGTCTCTCCTGCTGTCACCTCATTCAAAATTCAGTAGGCCTCTGCCTACACCCTCCTATTTCCTGGGCTTCAACACAGCCAGTTGTAGTTCGGAAGTGCCGTCCACACGGAAAGAGATACTTGCTCCCGTGTCTCAGTGGGGTTCAGTAACGTCAGCTGATCCCCTGCTGTGTGGATGGCAGTCTCTCCTGCTGTAAACTCATTCAAAATACAGTAGGCCTCTGCCTACACCCTCCTATTTCCTGGGCTTCAACACAGCCAGTTGTAGTTCGGAAGTGCCGTCCACACGGAAAGAGACACTTGCTCCCGTGTCTCAGTGGGGTTCAGTAACGTCAGCTGATCCCCTGCTGTGTGGATGGCAGTCTCTCCTGCTGTCACCTCATTCAAAATTCAGTAGGCCTCTGCCTACACCCTCCTATTTCCTGGGCTTCAACACAGCCAGTTGTAGTTCGGAAGTGCCGTCCACACGGAAAGAGATACTTGCTCCCGTGTCTCAGTGGGGTTCAGTAACGTCAGCTGATCCCCTGCTGTGTGGATGGCAGTCTCTCCTGCTGTAAACTCATTCAAAATACAGTAGGCCTCTGCCTACACCCTCCTATTTCCTGGGCTTCAACACAGCCAGTTGTAGTTCGGAAGTGCCGTCCACACGGAAAGAGATACTTGCTCCCGTGTCTCAGTGGGGTTCAGTAACGTCAGCTGATCCCCTGCTTTGTGGATGGCAGTCTCTCCTGCTGTAAACTCATTCAAAATACAGTAGGCCTCTGCCTACACCCTCCTATTTCCTGGGCTTCAACACAGCCAGTTGTAGTTCGGAAGTGCCGTCCACACGGAAAGAGATACTTGCTCCCGTGTCTCAGTGGGGTTCAGTAATGTCAGCTGATCCCCTGCTGTGTGGATGGCAAAGTCTCCTGCTGCCTACACAGTCGTACCACTACTGATTTTTAACCGTGCTCCAATTAGGCCTGTGGCTCCACTGTCTCTCGTATTTCCCCTGTCCTCCAACCCTGCCAGTTACAGCTCCGAAGTGGCGTCTGCACAATCCACACTTGTTCCTGTGTTACAGGTGTTCAGTCCGATCAGTTAATCCCCTGATGTGTGTCCGGCAATGTCGCCTGCTCTGTCCACATTCCCATTATCGGAATGTGGACAGAGCAGGCGACATTGCCGGACACACATCAGGGGATTAACTGACCGGACTGAACACCTGTAACACAGGAACAAGTGTGGATTGTGTAGACGCCTCTTCGGAGCTGTAACTGGCGGGGTTGGAGGACAGGGGAAATACGAAAATCAGTGAATCCACAGGCCTAAGTGGAGCTTGGTTCAAATTAGTAGTCTACAACCGATCTTAAAATTTCTTCAATGCAGCCTAAGCCTGCTCCGTGCTTGTCCCTGGGCTTCAACACAGCCAGTTGTTGCTCGGAAGTGCCGTCTTCACAGAGTAAAACACTAGCTCCTGTGTTTGTGGGGTTCAGTAACGTCAGCTGTTCCCCTGCTGTTTTGATGGCAATCTGTCCTGCTGCCTCCCAATTGACAGCACATCAGGCCTCAGCCTGCTAAGTGCTTGTCCTGGGCTCCAACATCGCCAGTTGCTGCTCATAACTGACTTTGGCACGGGTACTCCCTCCTGCCCAGCTTGGTTCCAGCCCTGCCTGCTGTTTCCGGGAAGTGTCAATGTCAGTTTGCCACCCCAAGTTGCCATGTCGTGTTGCGGTTGGGTTAGCCGAGGCTAGGGTGCCAGCAGTTTAGGTGCTTCCTATGTGGACTGCGGGTTCTGGTAAGAAAGGTTTGTTCCATAGTGCCAGTAGGACAAGCACCCCCTGTAGGACTGTGTGATTCGGTAACTGCGGCCAGCTTGCGGCATGCCAACTTTGCTTTTCAGGGGTAACTTCTGATACCCCTCCGGGTTCCAGCACCGTCAGCTGGTTCTCATCAGAGCCTTTGGCCTAGGTGCCTCCATCTCGGTATCCGAGTTCCAGCAACGTCTGCTGGTCCTTGGTAGTGCTTTGTAGCACAGGTACCTCCTGCTTAGTAACCGGGTTCCAGCACCGTCAGCTGGTCCTCGGTTGTGCCATTGGCTCTTATTCCTTCTGCTGCCCCTCCGGGTGCCAGCACTGTCAGCTGGTCCTCGCTATTTCCATTTGCTCTTGCAGCTTATGCTACCCCTCCGGGTTCCAGCACCGTCAGCTGGTTCTCGTCAGAGCCTTTGGCCTAGGTGCCTCCATCTCGGTATCCGAGTTCCGGCAACGTCTGCTGGTCCTTGGTAGTGCTTTGTAGCACAGGTACCTCCTGCTTAGTAACCGGGTTCCAGCACCGTCAGCTGGTCCTCGGTTGTGCCATTGGCTCTTATTCCTTCTGCTGCCCCTCCGGGTGCCAGCACTGTCAGCTGGTCCTCGCTATTTCCATTTGCTCTTGCAGCTTATGCTACCCCTCCGGGTTCCAGCACCGTCAGCTGGTTCTCGTCAGAGCGTTTGGCCTAGGTGCCTCCATCTCGGTATCCGAGTTCCGGCAACGTCTGCTGGTCCTTGGTAGTGCTTTGTAGCACAGGTACCTCCTGCTTAGTAACCGGGTTCCAGCACCGTCAGCTGGTCCTCGGTAGTGCCATTGGCTCTTGTTCCTTCTGCTGCCCCTCCGGGTGCCAGTACCGTCAGCTGGTTCAAGAGGACAAAGAACAGGAAGACAACCACCAAGATGCAGAACAACAAGAGAGAGAAGACAAAGAAGCATAAAAAAAACAAAGCAGAAGAACATTAAGCATAAGACTAATACTCTGAGCAAATGATATTATCTTATTTATAAGCAGAAGAAGACTAAGCAGTGTATGGGGGTGAGTCCGTTCCTCCTCGTGGTGCCCCTGGAAAAGGCCTGCTTCTGCAGGCCAAACTGAACGCGGACAAATCCTGTTGTAAATCTTTTGTGACAGGCAGAACGGAAGGTGTAAACTTCTAACTTTTCTAGATAACAACTACAGGAATGCCTGACACAAACAAGAATATGATGAAGAAGAATAGGAAGAAGATGAAGAAGCTGAATATGTAGAATAATAATTGTTGAATAAGAAGAATATGAAGAATGTAAGAAAAGGAAGAAGAAGAAGAAGAAGAAGAAGAAGAAGAAGAAGAAGAAGAAGAAGAAGAAGAATGTAAAAAAAGGAAGTAGAAGAAGAAGAAGAAGAATGTAAAAAAAGGAATAAGAAGAAGAATGTAAAAAAAGGAAGTAGAAGAAGAAGAAGAAGAATGTAAAAAAAGGAAGTAGAAGAAGAAGAAGAAGAATGTAAAAAAAGGAAGTAGAAGAAGAAGACATACATGTCTGGCAAAATATAAATGAGGCTAACATAGTCAATATCTTTGTAACTCCTAACATCTTTAAAAAAAAAAGTTTAATTCCTGCTATTCCATTTGATTGGGCTAAACCTCTATGGCTTTAATGTCTCCTCCACCTCCCACAATACATTCTACATTATTCTTAGTTGTTTTTCTTCATGTAGAATTAACCTACAAGGAAAGAAAGGTTTTTTTTTAATTCCGATATTTTGGCCCCATTGACTTGCATTGGTTCCCGGTATCGGAATCGGCGATACCGATACTTTTTTTTAAGATCGGCCGATCCATTCCGATCCGATATTTTCAAGTATCGGCTGGTATCGCTCAACTCTACTGATGAGCATAAATTTTGTCAAAAGTGTATGTATTTTAAGATATTTCTATTACAAATATTAGAAGTAGGGAAAGCAAATGTGACATTCTACATAGCACAAGCGTGAATAGTTTTTTTTAATAAGTGAATAAAACATGCAGGAATTCTGCTCAGAACGGACTAGACTGAGAATTTGTCTTAGGGTACCTTATCTTATTTTTGTTACACTCTGTCTAATATGACCCTCTTATATGTGAACTAGGTTAATAAAAGGATTTATGGATTTAATTTATGGAGTGTCCATCACAGGAATGTCACTTTAAACAGCTCACATGTGGCTATTATGGATAACTACTTAATCCCATTTCTGGCGCTATAAATTTATGTGAGAGCCAGAAATACTGAACCTTTTTTCTTTTATTTTACAGTATATCATCTCACAGCTCATTTTCAATGGATTTTATGTTTTCCATTACCTTTTGGATTAAAGAGTCATAAATCAATATAGAACTGTACTAGTAATAAATGTCACTGGAATATGTGTTATTTTTAGAAATGAAAACAGATAAAGAAGCCAGTAGATCATTATATCAAAATCAACTTCCTACCAATTCTATAAAATAATATATTCGAAATGTCCTAAAGCAGAATTAATTTTAAACAACTTTTCCGATCATCAATGAGTCCACCAAATATCATTACATCTATTTATATTAACCCCTTTCTGTCATGTGATGTACTATCCCATCCATGTGCCCTGGGACTTAATTCCCAAGGAAGGGATAGTACGTCACAGCGATCAGCGGCGCCCACGTGGTGAGCGCTGCTGATCGCGGCCAGGTGTCAGCTGATTATCACAGCTGACACCCGGCACAATGTGTCAGGGGCGGTCACGAACCGCCCCCGACACGTTAACCCCTTGCACACCGCAATCAAACACGATCACCAGCGATCTGTCACATGACAGGTATGTCCCCCCTGGGACAACACAATAAAGTTAAAAAAAAGGTGTAAAAATAACTTTTAAAAAATCGCTAAATAAATAAAAAAAAAATATATATATATTCCCTAATAAATTCATTTTTTGGAAATAAAAATAAACAATAAAAGTACACATATTTGGTATCGCCGCGTCCGTAACGACCCGCCCTATAAAACTGTCCCACTAGTTAACCCCTTTAGTGAACCCCTTAAAAAATAAAAATAAAAAACTAAGCAAAAAATAATGATTTATTATCATACCGCCAAACAAAAAGTGCAATAACGCGCGATCAAAAAGACGCATATAAATATCCATGGTACCGCTAAAAACGTCATCTTGTCCCGCAAAAAACGAGCCACCATACAGCATCATCAGCAAAAAAATAAAAAAGTTATAGCTCGCAGAATAAAGCGATGCAAAAATAATTATTTTTTATATAAAATTGTTTTCATTGCATAAAAGCACCAAAACATAAAAAAACTACCTAAATGAGGTATCGCTGTAACCGTACTGACCCGAAGAATAAAAGGGCTTTATCAATTTTACTGCAGGCAGAACGGTGTAAACGCACCCCCCAAAAGAAATTTATGAAACGCTGGTTTTTGTTCATTCTGAGTCTCAAAAATCGGAATAAAAAGTAATCAAAAGATGTCATGTGCCCGAAAATGATACCAATAAAAACGTCAACTCATCCTGCAAAAAAGACATGACTTGGTGGGTCAAAATATGGAAAAATTATAGCTCTCAATATGTGGTGATGCAAAAGCTATTTTTACAATAAAAAGCGTCTTTTAGCGTGTGACAGCAGCCAAAAATAAAAACCTGCTATAAATAGTAAATCAAGCCCCCCATTATCACCCCCTTAGTTAGGGAAAAATAAGAAAATTAATAGAAAATGTATTTATTTCCATTTTCCCATTAGGGTTAGGGCTAGGGCTAGGGTTAAGGTTAGGGCTAGGGCTAGGGCTAGTGTTAGGGCTAGGGTTAGGGCAAGAGTTAGGGCTGAGATTAGAGTTAGGGGTGTGTTGGGGTTAGGGTTGGAGTTATAATTGGGGGGTTTCCACTGTTTGGGCACATCAGGTGCTCTCCAAACGCAACATGCCATCTGATCTCAATTCGAGCCAACTCTGCGTTGAAAAAGTCAAACGTCGCTCCTTCCCTTCCAAGCTCTGCCATGCGCCCAAATTTCCATTTCCATTTTTTTCACAAATAAACACAAGTTATTTGAATGAAATTTTACCACTAACATGAAGTACAATATGTCATGAGAAAACAGTGTCAGAATCACCAGGATCCATGGAAGCGTTTCAGAGTTATTACCTCATAAAGGGACAGTGGTCAGAATTGTAAAAATTGGCCCGGTCATGAACGTGCAAACCACCCTTGGGGGTTAAGGGGTTAATGATGAGGGCCATATTAAAATAAAAAAACCTCCTGTTGTATAGAGCAGATCATTTGTGGCAGCTCTGAATCAACTCTATGTAGATTCTTCAAAACATATATCCTAATTGCTAAAACATATATCCTATTTGCTAAAGTCACTCTGTTAATACAATGTACCAGCTGTAAAGGTACTTTTAAACTGCACAATTTTCGATTGTTTCCCAATAATGGCATATTCTAAACAGGCTGCCTATCACTTGATGAATGTATGTGTAAGGGGTTGAGATATAATGTCCTTCTTGCTTCCCTTCCTCTGATTGCCCTTTGATTGTTAATCTTTAAATATTGCTAATTGATAGTGTCTACAATGAATGCCTGCTGTACTGCTACATAGAAAATATGTATTATCGCTCATCTTTTATGGTATTGCCACAAGTACATATGTGTTATCATTCTGAAGAGAACGGTATTATGTTGTCTTGTGGTCCTTTAATAAAGTATTGTATAATATATGTGACCAATGTTCATGTATAGTTAGGGTAAGTCAGTGCATCCTCCTTGGGTGACATTAGAGGAGGGCACTTTAGTATATAGTTCCTATAGATATGGGTAAGTGTAATTGTGTAGCGGGCCACTAGATGAGAGACATACTAGTGGGGCCTTATAGGATGTTCTCTAGAGCAGTGGTCCCCAACCTTTTTTGCACTAGGGACCGGCTTCAAGCAAGACCATTCTTCCATGGCCCGGCAGGGCGGGGATGGAGGTGTGACAAGGGCGGGGCTTTGGTCATAAGGGGGCGGGGCTATGGACGCGGTTGTAGTTTAGCAGTGCATACTTATCATTTAATTATAACATTTATAATGTGACTCAACTCACCATAGGTTTTGAATGAGTGGGAGCACCTGGCTTGTTTGTCTGTTTCAGTGGGAGCACTGGGTTACTTTTACTGAGGACCGTCACTGCTAATGATGATTGGAACCTACAAGGAAATGGAGCATTGAGCACTTAAGAAAAATTGTACTGGAGTACTGTACATGCTGATTATTTTCTAATCATCAGAAAATGTATGTGTGGTTCCCCCCGTCCTGTTCAGCTCTGTGTGGCTCCCCCTGTTGCATGCATGGCTTCCCTGTCCCATCCTTGTATACATGGCTCTGCTCCCATCCTCCCATCCTGTATGCATGGCTCTGCTCCCACTCTCCCATCATGTATGCATGGCTCCCCTGTCCTATCCTGTATACATGGCTCTGCTCCCACTCTCCCTCCCCTGTATACATGGCTCCCCTTCCACTCTCCCTCCCTTATATATATGGCTCTTCTCCCACTCTCCCTCCCTTGTATATATGGCTCTGCTCCCACTCTCCCTTCCTTGTACATATGGCTCTGCTCCCACTCTCCCTCCCTTGTACATAAGGCTCTGCTCCCACTCTCCCTCCCCTGTATATATGGCTCTGCTCCCACTCTCCCATCCTGTATACATGGCTCTGCTTCCACTCTCCCTCCCTTGTATATATGGCTCTGCTCCCACTCTCCCTCCCCTGTATACATGGCTCTGCTTCCACTCTCCCTTCCTTGTACATATGGCTCTGCTCCCACTCTCCCTCCCTTGTATATATGGCTCTGCTCCCACTCTCCCTCCCTTGTATATATGGCTCTGCTTCCACTCTCCCGGCCTCCCTTGTACATATGGCTCTGCTCCCACTCTCCCTCCATTGTATATATGGCTCTGCTTCCACTCTCCCTCCCCTGTATATATGGCTCTGCTCCCACTCTCCCTCCCTTGTACATATGGCTCTGCTCCCACTCTCCCTCCCCTGTATATATGGCTCTGCTCCCACTCTCCCATCCTGTATACATGGCTCTGCTCCCACTCTCCCTCCCTTGTACATATGGCTCTGCTCCCACTCTCCCTCCCCTGTATTCATGGCTCTGCTTCCACTCTCCCTCCCTTGTGCATATGGCTCTGCTCCCACTCTCCCTCCCTTGTATATATGGTTCTGCTTCCACTCTCCCGGCCTCCCTTGTATATATGGCTCCGCTCCCACTCTCCCTCCCTACTAAATATGGCTCCGCTCAGCTCCCCCATCCTCCCCCATCATACTTACCCTCACATCGCTGACCTTCCTTCCCGTCGCTGAACTTCCCTCCCTGCATCTCGCGGCGCTTCAGCTCCTGTGCGGAGCGGTCACGTGATACCGCTCAATAAGGCCTAAGAATATGGACGCCACGCCTATGAGAGAGGAGTGGCATCCATATTCATGACCTTAAATGAGCGGTACACTTGACAGCTCAGCGCTGGATGAAGCCGCCGACAGGGACCGGTGAGTATCAGCTGCTGCACCGCCGCCGGCTCCCCTTGTGTCCGCGGACCGTCAAGGGCACTGCAACGGCCCGGTGCTGGGCCGCGGACCAGTGGTTGGGGACCCCTGCTCTAGAGGGTTAATTGTAGGGCGGGCTGCTGGATAGTAAGAGGAAAGCTTGTTAGGAAGTTAAGTCAGATGGGGCCAAGGTTCTCTAGGGTCCACATGGGCTACAGGCCCGGACAGCTTGGCAGCCATGCAACATTCAAGCGCTGCAGCCCACGTTACCCATGGTCTCTGCGTGTCATAGCAGTGGGCCAGTGCAGAAAAGGAAAGATGTAGCGACTTATCACCTGGTCCGATGCTTTTAGGGCAGGTATCAGTTGGACAGATGAGATGAAGGAAGTTGAAGCTTCGACAAGATTGGTACAGACGAGCTGGATGCTTTACCAGAGGCAATCAAACCTGGTGACTGATGATTTCGAGTCTGGGGCGAAGCAGGCTAAAGGAATTGTTATCAAGGTGAGGTTAGGCCAGGAAGGAATTGGGGATCAGTCTAAGACGGTCCAGTCCAGGCATGTACTGCAACGAAGCGACAGCCAGAAAGGAAAAGATGAGGAAATCAGTAAATATCACGATGTACCAACTGTGGATGTACCCAACATCCTCAAAAAGTACCGCTGATCATATCATGTGAGGATCCACATCATGGTAAACTCTTGAATAAATAAATACTAGCAATCAATGCAAATAGCAACGGCCAATGTAAATAGCAACCCCCACAGCTTATTAATTTTTACTAATTTATATAGCACTATTAATTCCACAGCACTTTACAGACATAAGGCTAGTTTCACACTAGTGTTTATTTCACGCAGTGCACGACGCCGTTAAGCCCCGCCCCCTGCCGGCTCCCTGCCAGCCCCATCCGGTCATCGCCGCCTACTATCGCACAGGAAATAAGAAAAAGAGGAATTATGGATATCATCCTTATAAACGTCATAATAAAAGTTCCTCCGAGGATATGAATAATGACCATAAGGTGATTAATTTAAGCAAGCATGATTTATCTGCCACTGACATATCTGTATTGTCAAGAGGTCTCTCTTTCTCCCCAGCTGTTGGTATTGATATTTTCACTGTAATTAAAGACCTTCATCTTTTTGCAAGATCACTACTGTTTAAACGGTTTTATTATAATGATGATTCCAACCAAATTTTTCCCACAGATGAGGAGCAAGCAGCTCTAAGGATTTTGGAGGATTTATCCAGTGAACACAACATGGTTGAGGGAGGTAAGATTCCCCCATCCATTCGGCCACGGTCTAGAAAGTTCCCCCCACTGACATCGTGTAGTAGCATTGATTTGTTTGTGAAAGTGACTTCTCAGGAGTTATTACGTTTTAAAAAACATATAGCGCATGACAATTTGACTAGTGATGAACGTCAACGCCTTAAATTTCTTCAACATCTCCCTGATGTGGTGATCAAACCAGCGGACAAGGGGGGAAATATTGTAATGTGGCCTACCACAATGTATGAAAAGGAGGCCTATAGGCAATTAAATAACACCACTTGCTATAAAAAACTTACTTTTAACCCCTTGTCCGCCTATGAGACACTACTCAGGGGGATTATTACTAGGGCTGTAGATAATAATATCATCACTAGGGAATTGGCATCGGCGCTTATTGTAGTTGAACCTATTATACCAACTTTTTATTTACTCCCCAAGATCCACAAGAACATCAATGATCCCCCCGGCCGCCCCATTGTATCGGGTGGGGGTAATTATCTTGAATGTGTTAATCGTTGGATCGACTCAACGTTGCAGCCTTTGGTCGAGGACCTTCCATCATACCTCAAGGATACCAATCAGTTACTCCGTCGGATGGATGGCCTATCACTAGAACCGGGGACCTTATTTGTCACTGCAGATGTTGAGTCGCTTTATACAAACATCAGACACAGTGACGGGTTGAATGCCACAAGTTATTTTTTGGAAATGTCCCAATTTAGCCGTAATATGAGGGCCTTTATTCTTGAACTTTTAGAATTTACTTTGACCCACAATTTTTTCGTTTTTAAGGGGTCCTTTTTCCTGCAGCTCCAGGGGACAGCGATGGGCGCGGCCTATGCGCCGGCCTATGCTAATCTGTTCCTGGGGCTGTGGGAAAGGGACCTCTTCCTGTCGGATCGGGATGTGTCAATGGAGCGCGTCCTATTGTGGACGCGCTACATTGACGATATCCTTCTGATCTGGCAGGATACTTCCATGGCCCTAGATCAATTTATTTTGTGCCTTAACCAGAACGACCGTAACATACACCTTACTGTAAAATCTGACCCAGATAATATTGAATTTCTGGATGTGAAATTAAGTCGTGATCCATCTGGATATATACAAACTGATATTTATCGAAAACCCACTTCAACCAACATGTTACTCCATGCTGCTTCTTCACATCCTGCCCACATGATACGGGCAGTAGCAACTGGTCAATTTCTCCGTTTGAGACGTATTTGTTCGACGGATTATGATTTTGAACAGCGGGCACTCGAATTGAAAACGCGATTGGGCGAACGGGGGTATAGTCACCGGATTATTAAAAAAGCCTATCATAAGGCTAAATATAATCCTAGGAATTCACTTTTATACAGACATCAATGGAGCGCGTCCTATTGTGGACGCGCTACATTGACGATATCCTTCTGATCTGGCAGGATACTTCCATGGCCCTAGATCAATTTATTTTGTGCCTTAACCAGAACGACCGTAACATACACCTTACTGTAAAATCTGACCCAGATAATATTGAATTTCTGGATGTGAAATTAAGTCGTGATCCATCTGGATATATACAAACTGATATTTATCGAAAACCCACTTCAACCAACATGTTACTCCATGCTGCTTCTTCACATCCTGCCCACATGATACGGGCAGTAGCAACTGGTCAATTTCTCCGTTTGAGACGTATTTGTTCGACGGATTATGATTTTGAACAGCGGGCACTCGAATTGAAAACGCGATTGGGCGAACGGGGGTATAGTCACCGGATTATTAAAAAAGCCTATCATAAGGCTAAATATAATCCTAGGAATTCACTTTTATACAGACATCCTGCACATGACACCACGGTGCAACCTATCAGATTTGTAACTAATTTCCATAGTCAATCTGAAGGATTACGTGGGATTCTCTCTCGATCGTGGCCGATTCTGATGGCTGATCCCATTCTATCTAAGATCTTACCTGACCGTCCACTCATCACTTATCGTTGTGCCAGGAATCTCCGTGACCAATTAGTACATAGTCACTATGCCCCTATCCCTCCTCCCAACTTCTTCAGCCATCTTAAAACCAGATGTGGTTGTATCCCTTGTGGCCACTGAGTGGCATGCGTAAATATTGAACGTGGTTCGGTTTTTTGGGACTCCATGGGATCACGTGAATATAAAATACGCAAATATATAACATGCACCACCAAGAATGTGATTTACTTTGCTACCTGCCCGTGTTCTCTAATATATATAGGGTTGACCACTAGACAATTAAAAATCCGGGTGAGGGAACATGTTCTGGGGATACAAGCCGCTATGGAACATGAAGATGTCTCCACTTTAAAAACCTTACCCCGTCACTTCAAATTACATCATCATTGTAATGCCAGTGGTTTGAAGGTCAGGGGTATCGATGTATTGGAGGTAGGGATTCGGGGAGGTGGAATCTCTCGTCGCCTAGCCCAAAAGGAGGCACATTGGATTTGGAGGCTTAATACTGTCCACCCGAATGGTCTTAATGAGAACCTTAGTTTTGCACCCTTTCTGTGACCGCTTCTGTTGCACATCTGTGTCATCTTTCATTACGAATGGTGTGGTTTTTTTATTTTTTTTAATTGATTTATAATTTCTATTTTATTCTAGTTCTCGTCTCTCTGATGATGCCAAATATATAATTCAAGTGGCTTGGTGGAGTCCAACAAGATGCTGACCATACAACTTCAAATTCCTCCTTCTCCTAATTTTCTCACCCCCCCTTCCTTTCTTTTCCCCTCCCCCCCCCCCTTTTTCCTCAATTGTATATGATTACTGTATACCAACATGAAGTATTGTCAGGGTTATATTATTCTCTGTTTTTTATCTGTGTATTATCTATTATATTTGTATATGATTACCGTATACCAATATGAAGTGTTGTCATGGATATATTATCCTGTGTTTATTATTCGTGTATTATCCAGCATATTTGCATATGATTTCTGTATACCAACTTGAAGTATTGCTAGGGTTATATTATCCTTAATTATTTGTATATTATTTATTATATTTTGTATATGATTATTGTATTTCAACATGAAGTACTGTTAGGGATATATTATCCTATGCTTAATTGTGTACTATATGATTGTTTGTATCCTTTGTTAAATTGTATTTTGCATTTTGCATTTTCATATGTAATATTGTATGGCTAATGATTCTATTATTACTACTGGTATTTACCTGTCCCCCTCTTCCCCCCCCCCCCTTTCCTTCCCCTCCTTTCCCCCCTGTCCTATACACATATATGTATTTTCTATATTGATTTATTGAGCTTATTCATTTTGTATGATCATCACCAGTTATTGTTTTATATCCTTGTGACTCCGTTACTGACATGACGCATGCGCGTCTGGCTCCCCCGCTCCCGCGCGGCTCTCGGCGTCTCTAGCCCCTGTGGTTGCCATGGTGCGCCCTCGTGGCATGACGCCGACGCCGCTCGTGACCGCGGCTGCTGAGTCTGTGCATGCGTCACTTCCGGTCAGCTGACGCCGCCACTTCCGGTTTTCGCCGGTATTTATTTGGCCTTGTCTCACCCATGTGTCATGCCCCCTGATGAAGGACTGACCCTCCGAAACGCGCGTCGGGGTGGGTGTACAGTCTGATAGCCGCTGGTGAGTGTCCTTTATTATGTTCTTTACACTTGTGCATTGTGCCCATTGTGGACATATGATGTCCTGATGTTACATGATGAAATATGGACACTTGGTATAATGATATAATGATGATTTTGAGGTTACCATTTCATTAATTATATTACCTTCTTCCCTTTTTACATCAACTTTGCAAACCAGTTTGCTTTCCAGTTCTGTCTCCCTTGCTGTTTAGCCCATTCTGTTTTGGATTTGACACTATTTTTCCTAACATCCCCCTATATGGATTTGTATTCGATTTTTTAACATACTTCTGTCAATAAATTTATATATTTTTCTACTTTATTATGTGTTGACCTATTTATCGCATTTTTTGGAGCTTTTTTGCTCATGGTTGTGCTACTATCGCACATGGACGCTTGCGATCTGCGCACCCTATCTTTAGCATAGGGTGCGCGGATCGTGCGTTGGCCATGCGCTAGTAGGATTTTGGCCTGCACTGCGCACTTTTGAAGGTGCGCCCGTGTGCGCCAAATGCAGCATGTTGCGTTTTGGCGCGCTCGGCGCACCTTCAAAAGTGCGCAGCGCATGCCAAAATCCTACTAGTGCATGGCCAGCGCACCCTATGCTAAAGATAGGGTGCGCAGATCGCAAGCGTCCATGTGCGATAGTAGGCGGCGATGACCGGATGGGGCGGGCAGGGAGATGGCAGGGGGTGGGGCTTAGCAGTGCCGTGCGCTGCGTGGAATAAATGCTAGTGTGAAACTAGCCTTAGTCCACTGTCCCTGATGAGGCTCACAATCTAAATTCCATATCCTTATAATGTAGGAGGAAACCGGAGTACCCAGAGGAAAATCACGCTAACACGGAGAAAACATACAAACTCCTTGCAGATGTTATCCTTGGTGAGATTTGAACCCAGGACCCCAGCACTGCAAGGCTGCAGTGCTAACTACTGAGCCACTGTGCCACCCCAGTTGCATGGTTGCCTATGCAGTGGACTCCTGGGAAACTGGCTGCCGGGGGCGGCGCATGCACTGATGGAAATCTCGGCACCAAGATCTTGGGAGATGAAATCTCAGCGCTGAATTCTCATCTCTCGAGATCTTGGTGCCGAGATCTCCATCTGCACATGCGTTGCCCCTGGCAGCCATTTTCCCAGAGACCATCCCATAGAAACCAAGCAACTGTAGGGGCTCTGGCCTTTCACAAAATGTCGGCAGAGCCCCCCCCAGCACCATGCATCCACAGCACCGAACACCAGCAGCGGAGCACCGCACATGCGATCACCCCTACATCCCAGCCTGCGGCCTGCAGAAAACCTGGGATCTTGCTCCACCACGGTCGGTAAGGTATATCTGCATTATAAGACGCACCCCCATTTTCCCCCAAAATTTTGGGGAAAAAGGGGTCTTGTAATATGAAAAATACGGTATGTCTAATGCCTTAGTCTTACATTAGAGCCTGTTCACACTGTCTTTATTTTCTGAATCCCCTATAGAGCCATAGATTGCAATGAAAGGAATGGAGTTCAAATGAATTCCACACGTGAGGCTTTTTTTCTGAATGTGTCCGTCTGTCCCAACAGCCACAGAAAAGTGGGCACATTTAGACAAGAAAACACAGACTCTGAGGATAGGTGCACACGATCAGTAATCGCTGCGTGTTGGACGCTGTGTACTTGGGCAGCATCGAGATGTTACAGCATAGTGGATGGGGTCTCAAGAAATCCCATGCCCACTATGCTTCCACAGACATCCGCGGCTCTTTCCAGATTGCATCATGTCTATTTATATTGCGGAGATGCGATAAATTCTACCTGTACAATGTATTGGACACAGTGAATCCACATGGGTGAGTGATCACATGTGGAGTCACCTGCGTTCAATAGCCAGCAGTGGACATGTGCTGCATCCAAAGTGCTGCCAATTCCTAATCGTGTGCATCTGGCGTAAGGAAATATATCAGTCAACTTCAGGGAAAAAAAAACAAATTCATTTGTCCTCTGCTGGTGTCAGTGCAGTCTATGGCCCCGTTGGTGATTTGCGTGAATCCTATTTTAGGGTATTCAGACAGGACGTACTGCAGAAGCGCAGTGTGAACGGGGCTTAATATACTATTGTGTGGATTAGTGCAGTCTACTATACTATTCCACACTGTCCCAGTGCAGCAGCCAGACAAGGACAGCGGCCAGAAGGCATTTTTTTTTTTTTATAAATCAGTTGCTGTCATCTTTCAGCATTTCTGCTGTGTTATTTTTCCCTATTCAAATGAATGGGACACCAAAATGCAAGTGAAAAGGCTGCAAAAATGCAGAATATTTCCTGTGAACACTGTAGATCGATCTGCAGCAAAAATGGTGCGTGTGAACAGACACTACAGGGGTTTTCTGATAATTCCACACGGCTCCAGCACTGATGCTCCGGGGGTCTCCGCCAGTGTCAGCACTTGGCTGCAGTGGTTTTGTGGCTCCGGGGGTCTCTGCCAGTCTTAGCACTGGGTTGCAGTGGTCTTGTGGCTCCGAGGGTCTCCGTCAGTCTTAGCACTAGGCTGTAGGGGTCTTGTGGCTTCACCTTATATTTTAGCTGCAAAGTGAATAATAACCATCAGGGACCCCGAACCATCGGCCATGGAGCCAGAGGCGATTTAGCAGAGTAGTTTGGGGGACATGTAGGACTTGTTTTTTAGTCGCTTTTTATTCTGCTGTTTGTGAGGTAGGATGTAGAAAAAGACGGCAATTCTGAAAATGTTTTCTATTATGTGACTGTACGACTCCCTTCACACCACCTATCATATTATTCACAGGTTCCACCTGTTCCCTACAGACGTGGTCAAAATTACTGGTACCCTTTGTTTAATCGCAGAAAAATCTACAATGGTGACAGAAATAACTTGAATCTGACAAAACTAATAATAAATAAAATATCTATGAAAATGAACAAATGAAAGTCCGACATTGCTCTTCAACCATGTTTCCACAGAATTTAAAAAAATAAATAAATATCATGAAATGGGCTTGTACAGTAATTTTGGTACTCTTAACTTAATATTTTATTGCACAACCTTTTGAGGGAATCACTGCAATTCCTGTAACGATTCCTGTAACTGTCAATGAGACTTCTGCACCTCTCGACAGGTATTTTGGCCCACTCCTCAAAAGCAAACCTCCACTTGTCTCATGTTTGAAGGTCACCTTGTAGGTACCAGCAGGTTCCCAGGATGCAGTGACGAGACACGAGACTGAGTGTTGTTTTGGAAAGCAATGTTTATGAACTGGAGCCGCTAGGGCTATACTGAGCAACCAAAAGGGATAACCCCAATTGTCCTCTCAGGGACTCAACAACAATAAAAACACTTTTCTTATTGAGAATGCGACTAACCCGGAAAGGGCGGCTATTATGGGCCATGTAACGGCCAACTATGGGTCCTTATTTCCTAAAGTCAAGTTATCCTTCCGGACGTCCTTCGGTGTCGCTGGTGTGGCTGCTTTGATGTCGCTGATGCGGCTGCTTTGATGTCGCTGATGTGGCTGCTTTGACGTCACAACCGCTGGGCCCAGCTGCTGAAGATCGGTCGTGATCTTAGGGCGCCTCAGCACCCAGGAGAAGTTGGGGCATAACAGGCCCTGAAGGAGTCTTGGAGTTGGGCACAACAGGCCCTGAAGGATCTTTGCCATTGGGGCGCAACAGGCCCTGAAGTAATCCTGAAGTTGAGGGCACAACAGGCCCTGAAGGATCTTTGCCGTTGGGGCGCAACAGGCCCTGAAGTAATCCAGGAGTTGGGGGCACTACAGGCCCTGAAGGATCTCTGTCGTTGGGGCGCAACAGGCCCTGGAGTAATCCTTTGTGGAGATGACCCCCTGTAAACACAGCGGGGTTCGGCCTTTCAGAAAGTATTATCAGGCTCTCGTCTCAAAGCGGGGTTGTGTCGCAGTTCCCAGGAGTGACGGTTGGCAGGCCTCGTGCATGGCTTGGACCTATGCCAAGGTTTCTCCTGTAAGCGGGGAGTAGGCCTCAACTGCCGACTGTGGCGAGGTGACGTCCATTGTGGCCGATGATGAAGAGGCCGCAGCCATGGGCTGAGGCGGGGAGGCAGTGTGCAGGCCGCCGCAGCGGGCTGGTGTGAAGTGACAGCGGTGGCAAGGGGTAGCGGACCAGCCGCAACACAGCGGGGGACAGCGGTAACGGCTGCGGCCAACCGTGGGTGGGGAGCGGCCCCGGATTGGAGTAAAGCACAAGTCTCTTGTTGGTAAGTTCGTTGCTTACCCTCCACAGACCCCTGAAGGTCTCCCTGCTGGTCACCGTCTGTCAAGCTGGCTCTCTCTACCTCCCAGTTTCTTGTTTCGTGTCTGCCTCTCTGCCAACTGACAACTCAGGGTGCTCCCTGCCCCTTTTATACTCATCCCGCCCCTGCTGCCCTGTCACCTTCAGTAGCCCGCTCTCCTCCGTTGTCCCCCGGGTACCGTTCCTTCAGGAACCCAGATGACGGTCCCCTTGGTTCCGGCCCAGACACTCTACGGGAGTCCTCCTCCCTACAACCTTTTCCAGATGGTGTGCTTCAGCTCTTTCCATAGATGCTCAATAGGATTTAGGTCAGGAATCATACAGGGCCACTTCAGAATAGTCCAATGTTTTCCTCTTAGCCATTCTTGGGTGTTTTTAGCTGTGTGTTTTGGGTCATTATCCTGTTGCAAGACCCATGACCTGCGACTGAGACTAAGCTTTCTGACACTGGGCAGCACATTTCTCTCTAGAATCCCTTGATAGTCTTGAGATTTCATTGTATCTTGCACAGATTGTAGACATCCTGTGCCAGACGCAGCAAAGCAGCCCCAGAATATAACAGAGCCTCCTCCATGTTTCACAGTAGAGACAGTGTTCTTTTCTTGATATGCTTAATTTTTCCATCTGTGAACGTAGAGCTGATGTGCCTTGCCAACAAGTTCCATTTTTGTCTCATCTGTCCATAGAACATTCTCCTAGAAGCTTTGTAGCTTGTCAAAACGTAGTCTGGCAAATTCCAGTCTGTATTTTTATGATTTTTTTTTTCCAACAATGGTGTGCTCCTTGGTAGTCTCCCATGAAGTTCACTTTGGCTCATACAACAACGGATGGTGTGATCTGACACTGATGTTCCTTTTCCTCTCGGACTCCTCTTATTTCTTCCTTGACCTGAAAGAGAGCCAACCCTAAGATATGGACTCCTAAGGCAGAAAACGCCTTTGTGTCTTTGAAATAAGCCTTCTGCTTAGCTCTAATGCTGCATCAACTGGAGAATAATAAGCAGTTCTTCTTGGAAGTGGATGATTCTTCCTCAGAAGCCATTCTTACCCAGAAGTCTCTTCCGGCCATATGGTGACCTGCAGCTTCTTTTCTACTTTTCTAAAATCTTCTCTGCTCCAGAATGCAACTATTCAATAGGCAATTAAGAACCATTAGCTATTAAACTGTTTTTGGAGGAGTGGAGGTTTTTTGCTGGAAGGAGCAATGCACAAGGTAGTCATTTAAACTGACCACAAGAATCTAGACTATCTGCAATCCGCACAGCGGTTGAATCACAGCACATACATTATGGGATATGTGTGAGCTGAGCTTTCACAAAGGACACAATCTGCGTTCAAAACAGGCTGCTTGAGACACCATGGAATCTTTTGTTTAATTTTTCCAAAAAAGATTTTTTGACAATTTTATGAAGCTAGAGCTTTCCCTTTTCTTTTTGTACCTACACGTGGTCCCATGGAATCTGGGCTTTTGCCCGCCTAAAGCCCTGGTGAGCTAGTTTACTATTTTTGTCTATCAATATCAGAATCTTACATAGATGAAGTTTCATAAAATATATGAAAATAGAAAGAAGTCAGTTTGAGGATGACATTGAAATAGAGGGTTGGAAGGATCAAAAATTGCCTGTTGGTAGTGACTGGAAATGTGACATGCAGGATATCATTACTCCTTATTCCCTAAAGAGAGAAAAAAAGTCAAAACTGATGAATACCACAATGAAAAAAGATTAAATGATTTATTTTTGCTTTCAATTTATGTATATACCTTTTGCCAATAATTGGTAAACAGGTGATTTGTCATCTATTGAAAATATAAATAATACCATCAATAATGCAATCTAATCAACATCTGTAGAAGACATTTTCTTTCATACTTCTCCATCAACAAAACAGTTACAGAACAAAGTAAAGGTCCACTAATGATATGGTACAAGGGGCATTCATTAAAGATTTCCCCTGACCCACTTCCTGTGGACTGAGAGCAATGAAACTTGGCACAGTTATTATTCCTACTCTACATAGTTGCCACCTAGGGAAACACACTTCGCCCATTTCTTTAAGCAACTGTAAACACCTCACTTGTAGAAGTCGACAGGTTGCGCCAAAAGCCACGTTGTGACTTCGGAAATCAGAGTCTCATCATCTGGAAAATGCTTGCCCTTCAAAAATAACTTCATTGTTGGAAAGAGGTGGAAGTCTGATGGTGCGAGGTCGGGTGAACATGGGGGATGTGGCAGAATTTCAAAGCCACAGGACTTGAGCATGCTTCCATTTGGGCAACATGTGAGTTGTGAACTTGTCCATTGTCTTGCAGAAGGCGGACACCTTATGTGAGCATGCCACATCTCTTGGTTTTGATGGCCTCCCACAATTTCCGCAGCAAGGAAGCATAGTATGCCCAGTGATCATAGTACCCTAAGATCATCCATCAATACTACTCCGTGCTGGTCCCAAAATACTGTGGGTATGACCTTGCCTGCCGAGGGTTGGGCACGTGCCTTTTTTGGAGGCAATGAGTCATGATGCTTCCATTACATCGACTGGACTTTAGTTTCAGAATCATAGTGAGAGACACAGCATTCATCCTGTGTAATCATTCTGTTGAAAAGTTTGAGCATTCGATTCGCTCCTGCTTCTGGAAAGGTGTGAGCAGGTGGGGAACCCAGCGAGTGGATGCCTTATGAACGTGAAGATGGTCTTGGATGATTTTTTCCACGGACCCCACACTAATCTTGACATTTTGAGCTAGGTGGTGAATAGTTAAGCGGTGATTTTCCAAAATGGCAACTTTGACTTGCTGGATTGCGTGTTCATCAACAGAAGAGTGGTGGTCGCCCTGAAGTTGGAGCTGTTTGCACCGAAGTCCGACCACATTTGATTTGGTGATGCCAGTTCTTGACTACATTATATGATAGGGAATCATCACCGTAAACCTCTTTCATCTCATCGAACATCTCCTTTGGTGTGCGGCTTTTCAAGTAAAGGAACTTGATAACTGCTCTGTATTCCACTGGGTCCATTATCAAACCTCACACCACTTCAGCACCTGTAAAATCGAGACCGTTATTATCAGTTCTGAGTTTCAAATTGGCAAGCAACCTATAGAGACTTATATAATTACACATGTACAGTTTCAGCATCCTGTGATAAATAGAAGTGGGTCAGGGGAAATCTTTAATGAATGCCCCTTGTACATGTCAATAGATATTGTACCTGCATTTGTTTTTGCCTTTTTTAATTAATTTTTCTATTTTATTTTGTTTTGTGTTTTTTGGTCTTTAATGCTTTTGCTTTTTTGAATTTTTTCCCTAGGCTCTTAAGGCCCCTTCAAATTTAGCGATTCACCAGCGATCCCGACCAGCGATTTGACCTGGTCAGGATCGCTGGTGCATCGCTAAATGATTGCTAGTGAGCTTCCACACAGGAAGATCTCACAGCGGCAATACAGCGGACGATACTTACCTTTCAGATGCAGCGATCCTGACGTCCTCCGTCTGCGTCCACGCGTCGCTCATCGGCGCCAGCAGGAAGCTCAGCAGGAAGCGCCCGACGAGAAATGGAGCTGCGCGATCTCGCGCGATCAGCAATGGACAGCGGGGGAGCCGGTCGGAGGTAAGTATCACACATAGCGATATTGCTAGCGATATCGCTGCTGCGTCATCAAATCGGTGATGCTTTAGCGATGTTGTTAGCGATATTGCTATGTGTAAAACCCCCTTTACTGCAACATGATCACTAGTTGAGTGGATCAATTAACATAGAATCAAGCTTGAATCAAGCTTCCTGAAATTAACAGTTTCATTCAAATTTGACCACTTTGAGATTCGATTTCCTTTTCACAATAATATCTTGCCTGGCACGATTTCCCACCCTGCTGGAGCATCAAAGAGCAGGTAAAGATAATTTTACCTTGCCGCATGGTATCTCCATAATGCCCTGCCTTTATGACATCTTTGTGAGCGAGAAAATCATGCCCTGCCCAGAACATGTCAGTCGGCCAGGGGGATCCACCTCCTTGTCTGAGACGGCGGGAAAGGAAAGAAAAAGAAGGACCGCCCATGAAGGAGAGAGAGGGAACAGCACATGGGTGCAAGAAGGAACTACCCGGCAAGCAAGAAGGTGAGCAGTGGTGACCCGGAGTGTGGGGTGGAAGCACAGGACTCCCCCAGTCAACAGGATGAAAACTCTGCCCAGCTGCCTGTCATGGATCCGGAGTTCCTTGGAGCGGAGATGGAGACCCTGAGCCGCCAGCTCCTAAGGTTGCAGATCACCGCGGTGTCGAGGTGGACAGAGGTCCTGCTGGAGAAAGTGTCTGGTGTTGTGAGTTCATTTTCCCCTTCACTACTGAGGCCCGAGGAACTCCCTCTTCTGGTGAAGAAAGGTAGTGAGCCTGATTGTCAAACACCTGGGGCTGATGATGATGACTGGCTGAGTGGAGTTAATGACTGGATATAAGGCTGCCGACGCCCTTCTGGCCTGCGGGTGATTTCTCTGTGGACTTCTAGGAAACCAGTCTGATTCCTGCTCATCTAAAGCTAAGATTTCTGCTTTGCCTTTTTGCATTAGTGTTTTGTTTTCCTTGCTTTTCTGGATTCTGCCATTCCCTGCTGGGGTGAGCTGAATCTCCTTTTGCCTGTTGCTCTGTCTTCAGAATATTCCTGAGTACTGACATAGCTTTTTGAAGCCTAGCGTCTTCAGGGCCTTTTTTACTGTCATTTTGTTGGCTCTTATTTTCATAGGGTTTTTCACGGATTGCAGACAGCAGCCTTCCTGTCCTTTCCTATCTAAGCTAGCGTGGGCCCCATCTTTGCTCAGTCTATCTTTCTGTCTGTGTTTTGTTCTTTCTTCTTGCTTCACCGTCATTATATGTTGGGGGCTGCCTATTGCTTTGGGGTCTGCTCTGGGGCAGTGTAGATTTCCCTTTCTGTCTTTAGGCTATGTAGTCAATCCAGCTATCCGGCTGTGATCGAGGGGCCTAGGGCATCGTAGGAGCCCCCCACGGCTACTGCTAGTTGTGTTGATAGGTTCAGGGGTAGTGTTGAGCATTCCGATACCGCAAGTATCGGGTATCGGCCGATACTTGCTGTATCGGAATTCCGATACCGACTTCCGATATTTTTTCAATATCGGAATTCGGCATCGGAATCGGAAGTTCAGTTGATTGACGGCCTGACGTCATCATGATGCGCGGTGTGTGCGCATCATGATGCGCCGTCATTTCGGGCCTTCCGGGGGTCTCTGCCGGCCTGCCGGGGGGCTGTGCCGGCCTGCCGGGGGGCTGTGTGGACTGCCCGGGGTCTGTACCGGCCTGCCGGGGGGCTGTGCCGGCCTGCCGGTGGTCTGTGCACCCTGTGGGGGTCTGTACCGGCCTGCCGGGGGGCTGTGCCGGCCTGCCGGGGGGCTGTGCTGATGTCCGGGGGTCTGTGCAAGCATCGTCCGATGGGACTACAAGTCCCATCGGGCGATGCCTGCTACCATGACAGTGATTGACACATTAGCCAATGATGGGACAGTAGTAGTCCCATCATCCGGCTAATGTGTTAAATGTTAAAAAAAAAAAAAAAATACTACATACATACTACATGCATGCTACATACATACTACATGCTACATACATACTACATATATACTACATACATACTACATACATGCTACATACATACTACATGCATGCTACATACATACTACATGCTACATACATACTACATGCATGCTACATACATACTACATATGTACTACATACATACTACATACATGCTACATACATACTGCATGCTACATACATACTACATACATACTACATACATACTACATACATACTACATGCATGCTACATACATACTACATATATACTACATGCATGCTACATACATACTACATGCTACATACATACTACATATATACTACATACATACTACATACATGCTACATACATACTGCATGCTACATACATACTACATACATACTACATGCATACTACATGCATGCTACATACATACTACATGCATGCTACATACATACTACATGCATGCTACATGCATGCTACATACATACTACATGCTACATACATACCACATACATACTACATACATACTACATACTACATATATACTACATGCATGCTACATACATACTACATGCTACATACATACCACATACATACTACATACATACTACATACATACTACATGCTACATACATACTACATATATACTACATGCATGCTACATACATACTACATGCTACATACATACCACATACATACTACATACATACTACATACATACTACATGCTACATACATACTACATATATACTACATGCATGCTACATACATACTACATGCTACATACATACCACATACATACTACATACATACTACATACATACTACATGCTACATACATACCACATATATACTACATACATACTACATACATACAATACATTCATACAATACATACATAGACATACAGTACATATAACATAGAGTAACATACTTACCAATACTTGTCACATTGTTCCCCGAAGCCATTGTCTTTTCCGGAATAAATATTAACATAACAAACCACAAAAATACTCACCCACGATCCGAAGCAGTCCACGAGTGTGTCCCACGACGATCTTGGGTAGAGAACTGCAGCATCAGATGATGCTGCCGTTCTCTACGGGCTGCAGGAATCCAATGACGGAAGGTAGGTATCCTTCCGCACTGTATTCCTCCGCCACTTAAAAAAAAAAAAATCCCTAGTCTCACTTTATGCCATTGCTGCGTGGGAATTTCCCACACAGCAATGGCATAAAGTGAGACTAGGGACTTTTTTTTTTTTAAGTGGCGGAGGAATACAGTGCGGAAGGATACCTACCTTCCGTCATTGGATTCCTGCAGCCCGTAGAGAACGGCAGCATCAGCTGATGCTGCAGTTCTCTACCCAAGAACGTCGTGGGACACACTCGTGGACTGCTTCGGATCGTGGGTGAGTATTTTTGTGGTTTGTTATGTTAATATTTATTCCGGAAAAGACAATGGCTTCGGGGAACAATGTGACAAGTATTGGTAAGTATGTTACTCTATGTTATATGTACTGTATGTCTATGTATGTATTGTATGAATGTATTGTATGTATGTAGTATGTATGTAGTATATATGTGGTATGTATGTAGCATGTAGTATGTATGTAGCATGTATGTAGCATGCATGTAGCATGCAGTATGTATGTAGCATGCATGTAGTATATATGTAGTATGTATGTGGTATGTATGTAGCATGTAGTATGTATGTAGCATGCATGTAGTATGTATGTAGCATGCATGTAGTATATATGTAGTATGTATGTAGCATGTAGTATGTAGCATGCATGTAGCATATATGTAGTATGTATGTAGCATGTAGTATGTATGTAGCATGCATGTAGTATATATGTAGTATGTATGTAGCATGTAGTATGTATGTAGCATGCATGTAGTATGTATGTATCATGCATGTAGTATGTATATGGTATGTATGTAGCATGTAGTATGTATGTAGCATGCATGTAGTATATATGTGTTATGTATGTGGTATGTATGTAGCATGCATGTAGCATGCATGTAGTATGTATGTAGTATATATGTAGTATGTATGTAGCATGTAGTATGTATGTAGTATGTATGTAGCATGCATCTAGCATGCAGTATGTATGTAGCATGCATGTAGTATATATGTAGTATGTATGTAGCATATAGTATGTAGCATGCATGTAGTATATATGTAGTATGTAGCATGTAGTATGTATGTAGCATGCATGTAGTATATATGTGTTATGTATGTAGCATGTAGCATGCATGTAGCATGCATGTAGTATGTATGTAGTATATATGTGGTATGTATGTAGCATGCAGTATGTATGTAGCATGCATGTAGTATATATGTAGTATGTATGTTGCATGTAGTATTTATGTAGTATGAATGTAGCATGTATGTAGTATGTAGTATGAATGTAGCATGTATGTAGTATGCATGTTGTATGTATGTAGCATGTAATTTTTTTTTTTTTTTTTACATTTAACACATTAGCCGGATGATGGGACTACTACTGTCCCATCATTGGCTAATGTGTCAATCACTGTCATGGTAGCAGGCATCGCCCGATGGGACTTGTAGTCCCATCGGACGATGCCTGCACAGACCCCCGGAGCCTGCACAGACCACCGGCAGGCCGGCACAGCCCCCCGGCAGGCCGGCACAGCCCCCCGGAGCCTGCACAGCCCCCCGGCAGGCCGGCACAGCCCCCCGGCAGGCCGGCACAGCCCCCCGGAACCTGCACAGCCCCCCGGCAGGCCGGCACAGACCACCGGAGCCTGCACAGACCCCCTGGCAGGCCGGCACAGCCCCCCGAAAGGCCCGTACAGACCCCAGAGAGGCTGTACAAGGGCAGGAAAGGGTTTTTCTTATTCCGATACCGGAAGTCCCATAGACTTGAATGGGACTTCCGGTATCGGAATCGGCGATACCGATACTTTTTTTAAAGATCGGCCGATACCATCCGATACGATACTTTGAAGTATCGGACGGTATCGCTCAACTCTATTCAGGGGTCTGCAATCCGATAGCTGCCAACTTCTCTGGTTTTCTGGACTTAGCTAGCATTACTATTTTTGCCTCCTACGGTGACTCAATCATAACAGAATCACCCGCCATACCGCAGATTCTAGGGTACTCAATAGCAGGAAAGAATTGTATAAAAAAAAAAAAAAAAGTGTGTATATTTTTTCCTCTATATCTCTGAGGCCATAGGGGGAATTTCTTTTTTTTCTCTCAATGGAGATAAAGCAATTGTCTGATCGTGTGGAGCAGCTCGCTGCGGAAGTGCGGGGAATTTCCGCCTACCTTGCTCATTCACATGCTGCTGAACCAAAGATTCCTACACCTGATGTATTTTTTGGGGATCGGTCTAAATTTTTGAATTTCAAAAATAATTGTAAATTATTTTTTGCCTTGAAGCCTAACTCGTCAGGGAGCTCCGCGCAGCAGGTTAAAATTGTCATCTCTTTGCTGCGTGGCGATCCCCAGGATTGGGCGTTTTCTTTGAAACCAGATGATCCTATTCTGACTAATGTGAATGCATTTTTTCAGGCCTTGGGATTGTTGTATGACGAACCTAATGCCATTGATCAGGCTGAAAAGACCCTGCTGGCATTGAACCAGGGTCGTGATTCTGCAGAGTTGTACTGTCAAAAGTTCCGAAAGTGGGCGGTACTTACTACCTGGAATGATAGTGCCTTGGCTGCTCTCTTTCGGAAGGGGTTGTCAGAAGCCGTAAAAGATACTATGGTGGGATTTCCTGTTCCCTCTGGTCTTGACGATTCTATGTCTTTAGCCATTCAGGTTGATCGGCGTTTACGCGAACACAGAGCTGCACGAGAGGTGTTGCCACCTGTTGAACAGATGTCTGAACCTATGCAATGTGATAGAGTTTTTTCCAGAGAGCAGCATCAGGAGTTCAGAAAGCGTAATAAGTTGTGTTTTTTCTGTGGAGATGCCTCGCATATTATTTCTGTCTGTCCTAAACGCGAGAAACGATTTGCACACACGTTTTCTGTTGGTGGTGTTCAACCTAAGTTTCTTCTGGCTATTACTCTGATCTGCTCCCTGTCCACATTTTCCGCCAAGGCTTTTGTGGATTCGGGAGCAGCTCTAAACCTAATGGACTTGGATTTTGCTAAACGTTGTGGATTTCCGATGACACCTCTGCAGACACCTATCCCTTTGAGGGGGATTGATGCTACTCCTTTGGCTAAAAATAAACCTCAGTTTTGGACCCAGGTGGTAATGCGGGTCGCCCCAGACCATCAAGAAAATTGCAGGTTTTTGGTGTTACATAATCTGCATGATACTATTGTTCTGGGGTTTCCCTGGTTACAAATTCATAATCCAGTTTTGGATTGGAAATCTGTGTCTGTGGTGAGTTGGGGTTGTCGGTGTGCCTTTAGTGAGGCTCCGGTGTTTTCCACCTCTCCTCAGTCGCATGATGTTCCTGATTATTTGGCGGACTTTTATGATGTATTTAGTGAGAATGAGTCTGCGTCTCTGCCTCCTCATAGGAGTTATGACTGTGCTATTGAACTGAGCCCGGGGTGTAAATTTCCCAAGGGTCGGCTCTTCAATTTATCTGTAGCCGAGCACGAGGCTATGTGATCCTATATTAAGGAGGCGTTGGAGAAGGGTCATATTAGACCATCTTCGTCACCCTTAGGTGCCGTTTTTTTTTTTGTAGCCAAAAAGGATGGATCATTAAGACCTTGTATTGATTATCGTGCTCTCAACAAAATTACTGTTAAATATCAGTATCCGTTACCCCTGATTTCTGATCTATTCTCCAGAGTTAAAGGTGCTTGCTGGTTTACCAAGCTTGACCTCAGGGGGGCGTATAATCTTATTCGCATTAAGCATGGGGATGAATGGAAGACGGCGTTTAATACTCCGGAGGGACATTTTGAGTACCTGGTGATGCCTTTTGGGCTCACTAATGCCCCTTCTGTCTTCCAGTGCTTCATGAACGATATTTTCCGAGATTTTGTCGATAAATTTTTGATTATCTATCTGGATGATATTTTGATCTTCTCCAAGGATTGGGATTCTCATGTGGAACATATTCGGACTGTGTTCCGGATCTTGAGGGAGAATTCCCTGTATGTCAAAGGATCTAAATGCCTTTTTGGAGTACAGAGGATTTCTTTTTTGGGATTTATTTTGTCCCCGTCAACTATTGAAATGGACCCGGCCAAGGTACAGGCCATTTACGATTGGGTTCAGCCCACTTCTTTGAAGGCCCTCCAGAAGTTTTTGGGTTTTGCTAATTTTTATCGGAAATTTATAGCAAAATGTTCTAGTATTGCCAAGCCATTGACTGATTTGACTAAGAAGGGTGCTGATGTGTTAAATTGGTCTCCGGAGGCTGTTTCTTCCTTTCAGGAGCTGAAGCGAAGATTCACCTCCGCCCCGGTTTTGCGGCAACCTGATGTCTCACTTCCGTTCCAGGTAGAGGTGGATGCTTCTGAGATTGGTGCAGGAGCTGTTTTGTCCCAAAAGGATCCTGTAACATCTAAAATGAATCCCTGTGCTTTCTTTTCCCGAAAGTTCTCTCCATCTGAACGTAACTATGATGTGGGGAATCGGGAACTGTTAGCCATGAAATGGGCATTTGAGGAGTGGAGACATTGGTTGGAGGGAGCTAAGCATCAAGTCGTGGTCCTCACTGACCACAAGAATTTGATTTACCTAGAGTCGGCTAAGCGCTTGAACCCTAGACAGGCTAGGTGGGCCTTGTTTTTTACACGTTTTGATTTTGTGGTTTCTTTTCTTCCTGGAACTAAGAATGTCAAGGCTGACGCCCTCTCTAGGAGCTTCTTTGCTGATTCTCCTGTGGTGACCAAGCCTGCTACCATCTTAGGCGAAGGGGTAGTTCTTTCTGCCATCTCGCCCGATTTGAGACGTGCTCTGGAAGAGTTCCAGGAGGACAAACCTGAGCGTTGTCCCAGTGGAAAGTTGTATGTTCCTGACCAGTGGAAGAAGAGAGTGATGTCTGAAGTTCATTGCTCTGCTTTGGCTGGTCATCCAGGTATTTTTGGTACTAGAGATCTGGTGAGTCGGTCTTTTTGGTGGCTCTCCTTGTCTCGTGATGTCAGGAATTTTGTGCAGTCCTGTGGGACGTGCTCCCGGTCTAAATCGTGTTCTCGCTCTAGTGGGTTGTTGATGCCTTTGCCTGTCCCCAAGAGGCCATGGACCCTATTTCAATGGATTTCATCTCTGATATGCCTGTCTCTCAAAGGATGACTGTTATTTGGGTGATTTGTGATAGGTTCTCTAAGATGGTTCATCTTGTACCACTCCCTAAGTTGCCGTCTTCCTCTGAGTTGGTGCCCCTGTTTTTACAACAGGTGGTTCGCTTGCACGGGATTCCGGAGAACATTGTATCTGACAGAGGAGTCCAGTTTGTGTCTAGATTTTGGAGAACTTTCTGTTCCAAGCTGGGAATTCAGTTGTCCTTCTCCTCTGCTTTTCACCCTCAGACCAATGGGCAGACAGAGAGAACAAACCAGACCTTGGAGTCATGTTTGAGATGTTTTATTTCTGCTGATCAGGATAATTGGGTTTCATTTTTGCCCTTGGCAGAATTTGCTTTAAATAATAGAGCTAGTTCTGCCACTTTGATGTCTCCTTTTTTTTGTAACTTTGGGTTTCATCCTCGATTTTCTTCAGGGCAGGTGGAGCCCTCTGCCTGCCCAGGGGTTGACACTGTGGTGGAGAGAATGCACCAGATCTGGGACCAAGTGGTGGATAAGTTATCTCTCTCCCAGGAAAAGGCCCAGCGGTTTTCCAACCGACATAGGACCATTGGTCCCCAATTTAAGGTTGGTGATATGGTGTGGTTATCATCAAAAAATATTGCTATGAAGGTGGCTTCTCCTAAGTTTAAGCCTAGATTTATTGGACCTTACAAGATTTTGGAGATTATAAATCCGGTCTCTTTTCGTTTGGCTCTTCCTGTCACATTTAAAATCCATAATGTGTTCCATAAATCTTTGTTGAAGAGGTTTGTTGAACCTGTTGTTCCGGGGGTTGCACCTCCAGACCCTGTATTGGTTGAAGGTAACATGGAATATGAGGTAGAGAAAGTACTGGATTCCCGTCTGGCTAGACGGAGACTCCAGTATTTGGTTAAGTGGAAGGGTTATGGTCAGGAGGATAATTCCTGGGTCTCTGCCTCTGATATTCATGCCAAAAGATTGGTGTGTGCCTTTCATCGGGCTCACCCTGATCGCCCTGGTGGTGTGGTTGAGGGTTCGGTGACCCCTCCTCAAGGGGGAGGTACTGTTGTGAGTTCATTTTCCCCTTCACTACTGAGGCCCGAGGAACTCCCTCTTCTGGTGAAGAAAGGTAGTGAGCCTGATTGTCAAACACCTGGGGCTGATGATGATGACTGGCTGAGTGGAGTTAATGACTGGATATAAGGCTGCCGACGCCCTTCTGGCCTGCGGGTGATTTCTCTGTGGACTTCTAGGAAACCAGTCTGATTCCTGCTCATCTAAAGCTAAGATTTCTGCTTTGCCTTTTTGCATTAGTGTTTTGTTTTCCTTGCTTTTCTGGATTCTGCCATTCCCTGCTGGGGTGAGCTGAATCTCCTTTTGCCTGTTGCTCTGTCTTCAGAATATTCCTGAGTACTGACATAGCTTTTTTGAAGCCTAGCATCTTCAGGGCCTTTTTTACTGTCATTTTGTTGGCTCTTATTTTCATAGGGTTTTTCACGGATTGCAGACAGCAGCCTTCCTGTCCTTTCCTATCTAAGCTAGCGTGGGCCCCATCTTTGCTCAGTCTATCTTTCTGTCTGTGTTTTGTTTTTTCTTCTTGCTTCACCGTCATTATATGTTGGGGGCTGCCTATTGCTTTGGGGTCTGCTCTGGGGCAGTGTAGATTTCCCTTTCTGTCTTTAGGCTATGTAGTCCTCCGGCTGTGATCGAGGGGCCTAGGGCATCGTAGGAGCCCCCCACGGCTACTGCTAGTTGTGTTGATAGGTTCAGGGGTCTGCAATCCGATAGCTGCCAACTTCTCTGGTTTTCTGGACTTAGCTAGCATTACTATTTTTGCCTCCTATGGTGACTCAATCATAACAGTCTGGGCGGTGGGCAGCCTCACGACCAGCATCCCCGACCCTGGTGGTAGGACCAGACCAGATTGTGTTACCCAGCATAACACCTGATCAGGAACTTTCTCGACCAGGAGTTTGCAGACCTGAGGAACTGCCGTGGAAAAGGAAGTAAAAAATAAAATGGCAGACTAAAAATGTAAATAGTTAAGTTAACCTGTTTGCTCTGTTCCAGCCCGAGGTTGTGCTGTGTTTAACGGGGGGAATGTGGCACCCCTTAGGGTCCAGTCGCCACAGAGGTACTGCACCTCAGCCAGAGGTGTGGTACCCCGCTCTTGGGTAAGGAAGGGACTCTACCCAGTACCCACACACTAGCATCCAACACCATATTCCTCTAGACCAAGGGTGAACTAGGTAGAGGGTGTGGGTGGAAGAAGTAAAGAAGGGGAGGAGTCAGAGAGAGTTGTCATGGAAACGGGAGTCGTTTGGAGGGAGGTAGTCAGTTGGTGATGGGGACTGAAGGATTGAGGAGCACGTCCATAGACTAGGGCAGCATGAGAGAAAAGATGAGAGAAAGACGGGGTCTTAGGGGCACGGGAAGTGAGGAATCCACCCGTGGTGCCAGAATCCACACTGACAGTAGTTCACTGGAGGGACCAGGTCGCAGTAGGGGATTGGCCCCAAACAAGTGGAGAAACTAAGGACTCAGCTAGCAAACCGGAGGCTGTAGTGACTGTATGTGCTACAGCCAACTCCATACACATTTGCTGAAAAGGCAGCCATATAGGATCAAGGGGACTACGAGAACGTCACCTGACAGGATCTGAGGCTGCTAGCTTTGGACACTGTGTGTGAATGCGCAGGGCAGAAGAGGTGGGAGCCAGTACAAAGAGATAGCCAGGAAAGGAACATAAGAAGGGGATTCTGGTACAGTGGACCCCAAATTACCTAAGAGCTGGTTGGACCATCAACTCGGAGGATACAGCACCCAAGCTGGGGATTGTAACTGGAAGAACTGTGAGTAAAAGTGTGAAGACTGCACTCCGCTGTGTCCTCAGATTATTTACTGCGTCTTCTGCCCTGCACTACAAGCACTACCAATATATTTAACACTATAATTGCTCTGGGGCACAGCTCTTCCCATGGAGAGCTGTATCAACTCTGCTGCATTACCAGCAGCGCCAGCGCGGCCTCCTTAAGCAGAGTCGGTTCTCTCCTTATTGCCAAATACCACGGGTGGTGTCACGAATATATTTCCCCATAAACTACTACCCCCATCTTTTATTTACATTGCACGCCCAGGGTCATGGACCGGGTCACTGTTGCCGTGACATATCCCCTGAAGGACTGACCGGCCTGGTACTGAGTAACCCCGGCCCTAAGGGGCACTGTATGAGCATTTAAGATATGTGACCATGATCATGAAGAAAAGCATTTTGGATGCAGCTCACCTGCGATGCGTTCAAAATGCGATGTTCTACATTAAGAGCAGAGTGGATGTGATTTAAAAAAATCCCATGCCCACTATGCTTCTATTTAACGCTGCTTACACTCACCCGCGGTGTCAATTATCTGCTGCTGAGAGGGTAGTCTCCCTCCGCTGCATAGCTTCACCCAGAGCCATTCATTAGATGTGGTAAATCCACATGGTTCACTGCTATTTCCTGATTATGGGCATGTAGCCTTATGATCAGCAGGGTTCTCTCTCGTGTAGAAAGTAAGCACTTAAGGTCAATGGGGTAATCTCTCTTTTCTGTAGGGTAAAAGTTCTTATGGTCTCATCTCTAATGATCACACCTCACTGTAAAATAATCTGCTATGTAAAATGTACATATTAGGGGATAAGATAAAACTGGGTGTGTGCACATGCTGCCGATTTTTTCTGCAGAAAAATCCGCAGCGCTTAGCAGAAACCGCAGGGCAAAACGCATGCAGTTTTCCCTGCGGATTCCTATACTTTGTCCAGCGGATTGTATTGCGGTTCGGGCTGTGCGGATTGTGGAAGGAGAGAAAGAGAGAGAAGAGAGAGAGAGAGATTTTTGGTATGTTCGTTCTTCCCGGAATGAAAACTGCAGCTGCGGATCCGCAAAAAAGAAGTGACATGCTGCGGAAAATAGACCACAGCATGTGCACAGCGGATTTGGTTTTCCATAGGTTTACATGGTACTGTAAGCCGCATGGAAAACTGCTGCGGATATGCAGAACCAGGGCCGCCATCAGGGCATTACTGCCCTGACTGGCGTATGGGGCCCGGCGGGCAGAGGGGGCCCGCATCGGGCCCGGTATCTTCTCTGCTCACCGGTCCCCTACCGGCAGGTAAACTGGGCCCTGGCTAGCGGCGCTGCAGGCGGCAGCTAAACGCTATTGACATGCGGGCCCGGCGGCCCGCATGTCAATAGTTAACAGCTGCCAACCAATTGGAGGCTGGCAGCTGACGTCAGCCGCAGCGTGCACCTCACCGGCATCTGACGTCAGTGTCAGTCGCCGGCTAGAGGGTGCTGCAGCGTGGAGGGATGAAGGGAGCCTTGCCCGCCGCTGGACCGCAGCCAGATAAGGAGAACTTTTTTTTTACAGCGGCGATCCAGGGGGCCCGGGGGCAGAGTGCTGGACTGGGGGCAGAATGCTGGACTAGGGGCAGAATGCTGAACATGGGGCAGAATGCTGGACTGGGGGCAGAATGCTGAACATGGGGCAGAATGCTGGACTGGGGCAGAATGCTGGACTGGGGCAGAATGCTGGACATGGGGGCAGAATGCTGGACACTGGGGCAGAATGCTGAACATGGGGCAGAACGCTGGACTGGGGCAGAATGCTGGACTGGGGCAGAATGCTGGAATGGGGTAGAATGCTGGATATGGGGCAGAATACTGGACATGGGGCAGAATGCTGAACATGGGGCAGAATGCTGGACTGGGGGCAGAATGCTGGCTATGGGGCAGAATGCTGGCTATGGGGCAGAATGCTGAACATGGGGCAGAATGCTGGACTGGGGCAGAATACTGGACATGGGGCAGAATGCTGGACATGGGGCAGAATGCTGGACATGGGGGCAGAATGCTGGACATGGGGGCAAAATGCTGAACATGGGGGCAGAATGCTGGACATGGGGCAGAATGCTGGACATGGGGGCAGAATGGTGGACATGGGGGCAAAATGCTGAACATGGGGCAGAATGCTGAACATGGGGGCAGAGTGCTGAACAGGGGGGCAGAATGGAGATACAGGGCATGATTGGAGACAGATCGCACAGAATCATGGGGCAGGATGGATACGATGGAGATCATATGGGGGCAGAATGGATACTCATGAGGGCGGGATGGGAGAACACATGACTAAAGCCAGGAATGAGACACGCGGGGGTCAGGATGGGGGATATTATTACCATAGGGGCTAATTAAGGGATATTATTACTGCAGTGATGTAGTTAATTTTTTGAGGATACTGTTTTAAATGGGGGGGCGGTCTTGTTACTGTGCAGAGTGACACTATGTCGCCTTTTTTTCTTCATGTGGTGTAATGTAGAAGTTGGGAAAAAATAAGTAATGTGTTCTGCAAGCGGAGCTCTAGATAACCGTGTTATTTCCTGCAGAGACGAGTCCAGGCTGGAAGACATGATGGCTATCTGTGCTGGATGAATGAAAAGCAAGGATGAAGGACTTCACCTAGAGACGTCACTAGTGAGTTAGTGTGTTACCTGTACATTGACACTATACATTGTATACTATATATATATATATATATATATATATATACACACAGTGGTCCTGTGTATAATGTCACCAGTGATCACTGTGTTACCTGTACATTATATACGGAGCTCCTGTGCATAATGTCATTGATCAATATATTACCTGTACACAGACGCTGCATACTAAATACAGATCTCCTGTGTATAATGCCACTTATGGTGATAGTATTATGGTTTTTTTTATTAATGATCAGTATTGTAGTATTCAGTCACCATGTGGTGGTAATATGTGGTCTGGGCATGGTGCGGTGGTATTTGTCCCTTGTGTGTGCTATTATTTGGTCACTTTGGTAGTAATATGTGGTCTGGGCATGGTGTGGTGGTATTTGTTCCTTGTATGTGATATTATTCGGTCACTATGGTAGTAATATGTGGTCTGGTCATGGTGTGGCAGTATTTGTTCCTTGTATGTGGTATTATAGGTCAATATGTGGTGGTAATATGTGGTCTGGACATGGTGTAGTGGTATTTGCTCCTTGTATGTGATATTATTGGTCATTTTACAAATTGATAAATAAATAAAAATATACCTAAAGTGTATTGCATATTTTAATAAATATTTAATAGGTTACAGTAGAGTAGGGCCTGGCCAAAAGTGTCTACCCTGTTATGGTGGCGGCTTAAAAAAATCTTTTGCCAAAGCAAAAACTGCCGACTATATGTGTGATTTGGTGATGGGAACTGTTAATGTGTGATAGGTGAGAAGTGGAGTTTTTCCAAGAGAGAGCGGTGGGACTGTGGACAGTTTGAGGGGTGGAGGCGGGGCTGGGTGGAGCCTGGGTGGAGTCTCAAGGGGGCCCCGAAAATGTTGCCAGTATGGGGCCCCGAAATTCCTAGTGGCAGCCCTGTGCAGAACCAAAACCGCTGTGGATCCGCAGCAAAAACCGCAACGTGTGCACACACCCTAAGAATCCTTATTGTGAGTATATAATGAAAAACCAAGGAGGCTGAGAAAATATTCTGTTGGAACCTTAGCAGACACAGGCTGTTTTACTGAAATATTGACATACAACTCACACTCATGAAGTGAACAATTCATAAAGTAGAATTGCTGTGTATGTAGCTTTTTAATACTAAAGAATAACTTCAACAAACATGCAAGAAGATTGACATGAGTGCCTCATAAGTCAATTATGTATATTGTATTGATTTTGTACTTCTTTATAAAACCTCTTTATATATTAAGAGAATACATATAAAAAGACACAGGTATAATAACAGAGATTGTGAGATTGTCGCCACTTTGCTTTCATCTTTTATTTTTGTCACAGCAGCAACAATTGTTTTTTTTTTTGTTTTCTGAGAAGAAACTTAAAGAGTTGGTCTAGTAACATAGAGGGCAAATTGTTGTCCCATTTTCTGAAAGTAATATACACTTGTGTCCTAGATTTGAACTCCAACTCTCCTCAGGTGTGTCCTTACAGATATCAGACCAGCGAAAACCAGCTTATTGAAATATTCCCTACACGGAGACTGCTGAATTTTGACTTGTACACTCGGCACGATGTAACAAAGTTATAATAGTCGAGTATAAGATAATTCACAAAGAGTAAAATTAGGCAATTTTTAGCAATCCATCAAAAACAATTACTATAAGTTTTACTGTTATTTAAAAGAAAATAGGCTCAACCAAACACAAAATATTTCCCCTTCCAGATCCTCCTTAACCCCTGTGTAAAAAAAAGTAATAAATTGCTAAAAGTTCATAATCTAGCACATATTCTAGCACCGTATTCTCGTAACATGCCGGTATTATTGTCTTTGCATTCTCTTTACCTACATTAACTTGTTTTGTGTTTTTAAGGCGATCTCTAGTTTTGTAAAAGGAAGTTTATTGGAATGAGCTTAAGTTGTACTTGGCATGTAATGTTAAGCAGTAATTTTCTCAAGGAGCAGATTTCTATGCCTCAATGGATTTCACATTCTGCCTTCCGTGATTGGTTAGAGTGCACTGCTTAATCATAGAGAGTGTGGTGCAGTTGTTCAATGACTGAGCCATAGTCCTCTCTACATCCTCCCTGTATTTCTACGGTCTGCACAGGATAGGAAGAGGAAGCTGATCGTGATCATTGCTCAGCGTTCGCAATCTCTGGTAAGAGCACAATTTGTGATGCATAAATCTACAAATTTCAGGTGCAGCCACACCCAATCCACACTCATTCTCCACCTCTCCATGCTCTTTTTCCCATGTCTCTGTGCCCCACTCCTTGCTGCTCTGAATGAAGAAACTTCCCAGAATAGTGGATTTCTGGTCTATTGCACGAGATTTGAGAGTTACTCCGATAAGCTCCCAGATGTTCAGTAATAAGTGATAAGTAGAGTAGTGACGGAAGGAGGAAGAAAATAAAGAGTGAAAGTCTTGACACTCCTCAGTACCTCCTTGCAACTTGAAGAAGCTCCTGTAGTAATAAGTGTGCAGACTCATTACCATTTATGTGACATGGGCTATACAGTTGTGGCCAAAAGTATTGACACCCCTGCAATTTTGTCAGATAATACTCAGTTTCTTCCTGAAAATGATTGCAAACACAAATTCTTTGGTATTATTATCTTCATTTAATTTGTCTTAAATGAAAAAACACAAAAAGAATTGTCCAAAAGCCAAATTGGATATAATTCCACACCAAACATAAAAAAGAGGGTGGACAAAAGTATTGGCACTGTTCGAAAAATCATGTGATGGGAAAAATCAAGTTAATGGGATTGAGCAGCAATACCGCAACCTGTGGACAGATGTGGCTTTTTTCTCCTTTTTGTAAGATGAAGCCATGTTTTCTTGTTTTGGATAATTCATTTATATTCTTAAAATTTCAACATGGGAATATTATGCTTAAAGTAGTATTCTCAGCTCCAATATCCTATACCAATATGTAGTAGGTGTAATAATAATATTAGCAAATACCTAAAATTAGAAATGTAGTATAGCTCTTTTGATACACTATATCAATTACCCTGTATGCAGGGCATTGCAGTAGCTTAGGTTATCCATGGTTAAAACCACTCATATAGTGACAGTTAGTTAGTTGGTAGTGGTCATGGATAACTAAGCTAAAGCAATGCCCTGCACATGGGGTAAGCGACATAGGTTATCAGGAGAACTACACTACATTTCTAATTGGAGGTATTTGCTAATATTATTAATATACCTATTTTATATTCAGATAGGGATTTAGAGTAGGGAATACCCCTTTAATTGCCACTTTGAAAAGGATGAATGGAACCATAAAAATACTTTTTTATTGACACTATTGAAACTTTCTTCATATATGCACATAAATATAATTCTTGTATTGCACAGAAGTTGCCTGAATATAGTCAGATCCATAGTGTGAGGTGCCAAGGGGAGAGGTACTAGAAAACAGGTATGTTTCTCCCCGTTTCATTTCATATGTCTCCCTGTACTGATGATGAAGCCAGTTTATTTCACTGTAATCCAGTCCTGGTTTCCTTAGTGATCAGCATGGAAAGGACTGGTAGTTCCCCCTCCACTAATTCAATACAGGTTTTGGTTTCCTGACTGGTCCAGCTGATATAATCAGGAGGAGCTGGGATCTCTCAGTCTATCGTCTGCTGAGCTGGGAGCTGACACAGTAAGATAACATGGACTTGTTTGCTGTTATATAGGTTTATTTTGTAGTTAGCCTGCTATTGTTAGTTAGTGGCCAGACGGCCTTAGACGTTTTATTTCATGTTTGGCATGTGTAACATTGGATAACAAGTGTGCACAATAAAGATGCCGTGTCCATATTGCTAGTCTGCTGAAGTGACTTCATAGCCACACGCTTGTGCCAAAGCAAAGATCCCCAGCTGAGCTATCTATTCCCCACAAATGGTGTTTCGAATGCGGGCACTTGTGGCTGCTGGACTGTGACTGCAGAGAAAACGCTGTGTATGTCCTGGCTGAAAGCTTCTGCGCTTTTGAAGAGCCCAGAGTCCAGTAATATGGAGGAACTAGTGAAGCAGTTATTGCAAGCAAATGTGCAGCAACAGCAGACTAATACTTGCTTCCAGAAGGCTCTGGAGCAGCAACACCAGATGCAGCAAGAGCAGTTGGAAGCAATAAAACAGGCCTTGGTTCGGCAACCCCGAGATGAGGGAGACCGTGCACAAAGCGCTGCTAGTGCGCAGAAAGCCGTACAGAAGACTTTGCTTAAAATGACCGCAGACGATGATGTGGAAGCATACCTCACCGTGTTTGAACGTATTGCAGAACGTGAGCACTTACCACTGGACAGATGGGCTGAGGTAGTTGCTCCATTTCTGAGCGGAGATCCACAAAAAGCCTATTACGATCTGAGTGGAGCGGATGCTATGGACTAATCAAACTCAAAGGCGAAATCCTGGCAAGGCTGGGAGTAAACACGTATGTACGTGCACAGAGGGTGCATTTATGGAATTTTGTGGAGCATCAGCCAGCCAGCTCACAAATGCATGATCTCATCCATCTAGTAAAAAAATGGCTGCAACCGGAGGCTTTAACGTCCGCACAGATGGTGGAGCGTGTTGTTCTAGACAAGTACCTGCGGTCCTTACCCGCTAAGATCCAGAGGTGGGTTGGACAGGGTGACCCAACTACCGCTGACCAGTTGGTGAATATGGTCGAACGCTACAATGCTTCTGAAAGCCTACTCCAAGGGACGTTAGCACCCCACTGGCCCCCCAAGAAATCGCTGGAGAGTCCTGCGAAACCTACTCCATCTTCAAAAGAAGAGAACGTCACGATGAAGGGTAGCAGACCTACAAAGGACTATGGAGGTGGTACGGGCTCACATCAAGCCAGCAGACCTCGTCTGGGATCTCCATCGAGGAGACAAGGGCCTATACAATGTTGGCGATGTCGCAGGCTTGGCCATGTAGCAGCTAACTGCCCAATGACTACAGAGCCAATGGACTGTAATGCTATGAGGCGTCTTTCATTATATGTGCAGTCAGTCTGTGTGGCGGAGACCCTCACGGGAAATGAACAACACGTGTGCCATGTCGAGGTTGACGGTTATAGTGTGAATGCCGTCTTGGATTCCGGCAGTCAAGTAACTTTGGTACATGCCAGTTTGGTGGACTCTAGCGCCCTAACGAACTTAACCGTGGGCATTAGTTGCATCCATGGGGATACTAAGAACTACCCCACTGCCTGGGTTACTCTTGCCACGCCAGTAGGGACGAAAAGACATCAGGCGGCAGTCATAAAGTCTATGGGACACAGTGTAATCCTGGGGAGAGACTTTCCCTTATTTTGGGACTTGTGGAACTTCAAAAGTGGCATGAACCCTCTAGTTGAAGACGGTGCTCCGGAGCTAGCCCCTGAACCATTGCAGCAAGACGACGGAGAACTCATCTCAGAGGAAGTACTAGAATCTGTGGACTCTCCTCTGGCTGTGTATGCAGGCGAGGCAGACCAGCTAGAGGATGTTTTAGAAATGCCTGACCTTGAGGTGGCCCGTGGTAAGTTCGGGACCGCTCAGCACCAGGATCCCACTCTAGCAAGGGCGTGGGAAAACATAAAGGTCTCCGAGGGAAGACCATTGTACCCAGGGGCTCAAAACGAGTTCCCACACGTGGCGGTGCAGCAGGATATGTTGTATCACATAGACAAGGTGCGAGGGGTGGTGGTAGAACAACTAGTGGTACCTAAGTCCTTTCGCCAGGTAGTTTTGGAGTTGGCACATAAACATCCCTTGGGAGGACACCTGGCGGTAGAAAAGACAAAACACCGTATTCTGCAACGTTTCTTTTGGCCGGGTCTAGTGGGAGACGTGACCCAGTACTGTCGGTCATGTCCTACGTGTCAATTGACCGCACCTATGTCACATTTTAGAAGCCCCTTAGTGCCCTTACCAATAATAGAGGTGCCCTTCGAGAGGATAGCAATGGATATAGTCGGTCCATTAGTTAAATCTGCCAGGGGTCATCAGTACATTTTGGTAGTATTGGATTACGCCACGCGTTATCCCGAAGCAGTGCCCTTGCGGAATGCCAATGCGAAATCAATTTCAAAGGAGCTGGTTAATATGTTTTCCCGCACTGGCATTCCGAAAGAGATACTTACGGATCAAGGGACCCCCTTTATGTCTCGTATACTTAAGGATTTATGTAAACTGCTAAAAATCTCCCATTTGCGTACCTCAGTATATCACCCTCAGACTGATGGTTTGGTGGAGCGCTTTAACAAAACCCTAAAGGGAATGTTGAAAAGGGTGGTGGATAAGGACGGGAGAGATTGGGATGCCCTACTACCATACCTCCTGTTCGCTATACGTGAGGTACCCCAATCCTCCACAGGCTTTTCACCTTTTGAGTTGGTTTATGGGCGGTGTCCTAGAGGCCTGTTAGATATTGCCAAAGAGACTTGGGAACAAGAGGTAACTCCTTATCGCAGTGTAATTGAACACATAACACTTATGCAGGACCGAATTGCAGCAGTTATGCCAATAGTTAAAGAGTGTTTAGAGCGCGCACAACATGCCCAAAGCACGGTATACAACCGAGCGGCAAAAACACGAGTCTTTCAACCCGGAAACAGGGTGTTGGTATTGGTGCCTACCATAGAGAATAAATTTCTTGCGAAATGGCAGGGACCATACGAAGTGCTGGAACGAGTAGGTGAAGTAAATTATAAGATACACCAACCAGACAAGAGAAAGCCCGAACAAATATACCACATAAACTTGCTTAAGGCCTGGCGGGACAGGGAGAGTCTGGTGGCAGGAGCTGCCCTTGAGGATGGGCCTCGAGGGGCACCACCTTCTAAGGTAAAGGACCCCCAGGTAGCTCCGCCAGAAGTGGGTATTGCAGACACGCTATCCGAAAGGCAAAAACGAGAGACCAGGGAGTTCATACAGAGGAACGCAGATATTTTCTCGGAACTTCCTGGCCGGACTCACCTAATTAAACATGACATTATTACTGATCCACAGGCGCGGGTACGGCTTAAACCATATCGAATTCCGGAGGCTCGGAGACAAGCCATTGCCCAGGAAGTGAAGAAGATGTTAGAGCTCGGGGTCATTGAGGAGTCCCGGAGTGATTGGGCTAGCCCTATCGTACTGGTGCCCAAACCCGATGGGACTATCCGATTTTGTAACGATTTTCGGAAAGTAAACGAAGTATCGAAATTCGATGCCTACCCGATGCCAAGAGTCGATGAACTGATAGAGAGACTGGGTTCGGCTAGGTACATATCTACTATTGACTTAACAAAAGGTTATTGGCAGATTCCCCTCACGGAATCAGCCAAAGAGAAAACTGCCTTTGTTACGCCCCAGGGATTATTCCAGTACCGAGATATGCCATTTGGGTTGCATGGTGCCGCAGCCACCTTCCAACGTCTAATGGATATTGTCCTAAAACCCCATGGCCAGTATGCATCTGCGTACTTGGACGACATTATTATCTTTAGCAATGACTGGGACACACATTTGTCAAAAGTACAAGCCGTCTTAGACTCCTTAAAAACAGCTGGGTTGACTGCCAATCCCAAGAAATGTACGTTGGGATTGGAAGAGGCTCGCTATCTGGGATATAGCATAGGGAGAGGCGTCGTGAAGCCTCAAGCCAATAAAGTGGATGCTATTCAAAATTGGCCACGACCGGTAACCAAAAAACAGGTTGGAGCTTTTTTAGGGATCGTTGGTTATTATAGGCGGTTCATCAAACATTTTGCGACCATCGCAGCTCCTCTGACAGATCTTACTAAGGGGTCGAAATCTGTCACAATAAAGTGGAACGCAGAAGCAGAGGAGGCCTTTCAGCGATTGAAAACAGTCCTCTGTGACCAACCAGTGTTGGTTGCACCAGACTTTAAACGGGAGTTTATTGTCCAAACAGACGCCTCTGGGGTGGGCCTCGGCGCGGTTTTGTCTCAAGAAGTAAATGGCGAGGAACACCCAGTGGCCTATCTAAGCAGAAAGCTTACGAGAGCAGAAAAGAACTACAGTGTAGTTGAGCGGGAAGCCCTGGCTGTGAAATGGGCCCTGTGCACCTTGCGCTATTATTTACTAGGTCGCCAGTTTAGGCTAGTGACGGACCATTCGCCCCTAACATGGATGTCCCGGGCAAAAGAAGGCAATGCACGGGTGACACGCTGGTTCTTAGCATTACAAGGGTTTAAATTTTCCGTTGAGCACAGGGCGGGCACAGCGCACAGAAATGCAGATGCGTTGTCTAGAACGCACTGCTTGGTGACTCGTCGTGTCCGACCCCACGGGCTCGAACAGAGGAGGGGGGTGTGTGAGGTGCCAAGGGGAGAGGTACTAGAAAACAGGTATGTTTCTCCCCGTTTCATTTCATATGTCTCCCTGTACTGATGATGAAGCCAGTTTATTTCACTGTAATCCAGTCCTGGTTTCCTTAGTGATCAGCATGGAAAGGACTGGTAGTTCCCCCTCCACTAATTCAATACAGGTTTTGGTTTCCTGACTGGTCCAGCTGATATAATCAGGAGGAGCTGGGATCTCTCAGTCTATCGTCTGCTGAGCTGGGAGCTGACACAGTAAGATAACATGGACTTGTTTGCTGTTATATAGGTTTATTTTGTAGTTAGCCTGCTATTGTTAGTTAGTGGCCAGACGGCCTTAGACGTTTTATTTCATGTTTGGCAAGTGTAACATTGGATAACAAGTGTGCACAATAAAGATGCCGTGTCCATATTGCTAGTCTGCTGAAGTGACTTCATAGCCACACGCTTGTGCCAAAGCAAAGATCCCCAGCTGAGCTATCTATTCCCCACAATAGATATATCATTGTTCTCAGCTGGAATGTTAATGGTTGCAGTTAACAATAAATCTTCCTTTTTTCTAAAATACTTATCATTAATAGTTTGGGTACATGTTGGGAAGTTAAACATAGATAATAATATAATTATATTGTAAGGAAAGCACCCTTTCATATACTATATCTCTTTAAATGTTAGATTAACACTCATGAGCATGAGGTCAGAGTTTTTACAAGTTTGCTACACAAACCATTGAAAACTGTCTGTGCTTCAATGGACCATTCTGCTATTTTATATCTTTAGTATTTAGGTAAGCCCATCTGGTTTCATTTTCAAAGTGGTTCATTAGTACAACAAATAAGACTTGACAATAGTCTGCACTTTGCCTTTTCAAGAGTTTAAAACTGAGGATCAGAACATATACAGTATTTAATGTTAATCTACTGTAACATAAAGATCATAATTTCTGCATAAATAGTGGTATGAGCTTCTGTCATGATCTATCAATCTAATATATAAAGCTCAAGTGTATGTATGTATGTATGTATGCGTGTATGTATGTGTGTATGTATGTGTGTATGTCCGGGATTGGCATCCGCACCGTCACAGCTACAGCCACAAAATTTGGCACAGTCACACGTCTGGACCCCGAGAGTGTCCTAGGCTATGTCGTGAGGCGAAATTTTAACCCCGCGCGTTCCAATTCACCAAACAATTTTGCCCCTATCTACATAATGGGGAAAAAGTGTGTGTGCATCAAGCCCCGCCATTCATTATGATGTCACAATGGTTGCCATGGCGACGCTGATTCATCATAGGTTGCAATGGTGACGGTTATGTCATAACGGTTGCCATGGTGATGATGATGTCATAATGGGTATATGGGCACGGGACTATGGGATGGAGGATGTGTGATGAGTATATGGGCACGGGACTATGGGATGGAGGATATGTATGATGGGTATATGGGCACGGGACTATAGGATGAAGGATATGTATGACGGGTATATGGGCATGGGACTATGGGATGGAGGATATGTATGATGGGTATATGGGCACTGGACTATGGGATGGAGGATATGTATGACAGGTATATGGGCATGGGACTATGGGATGAAGGATATGTATGACGGGTATATGGGCTATGGGCACGGGACTATGGGATGGAGGATATGTATGATGGGTATATGGGGATGGGACTATGGGATGGAGGATGTGTGATGTGTATATGGGCAGAAGAAATATGAGAGAGACCTTGGTGACTTTGACGCCAATAAGATTTTTCGGTGACAATTTAAGAAGGAATCAGTAAAAGGGAATTTATCAAGAAGCTCGTCTATTATATCCTCTTCATCCCTGAGTGAAGGTGGTGGACGAATTATGAAGGGAGGTATGGTCCCAGAACAAGGCAATTTTATAAAAAGAATTCAACTCACAGGAAATATGAAAAAGATTCTGTCAAGGTGATTAGTTTGTCTTCACATTTGTTGACAGAGGTACAAGAGAGTGTGCTATACAAGGGATTGACCTTTTCCCCTTCATGTAATCTAGATCAATTTACCGTCACAAAAGATTTGAACCTTTTTGCCAGAAAATTGGTTTTAAAGAAATTTCATTGCAAGAGCAATGCTGATGAAATGCTGTCTAGTAATGAGGAGCAACAGGCTTTGGGGATTCTGGAATCCTTGATTGAAGAAAATACCCCGTCAGTAAGTAATAATTTCCCTATGAAATTCATTAATAGATCAAAAAATTTTCCACCTCTTACTTCGGTCCTTGCTGTGGAAACATTTGCAAAGATGGTTGCAATGGATATTGAGAAATTAAGTAGGTCCAAGGGTATTGGATTTAACAATATGTCGAGATCTGAAAGAATTGCACTTAATGAGCTATGTAAGTGGGATGACGTTGTCTTCAAAATGGCCGATAAAGGAGGTAATATTGTTATCTGGCCTAATACCATGTATGAGGCACAGGCTTATAAACTCTTATTGAATCCATCTGAATGCAAATTACTTCATTTCAACCCATTAGGTGGGTTTAAGAGTGAACTGATGGAAATTTTGATTCGGGCCTATGAAGACAACGTCATCCTTAAAAAACTAGTTGAAATTCATGAAAAACTTAGCCCGCAATTAGCGACATTCTATTTAATACCGAAGGTCCATAAGAATCCTTTGGATCCACCGGGGAGACCAATCATCGCAGCCAACGAGGGCTTATGTGAAATCATTTGTGAGATTGTCGAGTATTTTTTAAAACCTCTAGTTTATCAGTTACCCTCCTTTATTAAGGATACCACTGCTGCCTTAAGTCATTTGGAGAATATCCAGTTGACAGAAGAGATGTGACTGCAGACGTCGAGGCTCTCTACTCGTCGATTAGGCATTGTGATAGATTGAAGGCAGTTGAAAAATATCTTCGATCTAGCAATATTGATGATGAGATGTCATCGTTCATCTGGTCATTACTCAAATTTATTTTGACACACAATGCATTTATTTTTCATGGGAAAGTTTTTTTTGCAGCAGAGGGGCACTGCAATGGGGACCTGGTGTGCCCCCTCTTACACCAATCTTTTCATGGGGGCATGGGAGTGGTCGGTTTTTCAGGGAGACGTGATCTATGGGGTTGATCGGGTCCATAATTGGATCCGCTATATTGACGACATACTGTTCATATGGGAGGGTCCTGTTGTGGATCTTGAGTTATTTATGAGTCAACTTAATAACAATGATCAGAATATCAGGTTGTTGTACAAATTTGGGCGTCAAATTGAATTCCTGGATTTATCCATTGCAGTGCTCCCAAATGGCCGCCTTTCCACGAATGTTTTTCGAAAACCAACATCTACCAATTCTTTACTACATTTCTCATCGGCCCATCCAAGATCCACAATACAAGGCATACCAATTGGACAGTTCTTGCGAATTAAGCGGATTTGTTCGGAAGAACCTTATTTTGAGGAACAATCTGAGATTTTAAAAAGGCGTTTTTTGGATCGTGGTTATAGCCATAGGGCCATCAAAAGGGGCTATATGAGGGCTAAGGCAACAAAGAGAGAACAATTGCTACATAAGAATGAACCCATTGCTTCTTGCAATGATGAGGGTATTCAGGTAAGGTTTATTACCAATTATAATAACAAGTGAAATGAATTGAGGAAAATTGTAGAGAAACATTGGGGGATTTTGTTTACTGATCCGACCTTGAAACAAGTTTTGCCAAACAATCCATCATTGGTAGCCAAGAGAGCCCCTAATTTGCGGGATATATTAGTCCATAGCTTCTATGATCCTAAGGGAAGAATGAGGACTAATAGAAATTGGGAACATAGCGTTTTTTTCCCATGTGGGATGTGCAAAGGGTGTGCCAATATGAAAAAAAGTTTTGGTTTTCATAATTTTGATCACTCTAGAAAATTTGTCATCTGGGCCCATATTACATGCTCCACCAAGGGTGCAATATATTTTGCCGAGTGCCCATGTGGGAAAATTTATATCGGGATGACAAGTAGAGAGTTGAAAGTTAGAGTTCGGGAGCATTGTCTTGATATAGACAAAGCAAAATCTGTTACAGATATTTCCTCTTTAAAGACTCTCCCGAAGCATTTCAGAAAGTACCACCAATGCAATTCTAGACTTTTGATTGTAAAAGGGATTGATGTTGTTGACATGGACCTAGAGGGGGAGATATGTCCAAAAGATTTGCTAAAAAGAGTGTCAATGGATTTTCAGGTTGGGGACATTAGCGCCCCAAGGGCTTAATGAAATGTCTGGTTTTGGCGCATTCTTATGATTTATTGGAAGTATGGGGTAGGGCGGTGTTTTCTTATTTTATTCATTGATTCAATTGTTTTTAATTATGTTTTATTTATTTGGTTTTTAATATTTTTTTCATGTTGCCATTTTAGTGGTATTGGGGTATTTTCACCATTGATGATTGGGAGCAGCTGCCGGTGGTTGGATTCAGCTTTCAAGATATGAGAAGACCAAGGACTTTATCTAATGAGAATTAATTATATGGGCTATTTATAAATGTGAATGTTTGATAATATAAGTAAAAACTGCCTTCATTTCTGTATGTATGTATTTTTTGTATTTTAAATTATTGTTCCCCTTTGATGGTAGGACTGTATTGCACTAATATTATTGAGGTGTTATGCTGGTTTTTAAGGGGACCCGTTTCAGGGTTTTAATATATAAGCACTTTATATTGGCTATCTTTTTTAGATAGCCCTTTATATTAGGTCTCACTATTGGTAACTACATGACAGGGATATTTAGGTTATGTTATAGGTTAAGTTATATCATATTTTGCACAATTTGTACCATTACCAGGGTTTATGAGGGCAGTGCGCATACGTCACATGGGGGTCTGCGGAGTGGCAAAACGTGATCTAGAGCCACCTGCAGTTTCCGGACTTAATCAATCCGGAGACTGTTTAGGTTGTGTGATCGCATGATGCCTTTCCTATCTATTGTGGCCCTTTATGTTAGGTATGCGCTGAAAATGCTCTTTCTTATTAGATATTTTCTTCCCTTTCATAAGTGCCTATATGGTATGAATAACTTTTTTATAAGAAATTAAGTTCTTTGTTAATGACTTCCATTATGAGATTAAATGAGGTATTTGTAAACTAGCGTAGAAATTCATTAGAAATCGTGCTGGATTTAGGACCTTGAGTTAGTGGTCATGTGACCATAGTCCTCGCCTCTTATTGGCTCTGGAATATAAATAAAATTTGATCTGAGTAGGACCTTGTGAAGGGGTGGTCACTTGACTTTAGATGATGATTGCCATTGGCTGAGCGCCAGTGCTGTGTTTACATGGCCCACGTGGGGGATGATTCATACTCTCACACATTCTGAGGGTTTGTTTATATCCAGGCGGCACTTCCTGCTTTGCGCAGAAGCTGTAATAAACTTGCGGGTTAGTGCCTTCTCATTATAACAGCTGAAGTTCGTTAGCGATATCCAATGATATCGGTGGCTGCTTTATTTAAACCGGATCGCCCCCTGCCCTGACACGCCTCCTGAAGAAGCAGTGCGAAACGCGCGTCGGGGCAGAGGGACGTCTGGGGAATTCCACCAACCTGATCTTTGGTATGTTCATTTTGGCTTTGATTATTGTCTAAACTATGTTTATTTACATCAATCATGCTGTTGTTTTATTAAGTGGACTAAGCTGCAATATATCCTGTATACAATGAAGCACTTTAGCAGTAACTTATTAAAATTCAGGGTTGCAGGTACATTATTTGTTACTCAGCAGTAAATTTAGTTTTTTATCAGGCCATTGAAGATTATTATCTGGTTATTTTATTTGGTGGATTCCTATGGTGTATGTCCCTTTTTCCTTATTTTTTCCAGTACTTTCTTTTTGTGATTTTTGCTTTTTTAATGTTGCTCAATAAAATGAATTTTACATACAGTAACATGCCATTCGGTGGTGTTAGGTTTGGTTTTGGCAACTAGCTCCACAAAAGTGACTAATTTATAGTTGTGGCTTGTTTTTTCATGGTATACTTGGGGCAATTTTCTTGAGATTCAATTACCCTGTATGCAGGGCATTGCAGTAGCTTAGGTTATCCATGGTTAAAACCACTCATATAGTGACAGTTAGTTAGTTGGTAGTGGTCATAACCATGCTATGCTAAAGCAATGCCCTGCACATGGGGTAAGCGACATAGGTTATCAGGAGAACTACACTACATTTCTAATTGGAGGTATTTGCTAATATTATTAATATACCTATTTTATATTCAGATAGGGATTTAGAGTAGGGAATACCCCTTTAACTGCCACTTTGAAAAGGATGAATGGAACCATTTTTTATTGACACTATTGAAACTTTCTTCATATATGCACATAAATATAATTCTTGTATTGCACAGAAGTTGCCTGAATATAGTCAGATCCATAGATATATCATTGTTCTCAGCTGGAATGTTAATGGTTGCAGTTAACAATAAATCTTCCTTTTTTCTAAAATACTTATCATTAATAGTTTGGGTACATGTTGGGAAGTTAAACATAGATAATAATATAATTATATTGCAAGGAAAGCACCCTTTCAAATTTAATCAGTTTACCCTCAATTCCTTCATCTAAATCGTTGATAAAGATGTTGAACAATACAGGGCCCAGGACAGAGCCCTGTGGTACCCCACTTGAGACATTCTTCCAACTGGATGTGCAGCCATTTACGACCACTCTTTGGGTCCGATCACTAAGCCAGTTATGAATCCACATAACAGTTGCCTTGTCCATTCCATAATTAGTCATTTTTTCAATAAGGATTGTATGAGATACTTTGTCAAATGCTTTGCTGAAGTCAAGATATACTATATCTACAGCATTTCCTTGATCCACCCAATCAGTGATTCCATCATAGAAGGAAATTAAGTTAGTCTGACATGACTTATTAGTTACAAACCCATGCTGACTCTGTTTAATTACTTCATTCTTATCCAGGTACTGACATACATGTTGTTTAATAATTTGTTCAAAGATCTTTCCTGGTATAGAAGTCAGACTCACCGGCCTATAGTTGCCAGGGTTCACCTTCTTCCCCTTTTTGAAGATAGGAACAACATTTGCTCTTCTCCAGTCTTCTGGGACTTCTCCTGTTCTCCAAGAATTTTCAAAGATTATGGAGAGGGGTTCAAAAATTTCTTCTGCTATCTCCTTCAGTACTCTGGGGTGTAATTCATCTGGACCTGGAGACTTGAATTCATTTAGGTTAGCTAAGTGTTTCTTCACTATCTTTCTGTTTATAGATATCCTGGATTCTTCTATTCCCTTAATAGGACAGTGAAGAACAGTTGATGCTACATTTCCTTTCTGAGAGAAAACAGATGCAAAATAGGAATTTAAAAGTTCGGCCTTCTCAACATCCTGTCTTACCATTTTATCATTTTCATCCTGTAAAAATCCTATAGCATCTTTGACTTTTCTTTTACTTTTGACATATCCCAAAAATCCTTTATTATTGCTTTTGACATCTCTTGCAAGCCTCAATTCATTGTCAGCTTTAGATAATCTGATTTGTGCCCTGCAGGTTCTGCAGACAGCATTATATTCTTCTTTAGATATGCCTCCCTCTTTCCATTTTATAAACATTTTTTTCTTCCTTTTTAGCATGTGCTAAAGTTCTGTGTTCATCCATCCTGGCTTCCTTAAATGCTTCCTATTCTTCCCTCTTTTCGGAATTGTTAACAATTGTGCTTTGAGAATTTCATTTTTCAAGATTTCCCATCCTTCCTGGATATTTTTGTCTTTAAGGATATCCAGCCATTGGATCCCTCCAATTCTCTTTCTGAATCCCTTAAAATCTGCCTTTCTGAAATCTAACCTTGATGTCTGAGTTTTCACAGGTCTTCCTCTTCTAGTTATCCAAAAATTCTAAAATAGCATAGTCACTACCTCCTAGGGTCCCAGCCACTTTTACCTCCTCAACCATTTCCTCCCTGTTTATAAGGATTAGATCCAATGTAGCAGTTCCCCTTGTTTTCTCCCCTACCTTTTGGAAGATAAAGTTGTCAGCAAGAGAGGATAAGAATTTCCTTGACCTGTTAGTTTTGCCTGAGAGAGATTCCCAACAAATGTCTGGATAGTTGAAATCTCCCATGACAACTATGTCATATTTTTTGGAGAACTTGGCCATTTGATGCAGAAAGAGTTCATCCATATCTTCAGCTTGCACAGGCGGCCTGTAGTAAATGCCTACAATGGTGTCCTTTCCATTGTTCTGTCCCTGTATTCTTACCCAAACAGTTTCCACAGAACTCCCAGTCTCTGAAGCTCCAATCTCTGTGCAGAGATGCGCGTTTCTAACATACAATGTGACACCTCCTCCTCGTTTATCAAGTCTGTTTCTTGCAAATAAGTTGTATCCTTCTAGTCTTGTATTCCAATCATGTGTATTGTGCCACCAAGTTTCAGTGATTCCAATGACATCATATTTCTTTTCCTGTGTTAGTAGTTCCAATTCTCCTCGTTTGTTGCCCATGCTTTGTGCATTAGTATAGAAACATTTTAGTTAGTGACTGGTTTCTCTTTCTCCAATATTTTTATTAATTAGATTATTTTGTCTTTGTTCTTCCTTTCCACTTCTAATAGCAGAGTTCTCAATAGCATTTGTCAGGTGTATGGCTTTTTCTGGTCTTTTGCTTCCCTTCCCATGTTGTTCTAGTTTAAAGCTCTCCTTACAAGTGTGGCAAGGCAACTTCCAAATACATGTTTTCCAGTCTTCGTAAGGTGCACCCCATCTCTAGCAAGTAGTCCATCGTAAAGGTAATTCACTCCGTGATCCATAAATCAAAATCGTTGCTGACGTAGCCAGTTGTTCACATGCAGAATCTTATTCCACCTCCTTGTTCCATGGCCATGTCTCCATTCCTCTGTTTCTTCAGGTGCACTTCGAATTTCTTCTCTTTCTGTAACATGAAGAGATAATTCTGCTCTGTCTAAGAACTCTTCACCTTCCTTAATGATCTTCAACGTAGCTAACCTCTCGTCGAGATTTTGCAACTTTTCCTCCAACAGGGACATAAGCTTGCATTTGTGGCATGTGAAGTTTGGCTTTTCCACTGGTAAGTCTGTGAACATGTAGCAAGAAGTGCAGCTCACCAAATGGCTCCTGGCCTCTTCCATATTGAGATTTCTTAAAAACGATGAAAGATGAGCCAAAATTCTCGCGCCGATAGGCGCGTGGTTCTCCGATTTCCTCTTTTCAGCTGCAACGGCCATAACCCAGTGATCGTTGAGCTCGCGGAGACTCTTCACTTATCCCAGTAGGCACTGGGAATATGCAAATGATCTCCTCAAGACTCTTCCCCTGGTTTTCCGATTTCCTCTTTTCAGCTGCAGCGGCCAAAACCCAGTGATCGTTGAGCTCGCGGAGACTCTTCACTTATCCCAGAAGGCACTGGGAATATGCAAATGATCTCCTCAAGACTACAATATATACATATGCACACTAATACCTATACTTGCCGACGCTGATCTCACATAGTCTGTGGCAGTATCATGGGCCTAACCACACGTCCTGCACAGAAGCTATTACCAAATATATAAAAAGAGGAGGAGAACACAGAAAAAAATGGAGAGGCCTATAACCAGTGCTCTCTCTTCTTGTCTGGCTCTGCAGACGATCAGTCTGTTGTCCCCCTCTCTCGCTCTATCCTTCTTTTGCAACAGCCTTCAGTGTTATAGAGAGGCCCTAACGCAGAGCAGAATATTGTACTGCAGTTCTGTAATGCTGCCACCTGCTGGCCAAAGTAATTGTCTCATAAACACAGGAGACATAATTGTGAACTTTCCATTGCTGGGCCCCTCTGGTCCCCTGTGCAGCTGCTCATGTGAGAGAATCGTATCACACTAAGATGACACTTGGATCAAACTCTGACAGAGTTTGAGTGGAATGTGATTAGTATGATTGGCCCATTTCTCGCTTGAGAGAATGTGTGGCAGTGTGAGTGGACCCTCAGGGCAAGTCTGTTAATCATGAAAGAACATCATAGTTAAAGCTGCATATGTCCTTACACCCCTGTATACTGGCTGATCGATTGAAATCAATTGTCCCTGTAATAATCTTAATGTAACATTGCATAGCACAGCTGACATCGGTTGTGTGCGCAGCAAGCTCGGTTCCTTAGCCTGTTCCCTACATCAGTGCCTGACTTGTGAAATACATGTATGTCACATGTCAGAAAGCTAACAGACTTTTAACTATGAAGCTCTAAGCAACCCTTCAGTACTGTATTCTGCTGGTTAACATTGTGGTGCTACACAGTCAAATTTTATTACCTTTAATTTCAGCCTGGAAATCGATATGAGCTACACATACTTTCTTTGAAGCACAGCCATAAGAAGTCAACAGTAGTTGACTGTTTATGTACTTTGGCTTCCTAAATGTATTCAATTAAGTATCAAAGCAAATATGTACAGTAGGGTGAAACCACATTAAGACTATGGCTCCCATATGTCTAAGTACTAGCCTTGTATTGTAAACCTTTACCACGAAATGTGTTATTTTCAAGAATTTTAGGACTCCTGAAAACCTCTTGTAATAATTAGGGATAAGAGAATGTGCTCGGTGATACTCTGATATCACTCAAGAATCTGGGTGTTCGGATGTGCTTGGCACTCGGTGAACATTAGCTGGTGCTAGAATTTGAAACTCAAATCCCTGCCCCGCAAATGAAAGTGGCAGAATACAGTCTCCTTGCAGGGCTTAGGGTTTGCAGTCCATTGCTAAATATATATCTGCTGCATGTGACCAGATTTCCACATTTGTTTTTAGGGGGTAAAAAAAGTTCACGGTACTGGAACCCGGAGGGGCAGCAGAAGGAACAAGAGCCAATGGCACAACCGTGGACCAGCTGACGGTGCTGGAACCCGGAGGGGCAGCAGAATGAACAAGAGCCAATGGCACAACCGTGGACCAGCTGACGTTGCTGGAACACGGTTACTAAGCAGGAGGTACCTGTGCTTCAAAGCACTACCAAGGACCAGTAGACGTTGCTGGAACTCGGATACCAAGAAGGTGGCACCTAGGCCAAAGGCACTGCCGAGAACCAGCTGACGGTGCTGGAACCCGGATGGGTAGCAGAAGCTGCAAGAGAAAATGACACTAGCGAGGACCAGCTGATGGTGCTGGAACCCAGAGGGGCAGCAGAAGGAACAAGAGCCAATGGGACAACCGTGGACCAGCTGACGGTGCTGGAACACGGTTTCTAAGCAGGAGGTACCTGTGCTAAAAAGCACTACCAAGGACCAGCAGACATTGCTGGAACTTGGATACCGAGAAGGAGGCACCTAGGCCAAAGGCTCTGCCGAGAACCAGCTGACAGTGCTGGAACCCGGATGGGTAGCAGAAGGTACCCATGATCAACAAAGATGCAAGGCCGCGAGCAGGACGCAGTTTCCGAAACCCACAGTCCTACAGGGGGTGCTTGTCCTATTGGCACTACGGAACCAGCCTTTATTACCAGAACCCGCAGCCCACATAGGAAGCACCGAAACTGCAGGCACCATAGACTCGGCTAACCCGACCGCAGCATGACAGGACAACGTATTGATGGCAAAGTGACGTTGACATTACCCGGAAACAGCAGGCGTGCTGGAACCAGGCTGGGCAGGAGGGAGTACCCGTGCCAAAGACACTTCCTAGAACCAGCTGACGGTGCTGGAACCCAGATGGGTAGCATTAGCTACAAGAGTCAGTGGAACTACCGAGAACCAGCTGACGGTGCTGGAACCCAGAGTGGCAGCAAAAGGAACAACAGCCAATGGGACAACCGTGGACTAGCTGACGGTGCTGGAACACGGTTACTAAGCAGGAGGTACCTGTGCTACAAAGCACTAACAAGGACCAGCAGATGTTGCTGGAACTCGGATACCAAAAAGGAGGCACCTAGGCCAAAGGCTCTGCCGAGAACCAGCTGACGGTGCTGGAACCCGGATGGGTAGCAGAAGGTACCCAGGAAAAAAACAAAGTTGCAAGGCCGTGAGCCGGCCACAGATACCGAAACCCACAGTCCTACAGGGGATGCTTGTCCTATTGGCACTACGGAACCAGCCTTTATTACCAGAGCCCGCAGCCCACATAGGAAGCACCGAAACTGCAGGCACCATAGACTTGGCTAACCCGATCGCAACACGACAGGACAACGTATTGGTGGCAAAGTGACGTTGACACTACAGTGAAACAGCAGGCGTGCTGGAACCAGGCTGGGCAGGAGGGAGTGCCCGTGCCAAAGACACTTCCGAGAACCAGCTGACGGTGCTGGAACCCAGATGGGTAGCATTAGCTACAAGAGTCAATGGAACTACCGAGAACCAGCTGACGGTGCTGGAACCCAGAGTGGCAGCAGAAGGAACAACAGCCAATGGGACAACCGTGGACTAGCTGACGGTGCTGGAACACGGTTACTAACCAGGAGGTACCTGTGCTACAAAGCACTACCAAGGACCAGCAGACGTTGCTGGAACTCGGATACCAAGAAGGAGGCACCTAGGCCAAAGGCTCTGCCGAGAACCAGCTGACGGTGCTGGAACCTGGATGGGTAGCAGAAGCTGCAAGAGCAAATGACACTAGCGAGGACCAGCTGACAGTGCTGGAACCTGGAGGGGCAGCAGAAGGAACAAGAGCCAATGGGACAACCGTGGACCTGCTGACGGTGCTAGAACACGGTTTCTAACCAGGAGGTACCTGTGCTACAAAGCAGTGCTGCCACTAGGAATTTTGGGGCCCCATACTGGCAAAATTTTTGGGGCCCCCTTGAGACTCCACCCAGGCTCCACCCCAGCCCCACCCTCCACCCCTCAAACTGTCCACAGCCCCACCGCTCTCTCTTAGAAAAATTCCACTTCTCACCAATCACACATTAACAGTTCCCATCTCCAGATCACACACATAGCCAGCAGCTCTTGTTATGACCAAAAGATTTTTTAAATCTGCCACCACTAGGAAGACTCTTTTGGCTGAGCCCTATTCTACTCTAACCTACTAAACATTTGCTAAAATATCCGATACGATTTAGGTATATTTTTTTATTTATTTTTCAATTTTTAAAATAACCAATAATATCACATCCAAAGGGACAAATACCACCACACCATGCCCAGACACCATATTACCACAACATGGTGACCAATAATACCACATAGAGGGAACAAATACAGCCATACCAGGTCCAGGCCACATATTACCACCAGTTACAGAATAATAGCACAAACAAGGGACAAATACCACCGCACCATGATCAGACCACATATTACCAGCACATGGTGACTGAATACTACAATACTGATCATTAATAAAAAAAACATATTACTATCACCATAAGTGCCATTATACACAGGAGATCTGTACTTAGTATGTAGTGTCTGTGTACAGGTAATACAGTGATCACCAGTGACATTATACACAGGAACTCTGTATATAGTGTCAGTGTGCAGGTAATACAGTGATCACTGGTGACATTGTACAAAGGCACTCTGTATATAGTGTATAGTGTCATTGTACAGGTAACACAAACTCACCAGTGATGTCTCTAGGTGAAGTCCTTCATCTTTGCTTTTCATCTTTCATCCAGCACAGATCGCCATCACGTCTTCCAGCCAGGGCTTGTCTCTGCAGGAAATAACACAGTTATCTAGAGCTCCACTTGCAGAACACATTACTTAATTTTTTCCACAACTTCTACACTACACCAGATGAAGAAAAAAAGGCGACATAGTGTCGCTCTGCACAGTAACAGAACCTCCCCCCATTTAAAACAGTATCCTCAAAAAAATAAAATAAATACATCACTGCAGTAATAATATCCCTTAATTAGCCCCTATGGTAATAATATCCCCCATCCTGGCTCCAGCCATATTTTCTCTCATCCTGCCCTCATGAGTATCTATTCTGCCCCCACATGATCTCCAGATCCTGCCCCATCTGTCTACATCGTATCCATCCTGCCCCATGATCCTGCACCATGTGTCTCCCATCCTGTACCCTGTGTCTCACATTCTGCCCCCTCCTGTGTCTCACTGTCACATTCTGCCCCCTCCTGTGTCTCTCTGTCACATTCTGCCCCCGTGCCTCACATTCTGTCCCCTCCTGTGTTTCACTGTCACATTCTCCACCCTCCTGTGTCTCACTGTCACATTCTGCCCCCTCTTGTGTCTTACTGTCACAATATGCCCCCATGTCCATTCTGACCCCGTGTCTCACATTCTGCCCCCATGGTCTTTCTGCTCCCTCCTGTGTCTCACTGTCACATTCTGCCCCCTCCTGTGTCTCACTGTCACATTCTGCCCCCTCCTGTGTCTCTCTGTCACATTCTGCCCCCGTGCCTCACATTCTGTCCCCTCCTGTGTTTCACTGTCACATTCTCCACCCTCCTGTGTCTCACTGTCACATTCTGCCCCCTCTTGTGTCTTACTGTCACATTATGTCCCCATGTCCATTCTGACCCCGTGTCTCACATTCTGCCCCCATGGTCATTCTGCCCCCCCTGTGTCTCACTGTCACATTCTGCCCCATGTCTCACTTTCTGCCCCCTCCTGAGTCTCACTGTCACATTCTGCCCCCTCCTGTGTCTCACCGTCACATTCTGCCCCCTCCTGTGTCTCAATGTCCCATTCTGCCCCCCCTGTGTCTTACTGTCACATTCTGCCCCCCATGTCTTGCATTCTGCCCTCACGTTCTGCATTCTGCCCTCACGTCTCACATTCTGCCCTCATGTCTCACATTCTGCCCCATGTCTCACTGTCACATTCAGCCCCCTCCTGTGTCTCACTGTCATATTCTGCCTGCCCCATGTCTTGCATTCTGCCCCATGTCTGCATTCTGCCCCCATCATGTGTGCATTCTGCACCCATGTCTGCATTCTGCCATGTCTTGCATTCTGCCCCCATGTCTTGCATTCTGCCCTCATGTCTTGCATTCTGTCCCCATGTCTCGTATTCTGCCCCCATGTCTGCATTCTGCCTCCATGTCTTGCATTTTGCCCCCATGTCTGCATTCTGCCTCCATGTCTTGCATTTTGCCCCCGTGTCTACATATTTGGCCCTGTGTGTCTCTAATCCTGCCCCCTGTCTCCATATTTGCCCCTGTGTGTCTCCAATCCTGCGCCCTGTCTCCATATTTGCCCCTGTGTGTCTCCAATCCTGCCCCCTGTCTCCACATTTGCCCCTGTGTGACTCCAATCCTGCCCCCGTCTCCACATTTGCCCCTATGTGACTCCAATCCTGCCCCGTCTCCATATTTGCCCCTGTGTGACTCCAATCCTGCCCCCTGTCTCCACATTTGCCCCTGTGTGACTCCAATCCTGCCCTCTGTCTCCACATTTGCCCCTGTGTGACTCCAATCCTGCCCCCTGTCTCCATATTTGCCCCTGTGTGACTCCAATCCTGCCCCCTGTCTCCATATTTGCCCCTGTGTGACTCCAATCCTGCCCCCTGTCTCCATATTTGCCCCTGTGTGTCTCCAATCCTGCCCCCTGTCTCCACATTTGCCCCTGTGTGTCTCCAATTCTGCCCCTGTGTGTCTCCAGTCCTGCCCCCGTGTCTCCATTCTGCCAGGGATACATATTGCTCCTTTCAAAAATAAAAACTTTCTTCTTACCTGACCTCGCTCCTGGGCTGAAGATGGAGCTGCTGCTGTGTGAGCTGAAAGGACCTGTGGTGACGTCATCGTCATGTGATCTCAGGGGGCGGAGCTGATCAATGCTGAAGGCCTGTGATAATGATGACGTCACCACAGGTCCTTCAGCACTTCTCTATCTTTCGGATGTCGGACGCTGTGGCGGCTCTGCTGATGTGTGCACTGCAGGCCCGATCGCAGCGCACACTTGGGGCGCGATCGCAGCGCACACTTGGGGCCTGCCCGGCGCACCTATGACGCACAGCACTTGTGGCCCGATGACTGGCAGCACAGGAGCGGGGCCCCTGATCTGCGGGCCCCCTTCTGTACTGCTGTTCACCGGGCCCCATACAGCAGTAAGGGCTGTCATGCCCTGATGGCAGCCCTGCTACAAAGCACTACCAAGGACCAGCAGATGTTGCTGGAACTCGGATACAGAGAAGGAGGCACCTAGGCCAAAGTGTTGTGAGTTCATTTTCCCCTTCATTACTGAGGCCCGAGGAACTCCCTCTTCTGGTAAAGAAAGGTAGTGAGCCTGATTATCAAACACCTGAGGCTGATGATGATGACTGGCTGAGTGGAGTTACTGACTGGATATAAGGCTGCCGACGCCCTTCTGCCCTGCGGGTGATTTCTCTGTGGGATCCTTGGAGACCAGTCTGAAATCCTGCTCCTCTAAAGCTAAGTTTGCTGCTCGGCCTTTTGCTTTGGTGCTTTGACTTTGTTTTGCTTTGTTTTTCTGGATTTCTGCCATTCCCTGCTGGGGTGTGCTGAATTCATTTAGCTGTGTCTTCTGAAAATACCTGAGTGCTGATTTAGTTTTTGAAGCCTAGCTGCTTCAGGGCCTTTTTCATATCAGCTTGTTGGCTTATGTCTTTGATAGGGTTTTGGCAGATTGCAGACAGCAGCCTTCCTGTCCTTTCCTATCTAGGTAGTTTTGGGCCCCGTCTTTGCTCAGTCTATCTTTCTGTCTGTGTTAGTATTTTCATCTTGCTTCACCGTCATTATATGTTGGGGGCTGCCTATTGCTTTGGGGTCTGCTCTGGGGCAGTTTAGATTTCCCCTTTCTTTCTTTAGGCCTATGTAATTCTCCGGCTGTGATCGAGGGGTCTAGGGCATCGTAGGAACCCCCCACGGCTACTGCTAGTTGTGTTAATAGGTTCAGGGGTCTGCAATCTGATAGTTGCCAACTTCTCTGGTTTTCTGGACTTAGCTTGTATTTCTGCTTTTGCCTCCTACGGTGACTCATTCATAACAGAATCACCCGCCATACCGCAGATCCTAGGGTACTCAATAGCAGGAAAGAATTGTAAAAAAAAAAAAAAGTGTATATTTTTTCCTCTATATCTCTGAGGCCGTAGGGGGAATTTTTTTTCTCTCAATGGAGATAAAGCAATTGTCTGATCGTGTGGAGCAGCTCGCTGTGGAAGTGCGGGGAATTTCCACCTACCTTGCTCATTCACATGCTGCTGAACCAAAGATTCCTACACCTGATGTATTTTTTGGGGATCGGTCTAAATTTTTGAATTTCAAAAATAATTGTAAATTATTTTTTGCCTTGAAGCCTAACTCGTCAGGGAGCTCCGCGCAGCAGGTTAAAATTGTCATCTCTTTGCTGCGTGGCGATCCCCAGGATTGGGCGTTTTCTTTGAAACCAGATGATCCTATTCTGACTAATGTGAACGCATTCTTTCAAGCTTTGGGGTTGTTGTATGACGAACCTAATGCCATTGATCAGGCTGAAAAGACCCTGCTGGCATTGAGCCAGGGTCGTGATTCTGCAGAATTGTACTGTCAAAAATTCTGAAAGTGGGCAGTACTTACTGCCTGGAATGATAATGCCTTGGCTGCTCTCTTTCGGAAGGGGTTGTCAGAAGCCATAAAAGATACTATGGTGGGATTTCCTGTTCCCTCTGGTCTTGACGATTCTATGTCATTAGCCATTCAGGTTGATCGGCGTTTGCGCGAACGCAAAGCTGCACGAGAGGTGTTGCCACCTGTTGAACAAATGTCTGAACCTATGCAATGTGGTAGCGTTTTTTCCAGAGAGCAGCGTCAGGAGTTCAGAAGGCGTAATAAGTTGTGTTTTTTCTGTGGAGATGCCTCGCATATTATTTCTGTATGTCCTAAACGAGAGAAACGCTTTGCACACACGTTTTCTGTTGGGGGTGTTCAACCTAAGTTTCTTCTGGCTATTACTCTGATCTGCTCCCTGTCCACATTTTCCGCCAAGGCTTTTGTGGATTCGGGAGCAGCCCTAAACCTAATGGACTTGGATTTTGCTAAACGTTGTGGATTTCCGATGACACCTCTGCAGACGCCTATCCCTTTGAGGGGGATTGATGCTACTCCTTTGGCTAAAAATAAATCCCAGTTTTGGACCCAGGTGGTAATGCGGGTCGCCCCAGACCATCAAGAAAATTGCAGATTTTTGGTGTTGCATAATCTGCATGATACTATTGTTCTGGGGTTTCCCTGGTTACAGATTCATAATCCAGTGTTGGATTGGAAATCTGTGTCTGTGGTGAGTTGGGGTTGTCGGTGTGCCTTTAGTGAGGCTCCAGTGTTTTCCACCTCTCCTCAGTCGCATGATCTTCCTGATTATTTGGCGGACTTTTATGATGTATTTAGTGAGAATGAGTCTGCGTCTCTGCCTCCTCATAGGAGTTATGACTGTGCAATTGAACTGAGCCCGGGGTGTAAATTTCCCAAGGGTCGGCTCTTCAATTTATCTGTACCCGAGCACGAGGCTATGCGATCCTATATTAAGGAGGCGTTGGAGAAGGGTCATATTAGACCATCCTCGTCACCCTTAGGTGCCGTTTTTTTTTTTGTAGCCAAAAAGGATGGATCATTAAGACCTTGTATTGATTATCGTGCCCTCAACAAAATTACTGTTAAATATCAGTATCCGTTACCCCTGATTTCTGATCTATTTTCCAGAGTTAAAGGTGCTTGCTGGTTTACCAAGCTTGACCTCAGGGGGGCATATAATCTTATTCGCATTAAGCATGGGGATGAATGGAAGACGGTGTTTAATACTCCGGAGGGACATTTTGAGTACCTGGTGATGCCTTTTGGGCTCACTAATGCCCCTTCTGTCTTCCAGTGCTTCATGAACGATATTTTCCGAGATTTTGTTGATAAATTTTTGATTATCTATCTGGATGATATTTTGATCTTCTCCAAGGATTGGGATTCTCATGTGGAACATGTTCGGACTGTGTTCCGGATCTTGAGGGAGAATTCCCTGTGTGTCAAAGGATCTAAATGCCTTTTTGGAGTACAGAGGATTTCTTTTTTGGGATTTATTTTGTCCCCGTCAACTATTGAAATGGACCCGGCCAAGGTACAGGCCATTCACGATTGGGTTCAGCCCACTTCTTTGAAGGCCCTCCAGAAGTTTTTGGGTTTTGCTAATTTTTATCGGAAATTTATAGCAAAATTTTCTAGTATTGCCAAGCCATTGACTGATTTGACTAAAAAGGGTGCTGATGTGTTAAATTGGTCTCCGGAGGCTGTTTCTTCCTTTCGGGAGCTGAAGCGAAGATTCACCTGCACCCCGGTTTTGCGGCAACCTGATGTCTCACTTCCATTCCAGGTAGAGGTGGATGCTTCTGAGATTGGTGCAGGAGCTGTTTTGTCCCAAAAGGATCCTGTAACTTCTAAAATGAATCCCTGTGCTTTCTTTTCCCGAAAGTTCTCTCCATCTGAACGTAACTATGATGTGGGGAATAGGGAACTGTTGGCCATGAAATGGGCATTTGAGGAGTGGAGACATTGGTTGGAGGGAGCTAAGCATCAAGTCGTGGTCCTCACTGACCACAAGAATTTGATTTACCTAGAGTCGGCTAAGCGCTTGAACCTAGACAGGCTGTGTGGGCCTTGTTTTTTACACGTTTTGATTTTGTGGTTTCTTTTCTTCCTGGAACAAAGAATGTCAAGGCAGATGCCCTCTCTAGGAGCTTCTTTGCTGATTCTCCTGTAGTGACCAAGCCTGCTACCATCTTAGGCGAAGGGGTAGTTCTTTCTGCCATCTCACCCGATTTGAGACGTGCTCTGGAAGAGTTCCAGGAGGACAAACCTGAGCGTTGTCCCGGTGGAAAGTTGTATGTTCCTGACCAGTGGAAGAAGAGAGTGATGTCTGAAGTTCATTGCTCTGCTTTGGCTGGTCATCCAGGTATTTTTGGTACTAGAGATCTGGTGAGTCGTTTTTTTTGGTGGCCCTCCTTGTCTCGTGATGTCAGGAATTTTGTGCAGTCCTGTGGGACGTGCTCCCGGTCTAAATCGAGTTCTCGATCTAGTGGGTTGTTGATGCCTTTGCCTGTCCCCAAGAGGCCATGGACCCATATTTCAATGGATTTCATCTCTGATATGCCTGTCTCTCAGAGGATGACTGTTATTTGGGTGATTTGTGATAGGTTCTCTAAGATGGTTCATCTTGTACCACTCCCTAAGTTGCCGTCTTCCTCTGAGTTGGTGCCCCTGTTTTTACAACAGGTGGTTCGTTTGCACAGGATTCCTGAGAACATTGTATCTGACAGAGGAGTCCAGTTTGTGTCTAGATTTTGGAAAACTTTCTGTTCCAGGCTGGGAATTCAGTTGTCCTTCTCCTCTGCTTTTCACCCTCAGACCAATGGGCAGACAGAGAGAACAAACCAGACCTTGGAGTCATATTTGAGATGTTTTTTTTCTGATGATCAGGATGATTGGGTTTCATTTTTGCCCTTGGCCGAATTTGCTTTAAATAATAGAGCTAGTTCTGCCACTTTGATGTCACCTTTTTTTTTGTAACTTTGGCTTTCATCCTCGATTTTCTTCAGGGCAGGTGGAGCCCTCTGCCTGCCCAGGTGTTGACACTGTGGTGGAGAGAATGCACCAGATCTGGGACCAAGTGGTGGATAAGTTATCTCTCTCCCAGGAAAAGGCCCAGCGGTTTTCAAACCGACATAGGACCATTGGTCCCCAGTTTAAGTTTGGTGATATGGTGTGGTTATCATCAAAAAATATTGCTATGAAGGTGGCTTTTCCTAAGTTTAAGCCTAGATTTATTGGACCTTACAAGATTGTGGAGATTATTAATCCTGTCTCTTTTCGTTTGGCTCTTCCTGTCACATTTAAAATCCATAATGTGTTCCATAAATCTTTGTTGAAGAGGTTTGTTGAACCTGTTGTTCCGGGGGTGGCACCTCCAGACCCTGTATTGGTTGAAGGTAACATGGAATATGAGGTAGAGAAAGTACTGGATTCCCGTCTGGCTAGACGGAGACTCCAGTATTTGGTTAAGTGGAAGGGTTATGGTCAGGAGGATAATTCCTGGGTCTCTGCCTCTGATATTGATGCCAAAAGATTGGTGCGTGCCTTTCATCGGGCTCACCCTGATCGCCCTGGTGGCGTAGTTGAGGGTTCGGTGACCCCTCCTCAAGGGGGAGGTACTGTTGTGAGTTCATTTTCCCCTTCATTACTGAGGCCCAAGGAACTCCCTCTTCTGGTAAATAAAGGTAGTGAGCCTGATTATCAAACACCTGAGGCTGATGATGATGACTGGCTGAGTGGAGTTACTGACTGGATATAAGGCTGCCGATGCCCTTCTGCCCTGCGGGTGATTTCTCTGTGGGATCCTTGGAGACCAGTCTGAATTCATGCTCCTCTAAAGCTAAGTTTGCTGCTCGGCCTTTTGCTTTGGTGCTTTGACTTTGTTTTGCTTTGTTTTTCTGGATTTCTGCCATTCCCTGCTGGGGTGTGCTGAATTCATTTAGCTCTGTCTTCTGAAAATACCTGAGTGCTGATTTAGTTTTTGAAGCCTAGCTGCTTCAGGGCCTTTTTCATATCAGCTTGTTGGCTTATGTCTTTGATAGGGTTTTGGCAGATTGCAGACAGCAGCCTTCCTGTCCTTTCCTATCTAGGTAGTTTTGGGCCCCGTCTTTGCTCAGTCTATCTTTCTGTCTGTGTTAGTATTTTTATCTTGCTTCACTGTCATTATATGTTGGGAGCTGCCTATTGCTTTGGGGTCTGCTTTGGGGCAGTTTAGATTTCCCCTTTCTTTCTTTAGGCCTATGTAATTCTCCGGCTGTGATCGAGGGGTCTAGGGCATCGTAGGAACCCCCCACGGCTACTGCTAGTTGTGTTGATAGGTTCAGGGGTCTGCAATCTGATAGTTGCCAACTTCTCTGGTTTTCTGGACTTAGCTTGTATTTCTGCTTTTGCCTCCTACGGTGACTCATTCATAACACCAAAGGCTCTGCCGAGAACCAGCTGATGGTGCTGGAACCCGGATGGGTAGCAGAAGCTGCAAGAGAAAATGACACTAGCGAGGACCAGCTGACGGTGCTGGAACCCGGAGGGGCAGCAGAAGGAACAAGAGCCAATGGGACAACCGTGGACCTGCTGACGGTGCTGGAACACGGTTTCTAAGCAGGAGGTACCTGTGCTAAAAAGCACTACCAAGGACCAGCAGACGTTGCTGGAACTCGGATACCGAGAAGGAGGCACCTAGGCCAAAGGCTCTGCCGAGTGTCAGCTGACGGTGCTGAAACCTGGATGGGTAGCACAAGGTACCCAGGAAAAAAACAACGTTGCAAGGCCGTGAGCCGGCCGCAGTTACCGAAACACACAGTCCTACAGGGTGTGCTTGTCCTATTGGCACTACGGAACCAGCCATTATTACCAGAACCCGCAGCCCACATAGGAAGCACCAAAACTGCAGGCACCATAGACTCGGCTAAACTGACCGCAACACGGCAGGACAACCTATCGGTGGCAAAGTGACATTGACACAACCCGGAAACAGCAGGCGTGCTGGAACCAGGCTGGGCAGGAGGGAGTGCCCGTGCCAAAGACACTTCTGAGCTGCAACTGGCGATGTTGGAGCCCAGGGGTCAATCATGCAACAGGCTGAGGCCTACTTGGAGCGAGTTTTTATTGGTTGTACACAACTACTGATTTTAACCGAGCTCCACTTAGGCCTCTGGCTCTACTGTCTCTAGTATTTCCCCTGGCCTCCAACCCCGCCAGTCGCTGCTCTGAAGTGGCGTGCGCACAATCCACACTTGTTCCTGTGTGACTGGGGCTCATTTACATCAGTTGATCCACTGGTGTGTGTCCGGCAAGGTCTCCTGCTCTGTCCACATTCCCACTACTAGTAATGACCAAAGATTTGAAAGTGAGAGCATCACCAACTTTTTGGAGCTATTACAATGCAGGCAGGTAACTTACAATGCAAAAGATGAGGCTCCAAAAAAATTGGGTAATACTAATCTGGCTGCAGCTGAAGGGCACAAGCCAGAAAAAAGGCTCCTCTATCTACTCCTATATAGTGTTTGCAACCAACCAATGTAGATGGATATGGATGGATGCACACTAATAGGAGAATAAAAAATGAGCTGCAATTAAAGAAAAATATGTGTGAGGCAGTGACGCACGCTGAGCGGCCTACAACCAGACGTAGCTGCAGGACACACTACTCAGCGTGAGCTGCACTCACACACAGTCAGAGACCTCCCAGACAGCCGTGAACAGTGCAGCTAAGTGGGCACTAGCACTGACAGGCTGCAGAAAGGCTCCGCTGTGTACTCCTAGAGTGTTTGCAACCACCGTATATGGATACAGATGGATGCACACTAATAGGAGAAAAAATGAGCTGCAATAAAAGAAAAATGTGTGAGGCAGTGACACGCTGAGCGGCCTACAACCAGACGTAGCTGCAGGACACACTACTCAGCGTGAGCTGCACTCACACACAGTCAGAGACCTCTAAGACAGTCGTGAACAGTGCAGCTAAGTGGGCACTAGCACTGAAAGGCTGCAGAAAGGCTCCGCTGTCTACTACTAGTGTTGGCAACCAATGTATATGGATACGGATGGAAGCACACTAGATAGAATTTTTTAAAAATAAGCAGCTCAAAAAGAAAAATATGTATGAGGCAGCAGTGAGGCACGCTGGGCGGCTTACAACCAGACGTGGCTGCAGGACCCACTCCACAGCGTGAGCTGCACTCACACAGCCCTTGCAGACAGCTGTGAACACTGCTGCTAGGGAAAAGAAAGCTACAGTGGTGGTTTATGTAGCCTGAATAAAGCACAATATTGTTTTGAGAATCGCTATTTCTAACTGTCCCTCACAGTCTTCACCAGCAGCCTGTCCCTAACTGAATTCACAGCAGAGTGACCAGAAATGGCGGTGGCGGTGGCTTTTATAGTGCATCATGACATCATTTCAGCAGCCAATCACAGCCATGCCAATAGTTAACATGCCTACATGCCTAACAGGATGTGCCCACACTTCTGAGGATTCCCATTGGCTGAATCAAAGCAAGCGGGCTGATAGCATTATGGGAACTTCCGATTCCGGTATCCGATATGAAAAAAGTATCGGAAGTCAGTATCGGAATTCCGATACAGCTAATATCGGCCGATACCCGATACTTGTGGTATCGGAAAGCTCAACACTACTTGTAATTATTTAGTATATGATTAGTTATGCAGATTCTTGTCTCATCACTACATAGTTAGTTTTGCTCCTAAAGATCTCAATTTTAAACTTTTAGTATATTTTTTCTGGACATACTCTCAATCAGATAAGATTCAAACATATTGTCAACCGAAATTTGATCTCAGGTCTCTTCTACACATTTCCAAAGTTGGGGCATACTGGTTGACTCACTTGAGTATGTATACAGTTTTTTCTTCAATTCTACACACAAGTGTTTATTTGGGTTGAGGTCTGGAGACTGTGGGAGCCATTTCAGCACCACTACTTCATTTGCCATTGAACCATTTCTTTGCCAATCTCAATGTATGCTTTGTGTTATTGTCCTGTCGGAACACTATGTCATCCTTTTCATACCCATAGTACTTGAATGTATGAAGTAACTCATCTTGTAGGATACTCACATATAGCTCAGCATTTATCCACCATCGATCCTGGTAAAATTTCCAATGCCTTTGGTTGTTAAACAATCCCATACCATAAAGCTTTCTTCACCGAACTTGACATTCCTTTCAATTTCACAATCCGTTAGCCCGTTTTCCCCCTCTTTCTTTCAGACCTATTTGCACCTATCAGAGCCTAAGCTATTGATGTTCATGTCATCACTCCAAATCACCCGTTTAAAATCTTTAAATGCCCACTTTTCGTAATTGTTTTGCACAAATTCAAGCAAACTCTTCTTAAGACAATATTGAAGTTGAGGCTTCTTCAACTTTTTTAGGACCACCATTCCAGACTTGTGTAATGTGCGTTGCATGATGCTTTCAAGGACGTATGTGATCTCACTATTATGAAGCACTCCACTGCCGTGTTTGTCCCACTAGAACTGATAGACCTTGGGATGAGTTGACTTGTTGACTCCAATATTTTTCCTGGATATTCACCTTTTGGCTTCTGACTGGATGGACAGACTCCATTTTATATTCTTCCAGTCATGGGAGACACCTTCACTGCCTTGTTTGCCACACCAGAACTGATAGACCTTGTTGACTCCAATATTTTGCCTGGACATCCAACTCTTTGCTTTAGACTGGATGGACGGACTACATTTTATAATATTCTATCTGTTACGGCACTCACATGATGCAGTTTGGCAATTTTCTTGGCCAAGAGACCGCTATCAATGAGCTGGATGATGCTGTTTCGCTTTTCTTGGGAAATCTTCATGGCTGCTTCTCAATTCGATCCAATGACCTTTCATATGACAATCAACATAATAATATACTGAGCTATTATGGAATTTGAGAAAAGGTTGTATTTTGTGTTATTCAGGAAGAAAAATATTTATCCACCACCAGGAACAAAACCATAACAATGCAGTGACATGACAAGTATTTGCATAACTAATCACATGCTAAATAGTTGCAAGTAAATTTTATGTATGATATAGCCAAGATTTCTATAAAATGCTGATAGTCTCACAATCAAAGCAGTAGTGGATGGGGAGCTATGAAGCCTGAAAGTCAATAGTACAAAACATTGTTACCCTTTTGCTCTTCACTGTATAACACTACAAAAAAGCATTGTAAAATTTTTATGGATTTAATTACTCATCCATACAGTATTACATGCTCTGTGGTACATTTTGGTGGTAAATAACACTCCAAAAAAGTGTTGTAAAAAATTTTCTGGATTCAATTAGTCATTCATACATTGTAACATGCTTAGTGGGTGACAAAGATGTCAGAATCACGCAACATTCTAGAAGGAGTGACTGGAGGAATAATGGAGCCAGACCAAGGTGGCAAGACAGCAGAGGTGGCAGAAGTCTGTAGTCCTGAACCAGCTGCTTTCCCAGAACCATCAAGGCCCGATCTCAGGCCACAACCTTCACCACTGGGGTTCTTTCAGGCTGAAGACAGCAGAGCCAGAATCCAGGAAATGGCAAGCAGACTGTGGGGCCTAGGCTGGTCAGAAGAGACAATGAAGCATGCCAGGAAATGCTAGTAGGCCCTCTAGCCACCAGAGACAGACAAATGGCATCCCAGGGGAGGTCGTTACGTATGACCGGCAGTGTAGATGGGGGTCTATTGAAGAGTTTTGGACCTGTCATCACATCTCGTTAAACCAGTGGACAGTAGAGATGGAACACTTGCCTCAAAGGCTGCAAGAACTGACAGCTGGAATCAAGGTCACTGTTATGAATGGGTCACCGAGGAGAAAAAAAGCACAACAAGCTAAGTCACAGAAAACCAGAGAGGTTGGTAACTATGCAGATTGCAGATCCCTGATCTTACAGCACAACTAGCAGTAGCCGTGGAGCATGCCTACGATGTTCCTAGACGCCTCGTCATGGCCGGAGGACTAAATAAGCCTAAAGCAAGAAAAGGGTAAACTAACTGCCCCAGAGCAGACCCCAAAGGAATAGATAGCCCCCACACATGTATTGACGGTGAAACAAGATGAAGGCACAAACACAGGCAGGAAAATAGGCTGAGCAAATGATGGGGCCCAAACTAACTAGACAGGAAAGGAAAGGAAAGACACTGTCTGCAACCTGTAAAAAACCCTACAAAAATCATGTCCATCACTTCTGATCGCAAATTTAACCCTGAAGTCACTAGACTTCTCCCACTATATCAGCACTCTGAAATATTCTGAGACAGAGCAAAAAGAGACCGAACTTGTAAGGGACAAAAAGCCAATTGGCAAAATACTGATAAATAAGAGTGGAAATTCAGCACTGCCCCCAGCAGGGGCTGGCTGACCACACCAAAAAACTGAATAGACCAACAAAATCAAGTGTGAACATTAGCAGAAAAACTTAGCTTTAGATGACTGGAACAGAGCTGAAAACCAAGAACTGACAAGCCAGAAGGAATCACCAGCAACTGAATAGGGCGTCGGCTGTCTTAAATCCAATCTGTGACTCCTGAGATCCAATCGTCATCCTCATTCTCAGGTGGCAGATTTCCACCGATCAAATCAGCCTCTCTACCTCCTGTTACCACCAGAGGGAGTCTGGAAGGAGAACTCACAACTGGTGAACCAGAGAATGAACTCACAACAGTAACCCCCCTTGAGGAGGGGTCACCGAACCCTCATCCACACCACCAGGCCGATCAGGATGGGTCCGTGAAAGGCACAAACCAATCTATTGGCATGAATATCGGAGGCAGGACCCAAGAATTATCCTCCTGACCATAACCCTTCCATTTGACCAAATACTGGAGTCTCCGTCTAGCCAAACGAGAATCCAATATTTTCTCTACCTCATATTTCACATTGCCTTCAACCAACAAAGGGTCAGGAGGTGATGCCATAGGAACCACTGGCTCAACAAACCTCTTCAACATAGATTTGTGAAATACGTTATGGATCTTGAACATAACTGGAAGAGCCAATCGAAACGAAACAGGATTAAGAATTTCCAAAATCTTATAAGGACCAATAAATCTTGGCTTAAATTTAGGAGATGCAACCTTCATAGGAATATTCTTAGACAACAACCAAACCATATCACCCACTTTAAACCGGGGACCCATGGTCCTATGCTGGTTGGAAAATCGCTGGGCCTTTTCCTGAGAGAGTGACAACTTATCCACCACTTGGTCCCATATCTGCTGCATTCTCTTAACCACAGTGTCCACACCTGGGCAGGACGAAGATTCCACTTGCACTGAAGAGAATCGAGGATGAAACCCAAAATTACAGAAAAAGAGTGGCATCAAAGTGGCAGAACTAGCTCTATTGTTCAGTGCGAATTTGGCTAAGGGCAAAAATGAGACCCAATCATCCTGATCAGCAGATATAAAACATCTCAAATAAGACTCCAAGGTCTGGTTTGTTCTCTCAGTCTGTCCATTGGTCTGGGGATGAAACACGGAGGAGAAGGATAACTGAATTCCCAGATTGGAACAAAAGGCTTTCCAGAATCTGGAAACAAACTGGACTCCACTGTCGGACAAAATATTCTCAGGAATCCCGTGTAACCGAACCACCTGTTGTAAAAACAAGGGCACCAACTCAGCGGAAGATGGCAACTTTGGGAGTGGTACAAGATGGACCATCTTCAAAAATCTATCACAAATCACCCAGATAACAGTAATTCTCTGAGAGACAGGAAGATCAGAAATAAAATCCATTGAGATATGGGTCCATGGCCTCTTGGGCACCGGCAAGGGCATCAGCAACCCACTAGAACGAGAACAGGGTTTAGACCGAGAACAAGTCCCACAGGACTGTACAAAATTCCTGACGTCACGAGAAAAGGCAGGCCACCAAAAGGACCGACTCACCAAATCTCTGGTACCAAAAATACCTGGATGACCAGCCAATGCGGAGCAATGAATTTCAGACATCACTCTCTTTCTCCACTGGTGAGGAACATACAATTTTCCCATAGGGCAACGCTCAGGTTTATCCTCCTGAAATTTCTCCAGGGGGTGTCTCAAATCAGGTGAAATGGCAGAAAGAACTACCCCCTCACCTAGGGTTTTAGTAGGCTCGGTCACACTAAGAATCGGCAAAGAAACTCCTAGAAAGGGTGTCTGCCTTAACATTCTTAGTGCCCGGAAGAAAAGAGACCACAAAATTAAAACGCATGAAAAACAAGGCCCATCTAGCCTGTCTAGGATTCAAGCTTTTGGCCGACTCCAGATAAATCAAATTCTTGTGATCGGTGAGGACCACAACTTGATGTCTAGCTCCCTCCAACCAATGTCTACACTCCTCAAATACCCACTTCACGGCCAACAACTCCCCATTCCCCACGTCATATTGGTTGCGTTCAGATGGGGAGAACTTTTGAGAAAAGAAGGCACAGGGATTCATCTTAGAAGTCACAGGGTGTTTTTGGGACAAAACAGCTCCTGCACCAATCTCAGAAGCATCTACCTCCACCTGAAATGGAAGTGAGACATCAGGTTGCCGTAAAACTGGAGCTGAAGTAAATCTCTGCCTAAGCTCCTGAAATGCTGAGATAGCCTCAGGAGACCAATTCAGCACATCAGCGCCCTTCTTGGTCAGATCAGTCAGTGGTTTGACAATAAAAGAAAAATGACCTATAAATTTAAGATAGAAATTAGCAAAACCCAAAAACTTCTGGAGGGCCTTCAAAGAAGTAGGCTGAACCCAATCATAAATGGCCTGTACCTTGGCCCGGTCCATTTCAATAGTCGATGGAGATAAGATAAATCCCAAAAATGAAATCCTCTGTACACCAAAGAGGCATTTCAATCCCTTAGCAAACAGGGAATTCTCCCTCAAAATCTGGAACACAGTCCGGACGTGTTCCACATGAGAATCCCAATCACTAGAAAAGATCAAAATCTCATCCAGATGGATGATCAAAAACTTATCCACAAGGTCACGGAAAATATCATTCATAAAGGACTGGAAGACAGAAGGGGCATTAGTGAGCCCAAAAGGCATCACCAGGTACTCAAAATGTCCCTCCGGAATATTAAACGCCGTCTTCCATTCATCCCCGTGCTTGATGCGAACAGGATTATACGCCCCCTCAGGTCAAGCTTAGTAAACCAGCAGGCACTCTTAACTCTGGAGAATAAATCAGACATCAGAGGTAATGGGTACTGATATTTAACCGTCATCTTGTTAAGGGAACGATAATCAATACACGGTCTTAATGAACCATCCTTCTTGGCCACAAAAAAAACCAGCACCTAAACGTGACGAGGATGGTCTAATATGACCCTTCTCCAATGACTCCTTCATATAGGATCGCATAGCATCATGTTCGGGTACTGATAAGTTTAAAAGCCGACTCTTGGGAAATTTACACCCAGGCATCAACTCAATTGCACAGTCATAACTACTACGAAGAGGCAAAGACGCAGACTTGCTCTCACTAAATACATCAGTAAAATCGGCTAGATAATCAGGAATATCATGAGACTGAGGAGAGGTGGAGAAAACAGGAGTGTCCCTAAGAACACACTGACAACCCCAACTCACCACAGACCCAGATTTCCAATCCAAAATTGGATTATGAGTTTGCAACCAAGGAAAACCCAGAACAATAGTATCATGCAGATTATGCAGCACCAAAAATTTACAATTTTCTTGGTGGTCTGGGGTAACTCGCATTGTCACCTGGGTCCAAAACTGAGGTTTATTCTCCTCCAAAGGAGTAGCATCAATACCTCTCAAAGGAATAGGCATCCGCAGCAGCGTCATGGATAAACCACAACGTTTAGCAAAGTACAAATCCATCAGATTCAATGCTGCTCTTGAATCCACAAAAGCCTTGGTGGAAAACGTGGATAAGGAGCACATCAGAGTAATTGCCAAAAGAAACAGGCTGTATACTGCCCACAGCAAATGTGTGTGCAAAACGTTTCTCTCGTTTTGGACAGACAGAAATAATATGAGAGGCGTCTCCACAGAAAAAACACAGCTTATTACGCCTTCTAAATTCCTGACGTTGCGCCCTAGACAAAACCACATCACATTGCATAGGTTCAGACGTTTGTTCACAAGGTGGCAGCGCCTCCCGTGTAGTTTTATGTTCACGTAAACACCGATCAGCTTGAATGGCTAATGACATAGAATCATCCAGACCAGAGGGAGCAGGAAATCCCACCATAACATCTTTTACGGTCTCTGATAAACCCTCTGACCGCCCACTTTTGGAATTTTTGACAGTATAACTCTGCAGAATCCTGACCCTGGTTTAATGCCAACAGGGTTCTCTCAGCTTGATCAACCGCATTAGGTTCTTCATACAACAACCCCTAGGCTTGAAAAAATGCATCCACATTAGTCAGAATAGGATTTTCAGGTGTCAGAGAAAAAGCCCAATCCTGGGGAGATGACAATTTTAACCTGCTGCACAGAGCTGCCCGATGAATTAGTCTTCAAGGCCAGAAATAATTTACAATTATTTTTAAAATTCAGAAATTTAGACCGATCCCCAGAAAACCCATCAGGAGTAGGGATCTTAGGTTCAGCAGCATGTGACTGAATGAGGTAGGTGGAAATTCCGTGCACTTCAGCAGCCAGCTGCTCCACATGATCAGACAATTGCTTAATCTCCATTAGGAAAAAGAAAAAAAATCCTCCTGCGGCCCCAGAGAAAAAAGAGGAAAAAATATATTAAAAAAATTCTGACACTTTTTTTTTAACAATTTTTTCCTGCTTTTGAGTACCCTAGAATCTGCGGTATGGCTGGTGATTCTGTTATGAATGGGTCACCGAGGAGAAAAAAGCACAACAAGCTAAGTCACGGAAAACCAGAGAGGTTGGTAACTATGCAGATTGCAGATCCCTGATCTTACAACACAACTAGCAGTAGCCGTGGAGCGTGCCTACGATGTTCCAAGACGCCTCGTCACGGCCGGAGGACTAAATAAGCCTAAAGCAAGAAAAGGGAAAACTAACTGCCCCAGAGCAGACCCCAAAGGAATAGATAGCCCCCACACATGTATTGATGGTGAAACAAGATGAAGGCACAAACACAGGCAGGAAAATAGGCTGAGCAAATGATGGGGCCCAAACTAACTAGACAGGAAAGGAAAGGAAAGACACTGTCTGCAACCTGCAAAATACCCTACAAAAATCATGTCCAACACTTTTGATAGCAAAATTAACCCTGAAGTCACTAGACTTCTCCCACTATATCAGCATTCTGAAATATTCTGAGACAGAGCAAAAAGAGACCGAACTAGTAAGGGACAAAAAGCCAATTGGCAAAATACTGATAAATAAGAGTGGAAATTCAGCACTGCCCCCAGCAGGGGCTGGCTGACCACACCAAAAAACTGAATAGACCAACAAAATCAAGTGTGAACATTAGCAGAAAAACTTAGCTTTAGATGACTGGAACAGAGCTGAAAACCAAGAGCTGACAAGCCAGAAGGAATCACCAGCAACTGAATAGGGCGTCGGCTGTCTTAAATCCAATCTGAGACTCCTGAGATCCAATCGTCATCCTCATTCTCAGGTGGCAGATTTCCACCAATCAAATCAGTCTCTCTACCTCCTGTTACCACCAGAGGGAGTCTGGAAGGAGAACTCACAACTGGTGAACCAGAGAAAGAACTCACAACAGGTCACATTCCTCATGGAGGTGCAACATTGCTGGTATGTGGTGGATGTAATATGAGTAGCAAGGGAGCAGGATGAATCCTTCTTGAGAAATGAATAAGAGTGGGAGAGGCTCCTAGAGGTGGCTTGAGATGGGTATACTACCACTTCCAAGAGATCGAACTGTCCATGGGGTTTTCCAGCTTCTATGCGGGAGCAGGAGAGGGTGCAGGTGGCACAGGGGGCTCTGGCACTACATGAAGCTGAGTCACTTACAGCTCAGACACCTGGGAATTGGGCTCCAGAAAACATTTGAAAGCAGTTCCCCCATTCTCCAGAGGAAGGAGAAGAAGAAGCCGACCCCTGAATAAGATTACTGTATTACTCTCCTTATAAATTTTTTTGGCTTTGCACTTTGTGCAAAGCTTAGAGAGTGTAGGAGCACAGCAACTAGACTTTAAAAATATTTGAATAAGGTTCGACAGTTGTTGCCTTTCAGGGTTCTATGGATGGCTCTCGTTATAATTTTTTCCTGCCTTTGCACTTTCTGGAAAGCTTTTATGAGTGTAGAAGTACATCAACTACACTTTAAAAATATTTTATTGAGGACCTTTCCTTTCTATGGATGACCGGATGACCCTCCTTATAATTTTTCCTGGCTTTGCACTTTTTTCAAAGCCTTCATGAGTATATGAATACATCAAATAAACTTTCAAAATATTTATGTTCAAAAAATGTTCTGGATTCAATTAGTCATTCATACGGTATGAAGTGCTTTGTGGTACATTTATATAGTATATAACACTTCAAAAAAGCATTGAATTTTTTTTCTGGATTCAATTACGCATCCATACATTATTACAAGCTCTGTGGTATATTTTGGTGACATATAACACTCCAAAAAAGCATTGTCAAATTTGTATTTAATCAATTAGACATCCATAGAGTATTCGGTGGTTTCTGTGCCATTAGAATGGTATATAACACTCCAAAAAAGGGCTGAAAATTTTTTCTGAATTCAATTACTCATCCATACAGTATTACATGGTTTGTGTTAAATTTCACGATATATAACACTCAAAAAATGCGTTGAAATAGTTGTCTGGATTCAGTTACTCATCCATACAGTATTATGTGCTTTGCATTAAATTTTGGTGGTATATAAAACTCCCAAAAACCCTTCCCAAAAATGATATGGATTAAATTTTTCACCCATAGAGTTTAACGCAGATCTTGTCACATTATGGTAGTATATAAAAATCCCAAAAAAGCCTTCCAAAATTTTTTATAGATTTAATTATTCGTACATGCAGTTTAACGTGCTTTGTGAAAAACTGCAATGGATGCAAACTTTAAAAATTGCTTGGCCTGGTACAGTTCACAAAATATTTTTGTAAAAAAAATTGAATTTTGTCATATGTACTGTAGAACCTGTTTTGTGTGAAATTTCATTTGTTTGAAATGAAAACTAAAATTGTTTTGATTCAGGTGTACAAATTTGGTTGTTCAAAAATTGACTATTGTCATACATTTAACACGAGAAAAGGAGTAATGAATACACCACTAAATGAAAAGAATATCCTTTATTAATAAATCAGACAGGCATTCACAATCAAATAAAGCATATTGTAGAAAACAGTAGGAAAAAGGAGGAAACAAACAGATACACTGAGGAAAGGTTGCAGGTCCAAAGTATAACTTGGGAAAGCAGAAAAAAGATGCAGTCACATTCAGGCACTCATAACATTATCCAAATAGTATCTCTATATCCTGCAGTGATACAATGCACCTATGTGCTGCCCAAACATATGCTACTACAATGAGGTAGATGCTTACCCATGGCGAGTCAGGACCTGAGAGCAACCTTACCGTGACCCCTGATGCGTGTTTTGTGTGCTTGCTTTATCAAAGGGGAGTGGTGACAGTATCCTGTCTCTAAAGCACTCTTTATAGAAAGAAATCACGCTGATTTGAGTGGCGCATGCGATCTTGACTCTGCACACATAGTACCGCATGCTCTGCTGCCATCAGCACCGTCATACTGTAGAACTTGGTTTGTGTGCAATTTCATTTGTTTGAAATAAAAAAATTGACCTGCTGCAGGTGTACAAATTTGCTCCCCAGCCACCACTATTAGAGTTGAGTGAAAGAGGTCGGTCAAATTCAAAAGTCGCCGACTTTAGCTAAAGTCAGGTTTCGCCAAGCGAAACCCGACCATAGCGTGAGGTCGGCCATGAGGTCGCCGATCCGAGCGCCAAAGTTGCGTTTCAAATAATGCTTCCAGCGTCTTTTCTCAGCCAATGATGAAGGACGCACACTGTGGGCAACGCAATGACATGGGCAGCGGCCACCACCATCTTAGAGAGGGGAATTGAAGTGATTGGCTGGCTTTGTGTGGCATCACAGTGGCTATAAAAGGCCGTGACCGCCGACCGCCATCTTACTTCTGCCGATCTTAGAATAGGGAGAGGTGCTGCTGCTGATTCTGAATAGGGATAGCGTTAGGCAGGGAAGAAGAAAAAAAATAGCTTCTGCTGATAGCGCTTTTCACTGTACAGCTAGTGTGCAGTGAAAGGGGAGGATTTTTGTTGTGTGCAGCAGCACTGGTGGTGATTAGGCTGCCTTTTAAGGCTACCTGATAGCTGCATTGCTGTGTGCACACTGCTGTTCAAACTACTTTTTTCAAAGCACTATAACTTTTATTATTTTGTTCTGGTCAGTTAACTAGCCTTCATTTTTTCACACAACATATAGCGGTGTACGCTCCTCACACACTACCATGCACCAGCTGGTATCACGGATAAATACAAGCTATCTGTGTGTGACTCTGGAAAAACAAACTGAGGAGATTTTCCATTTTTCCAGACCTACACCATATAGAGCTGTCCGCTTTTCAAACAGTTTCGTATATCTGCTGTTTGATTATGGTCAAAACTATACCGAGACAGCGTGTGTCACTCTGTATAAAAATAGACGGAGATTTTAAATTTTCCATACAGACACCATATAGCGGTGTACGCTCCTCACACAGAAATCTGTGTACCGGCTAGTATCACGGACAAATACAAGCTATCTGTGTGTGACTCTGGAAAACAAACCGAGGAGATTTTCCATTTTTCCAGACCTACACCTTAGAGAGCTGTCCGCTTTTCAAATAGTTTTGTATATCTACTGTTTGATTACAGTCAAAACTATACAGAGACAGCGTGTGTCACTCCGTATAAAAACAGACAGATTTACAATTTTCCATACAGACACCATATAGAGCTGTCTGATTCTCAAAAAGTATGGTATATCTGCTGTTCGCATTACAGTCACATCTATACAGAGTCAGCGTGTGTGTGTGACACTCCGTAAATACATATATGGACATTTCCATTTCTCCATACACCGTATTGAGCTGTCCGATTCTCAAACAGTATTGTATATCTGCTGTTAACATTACAGTCACATTTATACAGAGTCAGCGTGTGTGTGTGACACTCTGTAAATACATATACGGAGATTGTTAGTTACACAAAAAATGTATACAGCTGTACACTTCTGATACAGTACCATGTATCTGCTTGTTGGATTACGGTCAAATACATACTGGGAGAGCGTCTGTGACTAACAAAATATATACGTAGATTTAATTTTTTTAATTCACCTTACACAGATGGACGCTCCTCATACAGTACCATCTCTCTGAGGGTGTTTTTGGTACATTTTCCCAAACATGAGGAAGTATGGTTGAAGAGGCTGCGGACGTGGGCAGGGGGCGTGGCTGGTACTGATGGTGATGGTGCATCGGCTGGTTCTGGCAAAAGCACAATAGCAGCTAAGGCAGGAGGTGTTGAGCCTGCGTCATCGTCTGGCCCAAGAAGGCCTGTAAGGTTACTTATCCTTGGAGTAGGAAAACCGCTTTTAAAGCCAGAGCATCAGGAACAGGTTTTGGCGTACATTGCTGAAACAGCCACCAGCTCTATTGCCTCCTCTTCTGAACGTTCGAAACCTACAAGCACGGAGTCATCAGTGCAGGGTTCTGGTCAGGAAAAACACCTTTCCTTGTGTCCTTCAACCCCACCAAAAGTTAAGGATGAGGCAGCCCACACTTCAGATTACTCTATGGAGCTCTTTTCACATACCATGCATGGGTTATCCAGTCAAATCCTGAATTCCCCAGTCCAAGATGAATCTGACATAGTGTGCACTGATGCACAGCCACTGCTAGATCATTCAGCTGGTACATTGACCCAGAGCACTACATTGCCCTCGCAGTCTACTGAGCCAGAATCTGACCCTAATGAAACTCAGGTGCCCTTCCTGCATACTATACCACCTTACACGGTGACACAGAGGAAGGTAAAGAGGAAGGTGCAGATGACTTTGAAGAGGAGGTGATGGATGACCCAGTTCTTGACCCGGATTGGCATCCATTGGGGGAGGAGGGTGGCGCTGGCAATAGTTCAGATAAGGAGAAGGATCCACAGCAGGAATTGACATCACAGCAGCGGTTATCTGGCAGGCCAGTAGAAGGTGCAGTGTGGTACTTCTTTGTCCAAAATCCTACTGTTGAGGCAAAGGTTACCTGTAAGATGTGCGGAAGGACCTTTAGCCGAGGTAAACAACTCAGAAATTTGAATACCAGTTGCATGCTTAGACATTTAATCAACTTGCAAACGTGGACGGACTGCAAAACCTCAGGTAGCACATGTGCCCTGCTCCAACTGAAGGTAGCCAGCAATACTCCATCACTTCCCCCACTGTAAGACCACCGCCACCATTAAGCACACCACCAGCACTAAATGTGGAGTTGTCGTCGCAAGGCCAAAGCACTCAGGGAATCACTATGGTTTTGCAACACAACACTGAATCCAGGCCATCAACACCAATATCATCACCAACCACCTTTCACTCCATCCGGTCCACCGCTACTTCCCCCATATGCAGCTCTCCAGTCCAGCTCAACCTACCAGACACTCTGAGTAGGACAAGAAAGTACTCATCCTCTCATCCGCTTACACTGTGTTTGAATGCCTACATTGCCAAACTAATCTCATTAGAGATGATTCCCTACTGTTTGGTTGAAAGCGAAGCTTTCCGTGAGCTCATGGCCTACGCAGTCCCATGCTATGACCTACCCAGTCGGCACTTCTTTTCTCGAAAAGCCATCCCAGCCCTCCACCTGCATGTGAAAGACCGCATTGTCCATGCCCTCAAGCAATCAGTGAGTGGAAAGGTGCACCTCACAACAGATGCATGGTCCAGTAGGCATGGCCAGGGCCGTTACGTGTCCATCACTGTGCACTGGGTTAATGTGGTGGATGCAGGCTCCACAGGGGACAGCGGCGACAGAACAGTGCTGCCTAGCCCACGGCATAGGAAACAGTTGGCTGTAGGCTTTCGACCCTCCTCCTCCTCCTCCATAAGCGAAAGCTCATCCACAGAGCACAGTCGCACGAGCACTCCATCCGCAGCTGGCAGTGTTGCACATGAGGTGCCCTACTGTCGAACAGCTAGTGGTAAGCGTCAGCAGGCTGTGTTAAAGATGATGTCTTTGGGTGACAAAAGACACACCGCGGAGTTACTGGCCGACTACTTGCAGCGACAAACTGAGTCTTGGCTGGGCAGTCTACATCTTGATCCAGGCAAGGTAGTCAGTGATAACGGCTGTAATTTTGTGGCAGCCATAGCCCTTGCAAAACTCACACACATACCTTGCCTGGCTCACACTTTGAATGTGGTGGTGCAGTGCTTCCTTAATAATTATCCGGAGTTAACATCCCTGCTCCATAAGGTGCGAAGACTGTGCTCGCACATCCGTCACTCTCCCGTACAATCCAGTCATATGCAGAAGCTGCAGCGATTGCTCCACCTCCCCAAGCACCGCCTAATCATAGACGTTGCAACAAGGTGGAACTCCACCCTGCACATGGTTGAGAGGCTGTGCAAACAGAGGCAGGCTGTAGTGCATTTGTGGGAGGATACATGGGCAGGCAGTTTGAGGGAAGACATGGAATTGTCGGGTGTGCAGTGGTCAAAGCTGAAAGACCTCTGTAAAGTCCTTCAGTGTTTTGAGGAATGCACACGGCTGGTAAGCGCAGACGACGCCATCATAAGCATGAGCATCCCACTTATGCATCTGCTCATGCAACGTTTGAAGCACATACAGGATCTGGCGTCTGCAGCAGAGGAGGAGGAACAGGAGGAGGAGGAGGGAAGCCTTGCTGACAGTCAGCAATTGTCTGGTCAAGGAACTGTCCAGGACGAGGTGGAGGAAGAAGAGGAAGAGGAGGAGGATGAGGGGGATGATTATTTTGGGCAGGAGGATGCTTCTCAGGGGGGCAAGAGAAAATGTTAGCGTTCAAAGGTCAGGTACAGGGTTTGTGCGTGAATGTAGGGATGTGGATTTGCCAGAAAGTGCTCCTCCACCCAGCAGTGGCAGTGCATTATTGACACCTGGAACATTGGCCCACATGTGCGATTATGCCTTGCGGATCCTAAAAAGGGACCCCCGCATTGCCAAAATGATGAAGGATGATGACTACTGGCTGGCCAGCATCCTTTATCCATGCTACAAAGGCAAATTACACAACATCATGTCACAGGAGAACCTAGAGATAATATTGGCTAACAAACAAGCATCTCTGGTAAACCGTTTGTTTGAGGCTTTCCCAGCACACAGCAGTGGTGCTGATTCTCCCACGAGCCGTAGTGGGCACAATGGAATAGGTGTTCGTGGTGCACTCAGTCAAAGTGGCGTTGGAGACAGGGGTTTCATGACCATGTTGTGGACAGATTTCTCATGTACCGCTCACATGACTGGTAATACTGCATCGATCGAAAGTGACAAGAGACAGCAGTTGTCAACTATGGTAACAAACTACTTCTCCTCCCATATCGATATTCACCCTCACCGGTCATTCCCCTTTGACTATTGGGCCACTAAACTTGACACCTGGCCTGAATTGGCACAATATGCCTTACAGGAGCTCGCTTGCCCTGCTGCTAGTGTGTTATCTGAACAAGTCTTCAGTGCTGCTGGATCAATCCTGACAGAAAAAAGGACCCGTCTGTCAACCCAAAATGTTGATGATCTAACCTTCATTAAACCTTCATGAAAATGAACCATGCATGGGTTTCAAAGGATTTTCTCCCACCTTCCGTTGATGACACATAGGTTGCCAGAAAACTGTCTCGCTTTTGTCCTCCTCTTCCTCGGACTTTCCCAATTCCGCCATTTGCAGCTGCTGAATGTCCAGCCTACACATCAACATATGCCATTTTTTAAACCTCCCTAACTGGGCTGCCCACCCCCCCAGGGGCTGTGTTCAACATCTGACACACCCGGGCAAGTGCCGTTGCTCTGAACAGGTGGATGGGCTCACTGGTGGCCGACGGCACTGGCACAGGGCCCCTCATAGTACAATACAGTGTCCCTGATGGTGGGGGGGCCTACGCACGTCAGACACATCAGCATACTATGAGGGGCCCTGTGCCAGTACCGTCACCCACAAGTGTGCCCCCCTGCTTGGTCAGGGCCACAGCACTTGCAAGTTGCAATAGTTACCTCTCCCTGCTCCACCGCTGTGTAGTCTGGGCAGTTAAATCCTTCACAGGAACAGCCACTAGAAATTTGGTGTATTGATCGATAATGGATAAGATGTGGCTATGGCCTGTCCTGCTGACCTCTACCTTCAGATGATCAATGGCTACCATTTGTAATGGACGTCATCTTACAAGCGGATGCAGTGGTGCTTTATGATCACGTTTCACAGTTGCGATAGTCACAGACGTGTGACATTCCTGCCACCATTTTTCAATGTCTCCTCTCATGCCAATCAAATAGAATTGCCTACGGCCTGTGGCTTCTGTCTTTTGCACTCCAAAATGACCATACACATCATAGGCAGTGAGGACCATGTCTACATCTCTCCCTGTGATCACAATTTGATGGAGATGAGTAACGGTAATGTGATCCACGCTACTGCGATAAAGCAATCCTTTCTTCACAAAGAACTGTTTGCGCTGTCTCCACAGGCACAGTAATTGAGGGTCTGCATCGCCTCTGTAACATCTCCGGGAGGTTTTCCCGCAATGAGTAATTCCCAAATTTCTGCTAACACTCGACTTTCCGTCTGTACTTGTATCCATGTAGTTTCCAGTAGCGGAGAGTCTGGACTGGCTTACTGAAATATATACGAAGATTTAAAAGTATCACAACACTGTATACTGGTGTACGCTTCAAATACATTTCCCTTTTTCTACTTTTTAAATTCTGGTGTAATACATACTGAGCCTGTGAGTGTCTGTGTCTGACTCCGGAAGTATAGACGGAAATTTACAATTACCCCTAGACTGGATACACCTGGTATGTGCTGATACAGTACCTTTGCTCAAAATTTTTTAATACTGTATCATCCATAGTGAGTGAGCGTGTGTGGTTTGCGCCTTCTATATATATGGTGAATCGGAGATTCCAATATTTACCCTATACTCGATACAGCTTGTATCTTGTTATACAGTATCTTTGTTTGACATTTAGTATTACGGTCAAATCCTTACTGAGTAAGCATCTGAGAGTGACTACGGGACTATGTATATGGAGATTTCAATTATACCATATAATATATATACTTGCTATCTTGTTATCCAGTACCTTTTTTACAACATTTTTTATTATGGTCAAACCCAGACTGAGTGAGCATCTGTGGGTGAATCCAGAAATATATACCGAGATTTCAAATTTGGCCAACACTGTATACAGCTGTACGCTTCTGATACAGTAACCTTTTGTGCTATTTAGATTCTGGTGTAATCCATAATGAGCCTGTAAATGTCTCTCTGTTACTCCGGAAATATATTTGGAGATTTAAGATTACCCCAACACTGTATACAGCTATACGCTTGTGTAACATTACCCATTTACAGCTTTTCATATTCTTGTGTAATCCATATTGGGCCTGAGAGCATTTGTGTCTGCCTCCTGAAATATATACGGAGATTCAGAATGATTACACTATACTATTTATACCTTGTATCTGGTGATACTGTACCCTTTTTCAACTTTTTATTTTATTGGGTAATACATACTGAGCCTATGAGCGTCTGTGTATGACTTACTGTTATCCCTAGACTGTATAGAGCTGTACACTTCTGATACAGTGCTATATATCTGCTGGTATTTTGGGTCCATTTTCCAAAACATGAGGAAATATGGTGGAAGAGAATGTGGACGTGGGCGTGAGGGGCCACCTGGTACTGATGGTGGTGGTGGTGCATCTGCTGGTAGTGCCAAAAACACAATAGCAACTAAGGCAGGAGGTGTTGAGCCTGCATCATGGTGTAGCTCTGGAAGACCTGTAAGGCTCCGTTTTCTGGGAGTAGGTAGACTGCTTTTAAGGCCGGAGCATCAGGAACTGTTTTTGGGTTACATTGCTGAAACATCCTCCAGCTCTATCACCTCTTCTTCTGAAGTGTAAAAAAATGCAATCACTGAGTCATTAAGTGCAGGCTTCTGGTCAGGAGCAACCCCTTTTCTTGTGTCCTTCACCCACTCCAAAAGTGAAGGATGCGGCAGCACACATTTCAGAGTACTCTATGGAGCTCTTTTCACATACCATGACTGGGTTCATTAAAAATGGGGCCCATCATATACTGGAGCAGTCAAATGGGGGACATCAGACACTGGAGCAGCATTTACGGGGCCCATTATACACTGGAGCATTAGAAATGGAGCCCATTATATATGGAGGATTATTACGGCCCATCATACAGTGAAGCATCATCCATGAGGCCCATCATATACTGGAGCATTCCAAATGGGGGACATCAGACACTGGAGCAGCATTTACGGGCCCATTATACATTGGACCATTAGAAATGGAGCCCATTATATATGGAGCATTATTTGGGCCCATAAGACACTGGAGCATCATCAATGGGGCCCATCAAAGACTGGAGCATTCTAAATGGGGCAGATCATACACTGGAGCATCATCCATGAGGCCCATCATATACTTGAGCATTCCAAATGGGGGACATCAGACACTGGAGCAGCACTTACGGGGCCCATTATACACTGGAGCATTAGAAATGGAGACCATTATATATGGAGGATTATTAGGGCCCATCATACACTGGAGCATCATCCATGAGGCCCATCATATACTGGAGCATTCCAAATGGGGGACAGCAGACACTGGAGCAGCATTTACGGGCACATTATACATTGGACCATTAGAAATGGAGCCCATTAAATATGGATCATTATTTGGGCCCATAAGACACTGGAGCATCATCCATGGGGCCCATCATAGACTCAAGCATTCTAAATGGGGCAGATCAGACACTGGAGCAGCATATATGGGGCACATTATACACTGGAGCATTAGAAATGGGGCCCCTTATATATGGAGCATTATTAGGGCCCATAAGACACTGGAGCATCGTCCATGGGGACCATCATATACTGTAGCATTATGTGGAGCTCATCATATACTCATATACATACATATATATATGTATATACATATACATATATACATACGTATATACATATACGTATACGTACATATACATATACGTATATACATATATATGATATATGACATATACATACATGCATATACATCATATACAGGGCAGCACGGTGGCTCAGTAGTTAGCGCTGCATGCAGCGCTTGGGTCCTGGGTTCGAATCCCACCAAGGACAATATCTGCAAGGAGTTTGTATGTTCTCCCCGTGTTTGCGTGGGTTTCCTCCGGGCACTCCGGTTTCCTCCCACACTCCAAAGACATACTGATAGGGAATTCAGATTGTGAGCCCCATCGGGGACAGTGATGAAATGTGTGCAAACTGTAAAGCGCTGCGGAATACGTTAGCGCTATATAATAATAAAGATTATTATTATTATATACTGTATGGAACATTATATGTGGCCAATTATTCTGTATGGAGAAATATATGGGGCTCATTATTCTGTACGGCGCACAGTGTGGTGGCCATACTGTATAGAGTAATATACTGTCCTTTTTTTGAGCTATTGTACAATTTACAATAGATCAGTCATGTCATGTTAGCAGTGAAGTATTTGTCATTGTACTATACCTATATTTCTGTGCCGTATCGGAGCATCATGAGTTGTGGTATGTGTTAAAGGGGCGCACTGACACTCTTTGGCCCAGGGCACACGAAAACCTGGAGCCAGCCCTACCCCCCCACAACTTTAGCCAAATAACCCCCAGTTTTCAATGCGTAACTATTATTATGAAGTAAATTATAGTTGACAAGCTTCAGTAATAAGAATTGATGTTTTGGGCAGTGAAATGGGCACTGTAGGTGTGTTTACTGTCCTCCACTCCCTGCCGACTTTGCTTCCCCATTGACTTGCATTGGGTTTCGTGTTTCAGCCGGCCTCTGACTTTTCCCTATAGTCGGCCAATTTCGTTCATCCCGACTTTTGCGAAAGTCAGGTTTCATGAAGTCCGACTCGACCCGAAAAAAGGCAAAGTCGCTCATTTCTAACCACTATTTCTCTTGGGGTGGCATCCTCGCCTTGTACTAGTACAAATCCTGGAGCACCATCCGTGTCCTTACCAACACGGTTACTAGGATAGTCCACTTAATGACCAACATGTGGACAAGCGCTTGTGGTCAGAAACGCTACGTTTCACTGATGGCACACTGGGTAAACATTATGGAGGCATGTGCTACCAATGCTGAGAATTGATGGCCCTACTTCAATCAGAGTTTCCTCCATCTCCTACACAACTTCCTGTACCCCACTCCTGCTCCTCTTCATCTTCCATCTCTGATGTGCAATCTCAGAGCATACATCAGCTTCAAGCTCTGTAGTACTGCCTCAGCAAAGCGGCAAGTGCTCTGCTGAAGCTAATTTGTCTAGGAGACAACATGCTATCCACGGCACAGTTATTTAAAGTAATAACAGACTAGATGATTTGTGTCTCTCGCCGCTGAACTTACAACTAGGCATGGTCGTGACTCATAAGGCATAATGGCCGTATCCTGGTGGCGGCTGTGAAGCTTAACAAGCTCACACATGTACCATGCTTGGCCCACGTGCTCAAATTGGTAGTTCAACGGTTTCTAAAAACCTAACCAAATTTGTCAGAGTTTCTGGTCAAGGTGTGCCATGTCAGTGTGAGCAGGTTGAGGGATGTAGTGAAAGACAGGAGGCAGATCAAGGGTTAATGTATTTACTCTTAAAAGTTATGTACTTCACGCAGGAAGATAGCAGGTAAAACGGGGGCAAGGCGGGTAATTGGTGAAGATACAAGCAAACAAGAGTAGTACCAGTTTTCTTAAGGTATAACCTATCTGGTCTGGACGTCTCCCAGGCTGGAAAGTCCATGGGGCAGACGATGGCGCCAACAACAGTCAACACAAAGAGTACAAGGTGTAGTCCTGCAGCCGTCGATGAGACGGGTTCTGACGGCAGCATTCAGTCTCTGATGCCTTTAGCAGGTTTTCTAGTCTGAGGTTCAGTGAGGAGAGTAGGGCAAAGTTCAAAGCATTGCCAGAGCCTAATGTGGCCCGACAGATATATTCCGGGGGTTCAGGAAGCAGTTCCCGCTCACGCTCCCAGTCCCTCTTGGGTGGCACGCGCGCAACACTGACTGTTACGGAGTGGTTGTAACCTGGCTGTCTGGTAGCTGCCGTGCACACACAGTGAGGAAATGCTCAGAGTCACTGTACGGGGTAGAGATGAGCGACTTTGCCTTTTTTCAGGTCGAGTCGGGTTTCATGAAACCCGACTTTCTCAAAAGTCGGGTCGAACGAAATCAGACGATTATCGTGAAAAGTCGAAGGCCGACTGAAACACAAAACCCAATGCAAGTCAATGGGGAAGCAAAGTCGGCAGGGAGTGGAGGACATTAAACACACCTACAGTGCCCATTTGAATGGCAAAAACATCAATTTTTATTACTGAAGCTTGTCAACCTTAATTTACTTCATAATAATAGTTACGCACTGAAAACTGGGGGTTATTTGGCTAAAGATGTGGAGGGGTAGGGCTGGCTCCAGGTTTTCATGTGTCCTGGGCCAAAGAGCGCCCCTTTAACAAATACCACAACTCATGATGCTCCGATACGGTAGAGAAATAGAGGTATAGTACAATGAAAAATGCTTCACTTTTTACATCTCATGACTGATATCGATTTTAAATTCTCCAATAGCTCCAAAAACGGACAGTATATTACTCCATACAGTATTATGGGCAATGCATAGTGCACTATACAGAGTAATAAGGCCCATATATTTCTCCATACAGAATCATTGGTCCCATATAAAGTTTGAAACAGTATATGATGAGCTCAACATAATGCTACAGTATATGTTGGTCCCCATGGATGAAGCTCCACTGTCTTATGGGCCCAAATAATGCTCCATATGTAATGGGCCCCATTTCTAATGCTCCAGTGTATAATGGGCCCTGTAAATGCTGCTCCAGTATCTGATGTCCACCTTTGGAATGCTCCAGTGTATGGTGGGCCCCATATATCATTCTCCAGAGTATAGTGCTCCCCAAAAATTTTGCTGTCCCATTGAAAACAATGAAATAAGTCTCCTCGCTAGGGAATCCCTGTACTAGTCTGGACTCCTCGTCGTCCCCATCTTCCATTTCACTGCACTTGGCTGTTTAGGCAGAGGGCGTACAGACGTGATGTCATTTTGCTCTCTGATCAGAATATCACTGTCAGGACACGCAGAAGACGTCATGATGTTGGAGCAGGGAGAGGTAAGTATTTCAACTTTGCAAGTGCTGTGATCCGGAGCAAGCAGGGGGGCCCACTCGTTGGCGACGGCACTGGCACAGGGCCCCTCATAGTACGGCGGTGTGTGGTGGTGTATCTGCCGGCCCTCCCACCGGCAGAGACACTTTTGTGTACTATGAGGGGCCCTGTGCCAGTGCCATCGCCCATGAGTATGCCCCCACCTGCTCAAGGAACCTGCACTTTCATCTGCACCTTCCTCTTTGTCACCTTGTAAGGTGGTATAGTATGCGGGAAGGGGAACCTGAGTTTCCTCAGGGTCACATTCTGGCTGTGTAGAGTGTGAGGGGCATGTAGTGGTCTGGGTCAATGTACCAGCAGAATCATCTAGCAGTGGCTGGGCATCAGTGCACTTGTGGCGCCCCCAGGAGTACGGTCGCCACAGTGGCATTACCTTCCTCCTAGGGAGTGTGATGTCATGCTTGGGAGCAACGAAGGTTCTCTCTAGCAGGTCAACCAACACAACACATTTCCCACTCCAGGCCAGCAGGTAGACCTCTGAACCTGACTGCTGAGGAGCTGCTCTCTGTGGTCGGGAGGAGGTAAGTTAGGGCACTCTGTGCAGTGAAGGGGAAGTGTGTGGACGTGAGAAGGGGAGCTGGAGGATGAACAGAGTTAAGGCTCACTCCTAGCTGGAGCGCATGGTCCGGATTCCGGTCTACAAGTTTGTAGGGACACTGACGTTCCTGCAGCAGAAACCGGAGGAAGTAGCAGCTGTAAATGCTCTGTACCCAACTAAGGCTCGGAGGCCCCAGCATCGACGTTTGGGAGCCAGAAGGAAAAGGCTACGGCTGCCTGCCATACGAGAAATTTCCAAAAGAGAGTCAACAGGGGGAACTTCATTGAACTCAGCACTGCGAGTACCTCAGATAAGCGCTAGAACGGAGGCCACACTACCTATCTGCAGAGAGAGAATTCGAAATTGGCTTCCAGGCTGACCAACTCCTTCTCCATCTGTACTCTGGGTCCTGGATGGCACTTACCAAGTACAGGTAAAGGAACTGCACGACTGTGTCTGTCATCTTTCTCCTGCGCCTGGCGGACAGCTCTTCTACATCCTGTACTGCACACCATCTACCAACTCTTTCATCTGCCCTGCGACTACGGCCCTACCTGTGCAGGGCTTCTACATCTTAGCTGCATCACAACATCTGTCCCAGAGAAGCGACACTGCAGCGCTGGTCAATCTAATCAGAAACCACAGGTGGCGTCACGTATCATTCACCTATAAACGTAATTCACCTCTTTGCATGGATGCCCAGGGCCACAGAACGGGTCACCACCACCGTGACACATCCCTGTGAGACACCGGCCCAATACCGATTAACCCCACTGCCCTGGCTGGCCACCCACACTCCATGTCTGATTCATCTTGGACTTGGGAATTAACGATTTGACTTGGTAACCCAGGCATGGTATGATAGAAAGAGCTACATGGACTAATGTGAAGTGTGGCCTGCTGCATCATTCACTTTTGGTGGGGGTGAAGGACACAAGGAAAGGGGTTCTTCCTGACCAGGAGCCAGCACTTGACGACTCAGTGCTTGCATTTTCTGAAACTTCAGAAGAGGAGGGCATATTTGCTGGAATCTGTTTCGGCAATGTAAGCCAAAACCAGTTCCTCATGCTCCGCCTTTAAAAGCGGTTAACCTACTCCCAGAAAAGGTAGCCTTCCAGGCGTTCCGGAGCCAGACCATGATGCAGGCTCAACACCTCCTGCCTTAGCTGCTATTGTGCTTTTGCCACTACCAGCAGAAGCACCACCACCATCAGCACCAGCTGGCCCACCCACGTCCGCGGCCTCTTCCACCAAACTTCAAAATTTTGCAGAAAATAGACCCAAAATAACATCAGATATATGGCACTGTATCAGAAGCATACAGCTCTATTCAGTCAAAGAATAATTGTCAATCTCCCTATATATATTCCATCAGTCACACAGAGATGCTCACAGGCTCAGTATGGATTAGATAGACAAGAGCATAAAAATTAGACAAAGTGTACAGTATAATCAGATAGCAGGTATATATAGTATAGTTTAAACATTCTAAATCTCCATAGATATTTGAGGAGGCACACACAGACACTCTCAGGCTCAGTATTGGATTACAACTAGAGTTGAGCGATACCGTCCGATACTTCAAAGTATCGGATCGGAATGGATCAGCCGATCTTAAAAGAAAGTATCGGTATCGCCGATTCCGATACCGGAAGTCCCATTCAAGTCTATGGGACTTCCGGTATCGGAATAAGAAAAACCCTGTTTTTGCCTTGTACAGCCTCTCTGGGGTCTGTACGGGCCTTTCGGGGGGCTGTGCCGGCCTGCCAGGGGGTCTGTGCAGGCTCCGGTGGTCTGTGCCGGCCTGCCGGGGGGCTGTGCCGGCCTGCCGGGGGGCTGTGCCGGCCTGCCGGGGGGGCTGTGCAGGCTCCGGTAGGCTGTGCCGGCCTGCCGGGGGGCTGTGCAGGCTCCGGTGGGCTGTGCCGGCCTGCCGGGGGGCTGTGCCGGCCTGCCTGTGGTCTGTGCAGGCTCCGGTGGGCTGTGCCGGCCTGCCGGTGGTCTGTGCAGGCTCCGGTGGGCTGTGCCGGCCTGCCGGGGGGCTGTGCCGGCCTGCCGGGGGGCTGTGCAGGCTTCGGGGGTCTGTGCAGGCATCGTCCGATGGGACTACAAGTCCCATCGGGCGATGCCTGCTACCATGACAGTGATTGACACATTAGCCAATGATGGGACAGTAGTAGTCCCATCATCCGGCTAATGTGTTGAATGTAAAAAAAAAAAAAAAAATTACATGCTACATACATGCTACATTCATACTACATACATGCTACATTCATACTACATATATACTACATGCAACATACATACTACATATATACTACATGCATGCAACATGCATACTACATATATACTACATGCTACATACATACTACATATATGCTACATATATACTACATGCATGCTACATACATACTGCATGCTACATACATATTACATATATACTACGTGCATGCTACATACATACTACATATATACTACATACATACTACATGCATGCTACATGCTACATACATACCACATACATACTACATACATACTACATACATACTACATATATGCTACATGCATGCTACATACATACTACATGCTACATATATACTACATGCTACATACATACTACATGCATGCTACATACATACTACATACATACTACATGCATGCTACATACATACTACATGCCACATACATACCACATACATACTACATATATACTACATGCATGCTACATGCATGCTACATACATACTACATGCATGCTACATACATACTACATGCATGCTACATACATACCACATACATACTACATATATACTACATGCATGCTACATACATACTGCATGCTACATGCATGCTACATACATACTACATACATACTACATGCTACATACATACCACATACTGTATATACTACATACATACTACATACAATACATTCATACAATACATACATAGACATACAGTACATATAACATAGAGTAACATACTTACCAATACTTGTCACATTGTTCCCCGAAGCCATTGTCTTTTAAAGGAATAAATATTAACATAACAAACCACAAAAATACTCACCCACGATCCGAAGCAGTCCACGAGTGTGTCCCACGACGATCTTGGGTAGAGAACTGCAGCATCAGCTGATGCCGCCGTTCTCTACGGGCTGCAGGAATCCAATGACGGAAGGTAGGTATCCTTCCGCACTGTATTCCTCCGCCACTTAAAAAAAAAAAGTCCCTAGTCTCACTTTATGCCATTGCTGTGTGGGAATTTCCCACGCAGCAATGGCATAAAGTGAGACTAGGGACTTTTTTTTTTTTTAAGTGGCGGAGGAATACAGTGCGGAAGGATACCTACCTTCCGTCATTGGATTCCTGCAGCCCGTAGAGAACGGCGGCATCAGCTGATGCTGCAGTTCTCTACCCAAGATCGTCGTGGGACACACTCGTGGACTGCTTCGGATCGTGGGTGAGTATTTTTGTGGTTTGTTATGTTAATATTTATTCCTTTAAAAGACAATGGCTTCGGGGAACAATGTGACAAGTATTGGTAAGTATGTTACTCTATGTTATATGTACTGTATGTCTATGTATGTATTGTATGAATGTATTGTATGTAGTATGTATGTAGTATATATGTGGTATGTATGTAGCATGTAGTATGTATGTAGTATGTATGTAGCATGCATGTAGCATGCAGTATGTATGTAGCATGCATGTAGTATATATGTAGTATGTATGTGGTATGTATGTAGCATGTAGTATGTATGTAGCATGCATGTAGTATGTATGTAGTATGTATGTAGCATGCATGTAGTATGTATGTAGCATGTAGTATATATGTAGCATGTAGTATGTATGTAGCATGCATGTAGTATATATGTAGTATGTATGTAGCATGTAGTATGTATGTAGCATGCATGTAGTATGTATGTAGTATGTATGTAGCATGCATGTAGTATGTATGTAGCATGTATGTAGCATGTAGTATGTATGTAGCATGCATGTAGTATATATGTAGTATGTATGTAGCATGTAGTATGTATGTAGCATGCATGTAGTATGTATGTAGTATGTATGTGGTATGTATGTAGCATGTAGTATGTATGTAGCATGCATGTAGTATATATGTGTTATGTATGTAGCATGCATGTAGTATGTATGTAGTATGCATGTAGTATGTATGTAGTATATATGTGGTATGTATGTAGTATGTATGTAGCATGCAGTATGTATGTAGCATGCATGTAGTATATATGTAGTATGTATGTAGTATGTATGTAGCATGCATGTAGTATGTATGTAGCATGAATGTAGTATGTATGTAGCATGCATGTAGTATGTATGTAGTATGTATGTAGTATATATGTAGTATGTATGTAGCATGTAGTATGTATGTAGTATGTATGTAGCATGTAGTATATATGTAGTATGTATGTAGTATGTATGTAGCATGTATGTAGCATGTATGTAGCATGTAGTATGTATGTAGCATGCATGTAGTATATATGTTATGTATGTAGCATGCATGTAGTATGTATGTAGTATGTATGTAGCATGCATGTAGTATGTATGTAGTATGTATGTAGTATTTTTTTTTTTTAACATTTAACACATTAGCCGGATGATGGGACTACTACTGTCCCATCATTGGCTAATGTGTCAATCACTGTCATGGTAGCAGGCATCGCCAGATGGGACTTATAGTCCCATCGGATGATGCTTGCACAGACCCCCGGACATCAGCACAGCCCCCCGGCAGGCCGGCACAGCCCCCCGGCAGGCCGGTACAGACCCCCACAGGGTGCACAGACCACCGGCAGGCCGGCACAGCCCCCCGGCAGGCCGGTACAGACCCCGGGCAGTCCACACAGCCCCCCGGCAGGCCGGCACAGCCCCCCGGCAGGCCGGTACAGACCCCGGGCAGTCCACACAGCCCCCCGGCAGGCCGGCAGAGACCCCCTGAAGGCCCAAAATGACGGCGCATCATGATGCGCACACACCGCGCATCATGATGACGTCAGGCTGTCAATCAACTTTGAACTTCCGATTCCGATGCCGACTTCCGATATTGAAAAAATATCGGAAGTCTGTATCGGAATTCCGATACAGCAAGTATCGGCCGATACCCGATACTTGCGGTATCGGAATGCTCAACACTAATTACAACACAATCTAAAAAGCCATAAAACGGTAATGGATCTCTAGAGTACAGCTGTACACAATGTAGGTGTCATTGTTGTCAATTTCAGAATTTATTTCCACAGTCAGAAAATAACTCTCACTTGGTCAGCTTGGATTAGACCAGAATATAACAAGCAGTAAATGGGTAATGTATCACAAGCGTAGAACTGTATACAGTTTTGGGGTAATTTTTAAATGTACATCTAAATTGCAGGAGTAACCCATAGACACTCACACGCTCAGGATGGATCACACCACAATATAACAAGAAGATCCGCAAGAAATAATCACACATGTGGGACAATGTTCCAGGTGTCAATGATACACTTAGAGTGTTGGTTGGAAGAAGACTTCCTGGAAGAAAGGGTACAGTATCACCAGATACCAGGTATATATAGCATAGTTTAAACATTAACAATGTACTTCTATATATCAGGAGTAGTGTTGAGCCACCCCGCTAGTGTTTTGGTTCATCGCACAGGAGGCAAGTTAGTCGAAGAACACCGTCGAACCCCATTGAAAACAATGGCAGGCAAACACAAACACATAGAAAAAAAATTACAAAACACCTTTAAAGGTGTCCCAAAGCAGACAAAATGCTCAGAAGACAAAAATAACATGGAAAAGGGCAACTACATTTAGAAAAGAGGTGGAGGAGTAAAAGGAGGAGGTGGAGGAGACACAGATATAGGCTTGTCATGCCCTCATGAAGTCAAGAAAGGCTGGAATAAAAATGTAAAATACAAACCAAAAAAAAAATTCTGAAATCGAACACGATCATATACCATCGAACTTCCCACCAATAAATTATGCCAACTGCCGATAGGGCGAGGTTATTCCCACGAACCTCCAAACTGCGTCCATGAAGGCAAACTGTTTGGTTTATGGGGGCTGTATGATTGCAAAGCTGAACCTTAAAAGGGCACCACCAGAAGTGGAGCCTGTGGCTTAATTGGACTCCACCCGGGAAACCACAACCATACAAGCTACAGAAAAGATGGACAGATTGCAAGCTTTGTCGATTCTGTGTGTGGTGTGGTATGTCCGTTTGTTGTTGTGCTAGCGTTTTCTCAGCTTTATTCCGTTAACCACCGAGACTCCGGCATGCCCCCACGGTACGCGTCAAGCTTACTAGAGGGATACGCGAGGCTCTGGCACATGAGATCGATCAATAACGGGTCTGTCATGCCCTTACATGTCCAGGGCTGCATGCGCGCTACACTGAAAGGACCAGCTTTTGTCGCTTACAGGTGCTGATAACCCGCTGAACACCGTTAGTGATGGGGATCTGGGATTCCAATTATTCCCCGCGAACGATGATTTCCCAGTAAGTGCAGGTCAACCGTAATTACGGAATTAGGCCTAACAGGCATTCCTGAAAAAATGAAAAAATTACGTGTCCAAACCACACTTGCTGTAGCTTGCTTAACAGCTCGGCAGCCGTTCTCAGGCCCAGTATAGAATCGACAACATTGTAGAAAGTTGATAAAGGGTACAGTTTCACCGGATAACACGAATATATGTAGCATAGTTTACACATTAAAAACCTATGTCTATAGATCAGGAGGCAGGCTCAGATGGTCTCAGGCCCAGTATGGATTAGACGTGATTGGACAAAGGTGAGAAAGGGTAACGTATCACCGGATTACAGGTATGTATAGCATAGTTATCACATTAAAAACCTATGTCTATAGATCAGGAGGCAAGCTCAGACGGTCTCAGGCCCAGTATGGATTAGAAGTGATTGAACAAAGGTGAGGAAGGGTACATTATCACTGGATAGCAGGTATATATAGCATATTTTAAACATTTAAAATCTCCGTGTTCTCAGTATGGATTAGACAACAATCTAAAAAGTAGAAAAAAGGAAATGTTTTTGAAGCGTACACCAGTATACACTATTGGTGGTATTTTTAAATCTTCATATATATTTCTGTCTCAGTAAGACAGTCCAGCCTCTCCGCAATAGGAAATGAGATGCATACAATTACTGACATAAAGTCTAGTGATTGCAGAAATCTAGGAATTAATAATCACGGGAAAAACTTCCATCACAATTCTCAGAGGCGGTGCTGACCCTCAATTAATTTGTGTTTGGAGACAGCGAAAACATAACTTTGTGAAGAAAGTGTTGCTGTATAGCAGTACCGTTGATCCCATCAGCGTTACACTGGAGTCACACATAACAATCTCGCTAGCGAGATCGCTGCTGAGTCACAACTTTTGTGACATAACAGTGATCTCACCAGCGAGATCGCTGTGTGTGACAGCGATCAGCGACCAGCCCCCCTGCCGGTATCGCTGATCTCTGCAAGAAACCTCTGGACTTTTTTTCGTCGCTGGTCTACCGCTGGTCAGCACGCATCGCTGCTTGTGACAGGCGGGAGACCAGCGATCAGCTGTAAAAAAATAATAAAAAAAATTAAAAATATTGTTATTCTCATCTTCCGACGTCCCGCGCAGCCATCCCGCCTCTCTCCACGCTCCGGTCCCAGTGATCCTTTGCGAGAATGACCGCGAGAATGTCACCGTCTCGCGGGAGCGCGAAGTCTCGCGGTCATTCGTGCAAAGGATCACTGGGACCGGGAGCGTGGAGAGAGGCGGGATGGCTGCGCGGGACGTCGGAAGGCGAGAATAACAATATTTTTTATTTTAATTCTATCTTTTAACAGGGATGGCATCAGCGCTAACAAACGCAGCGATGCCGCGCGCTCGGCAACGCTGTGCTGATCGCTGGTGAAGCTGTCTGTTTGTGCCAATTCAGGCCAGGTGTCCAGTTTAGCGGCCCAATAGTCAAATGGGAATGAGCTGTGAAGGAGAACATCGATATGGGATGAGAAGTAGTTTGTAACCATAGTTGACAACTGCTGCCTCCTGTCACTTTCAATCAATGCAGTATTACCAGTCGTGTGAGCGGGACTTGAAAAATCAGTCCACAACATGGTCATGAAACCCCTGTCTCCAACGCCACTTCTGATGTGTGCACCACGAACACCTCTTCCAAGCTGCCCCCGGCTCCTACGGCTCGTGTGAGAACCATCACCGCTGCTGTGTGCTGGGAATGCCTCAACCAACCGGTTTACCAGAGTTGCTTGTTTGTTAGCCAATATTAGATCAAGGTTCTCCTGTAGCATTATGTTTTGGAATTTGCCTTTATAGCGTGGATCCAGGATGCTGGCCAACCAGTAGTCGTCATCGCTCATCATTTTGGCAATGCGGGGGTCCCTTTTTAGGATCTGCAAGGCATAATCTGACATGTGGGCCAATGTTCCCGGTGTCAATGATGCACTGCAAGTGCTGAGTGGAGGAGCACTTTCTGGCAAATCCACATCCCTCCAGTCACGCACAAACCCTGTACCAGACCTTGCCATGCCAACATTTTTTCTTGCCCCATGAGAAGCATCCTCCTCCCCTAAATAATCATCCCCATCATCCTCCTCCTCCTCCTCCTCTTCCTCTTCTTCCTCCACCTCGTCCAGGAGTGGTCCCGGAGCAGACAATGGCTGACTGTCATCAAGGCTTCCCTCCTCCTCTTCCTCCTCATCTACCTCAGCTGCAGATGTCTGCTCCTTAATGTGCGTCAAAGTTTGCATGAGCAGACGCATAAGTGGGAGGCTCATGCTTATGATGGCATCGTCTGCGCTTACCAGCCGTGTGTATTCCTCAAAACACTGAAGGACTTTACAGAGGTCTTTCAGCTTCGACCACTGCACACCTGTCAACTCCATGTCTGCTCTCAAAATGCCTGCCCGTGTATCTTCCCACAAATGCATTACGGCCTGCCTTTGTTCGCACAGCCGCTCAACCATGTGCAGGGTGGAGTTCCACCTTGTTGCAATGTCGATAATTAGGCGGTGCTTGGGAAAGTGGAGCAATCGCTGCAGCTTCTGCATACGACTGGAGTGTACCGGCGACCGGCGGATGTGAGAGCACAGTCTTCGAACCTTATGGAGCAGGCATGTTAACTCCAGATAATTATTGAGGAAGCACTGCACCACCAGGTTCAAGGTGTGAGCCAAGCAAGATATGTGTCTGAGTTTTGAAAGGGCTATGGCTGCCACAAAATTCCGGCCGTTATCTCTAACTACCTTGCCTGCCTCAAGATATAGACTGCCCAGCCATGACTCAGTTTGTCGCTGAAAGTAGTCAGCCAGTACCTCCGCGGTGTGTCTGTCGCCCAAACACATCATCTGCAACACAGCCTGCTGACGCTTTCCACTAGCTGATCGATAGGGGGACACCTCGTGTGCAACACTGGCAGCTGCGGATGGAGTGCTTGTGTGACTGCGCTCTGTGGATGAGCTTTCGCTTCTGGAGGAGGAGGAGGGTCGAACGCCTACAGCCAACTGTTTCCTATACCGTGGGCTAGGCAGCACTGTCCCACCACTGCTGTCCCCTGTGTACCCTGCATCCACCACATTAACCCAGTGCGCAGTGATGGACACGTAAAGGCCCTGGCCATGCCTACTGGACCATGCATCAGTTGTAAGGTGCACCTTTCCACTCACTGATTGCTTGAGTGCATGGACAATGCGGTCTTTCACATGAAGGTGGAGGGCTGGGATGGCTTTGTGAGAAAAGAAGTGGCGACTGGGTAGGTCATAGCGTGGTACTGCATAGGCCATGAGTTCACGGAAAGCTGCGCTTTCAACCAACCGGTAGGGCATCATATCTAACGAGATTAGTTTGGCAATGTGGGCGTTCAAACCCAGTGTACGCAGATGAGAGGATGACTACTTTCTTGTCCTACTCATAGTCTCTGGTAAGGTGAGCTGGACTTGAGAGCTGCATATGGTGGAACTAGCGGTGGACATGGCGGACTGAGAGAGGGTTGATGATGGTGATGGAGTTGGTGTTCTTTCTGATGGCCTAGATTCAGTCTTTCGTTGATATTACATTGTGATTCCCTGACTGCTTTGGCCTTGCGACGACACCTCAACATTTGCTGCTGGTGGTGTGCTAAACGGTGGGCTTATAGTGGGGGAAACAATGTAGCGTTGCTGACTACCTTCTTTGGGAGCAGTTGCACATGTGGTACGTGAGGTTTGGTAGTCTGTCCATGCTTGCAAGTGCATGTTGGTTAAATGTCTAAGCATGCAACTGGTATTCAAATTTCTCAGATTTTTCCCTCGGCTAAAGGTCTTTGCGCACTTCTTACAGATAACTTTTGCCTGATCATTAGGATTTTGTTAAAAAAAGTGCCACACTGCACTCTTCCTACTATGGAAGACATTTTGAGGCCTTGCACGCTGTGCTATTTTGACCGTCTTGCCAAGCTGCCCTGCAACTCTTTTGGTTTTTGTAACCCGTTTTTGAACTGCTCCGGGCCTGCCAGATAACAGCTGTTGCAATGTCGATGCCTGCTGCGGATGCTCCTCCTCTTCTGAGCTATTGGCAGCGGCACCCTCTTCCCCCAATGGATGCCAATCTGGGTCAACAACTGGGTCATCCATCACCTCCTCTTCAATGTCATGTGCACCTTCCTCTGTGTCACCGTGTATGGTGGTATAGTATGCGGGAATGGGCACCTGAGTTTCATCAGGGTCAGATTCTGGCTCAGTACACTGCGAGGACAATGTAGTGCTCTGAGTGAATGTACCAGCAGATAAATCTAGCAGTGGCTGTGCATCCGTGCACTCCATGTCAGATTCATCTTGGACTGGGGAATTCACGATTTGACTTGATAACCCAGGCATGGTATGAGAAAAGAGCTCCATGGAGTAATCTGTAGTGTGGCCTGCCGCATCCTTTACTTTTGGTAGGGGTGAAGGACACAAGGAAAGGTGTTGTTCCTGACCAGGAGCCTCCACTGACAATGCAGTGCTTTTATTTTTTGAAACTTCAGAGGAGGAGGCAATAGAGCTGGAGGCTGTGTCAGCAATGTAAGCCAAAACTTGTTCCTGAAGCTCCGGCTTTAAAAGCGGTTTACCTACTCACAGAAAAGGGAGCCTACAAGGCCTTGTGGAGCCAGACAATGACGCCGGCTCACCACCTCCTGCCTTAGGTGCTATTGTGCTTTTGCCACAACCAGCAGAAGCACCACCACCAACACCACCATCAGGACCAGCTGGCAACCCCCGCCCACTTCCACGGCCTCTTCCACCATACTTCTTCATTTTTTTGAAAAAGATACCCAAAATAACAACAGCTATATGGTACTGTAAAACAAGGTAAAGGGTTTATAGAGTATTGGTGAGAATTTGAATCTCACTGTAGATTGGAGGAGGCTGAACTATTGTCTCAGGCCCAGTAGAGATTACACTGCAATGTGACAGGCAGAAATTGGCTGGTGTATGAGAAGACAGAAGCTGTATATAGTATTGGTGAGAATTTGAATCTCACTGTAGATTGGAGGACGCTGAACTATTGTCTCAGGCCCAGTAGAGATTACACCGCAATGTGACAGGCAGAAATTGGCTGGTGTATAAGAAGGCAGAAGCTGTATATAGCATTGGTGAGAATTTGAATCTCACTGTAGATTGGAGGATGCTGAACTATTGTCTCAGGCCCATTAGAGATTACACCGCAATGTGACAGGCAGAAATTGGCTGGTGTATGAGAAGACAGAAGCTGTTTATAGTATTGGTGAGAATTTGAATCTCACTGTAGATTGGAGGACGCTGAACTATTGTCTCAGGCCCAGTAGAGATTACACCGCAATGTGACAGGCAGAAATTTGCTGGTGTATGAGAAGGCAGAAGCTGTATATAGTATTGGTGAGAATTTGAATCTCACTGTAGATTGGAGGACGATGAAATATTGTCTCAGGCCCAGTAGAGATTACACCGCAATGTGACAGGCAGAAATTGGCTGGTGTATGAGAAGACAGAAGCTGTATATAGTATTGGTGAGAATTTGAATCTCACTGTAGATTGGAGGATGCTGAACTATTGTCTCAGGCCCAGTAGAGATTACACCGCAATGTGACAGGCAGAAATTGACTGGTGTATAAGAAGACAGAAGCTGTATATAGTATTGATGAGAATTTGAATCTCACTGTAGATTGGAGGACGCTGAAATACTGTCTCAGGCCCAGTAGAGATTACACCGCAATGTGACAGACAGAAATTGGCAGGTGTATGAGAAGGCAGAAGCTGTATATAGTATTGGTGAGAATTTGAATCTCAATGTAGATTGGAGGACGCTGAACTATTGTCTCAGGCCCAGTAGAGATTACACCGCAACGTGACAGGCAGAAATTGGCTGGTGTATGAGAAGACAGAAGCTGTATATAGTATTGGTGAGAATTTGAATCTCACTGTAGATTGGAGGACGCTGAACTATTGTCTCAGGCCCAGTAGAGATTACACCGCAATGTGACAGGCAGATATTGGCTGGTGTATGAGAAGACAGAAGCTGTATATAGTATTGGTGAGAATTTGAATCTCACTGTAGATTGGAGGATGCTGAACTATTGTCTCAGGCCCAGGACAGATTACACCGCAATGTGACAGGAAGAAATTTCCTAGTGTATGACTAACTACAAGGTGTATATAGAATAGGGCAGAATTGGAATCTCCCTAGAGTGTAGGTCTGTAAGAACGGATAAACTCCTCAGCTTTTTCTTACAGAGTCACACACAGATAGCTTCAATTTGACCGCTGAACTATTGTCTCTGGCCCAGGACAGATTACACCGCAATGTGACAGGCAGAAATTGGCTGGTGTATGAGAAGACAGAAGCTTAATATAGTATTGGTGAGAATTTGAATCTCACTGTAGATTGGAGAACGCTGAACTATTGTCGCAGGCCCAGTAGAGATTACACCGCAATGTGACAGGCAGAAATTGTCTGGTGTATGAGAAGGCAGAAGCTGTATATAGTATTGGTGAGAATTTAAAGCTCACTGTAGATTGGAGGATGCTGAACTATTGTCTCAGGCCCAGGACAGATTACACCGCAATGTGACAGGCAGAAATTGCCTAGTGTATGACTTACTACAAGGTGTACATAGAATTGGGCAGAATTGGAATCTCCCTAGAGTGTAGGTCTGTAAGAACGGACAAACTCCTCGGCTTTTTCTTACAGAGTCACACACAGATAGCTTCAATTTGGCCGCTGAACTATTGTCTCTGGCCCAGGAGAGATTACACTGCAATGTGACAGGAAGAAATTGCCTAGTGTATGACTAACTACAAGGAGTATATAGAATTGGGCAGAATTGGAATCTCCCTAGAGTGTAGGTCTGTAAGAACGGACAAACTCCTCGGCTTTTCCTTACAGAGTCACACACAGATAGCTTCAATTTGGCCATGATAACAGCCGGTACACGGTACAGTGTGAGGAGCGTACACCGCTGTACGGTGTGTGAAAAAATGAACGCTCAGTAACTCACCAGGACAAAACAATAAAATTTGGATTGCTTTGAAAAAAGCAGTTTGCTCAGCAGTGTGAAAACAGCAATGCAGCTATCAGGGAGCCTTAAAAGGCATCCTAATAAAAAACAGAACTGGTGCACCAAAATATAGCCTCCCCTTGCACTGCACAGTAACTGGTGTGTTGTACAGGCAAAATCGCTAGCAGCAGAAATAGTTTTTGGTATCTTCTTCCCTGCCTAAAGCTCTCACTACAGAATCAGAAGCAGCAGCAGCTCTCCCTATTCTGAGATCAGCATAAGTAACATGGCGGTCGGCGTGCACGCCCTTTTATACCCCCTGTGAGGCCACACAAAGCAAGTCAATCACTTGCATGCCCTTCAGAAACATGGTGGTAACCGCTGCCTATGTCATCACGTTGCCCACAGTGTCCGTTCTTCCTGATTGGCTGAAAAAGGGCGCAAAAGCATCTTTTGAAACGCGACTTTGGCGCGATAGTCGCCGACCTCGTGGCCGATCTCACGCTAAGGTCGGGTTTCGTTTCATGAAACCCGACTTTGGCGAAAGTCGGCGACTTTTGAATTTTTTCGACACATTCGCTCAACTCTAGTACGGGGTAATCGATACGGCCCCGGCGCGGACCTGCGCTGCTACCAAGCTCCAGAGCAGGAGCTCTCCCTTTTTGCAGCCGCACGCTGCTTCTTCCCGCCAGAACTGCCTGTTCCCGCGAGCGCTGCTCCTGCTTCCCTCACTCAGCCCCGCCCCCTGAGGCCAAGTGCAAGGGTCGGTCCGGTTGCCTAAAATTTATTGTGGCAAATTAAGCCATATTAAAATCAAGTTGCCTGACGCGTTTCGAGTGCCTGGTGTGCACTCTTAGTTATAGGATACATAAAACTGGTACAGCCACAATTATATACACATAAATTAACCAATGAAAAAAACACACAATCATGAAAAACACATGTCCAATAGACAAAGTGAGAAAGCACCTGAAAGGCAAATTAATGGGTTAAATCGCATGTAGAACAGATCAATGGATGCATAGCAGTTCATTCATGAGCAAAAATAAATTAAATCGCATGTATAACAACTCAATGAAAATACAATGAATCATTTTTGAAGTTCATACCCAGAAGGAATCTGATATTGAGTTTCAGAATCAAAAAAAATAAATAAATAACTTCTCGCATGAAAAGCATTTTCTTGTTTGACACCTCCATGTTCAGGATTTAACACTTTTTCAGAAGCAAAAAATCTGCAAAATGCAAAACTGCCATGGTGAAAGTTCACAAATGTTTGACAATACCAGAGCAACAAGCATTTTAGCCAGAAACATAAGAGATTAAGAAAAAAAAGACACACAATCATGGAAAATACATGTGCAAAAACAAAAAGTGAAAAAGCATCTGAGAGACAAATTAATGGGTTAAATCACATATAAAACAGATCAATGGATGTTTAACGGTTTATTCATAAACAAAAATAAACTAGATCGCATATACACTCACTGGCCACTTTATTAGGTACACCATGCTAGTAACGGGTTGGACCCCCTTTTGCCTTCAGAACTGCCTCAATTCTTCGTGGCAGAGATTCAACAAGGTGCTGGAAGCATTCCTCAGAGATTTTGGACCATATTGACATGATGGCATCACACAGTTGGCGCAGATTTGTCGGCTGCACATCCCTGATGCGAATCTCCCGTTCCACCACATCCCAAAGATGCTCTATTGGATTGAGATCTGGTGACTGAGGAGGCCATTTGAGTACAGTGAACTCATTGTCATGTTCAAGAAACCAATCTGAGATGATTCGAGCTTTATGACATGGCGCATTATCCTGCTGAAAGTAGCCATCAGATGTTGGGTACATTGTGGTCATAAAGGGATGGACATGGTCAGCAACAATACTCAGGTAGGCTGTGGCGTTGCAACGATGCTCAATTGGTACCAAGGGGCCCAAAGAGTGCCAAGAAAAAATTCCCCACACCATGACACCACCACCACCAGCCTGAACCGTTGATACAAGGCAGGATGGATCCATGCTTTCATGTTGTTTACGCCAAATTCTGACCCTACCATCCGAATGTCGCAGCAGAAATCGAGACTCATCAGACCAGGCAACGTTTTTCCAATCTTCTACTGTCCAATTTCGATGAGCTTGTGCAAATTGTAGCCTCAGTTTCCTGTTCTTAGCTGAGAGGAGTGGTACCCAGTGTGGTCTTCTGCTGCTGTAGCCCATCTGCCTCAAAGTTCGACGCACTGTGCGTTCAGAGATGCTCTTCTGCCTACCTTGGTTGTAACGGGTGGCAATTTGAGTCACTGTTGCCTTTCTATCAGCTCGAACCAGTCTGCCCATTCTCCTCTGACCTCTGGCATCAACAAGGCATTTCCGGCCACAGAACTGCCGCTCACTGGATTTTTTTTCTTTTTCGGACCATTCTCTGTAAACCCTAGAGATGGTTGTGCGTGAAAATCCCAGTAGATCAGCAGTTTCTGAAATACTCAGACCAGCCCTTCTGGCACCAACAATCATGCCACGTTCAAAGGCACTCAAATCACCTTTCTTCCCCATACTGATGCTCGGTTTGAACTGCAGGAGATTGTCTTGACCATGTCTACATGCCTAAATGCACTGAGTTGCCGCCATGTGATTGGCTGATTAGAAATTAAGTCTTAACACACAGTTGGACAGGTGTACCTAATAAAGTGGCCAGTGAGTGTATAACCACTTAATAAATATAAAATAAATCATTTTTGGAGTTCATACCTAGGGGGAATCTGGTGTTGAGTTTCAGAATCCAAAAAACTTTCCCGCATGAAAAGCATTTTTTGTTTGTCATGCGGGAAGCTTGTTGTTTTTTAGTTTTATGTATCCTATGACTAAGAGTGCACACCAGACACTCGAAACACGTCAGGAAACTTGATTTTAATATGGCTTAATTTCCCACAATAAAATATTTTTTTTCTATATTCCTGGAGTGCAGTCAATCTTCCTTTTTCCTGATTCTGCTATGCTAACTAGCTTGGACGTGCACCCTCCACATGTGAATTGGCTCGTCTAATTTGGATTCATCTCGTGGCAGCTCCAAGTCCTCCCTCTAAGAAACTGTAAGTGTTGATTTTCTATGTTAATCCCATTTATTTTATATTTGCATTGTACATACCTAATGTCTCAACTTTGTAACATCTTTTAGCTGTGTAATCACTGCCCCCTCCTTTTGGGGAATAAATTCTAACTTTATTAGTCTGTCTTCATGCTCTAAAAATGAACACGTGCCTTTAAGATAATTGCTACTGAATTGGGTTGGCTTCGAACCCAATTCTTATAACTTAATCAGAGAAACTCTGGAGCTGGTGGCGGCAAAGTGTGATCTGGGCCCTGGGCACTGCTGAGAGTGATGGAAGAGAGTTTATAAACTAATTGGGTGGCTGCAGCTAGAGCATTTTATAATTCCCTCACTGCAGCGCGCCGGGTGGCCTGTCCTCATTGAAGCAGCCGGCCGGCGACCAACTATCCCAGGTGTAGTTCCCTGACTGACCTGAGGGTAAGGGGGGTGCCGGAGAACTGCGAGTTCCAAAGTGGAACTGAAAAGTTTTGTGAAATATTGTGGGCAGTGGTGGGACAATCAAAATAACCCCCCTGCGATAAATTGTTAGGGCAAGACTAGCTTGCTGTTTTTTTTGTCACATGGTGCCAGCGGTGGGATAACTAAGATAAGCCCCCCTGTGCCTATGATAGCCGTGTGTCGGCAGTGTGTCGCATCCCTCTGTCAGTGACATAGTGGTGGGATCATGACATATTCTTGCCAGTGCGGTGGGATAATCAGAGAGCATTAGTGATCTGGTATGAGCAATCATTCCTCTCACTAAAACCCTGCATGGTGCCTGCGGGGCCCTGCATGATAGGTTTTGGAGAACAGACTCAGTGTTTACTAGTCCTGAGACAACTGTATGTACTTGCAAGTATCCCCTCCCTCCTCTTTTTTTCTATTCTATCTTTTGTTTGGCAACCATGGCTACGCGGGGAGAAGCCTATTATAAGCAGTTTAACAAGGACTCTGTTAGGAGTGGCGGAAGACACTAAATAAAAAGTATAAATAAAGTGCCTTCGCCACTCAGGGTCCACCGTGCGGTGGATGGAAAAACCGCAGCTAGAAGATGCAGAGCACTATGGCGGTAGTGTGCACAGGGTTGGATAGCACCCAGGTGCAAATTAGCAGTCTCTGTTATGGACACAGAGCTGCAATGGCAGACAATGGAAGTGAAAACGCTGAGCCTGTAAACAGCACAGGTATTCAGCGGCACACATGCGGTAACCGGTCACCGGAGTAGTTATAAAAATAACATCACTACATCCGAAAGGACCTATAGCCATGGTGGCCGTCCGCATTGGACGCATGTACCCACGCGAGAATTTTGGGCCGCTGGCGAGGAGGGACAAAAGTCTCGCCGACCGACTCACAGTCAGACCATTGCAGGGCGCTGTCTTCCTGGGAAGCAGCGGGTAGATGGTGACAACCGCACATGAACTCTTGAGCCGGGCATGTCTCTGATATGGCACGAGACACCTCCATGGGCTCGGGAGGTAGAACCTCTGGCTCCGGCAGCTCCAGAGGCTCAAAAAAGTTGGGAGCCGGAGTACCTCTCCGTTTGGAGTGAGCACGCTCCATACCGCGCTCCGAAAAACGGAGGTCGATACTGGAGAAAATGGAGATTAACTCCTCCAGAGTGGTAGGGATCTCTCTAGTGGAGAGAGCATCCTTAACATGCTCCGCTAATCTTCTCCAAAAAACAGAGATCAGTGCCTTGTCAGACCACTCCAACTTGGACGCCAGTGTCCGAAAACGGACGGCTGTTATGAATGAGTCACCGTAGGAGGCAAAAACAGAAATGCTAGCTAAGTCCAGAAAACCAGAGAAGTTGGCAGCTATCGGATTGCAGACCCCTGAACCTATCAACACAACTAGCAGTAGCCGTGGGGGGTTCCTACGATGCCCTAGACCCCTCGATCACAGCTGGAGGACTATATAGCCTAAAGACAGAAAGGGAAATCTAAACTGGCCCAGAGCAGACCCCAAAGCAAAAGGCAGCCACCAACATATAATGACGGTGAAGCAAGAAGAAAGAACACTAACACAGACAGAAAGATAGACTGAGCAAAGACGGGGCCCAAGCTAACTAGATAGGAAAGGACAGGAAGGCTGCTGTCTGCAATCCGTGAAAAACCCTATGAAAATAAGAGCCAACAAACTGACAGTGAAAAAGGCCCTGAAGACGCTAGGCTTCAAAAAGCTATGTCAGTACTCAGGAATATTCTGAAGACAGAGCAACCGGCAAAAGGAGATTCAGCTCACCCCAGCAGGGAATGGCAGAATCCAGAAAAGCAAGGCAAACAAAAACAAAACACAAATGCTAACAGGCAAAGCAGAAAACTTAGCTTTAGAGGAGCAGGAATCAGACTGGTCTCCTAGAAGTCCACAGAGAAATCACCCGCAGGGCAGAAGGGCGTCGGCAGCCTTATATCCAGTCAGTGACTCCACTCAGCCAGTCATCATCATCAGGCTCATTACCTTCCTTTACCAGAATAGGGAGTTCACCAGACCTCAGTGACGAAGGGGAAAATGAACTCACAACAGACGGTGTACTGACTAACTGGGAGTGATGCCTGAGACAAGGCGAGCAATTGGAGAGAAGAATCATGGGTGACCCGTGGACCAAGAAAAACTTGCTTGATGGCAGTTAGCAAGTGAGCAGCGGTCCGAATCTTGGGGTCACCGCGCTCCCACAGCAACTCCCTGCCGAAGAATATGTTGGACATCTGCAGCTGATCCAGCAAGCTCAAGAGAGAGCCGAGCACCAAGCCGAGCGGGAGGCTGAAAGAGCCGGATGCCAGGCCCAGGGAGCTCATGAACTGGAAATGCTACAGCGGGGGGGCAGTGCCCCCACAGCCCGGAGCAGTGAGCCCAACAGCGCCCTGAGTCCGAAGCCCCAGCCAGAGCATTTTCCCATGATGGAAAAGGACGGGGTCTTGGACACGTTTCTGCGAGCCTTTGAGAAAGCCTGCAGACAGTACCAGCTGGATAAGGACCAATGGGCCAGGTATCTTACCCCAGGGCTGAAAGGCAAAGTCCTGGAGGTGTTTGCTTCTCTGCGGCCAGAAGACGATGACGACTATGTTGCCATCAAGCAGGCCCTGATCACCAAATACCGGTTGACACCTGAGGTATACCGAAAGAAGTTCTGGAACCTCCAATGTGGCCCACACGATATTTATAGCGATGTGGTGCAAGGACTCAGGATCCACTTTGACCAGTGGATCCATGGACTGTCAGTTGATTCCTATGAGCTGCTGAGGGGCCAGATGATCAAAGACCAGTTCATGCATCTTTGCCCAGCTGAGGTCCGATAGTTCATCCTGGACCGAGAACCAACAAATGCGGACAAAGCTGCGCAGATCGCCGACAACTGAGGCCAACCGGAGGCCAGAGACACAGAGGCCAGTCACCGCCAGCTGGAGAGGGGGAAAGCCTGCAACCAACCCCAGTGCCCCTGCCAGCCGTTCTTCCGGAAATGTTACCTGCTAATGCCTTGATGAGTAATGATGCAACTAATAACCATTCTTTCCCTAGGAATGATGCTGATGGTGATGTAAATGTACCAAAGAAAACTGATAACCATTTTTTCCTAGGGATGATGCTGATGATCATGATGTTTCTGTGCCGACTGAAACTGTTAACCATTTCTCTGAAACAGTAGATGTGTCCACAGGTACAGGAGTGCTCAGCCCCGTCGCTCTGCAGAGTGAGATGGCTGAGGAACCCCTAGCAGGAGCAAGCATCGGTGCTCAATGAAATTTGGAGGTGAATGGGAACTGTGAGGAAGGTGATGCCCTGCAACTGACCAGTGCCACCGAGGAAGGTAACTGGCCCATGAGTATCACTGCTCCTGAAGTGTTGGGGGTGGATGTGGAGGTAGAGCCCATAGCAGCACCGATTGGTGGGTCTGTAGAAATCCCCGGGGAGACAGCATACATTACAGCTGTCACATGCAGTCAGAGTGCCCGGATCGCAGGTAGCGCCCTGCCTTCTGGACCCTCTCCCACTACAGGAGAGACTGAAACAGAGGTGAACCCAGAGCATGTTCCAGAGGGTCCCAGTGAGGATGGAACCCTGATGTCACTTCTGGCTGCCTCCAGCCAGGAGTTCCAGGCCGCTCTGCAATCAGATGCGAGCCTGGAAAAATTGAGAGACCTCGCCAAGACGCCAAGACGCCCACCTCCAAGTCTGATAAGAAGAGGGTGTTCTGGGAACAAGGAAGATTGTACCGGGAGACAGTACCCGGAGAATCCTAAAAGGAGTGTTTGAGGGAAAGAAAGCTGGTCGTCCCCTATTGGTTCAGAACTGAGTTGCTGCGGATTGCACATGAGATTCCACTCGCTGGACACTTGGGGGTCAGCAAAACTAAGGCACAGCTGTCTCAACACTTCTATTGACCCAAGATGGGGACAGATATAGCAAACTACTGCTGTACCTGTACCACCTGTCAAAGAGTGGGTAAGGCGAGGCCTGCTCTTAAGGCTCCCCTTATCCCTTTGCCAGTGATAGAGGAGCCTTTCCAGAGAATCGTGAACATTGTGGGCCCACTGGCCGTCCCCAGCAGCTCTGGAAAGCAATACATTCTCACCGTGGTAGACTATGCTACGCGGTACCCAGAGGCAGTAGCTCTGTCATCAACCAGGGCAGAAAAGGTGGCTGATGCACTGGTGTCCATCTTTTCAAGGGTAGGATTTCCCAGGGAGATCCTTACCGAACAAGGGACCCAATTCATGTCTCGCCTAATGGAGGCTCTCTGTGAGAAAATGCAGGTGAAGCACCTGGTATCGAGTGCGTATCACCCACAGACCAATGGTTTGTGTGAATGCTTCAACGGTACCCTCAAACAGATGCTCTGCATGCTGGTTGAGACCCAAGGGTGCGATTGGGAGCGGTACCTCCCACACCTGCTGTTCGCTTACAGAGAAGTTCCGCAGGCCTCGACAGGGTTCTCCCCCTTCGAGCTTGTGTATGGCAGGTGAGTCCGGGGACCCCTTGGGTTGATAAGAGAATCCTGGGAAGATGAGCCAAACCCCTCCGAAGTGTCCATCATGGATTATGTCATGCGCTTCTGTGACAAGATGCAGACCTTGATGCAGTTGGTACGTTTAAACATGACGCAGGCTCAGGCTGACCAGAAGCACTGGTACTACCAGAACGCCCGGGAGTGGACCTACCAGGTGGGTCAAAAGGTGTGGGTGCTGGTCCCTGTACCAACGGATAAGCTTCAGGCAGCCTAGGAAGGCCCATACGTCGTCCACCAACAGCTCAACCCGGTCACCTACGTGGTCACGCTTGACCATGCTCAGGGTAGGCGCAAGGCCTTTCACGTCAACATACTGAATGCTCACCACGAACGTGAAGCCTGAGTCCTACCTGTCTGCAACCTGCCTGAGGATGGGGAGGATGATCCCCTCCTGGACATGCTGGCCCAAGCCAAGGCCAATGGGTCCATTGAGGATATGGAGGTAAGTGCCTCCTTAACCGCACCCCAGCGTTCGCAGTTGTTGGACACCCTGGAACCCTTCCAGGCTGTGTTCACCAACCAACCTGGGAGGACGGATTTAGCGGTTCATGAGGTGGACACCGGAAATCATAGTCATTATAAGTTTTGTAGTCAGAATTGTAACTCCTAGAGCAGGGGGAGGAGCATCACCAGACCGCCCTTTCATGATGTCACAAACCCAAAGCTATAAGGTACTCCCTCTCTGAAATCATTCATTCGAGCTGGAGGCTTGTTGCTGAAAGGACCCCAGATGCAGGGCGGGGTGTGGCTCCACCTCCCCCCACATGATTAGCCTAAAGACCATTAAGCAACTGTAAGTGTTGATTTTCTATATTAATCCCATTTATTTTATATTTGCATTGTGCACACCTAATGTCTCAACTTTGTAACATCTTTTATCTGCGTAATCACTGCCCCCTCCTTTTGGGGAATTAATTCTAACTTTATTAGTCTGTCTTCATGCTCTAAAAATGAACACATGCCTTTAAGAAAATTTGCTACTAAATTGGGTTGGCTTCGAACCCCTCTATCAAGTTTATAACTTAATCAGAGACACTCTGGAGCTGGTGGCAGCAAAGTGTGATCTGGGCCCTGGGCACTGCTGAGAGTGACGGAAGAGAGTTTATAAACTAATTAGGTGGCTGCGGCCAGAGCATTTTATAATTCCCTCACTGCAGCATGCCGGGTGGCCAGTCCTCATTGAAGCAGCCGGACGGCGACCAATTATCCCAAGTGTAGTTCCCTGACTGACCTGAGGGTAAGGGGGGCGCCGGAGAGCTGCGAGTTTTGTGAAGTATTGTTGCGCAGTGGTGGGACAGCCAGAATAACCCCCCTGCGGTAAATTGTTGGGGGAAGACTAGCTTGCTGGTTTTTTTATCAAATGGTGCCAGCGGTGGGATAACTAAGATAAGCCCCCCTGTGCCTGTGATAGCCGTGTGTCGGCAGTGCGTCGCATCACTCCGTCCGTGATATAGCGGTGGGATTGTGACAATAAGTTTTCCCAGTTTTTTGTAGCAAAATTAGGGTGGTCGGCTAATACACGGGTCGGCTTACACACGATTATATATGGTAATTCTTTTGTGCTTATGTTTGACTTAAAACTTTTATATGACATTAGAAATTTATGCTTGTCTTTATACATTTATGTAGTGATGTTAAAAAGTTCTTAATTATCCAGCAAACACATAAAAGTAACTTGTTTAAGTCTGAAAAGCAATAACATATTCATATTATTTATAATTGCTTCCATGTTTTTTACATTTATTGCATTCTATATATACAGGCTCAAAATATTTGTAGGAAAATAAGCAAATAAGTATATGATCTCACTGGAAATAAATCCAAGTGTCATGTGTCCTTTGGTTAAGGTTTATTTAGTTCAGCTATCCAAAAATACAAATGTTCTAGAGAAAAAAAATAACTTGAGAAGTAAGGTCATCCAGTGGTGTTTAAAAGAGAAAATTGTTTTGCTTCTCTCATTTCCTTTGAATAAACTACATTTTAATCAATAGATCTTGGAATAAAAAGCAGTTCCACAATTGGATGTGTTACAAAAAAGTTCCAGTGCTGAGATAATCTTATAAAAGTGTCTTTGCTTTATACTGTGTAATGACTATATCTGACCATGCATTAACATAGCCTGAATGTACCACATCTCCTGGACAGCGGTGGTCACAAATAGAGAGGAGCGAATATTTTAATGTTTGATTTGGATTACATTTGCCAAATTTGCAATATTCGCCAATTAATTAGTCGAATATTCAATGAACATTACCGAACACCATTCAAGTCAATGGGTGGTGAAAACAAACACATGCACAACACCTTAGAATGGCTCCAAATACTGTCAAAAACACATTAAATGAGGGACAAACACCAGGAAAGTGGCCTCAATTCACCCACACTACAAATTGCAGCATGGAACTGCAGCAATCAGCCAGACATGAGGTATCGAGGTCTGGGACAGCATTTAAAGCTTTCCAATGAACGTTACAGTAAGACGAGGTGGATGAGGGATCGGTGTAGGGCCCCTTTGCTGGGAGACCTGACACCACATGCAACACCTCTACCTGCTTTTATGCTGAGCCACACTCAGGTGGCACAAATATCAGTTTTCTAGACTACCATTGTCAGAAAAATTTAAGGATAGTAACACGGGTAATTGAGTACAAGAAAATGTAGGCTTGACGGTGTTGCAGGCCTACTGCTACAGGCAACATGCATGAAGGAGACCCAACCAGGAGTTTACACATTTACAAAAATTAGTGGCAGACACGAACAAAGTGGCATCAATTGCAATAATGTAGAATTAGTATAGCGGGGACCGACATCTCTTCCACTACAGACAATCCAGCAAATGGAGACTGTAGTGGGCAAGGTGGTGGAATCACTGTTCCGTATCCCTCTGAAATCCTGGAAGGGGCGTAACTAGGTGGTCTACCAAATCCCTACTCGGACAAGTGGCAGCAGGTGAAAACTGCGAACCAAGGAGGTACAAAGAGGTGGCACCCGGTTCTACTCCATGGCTGACCTACAGAATGTGGCAGATGACCCTCATACAGCGGGTAAGCTGTTAAGGCCCAAAGGAGGGATGAAAAATGCAGGCAGGCACTGTAGGGACTCTGGAACCATGGGTGTAGATGGAACCGGTAGAGGAACAAAAAAGCACTGGCAGTTTGAGGTCCGAACCAGGTGTTAGACAGATGGGTGCTGGCAAGTGCAATTTGGAGCAGCTGATGGACAGAAGAGCGCAGACTGGTATGAGTAGACAGGCACAAACAGGTAAGAGCAGATGAGTGCAGGGTAGACAAGCAGAAAAACGGACCTGGAGAACCTGACAATAAGAGTTGAGCGAAACGGGTCGGTCATATTCAAAAGTCGGCGACTTTCGCTGAAGTCGGGTTTCATGAAAGAAACTCGACCATAGCGTGAGGTCGGCCATGAGGTCGGCGACCAGAGCGCCAAAGTCGCATATCAAAAGATGCTTCCAGCGCCCTTTTTCAGCCAATGATGGAGGATGCACACTGTGGGCAACGCGATGACATAGGCATCGGTCACCACCATCTTTGAGAAGGGCATGCAAGTGATTGGCTGGCTTTGTGTGGCATCACAGGGGCTATAAATGGGTGTGCACACCGACCGCCATCTTACTTCTGCCGATCTTAGCATTAGGGAGAGGTTGCTGCTGCTGATTCAGAAGAAGGGAGAGCGTTAGGCAGGGAAGAAGACCCAAAAAACTGCTTCTGCTGTTAGCGATTTCCACTTTCAACACACACAACACTTTGTGTGCAGTGACACGGGAGGCTCTATTTTTGTGCATCAGCTCTGTTGGTTATTAGGCTGCCTTATAAGGCTCACTGATAGCTGCATTGCTGTTTGCACACTGTTTTGCAAACTGCTTTTTTAAAAGAAAAAATACTTTTCTTCCTCTTTTCTGCACAGTTACCAAGAGTTCATTTTTCCACCCTTTTGCGTGTGCAGCAGTCCTGCTTATTAGGCTGCCTGCGTCCATACTTGGACTGAGAGCATCATTGTCAGCGTCCTCAAATCTCTAGTGAGATCCAAATTCTTACCAATCCTATAGAAACCCTCCACCTTGTCATACACCATCCAATTTCAGCCTGTTACACTGAGGTGTAATCTCTCCTGGGCCTGAGACAATAGCTCAGCATCCTGAAATCTATAGTGAGATTCAAATTCTCACCAATCCTATCGACACCATTCACCTTGTCATACACCATCCAATTTCAGCCTGTTAAATTGAGATGTAATCTCTCCTGGGCCTGAGACAATAGTTCAGTGTCATGAAATCTATAGTGAAATTCAAATTATCACCAATCCTATAGACACCCTTCACCTTGTCATACACCATCCAATTTCAGCCTGTTACATTGAGGTGTAATCTCTCCTGGGCCTGAGACAATAGTTCAGCAACCTCAAATCTATAGTGAGATTCAAATTCTCACCAATCCTATAGACACCCTTCACCTTGTCATACACCATCCAATTTCAGCCTGTTACATTGAGGTGTAATCTCTACTGGGCCTGAGACAATCGTTCAGCGTCCTCAAATCTATAGTGAGATTCAAATTCTCCCCAATCCTATAGACACCCTACTCCTTGTCATACACCATCCAATTTCAGCCTTTTACATTGAGGTGTAATCTCTCCTGGGTCTGAGATGAACGTTCAGCATCCTCAAATCTATAGTGAGATTCAAAATCTCACCAATCCTATAGACACCCTACTCCTTGTCATACACCATCCAATTTCAGCCTGTTACATTGAGGTGTAATCTCTCCTGGGCCTGAGACAATAGTTCAGCGTCCTGAAATCTATAGTGAGATTTAAATTCTCACCAATCCTATAGACACCCTACTCCTTGTCATACACCATCCAATTTCAGCCTGTTACATTGAGGTATAATCTCTCCTGGGCCTCAGACAATAGTTCAGCATCCTGAAATCTATAGTGAGATTCAAATTATCACCAATCCTATAGACACCCTTCACCTTGTCATACACCATCCAATTTCAGCCTGTTACATTGAGGTGTAATCTCTCCTGGGCCTGAGACCATAGCTCAGCATCCTGAAATCTATAGTGAGATTCAAATTCTCACCAATCCTAAAGACACCCTACTCCATGTCATACACCATCCAATTTCAGCCTGTTACATTGAGGTATAATCTCTCCTGGGCCTCAGACAATAGTTCAGCATCCTGAAATCTATAGTGAGATTCAAATTATCACCAATCCTATAGACACCCTTCACCTTGTCATACACCATCCAATTTCAGCCTGTTACATTGAGGTGTAATCTCTCCTGGGCCTGAGACCATAGCTCAGCATCCTGAAATCTATAGTGAGATTCAAATTCTCACCAATCCTAAAGACACCCTACTCCATGTCATACACCATCCAATTTCAGCCTGTTACATTGAGGTGTAATCTCTCCTGGGCCTGAGACAATAGTTCAGCAACCTCAAATCTATAGTGAGATTCAAATTCTCACCAATCCTATAGACACCCTTCACCTTGTCATACACCATCCAATTTCAGCCTGTTACATTGAGGTGTAATCTCTACTGGGCCTGAGACAATCGTTCAGCGTCCTCAAATCTATAGTGAGATTCAAATTCTCCCCAATCCTATAGACACCCTACTCCTTGTCATACACCATCCAATTTCAGCCTTTTACATTGAGGTGTAATCTCTCCTGGGTCTGAGATGAACGTTCAGCATCCTCAAATCTATAGTGAGATTCAAAATCTCACCAATCCTATAGACACCCTACTCCTTGTCATACACCATCCAATTTCAGCCTGTTACATTGAGGTGTAATCTCTCCTGGGCCTGAGACAATAGTTCAGCGTCCTGAAATCTATAGTGAGATTCAAATTCTCACCAATCCTATAGACACCCTACTCCTTGTCATACACCATCCAATTTCAGCCTGTTACATTGAGGTATAATCTCTCCTGGGCCTCAGACAATAGTTCAGCATCCTGAAATCTATAGTGAGATTCAAATTCTCACCAATCCTATAGACACCCTACTCCTTGTCATACACCATCCAATTTCAGCCTGTTACATTGAGGTGTAATCTCTCCTGGGCCTGAGACCATAGCTCAGCATCCTGAAATCTATAGTGAGATTCAAATTCTCACCAATCCTAAAGACACCCTACTCCATGTCATACACCATCCAATTTCAGCCTTTTACATTGAGGTGTAATCTCTCCTGGGTCTGAGGCGAAAGTTCAGCATCCTCAAATCTATAGTGAGATTCAAAATCTCACCAATCCTATATACACCCTACTCCTTGTCATACACCATCCAATTTCAGCCTGTTACATTGAGGTGTAATCTCTCCTGGGCCTGAGACAATAGTTCAGCGTCCTAAAATCTATAGTGAGATTCAAATTATCACCAATCCTATAGACACCCTTCACCTTGTCATACACCATCCAATTTCAGCCTGTTACATTGAGGTGTAATCTCTCCTGGGCCTGAGACAATAGTTCAGCGTCCTGAAATCTATAGTGAGATTCAAATTCTCACCAATCCTATAGACACCCTACTCCTTGTCATACACCATCCAATTTCAGCCTGTTACATTGAGGTATAATCTCTCCTGGGTCTCAGACAATAGTTCAGCGTCCTGAAATCTATAGTGAGATTCAAATTCTCACCAATCCTATAGACACCCTACTCCTTGTCATACACCATCCAATTTCAGCCTGTTACATTGAGGTGTAATCTCTCCTGGGCCTGAGACCATAGCTCAGCATCCTGAAATCTATAGTGAGATCCAAATTCTCACCAATCCTAAAGACACCCTACTTCATGTCATACACCATCCAATTTCAGCCTTTTACATTGAGGTGTAATCTCTCCTGGGTCTGAGGCGAAAGTTCAGCATCCTCAAATCTATAGTGAGATTCAAAATCTCACCAATCCTATAGACACCCTACTCCTTGTCATACACCATCCAATTTCAGCCTGTTACATTGAGGTGTAATCTCTCCTGGGCCTGAGACAATAGTTCAGCATCCTCAAATCTCTAGTGAGATCCAAATTCTCACCAATCAAATAGAAACCCTCCACCTTGTCATACACCATCCAATTTCAGCCTGTTACATTGAGGTGTAATCTCTCCTAGGCCTGAGACAATAGTTCAGCATCCTGAAATCTATAGTGAGATTCAAATTCTCCCCAATCCTATAGACACCCTACTCCTTGTCATACACCATCCAATTTCAGCCTTTTATATTGAGGTGTAATCTCTCCTGGGCGTGAGACAATAGTTCAGCATCCTAAAATCTATAGTGAGATTCAAATTCTCACCAATCCTATAGACACCCTACTCCTTGTCATACACCATCCAATTTTAGCCTGTTACATTGAGGTGTAATCTCTCCTGGGCCTGAGACAATAGTTCAGCGTCCTGAAATCTATAGTGAGATTCAAATTCTCACCAATCCTATAGACACCGTACTCCTTGTTATACACCATCCAATTTCAGCCTGTTACATTGCGTTGTAATCTCTACTGGGCCTGAGACAATAGTTCAGCATCCTGAAATCTATAGTGAGATTCAAATTTTCACCAATCCTATAGACACCCTTCACCTTGTCAAACACCATCCAATTTCAGCCTGTTACATTGAGGTGTTATCTCTACTGGGCCTGAGACAATAGTTCAGCGCCCTCAAATCTATAGTGAGATTCAAATTCTCACCAATAGTAGATACACCTTCTACCTTGTTTTACAGTACCATATAGCTGGTGGTATTTTGGGTACATTTTCACAAAAATGAGGAAGTATGGTGGAAGACGCCATGGAAGTCGGCGGGGGTTGCCAGCTGATCCCGATAGTGGTGGTGGTGGTGCATCTGTTGGTAGTGGCAAAAGCACAATAGCACCTAAGGCAGGAGGTGTTGAGCCTGCGTCATCGTCTGGCTCCACAATTCCTCGAAGGCTCTCTTTTCTGGGAGTATGTAAACCACTTTTAAAGCCGGAACTTCAGGAATAAGTTTTGGCTTACATTGCTGACACAGCCTCCAGCTCTGTCGCCTCCTCTTCTGAAGGTTCAAAAAATAAAAGCACTGAGTCGTCAGTGGAGGCTCCTGGTCAGGATCAACACCTTTCCTTGTGTCCTTCACCCCTACCAAAAGTGAAGGATGTGGCAGGCCAAACTACCGATTACTCCATGGAGCTCTTTTCACATATCATGCCTGGGTTAGCAAGTCAAATCATGAATTCCCCATCTGATATGGAGTGCACTGATGCACAGCCACTGCTATATTTTTCTGCTGGTACATTCACTCAGAGCACTACATTGTCCTCGCAGTGTACTGAGGCAGAAGCAGACCCTGATGAAACTCAGGTGCCCCTTCCCGCATACTATATCACCTTACACGGTGACACAGAGGAAGGTGCACATGAAATTGAAGAGGAGGTGATGGATGACCCAGTTGTAGACCCAGATTGGCATCCATTGGGGGAAGAGGGTGCCGCTGCCAATAGCTCAGAAGAGGTGGAGGATCCGCAGCAGGCAATGACATTGCAACAGCTGTTATCTGGCATGACCGTAGCAGTCCAAAAACGGGTTACAAAAACCAAAAGAGTTGCAGGACAGCTTGGCCAGACGGTCAAAATAGCACAGCGTGCAAGGCCTCAAAATGTCTTCCATAGTAGGAAGAGTGCAGTGTGGCACTTTTTTTAAAAAAATCCTAATGATCAGGCAAAAGTTATCTGTAAGAAGTGCGCAAAGACCTTTAGCCGAGGGAAAAATCTGAGAAATTTGAATATCTGTTGCATGCTTAGACATTTAACCACCATGCACTTACAAGCGTGGACAGACTACCAAACCTCACGTACCACATGTGCACCTGCTCCGAATGAAGGTAGTCAGCAACGGTACATCGCTTCCCCCACTGTAAGCCCACCGGTTAGCACACCACCAGCAGCAAATGTCGAGGTGTTGTCGCAAGGGCAAATCATTCATGGAATCACAATGTTATTGCTACGAAAGACTGAATCTAGGCCGTCAGCAACACCAACAACACCATCACCAACCCTGTCTCAGTCCACCATGTCCACCGCTAGTTCCACCATATGCAGCTCTCAAGTCCAGCTTACCCTACCAGAGACTCTGAGTAGGACAAGAAAGTACTCATCCTCTCATCCGTATACACTGGCTTTGAACGGCCACATTGCCAAATTAATCTTGTTAGAGATGATGCCCTACCAGTTGGTTGAAAGCAAAGCTTTCCGCGAGCTCATGGCCTACGCAGTACCACGCTATGACCTACCCAGTCAGCACTTCTTTTCAGGAAAAGCCATCCCAGCCCTCCACTTGCATGTGAAAGACCGCATTGTCCATGCACTCAAGCAATCAGTGAGTGGAAAGATGCACCTCAAAACAGATGCATGGTCCAGTAGGCATGGCCAGGGCCGTTACGTGTCCATCACTTCGCACTGGGTTAATGTGGTGGATGCAGGGTCCACAGAGGACAGCGGCAGTGGGACAGTGCTGCCTAGCCCACGGTATAGGAAAAAGTTGGCTGTAGGCGTTCGACCCTCCTCCTCCAGAAGCAAAAGCTCATCCACAGAGCGCAGTCGCACGAGCACTCCATCCGCAGCTGCCAGTGTTGCACACGAGTTGTCCCACTATCAAACAGCTAGTGGTAAGCGTCAGCAGGCTGTGTTGAAGATGATGTGTTTGGGCGACAACAGACACACCGCGGAGGTACTGGCCGACTACTTGCAGCAACAAACTGATCATGGCTGGGCAGTCTACATCTTGAGGCAGGCAAGGTAGTTAGTGATAACGGCCGGAATTTTGTGGCAGCCATAGCCCTTTCAAAACTCAGACACATACCTTGCCTGGTGTTAGGGCTGGCGGAACGCACCAAATTATAAAATAATAGTAGGTGCGTTCGCAGCCCGGGGTCCCCCGTGCAGAGGTGGTACACTGCTGCTAAGTAATGGGGGAAGAATTAAGCGGTGTGAAACCAGTCACACGTGGGTTACGTCACCCAATGTGAACAGGGGCGAACTCTGTTAATGCACAGAGCCGCACAACATCTGAATGTAAATGCCGGAGCCTGTTAAGCTCACAGAGCCCAGCCAAAAGAGCGCACAGTGTACGGCCACAGAACACTACCCCAAGGACACAGGCTTAGATTCCTTCTAAGCCCACTGAACGCGCAACGTCGCTGCCGCGAACGCCGCTATAGATGCTGGTCATGGAGCACGTGCACTGAGGCGTGCCGTGTCCCTGGTGAGGACTGATGCCTGACTCAACCTCTGTCCTACCTACACCTAAGCCTGGGGGCTTGCAGGCTAGGCTGCACAACACATGCGTACCAAGGGTAGGGGTTTCTTAATGAGTCATTCACCAGAGACTTTCATGCATGCATACATCACTCACTCCACATAGTCTGTAAATACCGTCTTAACCTAGCGCATGGCCGAGCGGCCATGCGAACCTTTTATAGCCGCGAGCGTCCGGGACCTTCCTGGCTTCTCGGATGGGCCAGTCCGAACAGGAGCAGGACCTGAGCACGTGACCTTCGATCTCCAATGGGAGATCACTCCACGGGCATGCTCAGTGGCCCAACATGGGGACTTAGTCCCTGGAGAATCTCGCTGCTGAGCAGCATGTATTGTTATAGCTGCGCAAGAGGTGGCAGCAGCAAGCAAACCCACGGAGCTGGTCTGGGCAGAGCGCCTGGACCGATGAGTTTGCTGAGCAACCTCCTCTGCGGCTGAAGAGGAGTGGGAGACTGCTGGAGGTAAGGCTCGTGATTCTTGCTGTGCAGCGACAGAAATCTGATGCCTACCATTATCCCCCCTCCCTTCTGAGCCTCACTGCGCTCAAACTCCACAATGAGAAGAGGAGTGTGGATTATCTCCACTGGCTCCCAGGTCTGAGCCTCTGGACCATGACCCTTCCAATCCACCACATAAAACTTTTTGCCCCGCATCACCTTGCATCCCACGATGGCATTGACCTCAAACTCATCCGAAGACAAGTCTGATGTCCCGGCAGATGACTCGGAGAACCAGGACAAGTGAACAGGCTTAAGGAGGGACACGTGGAATGTATCAGAGATAACCAAGTGTGGTGAAAGGGCCAGACGGTAGACCACAGAGCTGATCTGCTCGAGGACCTTGAAGGGGCCAATGTAGCGCGGTGCGAACTTTGCGGACTCTACCCACAGCCTGATGTTTCGGGCGGAGAGCCACACCAAGTCGCCAGGGGCAAAAGTCGGAGCAGGGCGCCGGTGTGCGTCAGCGGAGGTCCTCATTCTCTCCTTGGAAGCCCAGATAGCATCCTGGGTGCGATCCCAAATGTCGCGTGCCTCCACCGCCCAGTCTGCCACCCTGGAGTCAGTGGATGACACGGGCATGGGCACAGGGACGCGCAGATGCTGACCATAATTTAGGAGGAATGGGGTCTGACTGGTGGAGTTGGCTACAGCATTGTTCAAAGCGAACCTCTCTGCCCACGGCAGCAAGGATGCCCAGTCGTCCTGCCTGGCCGAGACAAAATGTCGAAGATATGTGATCAGGGTCTGGTTGGCTCTCGCTACCAACCCGTTTGTCTCGGGATGATAGGCCAAGGAGAGATTCAGCTCAATGCTGAGCAAGGAACAAAACTCTCTCCAAAACCGGGACGCAAACTGAGGACCCCGGTCACTGACAATCTTGTCCGGCATGCCATGCAGGTGGAAAACGTGCTTCATGAACAACACTGCCAGGACCCGCGCAGAAGGTAACCAGGAGAGAGGTACCAAGTGCACCATCTTAGAGAAATGGTCGGTGACAACCCAAATGACCGTGCTGCCACTGGACTTGGGTAGCCCCACCACAAAGTCCATACCGACCATCTCCCAAGGCCTGTCCGCTACCGGCAGAGGAAAAAGAAGCCCAGCGGGCCGCTGCCGAGAGGGCCTATTCTGGGCGCAAGAGACGCACGCCTGAATATAATCCCTGACGTCACGGGCCATATGCAGCCACCAGTACGTCCTCGCCAAAAGCTCAGAGGTCCGTTTTGTCCCAAAATGTCCACCCACCCTGGACGAATGAGCCCAAGAGAGGACCTCCGGTCGCAGATGGGCAGGGACAAATGTCTTGCCCGGAGGTACTGACTCAAGGGCCACCGGAGCCACAGTCCTCAGGCTCTCGGATGGGACGATGAGCCGAGACTCCTCCTCCTCTTCCTCCGATGACACCAGGTAGCGGGAGAGAGCATTGGCCTGGACGTTCTTCTCCCCGGAGAGAAAATGGAGGTTGAAGTGGAACCGGGAAAAGAACAAAGACCAGCTGGCCTGGCGAGAGTTTAGCCGCTGGGCTGTTTGCAAATAGACCAAGTTTTTGTGGTCGGTGAACACCTGGAAAGTGTAGCAAGCCCCATCCAGGAGGTGTTTCCACTCCAAGAAGGCCAACTTCATCGCTAGCAACTCCCCGTCCCCGATGGCATAATTCCTCTCCGCCGGTGTGAAGGTCTTGGAGAAAAAGAAGCATGGGTGCTTCCGACCTTGCGTGTCCTTCTGAAACAGGACCGCTCCAGCACCAACGGAGGAGGCATCCACTTCCAGAATGAAGGGCTTATCTACATCGGGGCGATGTAGAATGGGAACGCTAGCGAAATGGGACTTAATGGAGGAGAAGGCCTTGGAGACCGGTTCCGACCACAACTTGGGATTTGCACCCTTCTTGGTGAGGGCTACCAAGGGTGCTACCAAAGTAGAGAAGTGGGGGTTGAATTGGTGATAATAATTTATGATGGGGTTCATAAAGCGCTGCACCGCTTTGAGAGAATGAGGTTCCTGCCAAACCATCACCGCCTGTAGCTTGGCAGGATCCATGGCCAATCCCCGGGCGGAGATGATATAGCCCAGGAAAGGCAACGACTCCTGCTGAAACACACACTTTTCCAACTTGGCATAGAGGGAGTTTGCCCGCAGGCGATCGAAAACTCTGCAAACATCTCTCTGGTGGGAGTCAATATCTGGAGAGTAGATGAGAATATCATCCAGATAGACTACAACCGAGGTGGTAAGCATATCTGGGAAGATATCGTTCACAAAGTCTTGGAAGACGGCCGGGGCATTACAGAGGCCGAAGGGCATCACCAGGTATTCATAGTGCCCATCCCTGGTGTTAAATGCCGTCTTCCATTCGTCCCCATCACGAATGCGAATCAGGTTGTAAGCCCCCCGCAGATCAAGTTTGGAAAACACCCTCGCTCCCCGTAGCCTATCAAACAGCTCTGATATCAGGGGCAGAGGATACTTATTCTTAACGGTGATGGCATTAAGACCCCTATAATCAATGCAAGGACGTAGTTCCCCACTCTTCTTCTGGGCAAAGAAAAATCCTGCCCCCGCTGGTGACACTGACTTCCTAATGAATCCTCTTACCAGATTCTCCCTGATGTATTAAGACATGGCCTCTGTCTCCGGGAGAGATAGGGGATAGACTCGACCCCAGGGAGGCTCAGCACCAGGCAAGAAGTCAATAGGACAGTCATAGGGGCGATGCGGTGGAAGGGTCTCCGCCGCCTTTTTGGAGAACACGTCTGCATACTGTCGATAGTGTTTGGGGAGCGAGGAGAGATCAGCGGGAATCTCGGTGGAGGCAACCTGAACGCACTCCCTCAGACATCTACCCTCATATAATTTACTCCACCCAATAATCCTCCCTGAAGACCACTCTATATGGGGGGAGTGGTACCGCAGCCAGGGGACCCCTAGAAGTACCTGGTCAATACCCTCGGGCATGACGAGGAAGGATATCATCTCCTGATGAGATAGAGCCACTGAGAGTAACAAGGGGACGGTCTGGTGGGTTATCTGTGAGGGTAGAGTGGCGCCGTTCACCACTCTGACTGTGACTGTTGTAGACATCAAAACCAGTGGTATAGCATGCCGTTGAGCGAAGGCTGAAGACATAAAATTGCCCTCTGCCCCGGAATCCACGCAAACCTCCACCGCCAGAGAGGAAGAATCAAACTCAAGTGTCCCCTTAAAAGACAGCTTGGAGGAAAATGTCGCTGATTCTAGTGCGCCGCCTCCTACGGCCACTAGGCGCGAGCGTTCTCCCAGCTGCTGTGGGCGCCGGTTGGCAAGGTGACTGGACTGCCGGCAAACATGACAGCTCACAGGAGCTCGAGCGGACCAGGGCCTGGATCCCTCACGGGAAGCCCCCTGACGCTCGGACGCCCGATCGGAAGATTCCAGAGCTTTAGTAAAACTAGTTGCCAACCTAAATCTCTGCCTACACTGGTCCCGCTCCAACCTTCGCTCGGAGAAGCGAAGATCAATACGGGTGGAGACAGTGATAAGCTCCTCCAGTGTAGCGGAAATCTCCCTGGTGGCCAGACCGTCCTTCACAATGCCAGCCAAACCTCTCCAGAATGCCGGAATGAGGACCTTATCTGGCCACTCTAACTCTGAGGACAGCGTCCGGAACTGGATGGCAAAGTGGCTGACCATGGACGAGCCCTGTGACAATGCCAGCAGCCGGAGCGCGGTGTCATGGGTGACTCGTGGTCCCAGGAAGACCTGCTTCAGAGTGTCCAAGAACCGCGAGACACTTTGCACTACATGATCACCACACTCCCACAGCGGTGTGGCCCACTCCAAAGCCCTGCCCGACAAGAGGGAAATAATAAATCCCACTTTAGCCCGCTCAGAGGGGAATCGTGCGGCCAGCAGCTCTAGCTGTATAGAGCACTGGCTTACAAAACCCCTACAAGAAGCACTATCACCCGAGAACTTCTCGGGCAGAGGGAGGTGGGACAAAGTCGGGGCAGGGATGGCTGTGGTCACACGGGAGACAGCTTCTGTGGCTGCCTGGACAGCGACCACAGTAACACCCGCAGCTGAGGCTGAACACTCGAGAGCCGCCAACCTGCCCTGCAGCTGCCGGATGTACTGCAGCAGTCGCTGTTCATCCGCCATTACCAGCCAGACCCTGGCACTAGGGTAATGTTAGGGCTGGCGGAATGCACCAAATTATAAAATAATAGTAGGTGCGTTCGCAGCCCGGGGTCCACCGTGCAGAGGTGGTACACTGCTGCTAAGTAATGGCGGAAGAATTAAGCGGTGTGAAACCAGTCACACGTGGGTTACGTCACCCAATGTGAACAGGGTTAAACTGGGCCTGAGACCGTCTGAGTCCGCCTCCTGATATATAGACATAGGTTTTTAATGTTTAAACTATGCTATATATACCTGTTATCCGGTGATACTGTACCCTTTCTCAACTTTGTACAATATTGTCGAATCCATACTGGGCCTGAGAACGTCTGAGTCTGCCTCCTGATTAGGGATGAGCAGTGTTTGACTCGACCTGTTCGTCAAGTTAAAATTCCAGCTGTTTTGGGCGGTGTTTGAGCCGTTCGTCAAACTCGAACACTTTGCTTAAAATTTGGCTGTTCGAGGTTCCGTTCGAGAACGGTTCGTTCACCAAAAGCGTAACTTCATTTTCACATTAATAATGGTTTTCAATGTTAATAGACTGTTTCATGTCATAGTAGCGGTGTGTGGTAGCAAGTGGTGTAGTACACCTGTCAAGGAGCTACACCGTGTGTATTTCTAATAATTTTTTACCGCATCTTGTCCAGAAAATCCTTTTGGGCCTTGTAGCACTGTCTGCTACTCAGCAGAGGAGCCCACCAGTGAACCAAGCTATACCGCCTGTTTATGTAAGAACTGTGTGCTAATCAGCATAGGAGCTCAGCTGTTAAGCAAGCTACAGCACCTGTGGTTTGGACACTTAATTTTTTCATTTTTTCTGGAATGTCGGTTAGGCCTAATTCCGGAATTCCGGTTTACCTGCACTTACTGGGAAATCCTCGTTCGCGGGGAAGAATTGTAATCCCAGATCCCCATCACTAAAGGGGTTCAGCGGGTTATCTGCACCTGTAAGCGACACACGCTGGACCTTTCAGTGTAGCGCGCATGTAGCCCCGGACATGTAAGGGCATGACAGACCTGTTATTGATCGATCTCGCATGCCAGAGCCTCGCGTGTCCCTCTAGTAAGCTTGACGTGTATCGCGGGGGCATGCCAGAGACTCATTCGTTAACGGAATTAATCTGACAAATCGCTAGCACAACTAAAAACGGACATCCACCACCACCCACAGAATCAACAAAGCTTGCAATCTGTCAATCTTTTCTGTAGCTGGCATGGTTGAGGTTTCCCGGGTGGAGTCGAATTAAGTCACAAGCTCCACTCCTGGTGGTGCCCTTCTGAACATTCCTTTAAGGTTCAGCTTTGCAACCATACTGCCCCCCCGGAAACCAAACACTTTGCCTTCATGGACGCTGTTCGGAGGTTCGTGGGAATAACGCCGCCCGATCAGCAGTTGGCCTAATTTATGGTGGGAAGTCCGACGGTATATGATCGTCTTCAATTTCAGATTTTTACTGTTTTTTGGTATTTTACATTTTTATTCCAGCCTTGCTTGACTTCATAAGGGCATGACATGCCTATATCTGTGTCTCCTCCTCCTTTTACTCCTCCACCTCTTTTCTATATGTAGTTGCCCTTTTCAATATGTTATTTGTGTCTTCTGAGCATTTTGTCTGCTTTGGGACACCTTTTAAGGTGTTTTGTAATTGTTTTCTATGTGTTTGTATGTGTTTGTGCTTGCCTGCCATTGTGTTCAATGGTGTTCGACAAACATTCGATGAACTTGCCTCGTGTTCGACGAACCAAAACGAACTGGAACACTAGCGGGGTGGCTCAACACTACTCCTGAATATATAGACATACATTTTTAATGTTTAAACTGTGCTATATATACCTTGCATCTGGTGATACTGTACCCTTTCTGCCAGGAAGTCCTCCTCCACCCACCACTCTAAGTGTATCATTGACACCTGGAACATTGTCCCACATGTGTGATTATTTCTTGCGGATCTTCTTGTTATATTGTGGTGTGATCCATCCTGAGCGTGTGACAGTCTGTGGGTTACTCCTGCAATTTAGATGTACATTTACAAATTACCCCAACACTAGTGTATACAGCTCTACGCTTGTGATACATTACCCATTTACTGCTTTTTATATTATGGTCTAATTCAAACTGACGAAGTGAGAGTTATTTTCTGACTGTGGAAATAAATACTAAGATTGAGAACAATGACCCCTACACTGTGTACAGCTGTACTCTTCAGATCCATTAACGTTTTATGGCTTTTTATATTGTGTTGTAATCCATACTGAGCCTGAGAGTGTCTGTGTCTGCCTCCTGAAATATCTACGGTGATTTAGAATGTTTAAACTATACTATATATACCTGCTATCTGATGATACTGTACACTTTTTCTACTTTTCATATTCTTGTCTAATCCATGCTGAGCCTGTGAGCATCTCTGTGTGACTGATGGTATATCTAGGGAGATTGACAATCATCCTTTGACTGTATAGAGCTGTACGCTTCCGATACAGTACCATATATCTGATGTTATTTTGGGTTCATGTTCTGCAACATTAACTACCTAACTTACCTCCTCCTGACCACAGAGAGCAGCTCCTCAGCAGTCAGGTTCAGACGTCTCCCTGCTGGCCTGGAGTGGGAACTGTGTTGTGTGTTGGTTTAACTGCTAGAGAGATCCTTCGTTGCTCCCAAGCATGAAATCACAATCCCTAGGAGGAAGGTAATGCCACTGTGGCAACCGTACTCCTGGGGGTGCCACAAGTGCACTGATGCCCAGCCACTGCTAGATGATTCTGCTGGTACATTGAACCAGACCACTACATTCCCCTCGCACTCTACACAGCCAGAATCTGACCCTGATGAAACTCAGGTTCCCCTTCCCGCATACTATACCACCTTACACGGTGACAAAGAGGAAAGTGCAGATGAAAGTGCAGGTTCCTTGAGCAGGTGGGGGGGCATACTCATGGGCGATGGCACTGGCACAGGGCCCCTCATATTACGCAAAAGTGGGAGGGCCCATGAGGGCCCACCCGCTGTCAGACACACCACCGTACTATGAGGGGCCCTGTGCCAGTGCCATCGCCAACAAGTGGGCCCCCCTGCTTGCTCAGGATCACAGCACTTGCAAAGTTGAAATACTTACCTCTCCCTGCTCCACCGCCATGATGTCTTCCGCGTTTCCTGACAGTGATAGTCTGATCAGAGAGCGCAATGACATCACGTCTGTACGCCCTCTGCCTAAACAGCCAAGTGCAGTGAGATGGACGATGGGGACGACGAGGAGTCCAGACTAGTACTGGGATTCCATAGCGAGGAGACTTATTTAATTGTTTTCAATGTTGGGACAGCAATTTTTGGGGAGCACTATACTCTGGAGAATAATATATGGGGCCCACCATACACTGGAGCATTCCAAAGGTGGACATCAGACACTGGAGCAGCATTTGCAGGGCACATTATACACTTGAGCATTAGAAATGGGGCCCATTATGTATGGAGCATTATTTGGGCCCATTAAACAGTGGAGCGTCATCCATGGGGACCAACATGTACTGTAGCATTATGTGGAGCTCATCATATACTGTTTCAAACATTATATGGGACCAATGACTCTGTATGGAGAAATATATGGGCCTCATTACTCTGTATAGCGCACTATGCGGTGGCCATAATACTGTATGGAGCAATATACTGTCCGTTTTTGGAGTTATTGTAGAATTTAAAATGGATATCAGTCATGAGATGTAAGAAGTGAAGTATTTTTCATTGTACTATAGCGCTTTTTCTCTGCCGTATCAGAGGATCATGAATTGTGGCATGTGTTAAAAGAGCCCAGTGACACTCTTTGGCCCAAGGCCCACGAAAATCTGGAGCCAGCCCTACCCCCCCCCCACAACTTTAGCCAAATAACCCCCAGTTTTCAAAGCCTAGCTATTATTATAAAGTAAATTAAGGTTGACAAGCTTAATAAGAATAGATATTTTTGGCATTAAAATGGGCACTGTAGGTGTGTTTCCTGTCCTCCACTCCCTGCCGCCCTTGGTTCCCCATTGACTTGCATTGGGTTTCGTGTTTCAGTCGGCCTTCGACTTTTCTCGATACTCGGCCGATTTCGTTCGACCCGACTTTTGAGAAAGTTGGGTTTCATGAAACCCGACTCGACCCGAAAAAAGGCAAAGTTGCTCATCTCTACTGACAGCTAGTAAGCATGCAAGGCAAACTAACAACATAGCTCAGGCACCTCCATATTGAAGGAGAAGTCTTAAATAGAAGGTGTCACCAAGCTATAGGTTGGGAATACCTTAAGTTGATACATTTGTTCCTTTTAAGAGGGAGTGAGTGCACGAATGCACCCTCTAAGCATAGTTCCCTGTCCTACAACTGAACCTTGGTGGACATCGACACATAGGGGCCAAGATGAGGAGGTGGTGTGTGAGTCATAGACACTGAATGTCCTGTCTGTTAGGTATGAGGAGATCATACAAAGGGCCAAGTCTGTAATGTCAACAGATCAGAACGTCTGTAGTAAGAGGGAATGGTCCACTATGTCAAAGACAGATGCCAGGTCCATGAGAAGGAGTAGGACAAACTCGCATCACATTCATTTGGTGGTTAGTAGGTCGTTGGTGACTTTAGTCAGGGCAATTTCAGGGAAATGGTGCGATCTGAAGTCAGATTGTACATGGTTAAAGAGGGAGCAAGAGAAGAAATGGGAGGACAGTTCACAATGGATATGTTGTTCCAGTAGTTTGGTGGCATAGGGGAGAAATGATATGGGGCGATATGTAGACACAGAGGATGGGTCAAGGGTGCGCTTTTTGAGGATGGGTGTGATCGAGATATGTTTCAATCAGGATGGAAGACACCAGTTGTTAGTGACAGGTTGAAGAGGTGGGTTATGCTTGTGAAGATGACTGTGGTAAAGTTTAGAATGAGGTGGGACGTTATTGTGTCACATTCACAGGTGGTGAGGCAAAGTATTTAGATGAGAGGAGAGGGAGGGGGAACTGGTGGACGCAGGAAACAACTGAAAGCACTGAATAGCTGTTTAGGGTTGTGAGACAGGTATGATATGAGGGATGTGAAGTCGGTTTGTTTTGCTGCAGTCAGAATTTGCGCAGCATTTTTACAACTTCTGTTACTGGACGGGCAACTCTGCTCCCTTTCTTTGGCATCTGAACAATGGTATGCTTTGTAGATGAGGGCCAGAAAGAACATGTGCTCCAGAAGACCAGTAGATGGCAAGCGCTGCATCAAGTGGCCTCTGCTCCTCTTCCTCCACCTTAACATCACACACAGTACAGTCCTCAGTGGTGGCAGCCCAAGTAACTTTTTTTTTTTCACATCACAACTCTCCAAGCGCCCAACTGACTGTGGGGAACCACAGATGGGCCATTCTGCAGAGCTGTTTACACATTCTATTCCATGGATATCAGAGGTCTGCTCTAAACATTCACAGAATCAAGAAGAGGAAATCATCTGCACCGATGGCCAATTTTTTTCTGACTTAGATCTATGGCCAGATAAAGTTTTGTCCGAGCATAAACCAAACCCTCTTCAACAGACCATTGGGTGAAGGTGATACATTTGTGACGAGGCTCAGATATTTGAGGTGCCCGCAGACTGTACTGTGCTGTCAAGGCAAGAAGAGGAGGAGGGTGACTCTCAGGGCGAGGAGTGGGAGAACAGAGAGGATGATGATTAGATAGAAAACACACTTGTAAACCCAGAGGCATGCAGCTGATTAGCTCAGCAGAGGAGGAGGAGGATGAAGATGAGGAGGTTACGCACACACAGAGCTATGCCATCATGGCAACCAATGCATTGAGGCCCAACTCTGGCAGTGGACAGCAGCCTCTGCAGTTCTGCAGTTGCCTAGATTGGGTCTTTTTTTCATATTGGCAATAATCCTTAAAAATAATGTTTTCTGTCAACTTTTTAAAAAATAACCTAGTAGAGTAAAAAAAAAAATCATTTCAGTACTACATGCATGACCTGCGACATGCGTGATCAACATGCATTAATCTGGGAATGTCATTGTGCTAAAATGCAGACTAGTGGGTCTCACCAACCACCGTCCACCCCATCAACCACATCTTCTGATTCTTCCTCCCTCACTGTGGCAAGTGTCACACAGGTCTGTGGCCAAAGAGCCTCCACTTGATTACATGCAGGCTGTTTTTGACTAATCTTACCTATCAAGCATACCCCATATTTCACAATCCACCATAACATCCCCACCTGCACCTCTCTGACAGTCCAGCAGCTTGTCGTATTCACCCTACTCACCCCTGTGTTGGCATAGCAGCAAATCCTTGTTTCTGCAGTTGTGCTCACATGAAAGATTCTTCACTCCTACACATGGCATAGTTAACAGTTTGAATTTCACCATCTTCAATCTACTAATAATAATAAACTTTATTTATATATCACAAACACATTACATATACAGTAGCTTTACAAGTCAGCAGTTCATAGAAAACAGTCAAAAGTTACCAAGTTTAAGATAATCAAACAATTCAAGGAAAAATAATTATGACCCTGCTCTTCAGAGCTTACAATCTACAATGAGGTGGGGGTGACAATAATTACAGGTGCTTATTTACAATGATGGTACAACTATCTTGAGTAAATGGGGGGTAGATAAAGGTTGCATGAGCCTTTTGGGTATGGTTGAGTTTGATGAATTATGTTCAGAGAAGTAGAGAATAGGCTGTTTATATACAGTATAAAAAGGACTTTGATTAGGGAACATGTTAAGCCGCCTTAAACACATATGCTTTTAGAAAGCGCCTAAAATGTCTAAGTTGTGGTTATACTCTTAGTTTCATGGGGGGACAAAGGGTAAGAGGTTAGTCATCTAGGTAGGAGATTGAACTTAACTGGACAAAGTCCAGATCAGGGGTGTTACCGTCTTTGTGTGTCTCAGAAAGAGATGAGCGACTTTGCCTTTTTTCGGGTCGAGTCAGGTTTCATGAAACCCAACTTTCGCAAAAATCGGGTCGAACGAAATCGGCAGACTATAGGGAAAAGTCAGAGGCCGACTGAAACACGAAACCCAATGCAAGTCAATGGGGAAGCAAAGTCGGCAGGGAGTGGAGGACAGTAAACACACCTACAGTGCCCATCTCATTGCCAAAAACATCAATTCTTATTACTGAAGCTTGTCAACCTTTATTTACTTCATAATAATAGTTACGCATTGAAAACTGTGGATTATTTGGCTAAAGTTGTGGGGGGGTAGGGCTGGCTCCAGGTTTTTGTGTGCCCTGGGCCAAAGAGTGTCAGTGCGAACCATTAACACATACCACAACTCATGATGCTCTGATACGGCACAGAAATATAGGTATAGTACAATGACAAATACTTCACTGCTTACATGACATGACTGATCTATTTTAAATTGTACAATATCTCAAAAAAAAGGACAGTATATTACTCCATACAGTATTATGGCCACAACATTGTGCGCCATACAGAATAATGAGCCTCATATATTTCTCCATACAGAATAATTGGTCACATATAATGTTCCATACAGTATATGATGAGCTCCACATAATGCTACAGTATATGATGGTCCCCATGGACGATGCTCCAGTGTGTTATGGGCCCAAATAATGCTCCATATATAATGGGCTCCATTTCTAATGCTCCAGTGTATAATGTGCCCCATAGATGCTGCTCCAGTGTATGATCTGCCCCATTTAGAATGCTCCAGTATATGATGGGCCCCATGGATGATGCTCCAGTGTCTTTTGGGCCCAAATAATGCTCCATATATAATGGGCCCTGTAAATGCTGCTCCAGTGTCTGATGTCCCCCATCTGGATTGCTCCAGTATATGATGGGCCTCATGGATGATGCTCCAGTGTATGATGGGCCCTAATAATGCTCAATATATAATGGACTCCATTTCTAATGCTCCAGTGTATAATGAGCCCGTAAATGCTGCTCCAGTGTTTGATGTCCCCCATTTGGAATGCTCCAGTATATGATGGGCCCCATTTTTAATTAAACCAGGCATGGTATGTGAAAAGAGCTCCATGGAGTAATCTGAAGAGTGTGCTGCCGCATTCTTCACTTTTGGTGTGGGTGAAGGACACAAGGAAAGGGGTTGCTCCTGACCAGAAGCCTGCACTGACAACTCAGTGCTTGCATTTTTTTAAACTTCAGAAGAGGAGGCGATAGAGCTGGAGGCTGTTTCAGCAATGTAAGCCAAAAACAGTTCCTGATGCTCCAGCTTTAAAAGCAGTTTACCTACTCCCAGAAAATGGAGCCTTCCAGGCCTTCCAGAGCTACACGATGACGCAGGCTCAACACCTCCTGCCTTAGCTGCTATTATGTTTTTGGCACTACCAGCAGATGCACCACCACCACAATCAGTACTAGGTGGCCCCCCACGCCCACGTCCGTGTCCTCTTCCACCATACTTCCTCATGTTTTGGAAAATGGACCCAAAATACCAGCAGATATATGGTACTGTATCAGAAGCGTACAGCTCTATACAGTCTAGGGATAACAGTAAATATCCGTATATATTTCATGAGTCATACACAGACGCTCATAGGCTCAGTATGGAGTACACAATAAAATAAAAAGTTGAAAAAGGGTACAGTATCACCAGATACAAGGTAAATATAGTATAGTGTAAACATTCTGAATCTCCGTATATATTTCAGGAGGCAGACACAAACGCTCTCAGGCCCAGTATGGATTACACAAGAATATGAAAAGCTGTAAATGGGTAATGTTACACAAGCGTACAGCTGTATACATTGTTGGGGTAATCTTAAATCTCCAAATATATTTCCGGAGTAACAGAGAGACATTTACAGGCTCATTATGTATTACACCAGAATCTAAATAGCAAAAAAGGTTACTGTATCAGAAGCGTACAGCTGTATACAGTGTTGGCAAATTTGAAATCTCGGTATATATTTCCGGAGTCACCCTCAGACGCTCACTCAGTCTGGGTTTGATCATAATAAAAAATGTTGTAAAAAAGGTACTGGATAACAAGATAGCAAGTATATATATTATAGAGTACAATTGAAATCTCCGTATACATAGTCCCGTAGTCACTCTCAGACGCTTACTCAGTATGGATTTGACCGTAATACTAAATGTCGAACAAAGGTACTGTATAACAAGATACAAGCTGTATCGAGTATAGGGTAAAAATTGGTATCTCCGATTCACCGTATATATAGAAGGCGTAAACCACACACGCTCACACACTATGGATGATAACGTAATAAAAAAATTTGAACAAAGGTACTGTATCAGCACATACCAGGTGTATCCAATCTAGGGGTAATTGTAAATTTCCGTCTATACTTCCGGAGTCAGATACAGACACTCACAGGCTCAGTATGCATTACACCAGAATTTAAAAAGTAGAAAAAGGGAAAGGTATTCAAAGCTTACACCAGTATACAGTGTTGTGGTACTTTTAAATCTTCGTATGTATTTCAGTAAGCCAGTCCAGACTCTCCGCTACTGGAAACTACATGGATACAAGTACAGACGGAAAGTAGAGTGTTAGCAGAAATTTGGGAATTACTCATTGCGGGAAAACCTCCCGGAGATGTTACAGAGGCGATGCAGACCCTCAATTACTGTGTCTGTGGAGACAGCGAAAACAGTTCTTTGTGAAGAAAGGATTGCTTTATCGCAGTAGCGTGGATCACATTACCGTTACACGTCTCCATCAAATTGTGATCACAGGGAGAGATGTACACTTGGTCCTCACTGCCTATCATGATGTGTATGGTCATTTTGGAGTGCAAGAGACAGAAGCCACAGGCCGTAGGTGATTCTATTTGATTGGCATGAGAGGAGACATTGAAAAATGGTGGCAGGAATGTCACATGTCTGTGACTATCACAACTGTGAAAGGTGATCATAAAGCACCACTGCATCCGCTTGTAAGATGACATCCATTACAAATGGTAGCCATTGATCATCTGAAGGTAGAGGCCAGCAGGACAGGCCATAGCTACATATTAACCATCATCGATCAATACCCCAAATTTCTAGTGGCTGTCCCTGTGAAGGATTTAACTGCCCAGACTACACAGCGGTGGAGCAGGGAGAGGTAAGTATTGCAACTTGCAAGTAGTGTGGCCCTGACCAAACAGGGAGCAGGGGGGCACACTTGTGGGTGAAGGTACTGGCACAGGGCCCCTCATAGTACGCTGATGTGTCTGATGGCGAGTAGGCCCCCCAACCATCAGGGACACTGTATTGTACTATGAGGGGCCCTGTGCCAGTGCCATCGGCCATCAGTGGGCCCATCCACCTGTTCAGAGCAACGGTACTTGCCTGGGTGTGCCAGGTGTTGAACCCAGCCCTTGGGGGAAGGTGGGCAGCCCGGTTAGGGAGGTTTAAAAAATGGCATATGTTGATGTGTAGGCTGGACATTCAGCAGCTGCAAATGGCGGAATTGGGAAAGTCCGAGGAAGAGGAGGACAAAAGCAAGGCAGTTTTCTGGCAACCTATGTGTCATCAGGGGAAGGTGGGAGAAAATCCTTTGAAACCCATGCATGGTTCTTTTTAATGAAGGTTTAATGAAGGTTAGATCATCAATATTTTGGGTTGACAGACGGGTCCTTTTTTCTGTCTGGATTGATCCAGCAGCGCTGAAGACTCGTTCAGATAACACACTAGCAGCAGGGCAAGCGAGCTCCTGTAAGGCATATTGTGCCAATTCAGGCCAGGTGTCAAGTTTACTGGCCCAATAGTCAAAGGGGAATGACCGGTGAGGGAGAACATCGATATCAGAGAAGTAGTTTGTTACCATAGTTGACAACTGCTGTCTACTGTCACTTTCGATCGATGCAGTATTACCAGTCGTGTGAGCGGTACATGAGAAATCAGTCCACAACATGGTCATGAAACCCCTGTCTCCAACGCCACTTCGGCTGAGTGCACCACGAATACCTATTCCATTATGCCCACTTCGGCTCGCGGGAGAACCAGCACCGCTGCTGTGTGCTGGGAAAGCCTCAAACAAACGGTTTACCAGTTGTAGCGTGAATCTAGGAGGCTGGCCAGCTAGTAGTCGTCATCCTTCATCATTTTGGCAATGCTGGGGTCCCTTTTTAGAATCCGCAAGGCATAATCGCACATGTGGGCCAATGTTCCAGGTGTCAATAATGCACTGCCACTGCTGGGTGGAGGAGCACTTTCTGGCAAATCCACATCCCTACAGTCACGCACAAACACTGTACCTGACCTTGGAACGCCAGCATTTTCTCTTGCCCCCTGAGAAGCATCCTCCTGCCCAAAATAATCATCCCCCTCATCCTCCTCCTCCTTTTCCTCTTCTTCCTCCACCTCGTCCAGGACAGTTCCCTGACCAGACAATGGCTGACTGTCAGCAAGGCTTCCCTCCTCCTCCTCCTGTTCCTCCTCCTCTGCTGCAGACGCCAGATCCTTAATGTGCATCAAACTTTGCATGAACAGACGCATAAGTGGGATGCTCATGCTTATGATGGCGTCTTCTGCGCTTACCAGCCATGTGCATTCCTCAAAACACTGAAGGACTTTACAGAGGTCTTTCAGCTATGATCACTGCATACCCGAAAATTTCATGTCTTCCCTCAAACTGCCTGCCTGTGTATCCTCCCACAAATGCATTACAGCCTGCCTCTGTTCACACAGCCTCTCAACCATGTGCAGGGTGGAGTTCCACCTTGTTGCAATGTCTATGATTAGGCGGTGCTTGGGGAGGTGGAGCAATCACTTCAGCTTCTACATACGACTGGAGTGTACGGTCGAGCGACGGATGTGCGAGCACAGTCTTCGCACCTTATGGAGCAGTGATGTTAACTCCAGATAATTTTTAAGGAAGCACTGCACCACCAGGTTCAAAGTGTGAGCCAGGCAAGGTATGTGTGTGAGTTTTGCACTGGCTATGGCTGCCACAAAATTACGGCCGTTATCACTGACAACCTTGCCTGCCTCAAGATGTAGACTGCCCAGCCAAGACTCAGTTTGTCGCTGCAAGTATTCAGCCAGTACCTCCGCTGTGTATCTGTTGTCGCCCAAAGACATCATCCTTAACACAGCCTGCTGACGCTTACCACTAGCTGTTCGATAGTGGGACACCTCATGTGCAACACTGCTAGCTGTGGATGGAGTGCTCATGCGACTGCGCTCTGTGGATGAGCTTTCGCTTATGGAGGAGGAGGGTCGAAAGCATACAGCCAACTGTTTCCTATACCGTGGGCTAGGCAGCACTGTTCCACCGTCACTGTCCCCTGTGGAGCCTGCATCCACCACATTAACCCAGTGTGCAGTGATGGACACGTAACGGCCCTGGCCATGCCTACTGGCCAATGCATCTGTTGTGAGGTGCACCTTCCCACTCACTGTTTGAGTGCATGGACAATGCGGTCTTTCACATGCCGGTGGAGGGCAGGGATGGCTTTTCGAGAAAAGAAATGCCGACTGGGTAGGTCATAGCATGGGACAGCGTAGGCAATGAGCTCGAGGAAAGCTTCACTTTCAACCAAATGGTAGGGCATCATCTCTAATGAGATTAGTTTGGCAAAGTAGGCGTTCAAACACAGTGTACGTGGATGAGAGGATGAATACTTTCTTGTCTTACTCAGAGTGTCTGGTAGGGTGAGCTGGACTGGAGAGCTGCATATGGGGGAAGTAGCGGTGGACTGGACGGAGTGAGAGGGGGTTGGTGATGGTATTGGTGGTGATGGCCTAGATTCAGTGTTGTGTTTCAAAACCATTGTTATTCCCTGAGTGCTTTGGCCTTGCTACAACACCTCCACATTTAGTGCTGGTGGTATGCTTAACAGTAGCGGTGGTCTTACAGTGGGGGAAGCAATGCAGCATTGCTGGCTACCTTCAGTCGGAGCTGGTGCACATGTGCTACCTGAGGTTTTGTAGTCCATCCACACTTGCAAGTGCATGTTGATTAAATGTCTAAGCATGCAAATGGTATTCAAATTTCTGAGTTGTTTACCTCGGCTAAAGGTCCTTCCGCACTTCTTACAGGTAACCTTTGCCTCGTCAGTAGGATTTTGGACAAAGAAGTGCCACACTGCACTCTTCCTACTATGGTATACATTTTCTGGCCTTGCACGCTGTGCTAAGTTGACCCTCTGGCCAAGTTGTCCTGCAACTCTTTCAGTTTTTGTTCCACGTTTCTGGACAGTTACGGGCCTGCCAGATAACCACTGCTGTGATGTCAATGTCTGCTGCGGATCCTTCTCCTTATCTGAAATATTGCCAGCGCCACCCTCCTCCCCCAATGGATGCCAATCCGGGTCAAGACCTGGGTCATCCATAACCTCCTCTTCAAAGTCATCTGCACCTTCCTCTTTACCTTCCTCTGTGTCACCGTGTAAGGTGGTATAGTATGCGGGAAGGGGCACCTGAGTTTCATCAGGGTCAGATTCTGGTTCAGTAGACGGCAAGGGCAATGTAGTACTCTGGGTCAATGTACCAGCAGAATCATCTAGCAGTGACTGTGCATCAGTGCACTCCATGTCAGATTCATCTTGGACTGGGGAATTTAGGATTTGACTGGATAACCCAGGCATGGTATGTGAAAAGAGCTCCATAGAGTAATCTGAAGTGTGGGATGCCACATCCTTAACTTTTCGTGGGGGTGAAGGACACAAGAAAAGGTGTTTTTCCTGACCAGAACCCTGCACTGATGACTCCGTGCTTGCAGGTTTCGAACGTTCAGAAGAGGAGGCAATAGAGCTAGTGGCTGTTTCGGCAAAGTGCGCCAAAACCTGTTCCTGATGCTCCTGCTTTAAAAGCGGTTTTCCTACTCCAAGAAAAGGGAACTTTACAGGCCTTCTTGGGCCAGATGATGACGCAGGCTCAACACCCCCTGCCTTAGCTGCTATTGTGCTTTTGCCAGAACCAGCCGATGCACCACCACCATCAGTACCAGCTGCGGCCCCCTGCCAACGTCCGCAGACTCTTCCACCATACTTCGTCATGTTTGGGAAAATGTACCAAAAATACCAGCAGAGAGATGGTACTGTATGAGGAGCATCCAGCTGTGTAAGGTGTATTAAAAAAATTAAAGCTACGTATATATTTTGTTAGTCAGAGACGCTCTCCCAGTATGTATTTGACAGTAATCCAACAAGCAGATATACAGAACTGTATCAGAAGTGTACAGCTGTATGTGCTTTTTGTTTAACTAGCAATCTCTGTATATGTATTTACGGCGTGTCACACACACACGCTGACTCTGTACAGATGTGACTTTAATGCGAATGGCAGATATACAATACTGTTTGAGAATCGGACAGCTCTATATGGTGTCTGTATGGAAAATTGTCAATCTCTGTCTATTTTTATACGGAGTGACACACGCTGTCTCTGTCTAGTTTTGACCGTATCAAACAGCAGATATACGAAACTGTTTGAAAAGCGGACAGCTCTCTAAGGTGTAGGTCTGGAAAGATGGAAAATCTCCTCGATTGTTTTTCCAGAGTCACACTCAGATAGCTTGTATTTGTCCGTGACACCAGCCGTACACGATAGTGTGTGAGGAGCGTACACCGCTATATGGTGTTTGTATGGAAAATTGTCTATCTCCATCTATTTGTATACGGAGTGACACACGCTGTCTCTGTCTAGTTTTGACCATAATCAAACTGCAGATATACGAAACTGCTTGAAAAGCGGACAGCTCTATACGGTGTAGGTCTGGAAAAATGGAAAATCTCCTCAACTTGTTTTTCCAGAGTCACACACAGGTAGCTTCTATTTGTCCGGGATACAAGGCGGTACATGGTATTGTGTGAGGAGCGTACACCGCTATACGGTGTGTGAAAAAATGAACGCTCGGTAACTCACAGTCACCAGAACAAAATAATAAAAGTTGGAGTGCTTTGAAAAAAGCAGTTTGAACAGCAGTGTGCACACAGCAATGCAGCTATTAGGTAGCCTTAAAAGGCAGCCTAATCACCACCAGCGCTGCTGCGCACAACAAAAATCCTCCCCTTTCACTGCACACTAACTGTACAGTGAAAAGCGCTATCAGCAGAAGCAATTTTTTTTCTTCTTCCCTGCCTAACGCTCTCTCTATTCTAAGATCGGCAGAAGTAAGATGGCAGTCGGCGGTCATGGCCTTTTATACCCACTGTGATGCCACACAAAGCCAGCCAATCACTTCAATCCCCTTCTCTAAGATGGTGGTGGCCGCTGCCCATGTCATCACGTTGCCCACAATGTACGTCCTCCTCCATCATTGACTGAGAAAAGGCGCTGGAAGCATTATTTGAAAAGCGACTTTGGCGCTCTGATCGGCGACCTCATGGCCGACCTCATGCTATGGTCGGGTTTCGATCGGCGAAACCCGACTTTAGCTAATGTCGGCTATTTTTTAATTTGTCCGACCCGTTTCGCTCAACTCTAGTCTCAGAGTTTGAAAGTTGTGAGAGGCTATGATAATTGGCTAGAAATAGAAGCTGGGATGCAGTTGGGGCAGTGGAGCTGTTGAGGTCTCCCAGGATAAGGGTTGTCAATTCTGAGGACATGAAATGTGCACGCACGAATAAAAGTGGTCAAGGAAGTAGGTGGGTGATCCTAGGGGCTGGTATTTGACTGCTACTCTGAGAGAGAGGGGATGAAACACCCTGATGATGTGAACCTCAAAAGAAGAATCGCATTTAATTGGCCTGCATTTATTTTTTGGGTTACAAACAGGATTGTTGTGGGCAGCGTTGAGTGTAGGGTTATCGTGGCGATAGCAGTGAACATACAGTACATATATGCATATTTCATGCTTTGTAATCTGGACGTGGATAAGCTGCACCCTCACTATTACTTTTATGAGAACTAATTATTGTGAACAGCCTGCCATCTCTCCTCGGAGGGTTCATGGCCCAATCCTGTCATTGTCTGGATGATAGGGACCATCTGAGAGCTATTCACTACTAAGATTCCAGGGCTTGTTTATGTATGACTCATGGCCTGTGATCTCTGTGATTACTGCAAGGCCACTCCAATCTGTTGGCCACAGAAATACAGCCTTTCCCCTTTATGGATACAGATGGTTTCTGAAAGCTGTTGGCCGTTGCAGTCCCCCAATACCAGTTGCCTTGGCACCATTACTTCTCGAAGAAAGGTGTGCCTGCGCTACAGCAACAAATTGCAGACAACATCACCCGTTCCCTGAAAAATTCTATGTTTGCCAGGGTGCATTTAAACAATGACGCCTGGACGAGCAAGCATGGACAGGGGAATTACAGCTAGATGACTGGGCACTGGGTGACTCTGGTGGCTGTAGGGGTGTAGTGGAAGGGTCTGCTCCACAAGTTTTGCAATCGCCAAGGCTTGCAGGGCGCTTGGGATAACTGGATGGATGGATAACTAAAATACTAGACAACAGGGTTTGGAGAACAACACTACTAAACAGCTAGGGTTGTAGAATTAAACAAATACACACCAGAACACGGAGACAACAGGGGTTGAGAACTAAACTACTAAACAGCCAGGGTTGTAGAACTAAACCCCTTCACATGCTGGACCACACTCTAAATAGTTTTGGTGAGGAGGTGCTGGTGGTCCCAGGGGAAGATGAGAAAGCAGAGAAGGATGCCTTTAGGGTTAACAATATCTCTAAGTTCAAGTCTCTCATCTCACAGGCGGTTGCCATGGGAGGAACAAATGAAGAAGGACCATGAAAAGGACTTGATGGAAGAGGTGATGGACGCGCACCAGTTAGGAGATGAACAGGATAATGATTCCCTCTGTGTTGTCCATGGTTGCCACAAGGGGATGGACGAAGAAAGCTTGAGTGTGCTATCCTGCCACCAACACACTGTGGAGATGGACCTCATGAAAGAGACCGACCCATATGCCCCTTCTTGCAGCACTATCTGCAACATGATTGCTACCCCTATAGTTATGCATCAAAACAGTGCTGACTTCGGTGCAAGTGTGTTCTATCCATGATACAAAAGTACATTTTGACAATTGCCTCCCCACCTGATAAAGGGACAGACCCATTCTGCAGTATCAAAATATATTTGAAGACAATCTTGACAGTGGATTTCCCAAAGACAGCAGTGACGCACACAGTTTGCATCACAGTGATAGACTTCCAACCACAGAAACGTTGAATCATCAACGCAAAAACATTAGCAGCCTTGCAGCGCTGAAGTCCTGTGTTCCAACCCCAACAAGGACAGCATCTGCAAAGAGTTTGTATGCTCTAACCATGTATGCAAGGCAAGGATTTCCTCCCAGTACTTATTTCTTTACTCACAATCTAAAGACATACAGATATTAAATTTCGATTTTGAACATTTGAAATTGATGTTCAGCCACACTCCGGTGGTACAAATATCAATTTTGTTGATTACTATAGTCAGAAAAATGTAAGAATAGTAACAGTTGACTCAATGAGGTTGGAGGACTGCCGGTCTCGGTGGCCTACTGCTACAGACAACACACATGAAGGAGACTCAATCAGGAGTCTAGACATTTCCAAAAATGAATTGGCAGACACCAACAAAGTGACATTAATTTCACCACAGTAGAAATAGTATACCAGGGACCGACAAATCTTTCACTACAGCCAACCCAGCAGGACACCCAAGCAGGAATGCTCACATTTCCAAAATTTAATGGCAGACACAAACAAAGTGGCATAAAATTCAACACAGTATAAATAGTATAATAGGGACCAGACAGGTACACCAAACTCAGCAGATGGACAGTTGGACACCCAACCTACACTGCTCACATTTCAAGCAATTAGTGGTAGCCACTACCAAAGTGGCATCAATTTCACAAGGGTAAAAATAGTATAATGGGGAGCGACATCTCTTCATCTACAGCCAACCCAGCAGATGTACACCCAACCACGAGTGCACACATTTCCAAAAATTAGTTGGAGTCAACAAAGTGGTATCAATTTCAAGAGAGTAGAAATAGAAAATAGGGATCGATGCATCTTCCACTACAGCTAACCCAGCAAATGGACACTCAACCAAGCGTGTACACATTTCCAAAAATTAGTGCCAGACACCAATAAAGTGGCATCAATTTCATCACCTACCCAATTTAGACCTTGAACACCAAGCCTAATCCCCCCTTCCACCACAACCTTGCTTTTTCACAGTCATGTTGATCAGAAGGTGTGCTATGAGTACAGTATTAGTAACTCAAAATTAGACTTTTTACTCTGCACCACCTCTGCACAACTGAATTTCACAGGCACTAAATGAGAAGATGAAATATAACGTGCTAAATCGAGTTAATCACAGTAAAACAACATTTTTATGTATGGATGAGGCCTGTATGACAAAAAAAATTTAAAACTGAAATCTCCTCTATTGTATGACTTTAGTAACAGGGAAATTTTTGGGGGCCTGTCGATAAGGCCTGTATAAAATTGAGTGGATGCTCAAAACAATTTAAAAGTGACATGTCCCCTACTGTCTGATTTTAGTAACAGAAGAATTTGTTTGGGCCTGTCAATAAGGCCTGTATAAGATTGAGTGGATGCTCAAAACAATTCAAAAGTTACATGTCCCCTGCTGCATGACATTAGTAACTGGAGAATTTGTTTGGTCTTGTCAATAAGGCCTGAATAAGATTGAGTGAATGCTCAAAACAATTTAAAAGTGACATGTCCCATGCTGTATGACGTTAGTAACAGAAGAATTTTTGGGGGGTGAATGGGAATATACAACAGCACCGGTAACAGGACAACTATGGGAAATACAAGAATCAGGATCCAGGCTACAACTATAACTCATCTACCCAGCACCAATTACCAGAGAATGTTTGATGCTCGTCAGAAGATAGGTGTAGCAAATGCGTGTCTCAAGCTAGGTATAAAAGATGCCCGTGAGAAATTGGATGCTAAAGAAGCACATAATCTAGAAGACAGGCGCAAAACATTTTCAAACTCAGATCTCACTTGCTGTATCACGTTTGTTAAAAAAAAGAAGAATTTTAATGTGCAACAGCTCTGCACACAGAAGAATTTCAACGAGACTAAATGAAAAGGTTGGATATAGCAGACTGTATCACGTTTATCAACAGGAAAAAATATAATTTTTTTAATGTGCGTTAGGTCTGCAGACAGGTTCATATCACCGCCACAACATGACAATGTGTCATACGGCAGGCTGCTTCACATTCAGCAACAGAAAAAATTTGAATTTTTTTTAATGCGCGATAGATCTGAAGACAGCTTCATATCACCGCCACAACATTACAATGTGTGATACGGCGGGCTGTATCACATTCAGCAACAGAAAAAAATCTTTTTTTGTAATGTGCCCTAGGTCTGCAGACACTTTCATATCACCACAGCAATAAATGACAAGGTGGGATACAGCAGGCTTTTTCACATTTAGCTAGTGAAAAAATATTATTTAATATCCTCTACTTGTGCATGGAGCACTATAGAAGCAGTGCACAACACACATGTAGGACATGTGCCCTGCTGGCTTTGTCTGAGAAACTCAGTAATGCCCCCCCCCCAAAAAAAAAGTTCTGGAAGGTAAATTTTACTGCCACACTGGACACTATCTAGCTACACTATCTGACTGATATACAACCGCCTAACTAAATAGCTGAAATCTTACTAGTAACAGTGCCAGCATGAGGAGCAGCCTCTCTGAGCTGTATCAGTGTCAAAATGGCACTATAACAAGATATCCACTATTTATATGCAGAGGGACACGTGATATCAGCACCCAATGACACAAGCCTTTGTGTCAGGATATTGTGGGTGTTTCCTGTGCCCTGATTGGCTAGCTGCAACGTACACTCATAAAGTTAGAAAAAAAAGACTGCTGTGCTGTGCTTACACAAATGCCGCTCATCTGAGCTCTGCAAAACCCCTCCCCTCATTAAACATGTGCTAAGTTGTTACTGTATGGTGGCACTACTCTTTTGTATTGAAATGTGTATGTTTGTGTATTGACCTCAAATCTGATACATACAGTCATATGTTAAAGTTTGGGCACCCCTATTAATGTTAACCTTTTTTCTTTATAACAATTTTGGTTTTTGCAACAGCTATTTCAGTTTCATATATCTAATAACTGATGGACTCAGTTATATTTTTGGATTCAAATGAGGTTTATTGTACTAACAGAAAATGTGCAATCTGCATTTAAACAAAATTTGACCGGTGCAAAAGTATGGGCACCTCAACATAAACGTGACATTAATATTTCGTAGATCCTCCTTTTGCAAAAATAACAGCCTCTAGTCGCTTCCTGTAGCTATTAATGAGTTCCTGGATCCTGGATGAAGGTATTTGTGACCATTCCTGTTTACAAAACAATTCCAGTTCAGTTAAGTTTGATGGTCGCCGAGCATGGACAGCCCACTTCAAATCATCCCACAGATTTTCAATGATATTCAGGTCTGGGGGCTGGGATGGCCATTCCAGAACATTGTAATTGTTCCTCTGCATGAATGCCTGAGTAGATTTGGAGCCGTGTTTTGGATCATTGTCTTGCTGAAATATTCATCCCCTGCGTAACTTCAACTTTGCCACTGATTCTTGCACATTATTGTCAAGAATCTGCTGATACTGAGTTGAATCCATGCGACCCTCAACTTTAACAAGATTCCCGGTGCCGGCATTGGCCACACAGCCCCAAAGCATGATGGAACCTCCACCAAATTTTACTGTGGGTAGCAAGTGTTTTTCTTGGAATGCTGTGTTTTTTAGCCTCCATGCATAACGCCTTTTTGTATGACCAAACAACTCAATCTTTGTTTCATCAGTCCACAGGACCTTCTTCCAAAATGTAACTGGCTTGTCCAAATGTGCTTTTGCATACCTCAGGAGACTCTGTTTGTGGCGTGCTTGCAGAAACGGCTTCTTTCGCATCACTCTCCCATACAGCTTCTCCTTGTGCAAAGTGCGCTGTATTGTTGACCGATGCACAGTGACACCATCTGCAGCAAGATGATGCTGCAGGTCTTTGGAGGTGGTCTGTGGATTGTCCTTGACTGTTCTCACCATTCTTCTTCTGTGCCTTTCTGATATTTTTCTTGGCCTGCCACTTCTGGGCTTAACAAGAACTGTACCTGTGTTCTTCCATTTCCTTACTATGTTCCCCACAGTGGAAACTGACAGGTTAAATCTCTGAGACAACTTTTTGTATCCTTCCCCTGAAAAGCTATGCTGAATAATCTTTGTTTTCAGATCATTTGAGAGTTGTTTTGAGGAGCCCATGATGCCACTCTTCATAGGAGAATCAAATAGGAGAACTACTTGCAAGTGGCCACCTTAAATACCTTTTCTCATGATTTGATACACCTGGCTATGAAGTTCAAAGCTCAATGAGGTTACAAAACCAATTTAGTGCTTCAGGAAGTCAGTAAAAAGTAGTTAGGAGTAGAGTTGAGCGAAACGGGTCGAAAAAATTCAAAAGTCGCCGACTTTTGGCAAAGTCGGGTTTCATGAAACGAAACCCGACCCTAGGATGAGGTCGGCCACGAGGTCGGCGACTTACGCGCCAAAGTCGCGTTTCAAAAGTTTGTTTTGCGCTCTTTTTCAGCCAATCAGGATCCACGGACACTGTGGGCAACGTGATGACATAGGCACGGGTCACCACCATCTTTCAGAAGGGCATGCAAGTGATTGGCTTGCTTTGGTGGGCGTCACAGGGGGTGTAAAAGGGCGTGCACGCCGACCGCCATCTTACTTCTGCCGATCTTAGTATAGGGAGAGGTTGCTGCTGATTCTGTAGGGAGAGCGTTAGGCAGGGAAGAAGACAAAAAAACTGCTTCTGCTGCTAGCGATTTGGCCTGCACAACACACAAGTCACTGTGTGTGCAGTGCAAGGGGAGGCTATATTGTGGTGTATCAGTGGTGTTGGTTGTTGGGCTGCCTTTTAAGGCTTCCTGACACGCTGGCATTGCTGTTTACCCACTGCTCCGCAAACTGCTTTTTTAAAAGCAATCCAATCTCCCTTATCCTCTCGTCACTTTGGTCACAGGCAGCTGTGCCATCGAGCGTGTCACATAGCGCTCAGATATCAGTGGGCCGCACACAATCCACAAGTGTCCAGTGTCCAAAAGTGTACGCAGAGATTCAAAATCTCCATTATCCTCTCGTCACTTTGGTCACAGGCAGCTGTGCCATCGAGCGTGTCACATAGCGCTCAGATATCAGTGGGCCGCACACAATCCACAAGTGTCCAGTGTCCAAAAATGTACGCAGAGATTCAAAATCTCCATTATCCTCTCGTCACTTTGGTCACAGGCAGCTGTGCCATCGAGCGTGTCACATAGCGCTCAGATATCAGTGGGCCGCACACAATCCACAAGTGTCCAGTGTCCAAAAGTGTACGCAGAGATTCAAAATCTCCATTATCCTCTCGTCACTTTGGTCACAGGCAGCTGTGCCATCGAACGTGTCACATAGCGCTCAGATATCAGTGGGCTGCACACAATCCACAAGTGTCCAGTGTCCAAAAGTGTACGCAGAGATTCAAAATCTCCATTATCCTCTCGTCACTTTGGTCACAGGCAGCTGTGCCATCGAGCGTGTCACATAGCGCTCAGATATCAGTGGGCCGCACACAATCCACAAGTGTCCACTGTCCACAAGTGTACGCAGAGATTCAAAATATCCATTATCCTCTCGTCACTTTGGTCACAGGCAGCTGTGCCATCGAGCGTGTCACATAGCGCTCAGATATCAGTGGGCCGCACACAATCCACAAGTGTCCAGTGTCCAAAAGTGTACGCAGAGATTCAAAATCTCCATTATCCTCTCGTCACTTTGGTCACAGGCAGCTGTTCCATCGAGCGTGTCACAAAGCGCTCAGATATCAGTGGGCTGCACACAATCCACAAGTGTCCAGTGTCCAAAAGTGTATGCAGAGATTCAAAATCTCCATTATCCTCTCGTCACTTTGGTCACAGGCAGCTGTGCCATCGAGCGTGTCACATAGCGCTCAGATATCAGTGGGCCGCACACAATCCACAAGTGTCCAGTGTCCAAAAGTGTACGCAGAGATTCAAAATCTCCATTATCCTCTCGTCACTTTGGTCACAGGCAGCTGTGCCATCGAGCATGTCACATAGCGCTCAGATATCAGTGGGCCGCACACAATCCACAAGTGTCCACTGTCCACAAGTGTACGCAGAGATTCAAAATCTCCATTATCCTCTCGTCACTTTGGTCACAGGCAGCTGTGCCATCGAGCGTGTCACATAGCGCTCAGATATCAGTGGGCCGCACACAATCCACAAGTGTCCAGTGTCCAAAAGTGTACGCAGAGATTCAAAATCTCCATTATCCTCTCGTCACTTTGGTCACAGGCAGCTGTGCCATCGAGCGTGTCACATAGCGCTCAGATATCAGTGGGCCGCACACAATCCACAAGTGTCCAGTGTCCAAAAGTGCACGCAGAGATTCAAAATCTCCATTATCCTCTCGTCACTTTGGTCACAGGCAGCTGTGCCATCGAGCGTGTCACATAGCGCTCAGATATCAGTGGGCCGCACACAATCCACAAGTGTCCAGTGTCCAAAAGTGTACGCAGAGATTCAAAATCTCCATTATCCTCTCGTCACTTTGGTCACAGGCAGCTGTGCCATCGAGCGTGTCACATAGCGCTCAGATATCAGTGGGCCGCACACAATCCACAAGTGTCCAGTGTCCAAAAGTGCACGCAGAGATTCAAAATCTCCATTATCCTCTCGTCACTTTGGTCACAGGCAGCTGTGCCATCGAGCGTGTCACATAGCGCTCAGATATCAGTGGGCCGCACACAATCCACAAGTGTCCAGTGTCCAAAAGTGTACGCAGAGATTCAAAATCTCCATTATCCTCTCGTCACTTTGGTCACAGGCAGCTGTGCCATCGAGCGTGTCACATAGCGCTCAGATATCAGTGGGCCGCACACAATCCACAAGTGTCCACTGTCCACAAGTGTACGCAGAGATTCAAAATCTCCATTATCCTCTCGTCACTTTGGTCACAGGCAGCTGTGCCATCGAGCGTGTCACATAGCGCTCAGATATCAGTGGGCCGCACACAATCCACAAGTGTCCAGTGTCCAAAAGTGTACGCAGAGATTCAAAATCTCCATTATCCTCTCGTCACTTTGGTCACAGGCAGCTGTGCCATCGAGCGTGTCACATAGCGCTCAGATATCAGTGGGCCGCACACAATCCACAAGTGTCCACTGTCCAAAAGTGTACACAGAGATTCAAAATCTCCATTATCCTCTCGTCACTTTGGTCACAGGCAGCTGTGCCATCGAGCGTGTCACATAGCGCTCAGATATCAGTGAGCCGCACACAATCCACAAGTGTCCAGTGTCCAAAAGTGTACGCAGAGATTCAAAATCTCCATTATCCTCTCGTCACTTTGGTCACAGGCAGCTGTGCCATCGAGCGTGTCACATAGCGCTCAGATATCAGTGGGCCGCACACAATCCACAAGTGTCCACTGTCCACAAGTGTACGCAGAGATTCAAAATCTCCATTATCCTCTCGTCACTTTGGTCACAGGCAGCTGTGCCATCGAGCGTGTCACATAGCGCTCAGATATCAGTGGGCCGCACACAATCCACAAGTGTCCAGTGTCCAAAAGTGTACGCAGAGATTCAAAATCTCCATTATCCTCTCGTCACTTTGGTCACAGGCAGCTGTGCCATCGAGCGTGTCACATAGCGCTCAGATATCAGTGGGCCGCACACAATCCACAAGTGTCCAGTGTCCAAAAGTGTACGCAGAGATTCAAAATCTCCATTATCCTCTCGTCACTTTGGTCACAGGCAGCTGTGCCATCGAGCGTGTCACATAGCGCTCAGATATCAGTGGGCCGCACACAATCCACAAGTGTCCACTGTCCACAAGTGTACGCAGAGATTAAAAATCTCCATTATCCTCTCGTCACTTTGGTCACAGGCAGCTGTGCCATCGAGCGTGTCACATAGCGCTCAGATATCAGTGGGCCGCACACAATCCACAAGTGTCCAGTGTCCAAAAGTGTACGCAGAGATTCAAAATCTCCATTATCCTCTCGTCACTTTGGTCACAGGCAGCTGTGCCATCGAGCGTGTCACATAGCGCTCAGATATCAGTGGGCCGCACACAATCCACACGTGTCCACTGTCCACAAGTGTACGCAGAGATTCAAAATCTCCATTATCCTCTCGTCACTTTGGTCACAGGCAGCTGTGCCATCGAGCGTGTCACATAGCGCTCAGATATCAGTGGCCACACACAATCCACAAGTGTCCACTGTCCACAAGTGTACGCAGAGATTCAAAATCTCCATTATCCTCTCGTCACTTTGGTCACAGGCAGCTGTGCCATCGAGCGTGTCACATAGCGCTCAGATATCAGTGGGCCGCACACAATCCACAAGTGTCCAGTGTCCAAAAGTGTACGCAGAGATTCAAAATCTCCATTATCCTCTCGTCACTTTGGTCACAGGCAGCTGTGCCATCGAGTGTGTCACATAGCGCTCAGATATCAGTGGGCCGCACACAATCCACAAGTGTCCAGTGTCCAAAAGTGTACGCAGAGATTCAAAATCTCCATTATCCTCTCGTCACTTTGGTCACAGGCAGCTGTGCCATCGAGCGTGTCACATAGCGCTCAGATATCAGTGGGCCGCACACAATCCACAAGTGTCCACTGTCCACAAGTGTACGCAGAGATTCAAAATCTCCATTATCCTCTCGTCACTTTGGTCACAGGCAGCTGTGCCATCGAGCGTGTCACATAGCGCTCAGATATCAGTGGGCCGCACACAATCCACAAGTGTCCAGTGTCCAAAAGTGTACGCAGAGATTCAAAATCTCCATTATCCTCTCGTCACTTTGGTCACAGGCAGCTGTGCCATCGAGCGTGTCACATAGCGCTCAGATATCAGTGGGCCACACACAATCCACAAGTGTCCACTGTCCACAAGTGTGTGCAGAAATTCTAAAACTCCCATGTCCTATAGACACCTTGTACCTTGTTTTACATTACTATATAGTTTGTTGGATTTTGTCTACATTTCTACCAAAAATGAGGAAGGCTGGTGGAAGAAGCCGTGGAATTGGGCGGGGGTTGGCAGCTGGTAATGATGGTGTTGGCGGTGGATCTGATGGTAGTGGCAAGAGCAAAATAGGACCGAATGCAGGAGGTGCTGACCCTGCGTCATCGTCTGGCTACATAAGGACTCGAACGCTTAGTTTTCTAGGAGTTGGCAAACCGCTTTTAAAGGCAGAGCATCAGGAAAAAGTTTTGTCTTACATTGCTGACTCAGCCTCCAGCTCTATCGCCTCCTCTTCTTCAGTTGTAAAAAGTAAAAGCACTGAGTCGTCATTGGAGGCTCATGTTCATGAACCACACCTTTCCTTGTGTCCTTCACCCCAACCAAGATTGAAGGATGACGCAGGCCATACTACTGATTACTCCATGGAGCTGTTTTCACATACCATGCCTGGAATATCAAGTCAAATGGTGAATTACCCAGGCCAAGATGAATCTGACATGGAGTGCACTGATGCACAGCCGCTGATGGATGATTCTGCTGGTACATTCACTCAGAGCACTACATTGTCCTCGCAGTGTACAGAGCCAGATTTTGACCCTGATGAGACTCAGGTGCCCCTTCCCGCACACTATACCACCATACACGGTGACACAGAGAAAGGTGCACATGACATAGAAGAGGAGGTGATGGATGACCCAGTTGTTGACCCAGATTGGCATCCATTGGGGGAAGAGGGTGCTGCTTCCAATAGCTCAGATGAGGAGCATCCACAGCAGACATCGACATCGCAACAGCTGTTATCTGGCAGGCCCGGAGCACTCCAAAGACAGGTTCCAAACATCAAAAGAGTTGCTGGACAGCTTGTCCAGAGGGTCAAAAGATCACAGCGTGCTAGGCCGCAAAATGTCTGCCAAAGTAGGAAGAGTGCAGTGTGGCACTTTTTTGAACAAAATCCTCATGATCAGGCCAAGGTTATCTGTAAGAAGTGCGCAAAGACCTTTAGCCGAGGGAAAAATCTGAAAAATTTGAATACCAGTTGCATGCTTAGACATTTAACCAGCATGCACTTGCAAGCGTGGACACAACACGAAACCTCAAGTGCCACATGTGCAACTGATCACAACGAAGGTAGTCAGCAACGCTACATTGTTTCCCCCACTGTAAGCCCACCGGTTAGCACAGCAGCAAATGTTGAGGTGTCGTTGCAAGACCACAGCAGTCAGGGAATCCCACTGTTATATCAACGAAAGACTGATTCTAGGCCATCAGAAAGAACACCAACTCCATCACCATCATCAACCCTCTCTCAGTCCGCCCTGTCCACCGCTACTTCCACCATATGCAGCTCTCAAGTCCAGCTCACCCTCCCAGACACTATGAGTAGGTCAAGAAAGTACTCAGTCTCTCATCCGCGTACACTGGGTTTGAACGCCCACATTGCCAAACTAATCTCGTTTGAGATGATGCCCTTTCGGTTGGTGGAAAGCACAGCTTTCCGCGAACTCATGGCCTATGCAGTACCACGCTATGACCTACCCAGTCGCCACTTCTTCTCTCGCAAAGCCATCCCAGCCCTCCACCATCATGTGAAAGACCGCATTGTCCATGCACTCAAGCAGTCAGTGAGCGGAAAGGTGCACCTCACAACTGATGCATGGTCCAGTCGGCATGGCCAGGGCCGTTACGTGTCCATCACTGCGCACTGGGTTAATGTGGTGGATGCAGGGTCCACAGGGGACAGCGGTGGTGGGACAGTGCAGCCTAGCCCACGGTATAGGAAACAGTTGGCTGTAGGCGTTCGACCCTCCTCCTCCTCCTCCTCCTCCAGAAGCGACAGCTCGTCCACAGAGCGCAGTCGTACGAGCACTCCATCTGCAGCTGCCACTGTTGCACACGATGTGTCCCCCTATCGAGCAGCTAGTGGAAAGCGTCAGCAGGCTGTGTTGCAGATGATGTGTTTGGGCGACAGACACACCGCCGAGGTGCTGGCCGAGTACTTGAAGCGACAAACTGAGTCATGGCTGGGCAGTGTACATCTTGAGGCAGGCAAGGTAGTTAGTGATAACGGCCGTAATTTTGTGGCAGCCATAGCCCTTTCAAAACTCAGCCACATACCTTGCTTGGCTCACACCTTGAACCTGGTGGTGCAGTGCTTCCTCAAAAATTATCCGGAGTTAACAGCCCTGCTCCAGAAGGTGCGAAGACTGTGCGCGCACATCCGCCGGTCGCCTGTACACTCCGTTCGCATGCAGAAGCTGCAGCGATTGCTCCACCTTCCCAACCACTGCCTCATTATCGACATTGCAACAAGGTGGAACTCCACCCTGCACATGGTGGAGCGGCTGTGTGAGCAGAGGCAGGCCATAATGCATTTGTGGGAGGATACACGGCCAGGCACTTTGAGAGCAGACATGGAGTTGACAGGCGTGCAGTGGTCGAAGCTGAAAGACCTTTGTAAAGTCCTTCAGTGTTTTGAGGAATGCACACGGCTGGTAAGCGCAGACGACGCCATCCTAAGCATGAGCATCCCACTTATGCGTCTGCTCATGCAAACTTTGACGCACCTTAAGGAGCAGGCGTCTGCAGCCAATGTTGATGAGGAGGAAGAGGAGGAGGGAATCCTTGATGACATTCAGCCATTGTCTGCTCAGGGACCTCTCCTGGACGAGGTGGAGGAAGAAGAGGAGGAGGAGGAGGATGATGATGGGGATGATTACTTAGGGGAGGAGGATGCACCTCGTGGGGCAAGTGAAAATGTTGGCGTGGCAAGGTCTGGTACAGGGTTTGTGCGTGACTGGAGGGATGTGGATTTGCCAGAAAGTGCTCCTCCACCCAGCACTCGCAGTGCATCATTGACACCGGGAACATTGGCCCACATGTCAGATTATGCCTTGCGGATCCTAAAAAGGGACCCCCGCATTGCCAAAATGATGAACGATGACGACTACTGGTTGGCCAGCATCCTGGATCCACGCTATAAAGGCAAATTACAAAACATCATGCCACAGGAGAACCTTGACCTAATATTGGCTAATAAACAAGCAACTCTGGTAAATCGGTTGCTTGAGGCATTCCCAGCACACAGCAGCGGTGATGGTTCTCACACGAGCCGTACGGGCCGGGGGCAGCTTGGCAGAGGTGTTCGTGGTGCACACAGCAGAAGTGGCGTTGGAGACAGGGGTTTCATGACAATGTTGTGGACTGATTTTTCAAATACCGCTCACACAACTGGTAATACTGCATCGATGGAAAGTGACAGGAGACAGCAGTTGTCAACTATGGTTACAAACTACTTTTCCTCCCATATCGATGTTCTCCCACACAGGTCATTCCCCTTTGACTATTGGGCCGCTAAACTGGACACCTGGCCTGAATTGGCACAATATGCCTTACAGGAGCTCGCTTGCCCAGCTGCAAGTGTGCTATCGGAAAGAGTCTTCAGTGCAGCAGGATCAATCCTGACAGAAAAAAGGACCCGTCTGTCAACCCAAAATGTAGATGATCTAACCTTCATTAAAATGAACCACGCATGGGTTTCCAAGGATTTTGTCCCACCTTCCCCTGATGACACATAGGGTGACAGAAAAATGGCTTGCTTTGGTCCACCTCTTCCTGGTACTTCACCTATTTCGCCTTTTGCATCAGTTGAATGTCCAACATCAACATATGCCACTTTCTAAAACTCCCTAACTGTGCTGCCTCCCCCCCCCATGGCCGGGGTCACCACCTAGCGCACGACAGCGTGCGAGTGCCGTTGCCCTGGACAGGTGGGTAGGCCGACTCTTGGGCGCGGGCACTGGCACAGGGTCCCTCATAGTGCAATCAAGTGTCTCTGACGGTGGTGGTGCACACCCGCCGTCAGACACACCGCTGTACTATGAGGGGCCCAGTGCCAGTACCGACGCCCACGAGTGGGCCCCCCTTGCTTGGCCAGGGCCCAAGCATTTGCAATCTTTACCTCTCCCTGCTCCTCCACTGTGTAATCTGGGCCGTCAAATCCATACTGTGCCTGACACCGTCTGAGCCTGCCTCCTGAGACATATATTTTGAATGTGTACGCTATCCATACATGTTATCCGGGGATACGGTACCCTTTCTAACCTTTGTGCAATGACGTGCAATCCATACTGGGCCTAACACCGTCTGAGCCTGCCTCATGCTGTATAGACATATATTTTGAATGTGTACGCTATCCATACATGTTATCCGGGGATACGGTACCCCTTCTAACCTTTGTGCAATGACGTGCAATCCATACTAGGCCTAACACCGTCTGAGCCTGCCTCATGCTGTATAGACATATATTTTGAATGTGTACGCTATCCATACATGTTATCCGGGGATACGGTACCCCTTCTAACCTTTGTGCAATGACGTGCAATCCATACTGGGCCTAACACCGTCTGAGCCTGCCTCATGCTGTATAGACATATATTTTGAATGTGTACGCTATCCATACATGTTATCCGGGGATACGGTACCCTTTCTAACCTTTGTGCAATGACGTGCAATCCATACTGGGCCTAACACCATCTGAGCCTGCCTCATGCTGTATTATTATTATTATTATTATTTATTGTTATAGCGCCATTTATTCCATGGCGCTTTACATGTGAGGAGGGGTATACATAAAAACAAGTACAATAATCTTAAACAATACAAGTCATAACTGGTACAGGAGGAGAGAGGACCCTGCCCGCGAGGGCTCACAATCTTCAAGGGATGGGTGATAATACAGTAGGCGAGGGTAGAGCTGGTCGTGCAGCGGTTTGGTCGATCGGTGGTTTCTGCAGGTTATAGGCTTGTCGGAAGAGGTGGGTCTTCAGGCTCTTTTTGAAGGTTTCGATGGTAGGTGAGAGTCTGATATGTTGTGGTAGAGAGTTCCAGAGTAGGGGTGATGCGCGAGAGAAATCTTGTATGCGATTGTGGGAAGAGGAGATAAGAGGGGAGTAAAGAAGGAGATCTTGTGAGGATCGGAGGTTGCGTGCAGGAAAGTACCGGGAGACGAGGTCACAGATGTATGGAGGAGACAGGTTGTGGATTGCTTTGTATGTCATGGTTAGGGTTTTGTAATGGAGTCTCTGGGCAATTGGGAGCCAGTGAAGGGATTGACAGAGGGGAGAAGCTGGGGAATAGCGGGGGGACAGGTGGATTAGTCGGGCAGCAGAGTTTAGAATAGATTGGAGGGGTGCGAGAGTGTTTGAGGGGAGGCCACAGAGCATGAGGTTGCAGTAGTCAAGGCGAGAGATGATGAGGGCATGGACTAGGGTTTTTGCAGATTCTTGGGTGAGGAATGAACGGATGCGTGAAATATTTTTGAGTATAGACATATATTTTGAATGTGTACGCTATCCATACATGTTATCCGGGGATACGGTACCCCTTCTAACCTTTGTGCAATGACGTGCAATCCATACTGGGCCTAACACCGTCTGAGCCTGCCTCATGCTGTATAGACATATATTTTGAATGTGTACGCTATCCATACATGTTATCCGGGGATACGGTACCCCTTCTAACCTTTGTGCAATGACGTGCAATCCATACTGGGCCTAACACCGTCTGAGCCTGCCTCATGCTGTATAGACATATATTTTGAATGTGTACGCTATCCATACATGTTATCAGGGGATACGGTACCCCTTCTAACCTTTGTGCAATGACGTGCAATCCATACTGGGCCTAACACCGTCTGAGCCTGCCTCATGCTGTATAGACATATATTTTGAATGTGTACGCTATCCATACATGTTATCCGGGGATACGGTACCCCTTCTAACCTTTGTGCAATGACGTGCAATCCATACTGGGCCTAACACCGTCTGAGCCTGCCTCATGCTGTATAGACATATATTTTGAATGTGTACGCTATCCATACATGTTATCCAGGGATACGGTACCCTTTCTAACCTTTGTGCAATCACGTGCAATCCATACTGGGCCTAACACCGTCTGAGCCTGCCTCATGCTGTATAGACATATATTTTGAATGTGTACGCTATCCATACATGTTATCCGGGGATACGGTACCCCTTCTAACCTTTGTGCAATGACGTGCAATCCATACTGGGCCTAACACCGTCTGAGCCTGCCTCATGCTGTATAGACATATATTTTGAATGTGTACGCTATCCATACATGTTATCCAGGGATACGGTACCCCTTCTAACCTTTGTGCAATGACGTGCAATCCATACTGGGCCTAACACCGTCTGAGCCTGCCTCATGCTGTATAGACATATATTTTGAATGTGTACGCTATCCATACATGTTATCCGGGGATACGGTACCCTTTCTAACCTTTGTGCAATGACGGGCAATCCATACTGGGCCTAACACCATCTGAGCCTGCCTCATGCTGTATAGACATATATTTTGAATGTGTACGCTATCCATACATGTTATCCGGGGATACGGTACCCCTTCTAACCTTTGTGCAATGACGTGCAATCCATACTGGGCCTAACACCGTCTGAGCCTGCCTCATGCTGTATAGACATATATTTTGAATGTGTACGCTATCCATACATGTTATCCAGGGATACGGTACCCTTTCTAACCTTTGTGCAATCACGTGCAATCCATACTGGGCGTGAGAACGGCTGGCGAGCTGTTAAGCAAGCTACAGCACCTGTCCAGACAAGTACAGGGATTCCCTAGCGAGGAGACTTACTTGATTGTTTTCTATGTTGGGACAGCAATTTTTGGGGAGCACTATACTCTGGAGAATGATAGATGGGGCCCACCATACACTGGAACATTCCAAAGGTGGACATCAGACACTGGAGCAGCATTTACAGGGCCCATTATACACTAGAGCATTAGAAATGGGGCCCATTATGTTTGGAGCATTATTTGGGCCCATAAGACAGTGGAGCTTCATCCATGGGGACCAACATATACTGTAGCATTATGTGGAGCTCATCATATACTGTTTCAAACATTATATGGGACCAATGATTTTGTATGGAGAAATAGATGGGCCTCGTCATGAGATGTAAAAATTGAGGTATTTTTCATTGTACTATACCGCTATTTCTCTGCCGTATCGGAGCATGATGAGTTGTGGAATGTGTTAAAGGGGCACTCTTTCGCCCAGGGCACATGAAAACCTGCAGCCAGCCCTCCCCCCCCACAAATTTAGCCAAATAACCCCCATTTTTCAGTGCGTAACTTGTATTATGAAGTTAATTAAGGTTGACAAGCTTAAGTAAGAAGAATTGATGCTTTTGGCATTCAAATGGGCACTGTAGGTGTGTTTCCTGTCCTCCTCTCACTGCCGACTTTTATTCCCCATTGACTTACATTGGGTTTCGTGTTTCAGGACGACCCCGACTTTTCCCTATAATCGGACGATCTTGCTCGACCCGACTTTTGGAAAAGTCGGGTTTCACGAAACGAAACGCGACCCTAAAAAACCAAAAGTCGCTCAACTCTAGTTAGGAGTGTTCAAATCAAGAAATTGATAAGGGTGCCCATACTTTTACACCGGTCAAATTTTGTTTAAATGCAGATTGCACATTTTCTGTTAGTACAATAAACCTCATTTGAATCCAGAAATATAACTGAGTCCATCAGTTATTAGATATATGAAACTGAAATAGCTGTTGCAAAAACCAAAATTGTTATAAAGAAAAAAGTTTAACATTAATAGGGGTGCCCAAACTTTAACATATGACTGTATGATGTATTTCATGTATTATTATGTAGTATAAGTATTGGAACCAATTCATTAAGGCTGCTCTTGTGCATGCCTGCCAATCTTACTGAAAGCACCTCTGGAGTAATATGTGCCTAATTCGTTAGGTGCATGCCTCTCTGCAGGAAATGTTATGCCAGTCTGGACTGTAGTACATTTCTGGTTGTAATTTAAAAGTCAATTTTATAATATTGCCAGGAGGGCTTTGCCTTGTCCCTTCCCATCCAAGCTCCCGCCCATTTTAGAGTAAAAGAACAATGGAAAATCTTTGTGCAACATTTGCATTTTTTTCAACGTATCAAGGTATTTTATGCTGTTGAAAACCTGTGAATTAGGCTAGTTTCACACTTGCTTTTTTTTGCAGCGCGTTTTTCCCACAAAAAAACGCATTGAAAAAACGCATACAAAAGCATACAACTGCTGCGTTTTTTTCAAGCATTTTTATGAGCATGCATGAAAAAAACGCAGCGTTTTTATGCGTTTGTATGCGTTTTTAGTGCGTTTTTACCGCGTTTGCGTTTTTTTCCAACATTAGGTGGCCCCTCACACTAACCCAAACCATGACTTTACTAACCCTAACCCTGACCCTAACCCTTAACCCTAACCCTGACCCTAACCCTAACCCTAACCCTGACCCTAACCCTTAACCAAACCATACTTAACCCTAACCCAAACCCTAAACCCTAACTAACCCTAACCCTGACCTTAACCCTGACCCTAACCCTAACCCTAACCCTGACCCTAACCCTAACCCTAACCCTAACCCTGACCCTAACCTTGACCCTAACCCTTAACCAAACCATACTTAACCCTAACCCTGACCCTAACCCTGACCCTAACCCTAACCCTAACCCTAACCCTGACCCTGACCCTAACCCTAACCCTAACCCTGACCCTAACCCTTAACCAAACCATACTTAACCCTAACCCTGACCCTAACCCTGACCCTAACCCTTAACCAAACCATACTTAACCCTAACCCTGACCCTAACCCTGACCCTAACCCTTAACCAAACCATACTTAACCCTAACTCTGACCCTAACCCTGACCCTAACCCTAACCCTAACCCTAACCCTTAACCAAACCATACTTAACCCTAACCCTGACCCTAACCCTGACCCTAACCCTGACCCTAACCCTTAACCAAACCATACTTAACCCTAACCCTGACCCTAACCCTTAACCAAACCATACTTAACCCTAACCCTGACCCTAACCCTAACCCTGACCCTAACCCTAACCCTAAACCCCCTTAACTAACCCTAACTTTACCCAAACCCCTAAATTCCATTGTCTAAACTAATGGTAAAAAAAAAAAACGCATGTGCAAAAAAACGCATACATGAGCATGCCAGTGCGCACATATGCGCATCCATAGGCTATAATGGCCAATTTTAGCGCAAAACGTGCGCATACGTGCGCATGCGCTTTTTTGCAGGGCCAAAAAATGCAACATGCTGCGTCTGGAAAATACAAATGCACACCCCAAAAAAACGCAGCGCATGAAAATCGCATACGTGCGCTTACCAGCGCGCAGGTATGCGCACCCATGTTAAATATAGGGGAAAAAACGCATGCGCACGTATGCGTTTTTTTACAGCGCAAAAAAACGCAAATGTGAAACCAGCCTAAGGTACATATTGTATGCTTGGTACAGCATTTTTAAATGACAGATGCTTCATTAGTGAAAGATATACCCCCAATACCCTTTACAATCCCACTTTGTGTCCTCTATTTCTTTGATTTAACTGGATGGTTGAATTAATGTTCACTGTATATGATTTTGTTCTCAGCCGACTCGCTTTTATTTTCATGACAACTGGATTAGTCCAATACAAGGGAAAATAATTATTCACTTGGACCCATATTGATTACCAATAATTGTATCTTTTCTTGATAGTGGCTTATATTTAATTCATTTTGGTTTAGAATACTTTTTAAATGTATTGAATAAAGTTATATTTTAACCCCTTTAGTCACAAGGGTGATTTACACGTTAATGACTGGGCCAATTTTTACAATTCTGACCACTAGTAAGTTTTAAGGGTTAAAAGTTGACCAGCGATTTCTCATTTTTACAACACCATTTTCTTTTTAGTGACCACAACACATTTGAAGTCACTTTGAGAGGTCTATATGATAAAAAATACCCAAAAAATGATACCATTCTAAAAACTGCACCCCCTGACGGTACTCAAAACAACATTCAAGAAGTTTATTAACCCTTCAGGTGCTTCACAGGAAGTTTTTGAATGTTTAAAAAAATGAACACAACTTTTTTCACAAAAAAATTAATTCAGGTCTAATTTTTTTTTTATTTTACCAAGGGTAACAGGAGAAATTGGACTGCAATGGTTATTGTGCAATTTGTCCTGAGTACAATGATACCTGATATGTGGGGGGGAACCACTGTTTCGGCGCATGGCAGAGCTCAGAAGGAAAGGAGCGCCGTTTGACTTTTTCAATGTAAAATTGGCTGGAAATGAGATTGGATGCCATGTCAAGTTTGGAGAGCCCATGATGTACCTAAACAGTGAGAACTTTGAACCCCCAAGGGCTTCACAGAAGTTTATAACGCACAGCCGTACGATTAAAAAATCATATTTTTCAAAAAAATGATCTTTTCACCCCCAATTTTTATTTCACTAAGGGAAACAAGAACCCAAAAGTTATTGTGCAATTTGTCCTGAGTACGCCAATACCCTATATGTGGGGATAAACCACTGTTTGGCCGCATGGCAGAGCTCAGAAGGGAATGAGCACCTCTTGACTTTTTCAACGCAGAATTGGCTTGAGGCCATATCGCATTTGGAGAGCCTCTGATGTGGCTAAACAGTGGAAACCCCCCACAAATGACACCAGTTTGGAAACTAGACCCCTCAAGGAACTTATCTAGATATGTGGTGAGAACTTTGAACACCCAAGGGCTTCACAGAAGTTTATAATGTGCAGCCATACAATTAAAAAATCATATTTTTTCCACAAATATGATCTTTTCACCCCCAATTATTATTTTCCCAAGGGAAACAGGACCCCAAAAGTTATTGTGCAATATGTCCTGAGTACGCCAATACCCTATATGTAGGGTTAAACCACTGTTTTGGCGCATGGCAGAGGTCGGAAGGGAAGGAGCGCTGTTTGACGCAAACTTGGCTGGAATTGAGATCGGGCACCTTGTCACGTTTGGAGAGCCCCTGATGTGCCTAAACAGTGGAAACCCCCCACAAGTGACCCCATTTTGGAAACTAGACCCACCAAGGAACTTATCTAGATGTGTGTTGAGCACTTTGTACCCCCAAATGCTTCACAGAAGTTTATAACGCCCGGGCATGAAAATAAAAAAATCATATTTTTTCCACAGACATGATCTTTTAGTCCCCAATTTTTTTATTTTCCCAAGGGTAACAGGAGAAATCGGATCCCAAAAGTTGTTGTCCAATTTGTCCTGAGTATGCTGATACCCCATATGTGGGAGAAAACTACTATATAGGCACACGTCGGAGCTTGGAAGTGAAGTATTGACGTTTTGGAATGCAGACTTTGATAGAATGGTCTGCAGGTGTCATGTCGCGTTTGGGGAGTCCCTGATATGCCTAAACAGTCGAAACCCCCCACAAGTGACCCCATTTTGGAAATTAGACCCCCATACGAATTTATCTAGATGTGTGGTGAGAACTTTGAACCCCCAAGTGCTTCACAGAAGTTTATTACGTAGAGCCATAAAATTAAAAAAAATATTTTTTTCAACAAAAATGATATTTTTCCCCCAATTTTTTATTTTCCCAAGGGTAACAGGAGAAATTGGACCCCAAAAGTTGTTGTGCAATTTGTCCTGAGTAGGCAGATACCCCATATGTTGGGTTAAACCACTGTGTGGGCGCATGGCAGAGCTTGGAAGGGAAGGAGCATCATTTTACTTTTTCTACGCAGAATTGGCTGGAATTGAGATCAGGTGCCATGTTGCATTTGGAGAGCCCCTAATGTGCCTAAACAGTGGAAAACCCCCAATTCTAACTCCAACCCTAACCCAAACACACCCCTAACCCTAATCTCAGCCCTAACCCTAGCCCTAACCCTATTCCTAACCATAACCCTACTGGGAAAATGGAAATAAATACATTTTTTTTAATTGTATTACTTTTCCCTAACTCAGGGGGTGATAACGAGGGGTTTGATTTACTATTTATGGCGGGTTTTATATTTGGCAGCTGTCACACACTAAAAGACGCTTTTTATTGTAAAAATAGTTTTTGTATCACCACATTTTGAGAGCTATAATTTTTCCATATTTTGACCTACAGAGTCATGTGAGGTCTTATTTTTTGCGAAACGAGTTGACGTTATTATTGTTACCATTTTCGGGCACATAACATTTTTTGATCGCTTTTTAATCTGATTTTTGGGACACAGAATGAACAAAAACCACCATTTCATGAACTTCTTTTGGGGGGGCGTTTACACCGTTCCGCATGTGATAAAATTAATAAAGCGTTTTTTTTCTTCGGGTCAGTACGATTACAGCGATACCTCATTTATATTTTTTTATGTTTTGGCGCTTTTATACAATAAAAACAATTTTATATAAAAAATAATTATATTTGCATCGCTTTATTCTGTGAGCTATAACTTTTTTATTTTTTCGCTGATGATGCTGTATGGTGGCTCATTTTTTGCGGGACAAGATGACGTTTTCATCGGTACCATGTTTATTTATATTCGTCTTTTTAATTGCGTGTTATTGCACTTTTTGTTCAGCGGTATGATGATAAAGCATTGTTTTTTGCCTTGTTTTTTTGTTTTTGGAAGGGGTTCACTAAAGTGGTTAACTAGCAGGACAGTTTTAAAGGGTGGGTCATTTCAGACACAGTGATGCTAATTATGTATACTTTTATTAGGTTTTTTTCAAATAAAAGAATTTATTAGAGAATATTTGTTTTTTTAAATTTATTTAGAAATTTTTTATTAATTATTTTTACACATCTATTAGTAGACAATTTGCTAACTAGTAAGTTGAACTTTAACAGATGAAACGTCATTTAAAGGGAACCTGTCACCACCCAGGCGTTTTTAAGTAAAAGAGCCACCTTGTGCAGCACTAATATTGCATTTTGTCAAGGTGGCTCTTTTACTTAGCATCCCTTCCACCGCAGAAATAATCATTTTTAAAATTGTTCAAAAATACCTGAATTTTGACAGGGGGCAGGTCTTTCCCTCTCTGACAGACACCTCACATCCATCAGTCATTTTGAATTTGGCGCCGCCTCCTCAGTGCTCTTTTGAAATACTGGCACCTGCACTGTGCTATAGTTTAATGGGCATGCACAGTTAGCGCTGCCCGACATGCCTGTGCTCTCAGATCACATCCTGGCCTTCATATCGCACTGCCACAGATCCCACCCCGCAGTTGCTTATGATTTATTCACATTGCGGGGCTGGGAATCTTGGGCATGAGAGTCGTAGAGAACTACTGCACATGCCCAAGATTCCCAGCCCCTCAGTGTGAATAAATCATAAGCGACTGCAGGGCGGGATCTGTGGCCGCGCGATATGAAGGCCAGGATGTGATCTCAGAGCTCGGGCATGTCAGGCTGTGCTAACTGCATATACCCACAAAACTATAGTACAGCGCAGACGCCAGCATTTCAAAAGAACGCTGAGGAGGCGTTGCTAAGTACAAATGACTGATGGATGCGAGGCATCTGTCAGAGGGGGAAAGGCCTGCCCCCCTGTCAAAATTCAGGTATTTTTGAACAATTTTAAAAACGATTATTTCTGCGGTGGAAGGGACGCTAAGTAAAAGAGCCACCTTGACAGAATGCAGCATTAGTGCTGCACAAGGTGGCTCTTGTACTTAAAAATGCCTGGGGGGGTGACAGGTTCCCTTTAAAAAAATGTAAGAACTAAAAGACGCAGTCCGATCAAGTTTTATCCTCGTATATTGCAATCATCACATTATATAGCACTGTGTACTTACAATTGCTCATTTTGCCTTTGTAACCAAGTAAATTCTTCTGATCTTGATTAGGTCTATGACATCACGTGATTAAAAATTAACTAGCTGAATCCTTCTAAGTTCTATGGAGAAACAGGAGGTCAATTTTCTCTGTATGAGTCATAAGTCACTGCAAAAGTCCCTGGCAGGAGGGCAGAAGAGAGCAACTGTATCAGCAGTTGAAGAAGGGAATGATAAATGCAGGGACAAGAGACATCCTTTTACATAGAGCAGAGAAAAGGGAAGAACTTACTGGGTAGAAGGGCAAAATGAGCAATTGTAAGTACACAGTGCTATATAATATGATGACTGCAGTATAGTAAGAGGATAAAAACTATGATGGGAGGAGTGCTTCTTTAAATGAATAAACAGACACGCTTAATGCTAATTTTGTCATATTTCAAGTTAAACCTATCCTCCTAGCCATAACCATTCTGCCGCCTCACCACCACCCGAGCCGCCACCTCAAAACCACCAGAGCTGCTGCACCCCCGACCTTCTGTCTCTTCCCCACTAACCCATAGAATGTAAGTCCACAAGGACAGGGTTCCCTCCCCTCTGTACCAGTCTGTCATTGTAAATTTGTTTACTGGTAACGATATCTATAACTTTGTAAGTAACCCCCCTTACAGCACCATGGAATTAATAGTGCTATATAAATAAATAATAATAATAATAATAAAAATCCTCTAGATTAACTAGTTAAGAAAGACAAAGGCCTGATGTCAGCTTTCAAAATAATACACAAAATCAAATTACAATACTCTCCTTTTGATCAGCCACCATGCCTCGTATAAACATTTCCATAGCGCAGAATATTGGAATCTCAGTTTTTCTAAGAATATTGCCTATTCGCCATGTAATTGCATCCACTCTCCATTCACTGCCTCATTAATGCCAACTGCATAGAAAAACACTCACAAAGGTCGCTAATGTAAATTTTCATCAATAACAACCAGGCTTTGCAATTGCCATGACAGTAATGAATTTGTCTCTCTGCTGAAAATATGATTGTGTTTTTTTTCCTTTGTTTCTTTGATTCCATCATCCCTTTTGACATTTAAGATACTCCAGGGAATAATTTGCAATAGTCAGGTACTGAGAATAAAACAACGAGACAAAGAGACATTAACCAATTCTTGACCTCTCCAAGATATACAAAATGAAAAGGGTTCACATTTCCTTTTCAAAGAAGACAGACATTCTCACCATATGGTGGCTACTAATGATGACATGCATATGCTGACTGTATCCACATGGTAACACATGTGTGTGTTACGTATAGCCTGGCCAATTCAGTAAAGTGTATTTAATTTCTGTTATGATCTAAACACGTTTTACGCATTACAATGAATCTGAATTGTTTAGCTCTACGCTATAACCTGGAAATAACAGCTATGGTTTTGGTAAATTATGGGGCTCATGTTGTTATCCTGATTTGCAAAATACAATTAGATTTACGTAAACAATTTCTAAGATCAAAAGCTCACATAAGCGCTTTTAAAGGGTTTCAATTTCATTTTATAAGTTCTTGTTATTCAGCTTAGAATATTATGATCTGCAAATAATAATCTTTGAGTTTGAGCCAAAGATGTGTTCATACACTACAACACTAGGGGTTAAACCTTCTGCAAAAATTAACATGGCTTCAATAGTAAGACTAGAGAAGGTGCTTGCCAAGTTCTATTTTATTGAATGCAGGAGAGAGAATAGGAGCTCAGAATACTGTCTAATCATATCAGACTGACTTGATACATGCCAGCTGACCAGACTATGTAGACTAAGGTAGTAAAATCTTTCATTTGGAATGTCAACTTGCAAAATATCTTTTCCTTTATTTATTTTAATTCATGCTATGTTTTATAGCATCAACATGTTTAGCATTATAGAACAGTGAATGCATCCATGATGATCCCAGAGCCCACTAAGGGAAGCATAGGCACACACTCTCCCACACAGCAGATACTTGCTGAGAGTCCAGTTCAATTCATATTTGAGGGAGCCTCAGAAATATAAAGGCCCCGTTACACTTAACGATGTCCCAGCGATGCCACCAACGATCCGACATGGATGGGATCGCTGGGACATCGTTAGGCTGATCGCTGGTGAGCTGTCACATAGACAGTCCCTCCAGCAATCAGGACCAGTGAGCAAGCTGGTTTCTAATGTAAACAGCGGGTATCCAGGAGCCGCTGCTCCTGGATACCTGATGTTTACATTAGAAACCAGCGTCCAGCGTCGCTGATCGCTGGTCTCTCCCTGCCACATGCAGCGATGTGCGCTGGCCAGCGGGAGACCAGCGATCAAAAAATGGCCCAGGCCGATCGAGAACAATCAGCGATACCCGGCTGGGGTTCCGGTCGCTGATCCCCGTCACACACAACGATCGCTGGTGAGATCGCTGTAGCGTCACAAGATCAGCGATCTCACTAGCGAGATAGCTGTTTGTGATGGGGCCTTTAGATGCATACCACCATGTATTCTCAATCATGCAAATCAAGTAGATACTTAGCTCATAAATTGGACAATTCATGTATGGCCAGCAGCTACAACAAGGCGATCTTTTTGCTGGGAACTTAACCTAATGTATTTCCTCTCCTGGGCTGATAGCCTACATTTATGTGGGTAGGTAGGATCCTGAAATGATTAAGACTGCCATTGGCTGATGGGTGGAGTGCTCATTCAGAGAGTCTATGTACAAATATTAAAAGACTGAATGTGTCTTCCAAACTGAACAGGTGTGAACAGATGCATACTAAGAGTAGCCATCTCCATATTTACCTAACAAATAAAGTTGCACTGTGTAACGCTAAAGCATGCAAACTCGTTCACCTTGTCATGGCCGCTGGGTATGCATGAATTGGCCAATTGATGTGCAAAGTATCTTTGTTTTTTCCTATTTTCTAGAGCACTAATACTATTACAGTTTCATATATTTCATTTAGAGAAGTGAGTACATGAATTTTTTTTCAACCTTTTGATGGTCCTTTATAGTTCACATATCCTGCCTGGAGGATACTGTTAAAAATTGACTTGACGTTGGTCCTGTCAAGTTGTTTGCCTGCTGGGAGACCAGAGCATCTCGGCATCCTGAACCACCCCACCTGTATAGAAACCCGTTACGCCACTCACCAAGACACAGAGATGGGTAATTTCTTTGGAATTTGTATGGCAACAGCAGCCTTTTATTAAAACAACAAACAATAAACAATATATTATGAATAACATAAATACAATAACTTGAACACTGAGGAGGAGTCCTTGAAGCCACAAGATCTAGGTGAAGTAACCCGAAATGCTGTGAACAAAACCCATCGTATTGCTCCCAACCGTTACCTCACAGGCTCAGGAGCACCAACACACCGAGATATATTGTCCACTAAGCTACTTAGGGATCCGCCCACTTCTGTCGGAAACTCCCCATCCACCTTTCACCAGATCACCACCAACGTACCTTTGAATGGAGGAAACCCTATACACTGAGTCTCCAAAACCAATTTCCAACTGACTTCAAGGACTCCCCCCCTCCGAACCGCCATGACCAGAAAATAACTAGACCTTCGCCTTCTACCAAAGTACAGGGAGGGAGGGCGGGACTGCTTCCCCGTTAAAAGAGCGGGAACTGTGAAGGAGGGACGCCTTCCACCTCCCCCTATATACCCCATACTGCCCCTCTCATTTAAATGGCTACTCCCCCACCAAACCTTCCAATCCCCCCGTCATGTTGGCCTCCACCCACGCCTCGTATGGGAGGGTGGGAGGCTCAGATCTGGCCATTTCTTGACGTTGGTATTGTCAAGTTGTTTGCCTGCAGGGAGACCAGAGCATCTCGGCATCTCGAACCACCCCACCTGTATAGAAACCCGTTATACCGCTCATCAAGACACAAGATGGGTAATTTCTTTGGAATTTGTATGGCCACAGCAGCCTTTTATTAAAACAACAAACAATAAACAATATATTATGAATAACATAAATGCAATAACTTGAACACTGAGGAGGAATCTTTGAAGCTACAAGATCTAGGTGAAGTAGCCAGAAATGCTGTGAACAAAACCCATCGTATTGCTCCCAGCCGTTACCCCACAGGCTCAGGAGCACCAACAAACCGAGATATATTGTCCACTAAGCTACTTGGGGATCTGCCCACTTCTGTCGGAAACTCCCCATCCACCTTTCACCAGATCACCACCAATGTACCTTTGAATGGAGGAGACCCTATACACTGAGTCTCCAAAACCAATTTACAACCGACTTCAAGGATTCCCTCCTCCTCCGAACCTCCACAACGAAGGCCCTTGAACACCTCAATGGCCCGAGACCCCCTGACCCGCCATGCTATGGCCCTCTCTATGCCCTCCTGAAGACCGAGAGCCCAAATGTCGGAACCAACAGCATTTAAATGGATCCCGTCAGCCAGCCAAAAATCGCCCTCACCCTTTTCCAGACCAAAATGTCGTACAGCCACTCGCCCATTCCTAACAACAAAAGAAGACACTGCCCTGTTAACTTTTATCCTGGCCTTATTGACTTTTGCCAGGGACCTCATAGAACGCCATCTCCTGCATGGAACAATTTCGGACCAGACGATAGTGACCCCCTGGTACAACAACCACAACCGCAAGCAATCCTGCTTGATGTCCTTTATCAGTTCCCGAAAAGGTCGGACTGCCAGATCGTTACCCCTGACATGAAGAACAAGAATGTCCAGTGCACGATCTAACTGGGTGCACTCATGTATTTCCTGCAATACCCTTCTCCACTCCATTCCCCTGAAACCGAGCCACCGCACCACCGCACCACCGCCATGGTCCTGGGGAAGTCAAGTTGTCTGCCTTCGTTCCTGACGTCGGCTCGCAATGCTCCCCAATAAAAGAAGAAATGACAAAAAATCCAAACCAGCAAAGGCTCGACACCTGAAACAAAAAGGCAGTGCTAACATAAAAAAATACATACCTGAAATACAAGTGAACGTAACCTTCTCTGTCCCCCCCTGCTCAACACGAGCCACCCCCCCAAAATTAAGGCCTAATGTGACTGCGATACCGATTGGACTTCCAGTCACCAATGCGCTGTATAGAAGCCGGACCCAAACCCCCAGCTGCTGCTTCCGTCGCCACCCCTATCCTGAAAGAATGAGGAGAAAAGCGGGAGTCGTCCAGGCCCAACAACTGAATGGACTTCTTAAAAACGGCGCAAAACTGGTACCAAGACAGACTACCGCCGTCGACATGACACAACAGGGAACCACTCAAGCTGGGACGAAGCTCCGAAAAACACTGTAAGCACTGAACAGGGCACATTGAAGAACCATGCATGTTGCCCAACACCACTCGGCGGCCTTTTCCTGACTAATCCGTCTTGGACCACCGCAGCCAGAATTCAACACCTCGCGAGGTCAAAATTGCATCCCTAGCCAATAACCTGCCTATCAACTCTTTGCTGGGCGAAACGAGCTCCCCCACCCATAAAGCCCCAAAAAATGCAAACGAAAAAGCTAGACGAAACAACAAAACCTCGTAACGCAAAGAACATACCGACTCCAAACTCCAAAATGAAGCCCAACTGCTCCAATAAATTGAAAGATACTGGGCGCCTCAAATCGCCCCTGCTTCTGAAGCGGCGAAAACTCTTTGCCACCTGTTTGACCAAAAATGTCTTCGTCAAATCCTGACTTCCGCACAAGTGAAAACCAAAAGACAACCTGGCCAAGATGCTCGAGACTTTCGCACCAGACCATCCCTCGGTAGCACTACGCCCCAACCAAAACAACAAAATTCCCTCCTGATCCTGCCCAGGACCGATGACCAGGTCGGCTGTAAGAACCTCCTCCCACATACGCCATACTGCCCGGTAGGCCTCCCATGTTTTTGGGGCCAAAGAAGACTCAATCAGCGACTCTGCGGCCCATAAGCAACTTTCAACAGTTCCTCCAGACAAGCTAAACCCTCGATCTCTGCTTCTGGTGCCAAAGTGCGGAAACGATCCCACTTCGAACAAGAAAGAGAGTCAGCTATTTTGTTTTTAACACCAGGAACATGTGTCGCGGTCACATGCGCATTCAAAGACAGCCATGATAAAACCAACTGTTGCAACACTCGAACTACTGGAGGGGATGATGCGGTAAGACGATTAATCGCACACCACGTCCATGTTGTCACAATTGAAATGCACGCGCTGGTCCTGAAACTCCCGCCCCCACAAATGCACATCCACGAGGATCGGAAAGATCTCCAACAACGTGATGTTGCATACCAAGCTAGCCGTAATCCTCTCATTGGGCCAATGAGACGTGCACCACTGACCTCTGAAGTAGGCCCCGAAGCCAATCCTGCCAGCCGCATCCGTAAACAAATCCAGAGCGTCGTTACCAACAACCTCGGCCATTACCAACGAGTGGTCATTGTACCCCTCCAAAAAGGACTCCCAAACCGCCAAGTCTGCCCTGAGTTCCGACGACAATCTGATGAAATGATGAGGGGCACAAATCCCCGCAGTTGCGCTTGCCAGCCTACGTGAAAAAACCCACTCCATTGGCATAACACGACATGCAAAGTTTAGCTTCCCCAACAACAACTGGAGATCACGCAGTGAAATTTTCTTCAAATGGCGCGCTCGAACCACTTCTGCTCGCAGATCCACTACCTTGTCCTCAGGCAGCCTGAACTCCCAATCCACAGTGTCAATGACAATCCCCGAGAAACGCAGGCATGTACTAGGGCCCTCCGTTTTACCGGGCACCAGTGGGACTCCAAAACGCTCAGCCACCCACTCAATGGCTTTCAAGATCCTGTGACAACGCAATGAATCCTCAGGGCCGACGCACAAAAAATCATCCAAATAATGTATAACCGATTCGAAACCGGAAACATCGCGCACAACCCACTCAGGAAAGGAATGGAAGGCTTCAATATACACGCAGGGCAACGAACATCCCATGGGTAAACACCTGTCCACAAAAAACATGCCTTCCCAATAGAAACCCAGCAGCTTCATGCTATCCGGGTGGACCGGTAAAAGACGAAATGCGGATTCGACATCAGGCTTAGCCATAAGGGTCCCCCGACCCCACTTCCGCACCCACCGAGCCGCCTCATCGAAGGAGGAGTAAACCACCGAACAGATCTCTGGATCAATACCATCGTTAACCGACCTCTCGCGTGGGTAAGACAAATGCTGGATAAGCCAAAAGTTATTTGGCTCCTTTTTCGGAACAACTCCCAAAGGGGAAACCACCAAGTCTGGAAACGGGGGAGAAACAAAGGGGCCAGCCATGCGGCCCAGCAAAACTTCCTTTTCAAATTTCTCTGAAACGACCACAGTATGCAATAGAGCTCAACACAAATTCTTCAAAACTAGAGGAATGACGAACGGGGGATGAGGGATAACAAAACAATCCTTAAAACCCACGTACAGCAATGCCGCTTTATCCCTGTCCATATATCTATTTAGATAAGGGACCATCCTTTCCAGATTCACTGGAGTCTCCCCCTTGCGAATTACCAACCCCGGCTCTGGGCTTCCCTTTTTTGAAACACTTGGACGCTCCGTGTGAAGCGCCATTGCAGTTGGACCAGAGATGCTTGAATTTGCAATTCACCCAAAACTTACACTGGCCATTGTTAAACTGCCAGCACACCTTCAATTTGTGACTCCCTGTTTGCCCTTGCCCGCTTCCGCTTGTAATGCTGGAGTTACTGCTATTCTGGCTGGTGCTCCCAGGCCCCAATGAAAGGAGCTCCCAAACTTATTTTGTGCTATAACACGCATGCACAGGCCAATATCCTTCTGGTCCCAGCGGATAGCAGGACGAACAGCCTTCCTCTGCTGAAATTGCTCATCGTACCTCAGCCACGCCTGACCCCCATACACTCTGTAAGCTTCCCTTATAGTGTCCAGGTAACAAAACAGTCCAGAGCAGTTGTCAGGGTCTTTTTCCCCAATGACACTTGGCAAAATGGCAAAGGCTTGCTGCCAGTTGACAAACGTCTGAGGGATTAGGCGCCACCTGCGTTTTTCTTCCTCCTCCTTCTTGCTATCCTCTTTCTTACTCTTACCCAAATTGAATTTCTCGAGAGGCAACAAGGAAAATGTCTCCACGTACTCATCCTTCCAAATGCGCTCTTTCACTTCTTTCTTTAAATGAGCCCCCAGCGGGCCTTCAAAGCAGTCATACACCTCCCCATGCGCCCTGTCATCCAAATGCACACGACACTCCTTCTCCTTTTCAGTTTGCACCGACACCGGTTCACCGGCGCGCCCCGCCGGCTCTGGCCTGCTCTGCCGAGCAGGCACCCCGGCCTGCGACCCAACTCAAGCTGCTAACGGAGATGGCACGACAAAACCCCGCTCCAAGCGCGAAAGCAAATTGCGCACATCCACGAGCATATCATTAAACCCCCGACCGTGGCTACCCCACTCAACGCCGACACCCCCTCCTTAGATATTTTCAAGCAATGGCACTTTATAAACACAGAGACACTTTATTCTTGTACATTGCAACAGCTTTAGTGTCTTCATATTGGTGCCCCACAATAGCAAGTACACAACCCTGATCATTTCTCCTAACAGAGAAAGAAACGCGTCGGAAGGGAACCTCTTTTTTGGATAATAGCTGGACTTGGGTACTGCCCTTGTTGGGGCAGGAGCAATTGCAGAGTGAGGAATGCTTTTACCTATATGGACGTGACCTAAAGAACATTCTGCACTTCAGTTGGGTGAGATCCATTTCTTCCTTTTTCATACACCTTATGGCACTGTGAAACTTTACTTATTTAGTCTCAACATCACTAGTCAGATACTTTAGCTAGCATTCTTTCTAAAGGATGGGAATGCATTTTTATGGTTTGCTGTATCTTGATAGTAGGTGTTTACTGAGTTTGCGTACAAGCGAATTGCAAAAATTCCAAATTTTGAAAAATGCAGATTTATGTATAATCTGAGTAGAATTTAAATCCACTCAAATTAATTCACTCATCTGTACTTAAGCCCACGTTACACACTGTGATATCGCTAGCAATATCGCTGTAAAGTCACCGATTTTGTGACGTTGCAGCGATATTGTTAGCGATATCGCTGCATGTGATACTTACCTCCGACCCGCTCCCCCGCTGGTTATCGCTGATCGCGTGAGAAGCTGCTGGACCATTCCTCGTCGGGCGCTTCCTGCTGGGCTCCCTGTGGCGCCGACGAGCGACGTGTGGAGCCGGGCGGGAGGAAGCAGGATCGCCGCGTCTGACAGGTAAGTAGCGATCCCCATCCCCAGAGATATCGCTGGTGAGATCTGCCTGTATGGCAGCTCACTAGCGACCACCTAGCGATGCACCAGCGATCCTGACCGCGTCATATCGCTGGTCGGGATCGCTGGTACATCGCTAGGTGTAACGGTACCCTTACTCTACCCTTCAAATCTGAAGGTCAGTTGACACTGAGCCTTTATTTGCTGGAATCAATATCAGCTATGTAGGTAGACACAATCTAGATTTATGCATATTGTCAGCTGCTGGGCTCCATAGCAGTTGTTCTACTTTATTCTGTATTATGACCTGTGATAATAATCAGTAAGAACATTTTTCAAAAAATGAAGCAAAATCAAAAGAAGAAATAAAGTGTTTGATTGTCCCGTTTCCATATTGCCACCTAAATTTTGACTTACAAGGAATGTGCTTGGGTTGCCTACAATTCATCCCTGTGGAGAACATATGATATTGATGGTATATATTCAAACTAAGAGCTCATAACATGGGATCTATTTAAAGAAATCCTATATTTAGTCTATATACACAACATATGTCCTGAGGAAGTCTTATATCTCTTTAGACTGAGGGCAAGACATTTGTGAAACTTGTCTTTTGTGTTTTTATATGTCCTTTGCTCCAGTTGCCAGAACATTTTCCATGTAATGCTTGTGCTTTCTGTAACAGTTTGCAGCTGGGTAGAAAAGAACAGGATTACACATACAATCTTTGTGGATTACTAATGCTGCCTGATTGGAAAAAGAAGTCTGTCTTGTTTTATTCTGAGAATAAATAACCGTTTTAACATGTAATTGTATTCTTATGATTTCAAAGGCGGCTTAAAAGTGGAGAACAATAACATTCATAATATGATTTATACACATGAATTAAAGAATAACATGATTTTATTCATACATCTCAGTAGGCATCTCTTATAAATAAATCCACAAATAAAGACTTATGTAGATATAATTTATACTTTAGCATAACTGAGCTCCAGCAAAGGGAGAGTTGATGTCATCACAGAGGGAAGGTTGTTGAGTTAGCATCAAAGAGCAGAGATGACGTCTGCCTAAAAGATTTTCTGATGGAAGATTTTCTTTTTTTCTGCAGTAAGCTTGGGAGCAGGCTAACGTTGGCATTGGAAGCTCAAAAGTTTCTGAAAGCTTGTTGGTGGTTGTAGCAGAGAATCCCATGAGCTGGCATCTTGGGTGTGGGAATCTTGTTCCATGTTGCCAGAGGACAAATATATAGCAGGCTCTGATTTTGAAAATAAGCCACGAAAATCCTGGCACTTCAAACGGGAACTGTGTTTCTCAGTTAGCACATAAAACATCATCACCTGTTAATGTGAAGTAAGCAAATTAACAAGCACAATGAGCAAGGCACAGGCTATCCACCTTTTCCTCTTGATTGTCTTTCTTGTAGGCAATCTGCATTCACATGTAGTGCCACTGCCTGGTCGCTGTCATCAGCCCCATCATCATCTGTCTCTACTGCTTTATTTACTTTTCCTGCTTTCCGCTCATTGCGTGGTCAGTGAGCCTTTTGTTTTGCCCAAGAAACGTGCGTTCCGTCATCCGTTTGCGTGGAAACTGAAATACCAATGGTCCAAGTTCACGATAAGTAATGGCAAACCAGAGGAATTGTTCTGCCTTTTGCAAAAGAATAGCAGGCTCTTAACCTCAATGGAGGGTATCTAGCTGCCATTATTTAAGCTATTGCTGATTTAAACCTTTTCATTGCAGAGACCATGATCCATGGAATTTATTTTTTGTTGCAAGTTGCACTCCTCCTACTGCAATAGCATGGATTTTACATGTATTTTATAGCCTGTTGAGTCAATGTTTTGCTCGGTGGCGATGCATGACTGAAAGTGGGCTTGTTGATTATTAGTGGTGAAGTGATACGTCAACAATAGGTGGCGCTTATTCACTTCTTCTACATCTTTTTCAAAGGTCATCCCTCTGTCCCCACCTGCATTAGGGAGTAATACTGTATCAACTGTCACACAAGATGACTCATAATCAACTGCAACCACGCAACCTAGTACATGACAAGGCCAAAAGTATAGTGGCTGCCATACAATTTTTCAAAGTTAACTCATGATCACTGCATAGCACAAGTTCACAATTTGATCATACAACATCTTTTTAAAAAATATATCCCCAGGAACAAAGTTGTGCTCATTAATAAAAGAGAATGTGGGCACTTCAACTGTTCTTGCATGGCAAATAACGACTGCCAGGTTTTGCAGAGGATTATGACTTTTTCTTTTCTGTGCCTAAACTTTTTACTGAAATTAATTTTGCATGAGCAGCATTCAGAGGGAATTCCCCCAGTCAGACCCTGCACAAGGGGACACACAAGCCAAAAATGTTTGCAACTTAGTAAACAAAACTTCCACCAATGTAATATTCTTTAACAAAATTCAAAATTTTTCTATAAATATTGGTTGATATTTTTTGATTGTATGATGTTGCCTGGCAGGATTGGGCCCCTTTATAGGACAGAGCAGGAAAGGAAAATTTGTTGAAACTTAGGAAACAAAAATTCTTGGTATTCTGTTAATGTAGTTTTTACAAAATTCTCAATTTTTTTTTATAGTTTCCTGAGTTTGGTGAAGTTTCCTGGTAGAACCCTTCACAGGATTGGACTTTGGCCAGGACTGAGAACATAAAAGGGTTTGATAGTGTATCTTTACTTATATTCCCTGTATCGGTAACCCCCCACAAACATGCATCCGACTTACAGTACATATGACCCCTGTTTATGAACCTCAGATGTTCAAATAAAAAAATAATTCTTCACTGCTCACCTCTCAATTACTTGCCACCTGCCATACTTTTCTCTTCCTTCTTCCCTTGCACACCACAGACTCTGCAGGTCCTGCACCTCCCTATCACTTGAATCAGTGTATTATTAGTCACAGACTGAGACTACCACTCCAATTTTCTATGTTATTTAGCACTGCAGTAGTACATCACACTCTGATTTAGGCATTACTATTTCACTATCTATAATGATGAGCTAATCCCAAAATGGCAACTTCCTTGCCTGCTCTCATCATTTATATTGGTTGGAATGGTACCACCTGATTGATTGTACTTGTGATGTGATAGCTTCAAGACCTTTTGGGGAAGCCCATGCGACCACCCCTTATTTCATGTGAGTCCGCTCTCTGACTGATGGACTCTTCAACAATATGTTAAATGGCGCATAGAATGTTCTTTGGGGGCGTAGTGGGTGGCGATCCATGCAAATCAAATTGCAAATAGTTCAAATTTGCTGGTAACTGTGAACTTCATGCAAATCAACTTGAAGTCTATTCACAGTAGATTGATTTGATCATCTCTAGATCGGACTTATGCACTTAATTCTCAGGATTTGTGGTAGTCAAAAAAATCATGGCGGAATGGTGCTATGGTTTATCATAGCAATGCACCCTAACATTGACAGATGGAAACTCTTTATAAAATTGGATATAAATCAAGCCATCATGCTATTAAACAACGGCATCCATTATTTCCTAGTCCTTGGTCTTTATCTGTTGATCACTTTGACTTACAAACAAAGAATCGTTGCTTCTCTGCTTCTTTGTTTACATTCATTTTAATTAAATCCCAGTCCAGTCGGCGGCTTGTGGTTGCATAATTCAAAGATGTATGCTGTTTTTGTACAAATCAGTGTTGTATGGTTACTTGCAGATAACATACTGCAGCTTCAACTGAGTGCGGGGCAAATTCTCTACTCTACAGATCAGCAATCTGTCACTTTTAATAGGAAAACATAAACCATAGAGAAGGGAAGTTCCCTTAGTGTACGATTCACAAAGTCGTCTGAATGAATGAAAGTATTGCAAAACTGACTACAAAGTGTTCATTAACACTAAGCTTTCTGTCCTGTTTTCCAGAGGTATGCTCCATTTCTTAGGCCAAACATGGAAAGAAAACCATGCCTTCTCTCCAGTCCATTGCCATTTTGCATAAAGAGAGCTTTAACCCAGAAACAATAAGTGCATAGTTCAAGCTGAACAACATTTTCATTTAATTGAGAAAAAGCCTTAGTTAACAGCAAATTTAGAGTTAGTTCTAAATGTAATCTAACACAACAGACAATTTTACCCTTTTACTCAGAGGAGTACTTGCTGCCAATTTCTTATGGGCTATATACACTATAAATAAATGTTTGTCTTTTAACAGGAATGTAATACATAGAGAATGCAATTGTTAAATTCATCCTCGATCTGGTTCTGCATTGCTTTTTATTGGAAAAAATAAAGACGCGCACTCGTGCTGTAGGAGGAGGTGCTGACTGAACGTGGATATACCACAGGTAAAAGTCAACGAATAGACAGTCGCACTCAAAATTGAATGTCACTTGCATCAGAGTCATTAAAGGAATTATTATGATTTTTATTAATTTTTTTTTCAATAAATCAAGAAAAGTGAAAAAATACTGCAAACAGATCAGATTCCAAACATGAGTATTACACGGTTACGTTTCGACCTCTACCTAGGTCTTTCTCAAACCATACTCAATAGGAGTGTCAAGGTATATGGAAAGAGGACAATTTTTCAGAGTCCCAAAGTAAGGGCTGTGGCAAGAGAGCGGCAGGGTAGAGGTCGAAACGTAACCGTGTAATACTCATGTTTGGAATCTGATCAGTTTGCGGTGTTTTTTCACTTTTCTTGATTTATTGAAAAAAAATTAATAAAAATCATAATAATTCCTTTAATGACTCTGATGCAAGTGACATTCAATTTTGAGTGCGACTGTCTACTCGTTGCTTTTTATTGTACTGTGTCTTATAATAGTTGATGGTGAAACTGAGAGGCATACTGTATCTACACATTTCTTATCCACTTCAGTACTGGATTAGAAGTTTTAATAGTAGAGATGATCAAATCTTTTGAAATTTAATTTCAAAAAGTTCAACAAATCTTTTTTTTTTTAAATCAATTTGCAGCAGATTTGAAAGTGTACAATTGTCCAAAATATCTTACCATACTGAAGCATTAACCCCTTAACGACCGCCGATATGCCTTTTAAATGGCAGCAGTTATGAATACTTATTCCTCAGCGCCGCTTTTTAACGGCACTGTGAAATAAGGTTATAGCGCCCCAAAGCGTCGGAAATTTTCCAGAGTTTTGGCTACTGGGGTAGCTGAGATCCTGGAGAACATGATTCAGGTTGGTTTTTACCGACCCAAGCGTTGCAATCACAGTTATTCAAGGAATAATGGCAACCACAAAAAAAAGTCTGATTTGCCATTTAATTTCTCTCTCCTCTGATATGATCTAGCACATCAGAGGAGAGAGAAATGGGGTCCCCTGATCCCCCCGGTACCTCTAGTGTCCCTGGACCCTCCTACATCCCCCAGTCCTGGCCCCCAGCTGTCGGTGTCTTCTGGGAAGAGAATAGCTGGCACATACGCAGTGCACCAGCCGAGATCTGTCGGCCAGCACCCGACAGCAATAGATTTCTCCTATTGGTTCATTCTGATCACTGTGATAAACCTTATCACAGTGATCAAAATAAAAAAAAATTGTAAAGCAAACTCACCTTTATGACCCCCTTAGTTAGGTAAAAATAATAAAATATTTTTTTTCAATTCTCCATTAGGTTTGGAGTTAGGGCTAGGGTTATGGTTGGGGCTATAGTTGGGATTATAGCTAGGATTAGAGTTGGGGCTAAGGTTAGGTTTATGATTGGGGTTATAGTTGGGGTTATAGCTAGGGTTAGGGTTGGGCTAGTGTTAGGGTTAAGGCTAGGGTTAGGGTTAGGCTATGGTTGGGGTTGGCAGCTAGGGTTAGGGTTGGGCTAGAGTTAGAGTTAGGGCTATGGTTTGGGTTGTGGCTAGGGTTGGGGTTAGGGTTGCGTTGTTGGGTTTAGGGTGGTGTTGGGGTTAGGGTTATGGTTAGGATTTGGATTAGGGTTAGAGGTGTTGTGGGTTTAGGGTTGGGGTTAGGGCTGTGTTAGGGTTGGACTTAGAATTGGGGGATTTCCACTGTTTAGGTACATCAGGGGGTCTCCAAACGCGACATGGCACCCATCTTTGATTCCAGCCAATTTTGCGTTCAAAAAGTCAAACGGTGCTCCTTGCCTTCTGAGCCCTGCCATGCGCCCAAACAGTGGCTTTCCCCCACAACCGGGGCATTGCCATTATCAGGAGAAATTGCACAACAAATTTTGTTGTCCATTTTCTCCTTATACCCTTGTGAAAATAAAAAAGTTTGGTTCGAAAGTAAATTCTTTTGTGAAAAAAGTAAAATGTTCATTTTTCCTTCCACATTACATTAGTTCTCATGAAGCACCAGAAGGGTTAATAAACTTCTTGAATGTGGTTTTGTGCACCTTAAGGGGTGCAGTTTTTAGAATGGTCTCACTTTTGGGTATTTTCTGTTGTATTGATCCCCCAAACTTACTTCAAATGTGAGATGGTCCCTAAAAAAAAATTATGTTTCCAAAATTGTGCTGATGTAAAGCAGACATGTGGGAAATGTTATTTATTAACTATTTTGTGTGATATGACTGATTTTAGGGTGCAAAAATTAAAAGTTTCAAAAATTGCAGAATTTTCAAAATTTTTGCCAAATTTTTTTGTCATAAATAAATGCAAGTCATATCAAAGAAATTTTTACCACTAACATGAAGTACAATGTGTCAAAAAATAACAGTCTCAGAATCAGTGGGATCCATTGAAGCATTCCAGAGCTATAACCTCATAAAGTGACAGTGGTCAGAATTGTAAAAATTGGCTTGGTCATTAAGTACCAAATCGGCTTTGTCACTACAGGGTTAAGATTGTACTTAACTGGAACCAAGGGGTCTAGGGCAACTTCTGAAAGCCAACCTAGTGGCATTAGCTCTCCGTCACCAAACATTACAGTTTGCACAATGCAGTCAGGTAACACCATCCTGCCATTTGCTGACTCCAGAGTCGTCCTACATCCTGACAAATTCATCATGTTTTCAGTTCACAACTCCAAAATTCCATCTGACACTTGGCATTTTGTTGGTGACTTGAGGCTTGCATGCAGCGGCTTGACTATTGAAACCTATGTCATAATTATATTGGTGCACAATTTTTGTGCTGATGTTAATATCAGAAAAGGATTGGAACTTTTTGTGTTATATTCCATAGCGCTTCCCAACCTCATGCTGAAACTTTATATGATCTACCACTTCATCCCTGAGTGGCTGCAATTCCTAAATGCTTGCACTTTTCAATAATGCTACTCACAGTTGATCATGGAATATTTTGGAGGGAAGAAATTTCATGAGCTCATTTGCGATAGTGGTGTCCCAATACAATACCATGCTCGAATTTAGTAAGCTCTTTAGAATGATTCATTCTCTCACAAATGTTTGTAAAGGTATTAGGTTACATCATTTTACAGTATCACACTCAGATTTAATAAGCTGTCTTCAAAATGAACCATTCTTTCAAAAATGTTTGCATAGGCAGACTACATGGCTACGAATTGGATTTTATACACCTGTAGCAATGGGCAATCTTGAAAGATAATAATACTAGTCTCATATAATTACTTTAAAATGTTTCAGGAATGTTCAGCCATCCATTTACCACATATATCATACAGTCCAAGAATAGCAAAATGAATGTATGTAAATCTCTAGAGACACCACAGTTGTGGCATAGGCAGAATTCAACATTATTAATAAATAATTCATGAGGCATTAGATTAATACTGAAAAATTAAATTAGAAAAATACATGAAGCACTGGATTAATAACGAAAAGGTGTAAAAATGTCAGTTATAAAAAAGGAAATATAGTCATAATTGCTGATATCAATTTCTAGCAAGCCTTCAGCAGAAGTCATAATATTAACCCCTATTCTATGAATCATAGTTTGCTGCAAAGCTTATTTGTAAGTAGACATGTCATTTCTAAATTCTGCCAAATGCAGTGAACAACCTTGTCGACATAATTCTATATGGGTAGAAATTGGATATATAGTGGTGTGAAGAAGTGTTTGTCCCTTTCATGATTTCTTATTCTTTAGCATGTTTGTCAAACTTAAATGTTTCAGATCATCAAACAAATTTGAATATTAGACAAAGATAACACAAGTAAACCCACAATGCAGGTTGTAGATGAAGGTCTTTATTATTGAGAGGAAAAGAAATCCAAGCCTAGAGGACCTTGTGTGAACAAGTGATTGCCTCCTAAACCTAATAATTGGTTGGGCCATAGTTAGCAGCAACTGTGATCAAGTGTTTGCGATAACTGGTAATGAGTCTTTTACAAAGCTCTGGAGGAATTTTAGCCCATCATCTTTGCAAAACTATTGTAGTTCAGACACACTGGCAGATTTCCGAGCATGAAGCGCCTCTTTAAGATCATGCCACAGCATCTCAATCTGATAAAGGTCAGGAATTTGAATAGGCCACTCCAATATCTTAATTTTGATTTTCTTAAGCCATTCAGGGGTAAACTTACTGGTGTATTTTGGATCATTGTCCTTCTGCATAACCCAAGTGCGCTTCAGCTTGGGGTCGTGAACAGATGGCCAGAATTTATCCTTCAGCATTTTTTAGTAGACAGCAGAAATCATGGTTCCATTTACCACAGCAAGTCTTCCAGGTTCTGAAATAGAAAAACAGCTCCAGACCATAACAGTACCACCACCATATTTTACTGTTGGTATTATATTCCTTTTCTGAAATGCTGTGCTACTTCTACGGCAGATGTTATAGAACATACACCTTCCAAAAAGTTCAAGTTTTGGATCGTCACTCCACAGAGTTTTTTCACAAAAGTCTTGGGGATCATCAAGATGTTTTCAGGGAAAACTAGGATAAGCCTTTATGCTCTTATTGTTCAGCAGTGATTTTCATTTTGACACTCTGCCATGCAGGCCATTTTTGCCCAGTCGTTTCCTTATGGTGGAGTCATGAATACTGACCTCAACTGAAGCAAGTGAGGCCTGCAGTTCTTTGGATGTTGTTGTGAGGTCTTTTGTGACTTCTTGGATGAGTCTTCGCTGCCCAATTGGGGTAATTCTGATCAGCCAGCCACTCCTGAGAAGGTTCACTACTAATCCATGTTTTCACCATTTGTGGATAATGGCTCTCACTATGGTTTGCTGGAGTCCCAAAGATTTAGAAATGGCTTTATTCTTAATTACTTTGTTTCTCATTTGTTCCAGAATTTCTTGTATTACTGAGCCTGCATTATCTGCTGCTTTGATTCTTGAGCCTCTGTTTACGTTTCCCTTGTTAACTGAAGCCTGTCCGCATACAATATACTTATTAAGTCTTGACATACCGTGTTGTTACCTTCATTCTGACCCACGTCACCGGTCTCCATAGAACCTCAGAATAATCGCATGACACTATGAGGAAATAGGGGAGAAACGAAAGGTGGATGGTAACAACTGCTTTCATTGTATGGTCCAGCCATCAATGTAATAAATAGGGTGTTCATGTAATGCTGCATGAACCTGTAACCAACCAGTAAGTGCAAGAGTACTGACACAGAGAGCTATTAAATGCATATATATTTTTAAAAGCCATCCTGAGATGATGTGTCTCTGTTGATCAGAACTAGATGGAGGTATCCAGTGGCTTCTCTGACCTATCGGTCTAGGGCAGCAGAGAAGGGAAAAGCAGCCAAAAGCCAGCCTTTTGGACTACATTTCTGAGTCACATATTCCCAGCCTGGTTTTAAGAGTATGCTTTTCCTGAACCTCCGCAGTGTTCCAATGCTGAACATACAAGGCTGCAATAGTGGAGCCAGACTCTGATTCATGTTACCTACAGTATAATTCTGGCAGCAATCTGTTTTCAGGTTCTCTAAATATATGACAAACATATCAACAGTCACTTGGCCAAAGTATTTAATTACAGTAATCTGTGTCACACCTTGATTACCATCTGGTAAGAGGTGGTTCTCAGGGCTCCAGCAGCCACAGATTGCCAATGTTGGCGCTAGATCTTGAACTGCAAATCGATTCACACCAACATTTTTTTCTAGCTCTTTTATTTTTAGATACCCGCTGTTTACATTGGATACCAGCTTGCTCGCTGGTCCTGATCGCTGGTGGGTCTGTCTATGTGATAGCTCACCAGCGATCAGCTAACTATGTCCCAGCGATCCCATCCACGTCGGATCGCTGGTAGGATCGCTGGGACATTGATGTGTGTAACGGGGCCTTTAGTATGGCTGTGATATACTGAGATTGTATAATCAAATCAGTGCATTCACATGATCTTACTGCAGATTTCTACTTAATAATACTGGTCTTATGCCAACAACAGCTTTATTCCAGGGCCACCTAAGAACTGGCATATGAGAATGAAGACAAATCATTATTGGGATCACTGAATTCTGAAAGCAAGAACATTGTGTGCATGTACAAAACCCTTGTGGCAGAAGATTTTAGTAATTAATATGAACATTTGAAACTGATTTTAAGCAGGATGTGGTGTTTCGGTGGATGTATTTCACTGTGTAAGCTTCTGAAGGACTGGTATTAATATAAACTAACCACAGTTTTACATACATAGTCCCAGCCCCTGCACAGTCCATCTGTGTCCTCATCAGAAGAGTAAAAACTACAATGAATGTCATCTCCTGAGATATTAATTGGTTTCTTAAACATTGTGAGTCCTCCAGCTGTGATCTCTAGTGTAAAATGTATAAGACTTTTGTGACTTTTTCCAGCTGGAAGTTGTAAGTACAAGAACTTTATAATGTAGCATTTAGATTGTAAAAGTAATACAGACCTAATGGATGATGCAACATGTTTACTAGAAGATGCCAGCCCATCACAAATGTTCTATGAATGCATTCTGCTCATAACTATGTCACGAACGCATCACTGCAGGAATAAACTACATTTTAGAATGGCAGAATACAGAAGTCTCCTGGTTTTTACAATGAGAGTGAAACATCTGGAGTTTAGACTTGTTCAGTTCTGCTGGCCAAAGAATTCAATTATTAGTATTATACTAAAGCTAAATATAACTTTGCCAGGTTTAGTAGATCTGCATTATAGGAGAAGTTTCGGAGTCAAGAGAAAATGAATCTCTAATTCTAGTCCATTGCATGGGGTGTAAAAACAACTTGTAATATACATGTATTCCAAGAAATGCCTTTTGGTCCTAGTGGACCAAGAGCTAATAACAAGGAACTCCAGATTTCTAGAGCAGCTTGATGATGACAGACGGTGTTGCCAGCGGAAAGTGTTGACAGCTGGGGACAAGGAAAGAAAGTGAACAATCTCCTCTCCATGTGATCAGCACATGCTCGATAACTCCTGTCCACATATAATAAATTTTAATAATAAATTTTATTTCTATAGCGCCAACATATTCTACAGCACTTTACATTTCAGAGGGGATTTGTACAGACAATAGACATTACAGCATGACAATAATCACATAGATCATAACAGATACCAAGAGGAATGAGGGCCCTGCTCGCAAGCTTACAATCTATGATGAAAAAGGGGAGACATGAAAGGTGGGTGGTAGCAATTGCCCTAATTGTTTGGACCAGCCATAATGTTAAGTGTGTAACAGTACAGACACAGAGGGCTAATGGATGCATAAAGCATGTGGGAACATGATGCGGGGAACCTGGTTATGGTAAAACTTTTGACTGTGCCACCCAGGGATAGATTAGGTTAATGTGTTGAAGTGGTAGGCCAGTCTGAATAAATGTGTTTTCAGGGCACGCTTAAACTTGTGGGGATTGGGGACTAATCATATTGACCTGGGAAGTGCATTCCAAAGAATTGGCACAGCACGTGTAAAGTCTTGGAGACGGGAGTGGGAGGTTCTGATTATTGAGGATGCTAACCCCAGGTCATCAGCTGAATGGAGGGAGCGGGTAGGGTGGTATACTGAAACAAGGGAGGAGATGTAGGGTGGTGCTGAGCCATGGAGAGCTTTGTGGGTGAGGGTATTTAGTTTGTACTAGATTCTGGAGTGGATAGGTAGCCAGTGTAATGACTGGCACAAGGTAGAGGCATCGGTGTAACGATTGGCGAGGAATATGATCCTGGCTGCAGCTTTCAAGACAGATTGGAGAGGGGAGAGTTTGGTAAGAGGGAGACCGATTAGAAGAGAGTTACAATAGTCGAGACGAGAATGAATAAGAGAAACAGTAAGAGTTTTTGCGGAGTCAAAAGTAAGAAAAGGTCGAATTCTAGAAATGTTTTTGAGGTGCAGATGACAAGAGCGAGCCAGTGATTGAATGTGGGGGGCAAAGGAAAGCTCGGAGTCAAGTATGACCCAAAGACAGCGGGCATGTTGCTGGGGAGTAATAGTGGAACCACACACGGAAATGGCAATGTCGGGTATAGGTACATTAGTAGAGGGAGGAAACACAAGGAGTTCGGTCTTTGACAGGTTGAGTTTCAGATATAGTGAGGACATGATGTTAGACACAGTGTTTAGACAATCGCCGGTGTTTTCTAGAAAGGCTGGTGTGATGTCAGGAGAAGAAGCGTATAATTGTGTGTCATCAGCATAGAGATGGTACTGGAAACCAAATCTACTGATTGTTTGACCAATAGGGGCAGTGCACAAGGAGAAGAGGAGGGGGCCTAGAAACGATCCTTGAGGAACCTCAACAGTAAGGGGAAGGTGAGAGGAGGAGGAACCGGCAAAAGATAGAGTAAAGGAGCGGTCAGAGAGATAGGAGGAGAACCAGGAGAGAACGATGTCCTTGAGGCCAATGGAACGGAGCATAGTGAGGAGGAGCTGATGGTCCACAGTGTCGAATGCTGCAGAGAGATCCAAGAGAATTAGCATAGAGTAATGACCATTTGATTTAGCTGTTAGTAGATCATTAGAGACTTTAGTGAGGGCAGTTTCAGTAGAGTGTAAAGAGCGGAAACCGGATTGGAGAGGGTCAAGAAGAGAGTTATCAAAGAGATAGCGGATAAGACGGGAGTGGACCAGTCGTTCCAGGAGTTTAGAGATGAAGGGAAGATTAGAGACAGGTCTATAGTTAGTGGCACAGTTTTGGTCGAGGGATGGTTTTTTAAGTAGTGGATGTATGATGGCATGCTTAAATGAGGAGGGAAAGATACCAGAAGAGAGAGGTTAAATATTTTAGTTAGATGAGGGGTGACAGCAGGGGAAAGGGATTGGAGGAGATGTGACGGAAATGGGTCACTGGTGCAAGTGGTTGGGCAAGAAGATGCAAGGAACCTGCTTACTTCTTCTTCTGTGACTGGTTCAAAATCAGAGAGTGAGCTATATGCAGTGGGGGAGGGAGGACAGTGCATGGTATGAGGTGATTGGGAGATAATTTCCTGTCGGATCTGGTCAATATTTTCTTTGAAGTAATTGGCCAGATCGTCAGCTCAGAGCTCTGTGGTTGGGGCCTGTACTCTTGGGTTGAGTAAAGAATGAAAAGTGTCAAAGAGACCTTTAGGGTTATTGGACAGTGAGGTGATGAGGGTGTTGAAATAGGTTTGTTTGGAGAAGTGAAGGGCAGTGTTGTATGTTCTAAGCATAAACTTATAATGGATGAAATCTTCGTGTAGATTGGATTTTCTCCACAGACATTCGGCGCACCTGGAGCACCGCTGCAGGAAACGTGTTTGCAGGGTGTGCCAGGGTTGTCGCCGTCTGTGTTGTGGTGTTCTATTTATATGGGGTGAAAATTCATCCAGGGCACTTTGAAGTGTTTCATTGTAATGCTTCAATGCAGAATCAGGACATGAGAGGGAGGAGATAGGGGCCAATGAAAACTGCATGTTATTATTATTATTATTTATTGTTATAGCGCCATTTATTCCATGGCGCTTTACATGTGAGGAGGGGTATACATAAAAACAAGTACAATAATCTTAAACAATACAAGTCATAACTGGTACAGGAGGAGAGAGGACCCTGCCCGCGAGGGCTCACAATCTTCAAGGGATGGGTGATAATACAGTAGGCGAGGGTAGAGCTGGTCGTGCAGCGGTTTGGTCGATCGGTGGTTACTGCAGGTTGTAGGCTTGTCGGAAGAGGTGGGTCTTCAGGCTCTTTTTGAAGGTTTCGATGGTAGGTGAGAGTCTGATATGTTGTGTAACATAACATAACATATGTTATGTTCTTCATAAGTTTCTGGGTGTTAATGGCCTGTATGTTTCTATAAGTATGGACAGTGGGGGTGACCTGAGCAGCCTGGCGGTTCTTGATAGAGAATGAAAGAAGATTGTGGTCAGAGAGCGGGAGAGGGGAGTTTGCAAAATCATCCACTGCACAAAGCCAAGAAAAGACCAAGTTTAGGGAGTTTCCATCTTCATGCGTTGGAGAATTAGTAAGCTGCGAAAGGCCAAACGAGGAGGTTAGAGATAAAAGGTGAGTAGCAGATGGGGAGAGGGGAAGAGCAATGGGGATGTTGAAATCTCCCATGATGAGGGTAGGGATGTCACAGGAGAGAAAATGTGGAAGCCAAGTGGCAAAATGATCCAGGAACTGTTAACAAGGGCCGGGAGGACGATACACCACCGCCACTCGCATGGAGAAGGGGGTGTAGAGTCTGACGGCATGGACCTCAAAAGAAGGGAAGACTAGTGAGGGTAGTTGAGGGATAACCTGAAAGGTACATTTTGGTGATAGGAGCAGACCAACGCCTCCACCTGCTCTATTGTCTTGGGGTATGAGAGAAGTGTAGTCCCCCGTATGAAAGAGCAGCAGCAGCGGTAGTGTCTGACTGCTGGATCCAGGTTTCAGTAAGAGCCAGGAGGTTAAGAGAATTAGAAAGGAAAAAGTCATGAATGAAGGAGAGTTTGCTACACACTGAGCAAGAATTCCAAAGTGCACAATTAAGAGAGACAGATGGCATGCAGGGAATATTAATAAGATTAGAGGGGTTTCTGAGTGAAGCAGTTGGGGGGTTTGACTTTCCATAACATGGGGGACCAGGGTTGGGAGCAATGTCTCCTGCGACTAGGAGGAGGATAGAAAGAGTGAGCAGATGGTTAAGTATCAATGGACAAATGGACATTATAGCAGGAAGGTCCTCTACTTTTTTAACCAAAGCACAGGAGCTACTCTTTTAATTGATCGTTATGTAATAGTACAATTTAACCTTAACGGCTGCTGCAATAAAAATCTGTGCCCTAGTGAACATATTCTTAAAAAAAGATATTCTGTTTAGATAACTTTTTAAATACATATTATTGCCAATTATTGTTGTCCATAAGTACTAGCCATGGCATAAAGAAGAAAAGTGTGTCTAGCATTCCCACATGCACAATTTTTAACATCTCTCAAATTCATGAATGACACCATTGACAGCTCCAGCCATATACTTGCTGTATTTTTATCAGCTGGACTTTAAGAATAAGGCACTTTTTTATCCATCTTTTTTATATTTACTCTTCTGTATGTATGCCTACAGATTTTATTTTATTTTGTAATTTAAACAATTTGCGACAATATGGAACTTTAATCACTCATCAAGGTTTTAAGAATATTTCTTTTTACTACGAAAAATATATCTTTGTATCATGTTAGCCAGTCGATAGAAAAATATTAAAATTTGAGAGTCCTCAGAGGTTGATACCTTTTAATGGCTAACTGAAAGGAGAGCCACTAGTGAAGAGCGAATGTGCTTGGACAAGCAGTTATCCGAGCATGCTCGGGTGCTAACATAATGACTTCAGTGTGCTCGAATAATATGTTTAAGTCCCCGCACCTGCATGTCTCACAAGTTATTGTTCGACGCATGCAGCAGCAAACAAATTAACAAACAGGCCATTCCTGCATGTGTTACAGCTGTTGAACAGCCGTGAGACATGCAGTCATGAAGACTCACACGAGCATGCTACGATAACATGTCATCCGAGCACGTCATCACTATTGGTAACAAATAGCAAACATTCTACTCAGGTCTCTTCATCAAGTTCAGTATACATTACATTTGTAGGCAAATTTATACACAACAGAGCACAGGATAATACGCTAAATATGACAAGTGACGAGAAGCAGAATTATCAATATGGGAAGGGGAAAAACAATTATGGCAGTAAATATTGGAGCAATTCATAGATAAGGAGTGTGAAAGTTTTATTGTCATGTGAGGTCTTCATCGGTGCATCACAACCATGGATCAGACCTCAATCAGAGGACAATAAAACTTTCACACAAAAGACAAATATAACACTATGAGTTATCCTTGTGGATCTATTGAACCTCTTTTGAACACAAAAATAAGACAGAGGAGTATTAAACTGTCCTCCTTGTTTGCACTTCATCAATAATGATAAAAAGGTGTTATTAAAGGGCTGTTGTTGTACTGAAGTATATCATAGATCAATCAATTCACACAGACTTTGCAGGTCCAGTAACATCCTATAACTTAAATCTTTGTAATACTATTCACAGATTGAGACTACCACTCCCATCTTCAATGATTTTCAGCACTAAAGTAGTGTTAGGCATCAGGTTCCGGGCACTGCACAGCAGGAATCCCAAGCCTTGCCGTCAGCGGTCTCCCATTCCCTTCCGGCCGCATAGATTGAGACTCCACTATCCCATCGTTCTGCCCACACCAGCATTGAGGGTTCGGTTGCTGCTGCCACCTCTGGTCCAGTTATGGCAATGCAACCTGTCTAGCAGCAAAAGACTCCAGAGCCTAAGTCCTTCCTTCAGTCTACTGAGCATGCTCATGAGATGATCTCCCATTGGGGATTGGGAGTCACATGCTCAGGTCCTTCTCCAGTTCTGATTGGTCCATCTGGAATATCAGGAAGGTCCCGGAAGGGCACGGCTATAAAAGGCTCGCATGGTCGCCCCGCCATGCGCTATGATAGACTCTGTGGCTAATGTATTTAGTGTATGTATGATGATGGATGAATGAGCCTGGTGACTGACGCATTATAATTCCCCCTCCTTGGATATTACGCATGGGTTAGGAATTAGAGTCAGCACATTAGCTCTAACACTGCATAGCGCCGCAGTGTTGCTCCTGATCTACCGCTAGCGCCTAGGGCATCGGCCAATAAAGGCCTCCTTGGCCACTGCTACCACAGCATCCACTACAGTAGCACCGTGCGCCGTGTGCGCACTTTCCAGCACCGTTGTTTGGCTGGTTAGTGGCGTCCATCAGGGCGGACAATGCACACGTTGCAAGCAGTGGTTCACACCACCGTGACCTGTGACGCTAACAGGTTGCGGTTGTTCACCGGCTGGTACATGTTACGTGAAGTAACGGAACTCGTGCCTGCTAGAATTGGCTCAGTGGTTACAAACAGGTGTCTGGCTTTTCTCCTACATGCCTTTCCCTCATTGTTCAGCAGCAGTTGGTCACCTCTGCACGGTGGGCCCGGGCTGTGAACGCACCTCTTCTATTATTTCACCTTTATTTATTGGGTACGTTCCGCCAGCCCGTAAGATTATCATAGCACCAGGGCCTGGCTAACAATGACGGGCGAGCAGCGCCTGCAACGATATGTCTAGCAGCTGAGCAGCTGGAGGGTAGGTTGTCCGCTCCAGAGCGCTCAGCCTCAGCTGCGGACGCCACTGCAGACACCGTCCAGGCGGCAGCAGAGGTGGTCTCCTGCGCCTCTATATCCATTCCTGCCCCGACATTGTCCCGTCTCCCATTGCCCGACAAGTTCTCGGGTGACAGCGTCACCTGTAGGGGTTTCGTGAGCCAGTGCTCTATCCAGCTTGAGTTACTGGCCACACGATTCCCTTCGGAGCAGGCTAAGATGGGGTTTATCATCTCCCTCCTGTCGGGCAGAGCTTTGGAATGGGCCACTCCATTGTGGGAGCGTGGTGACCCTGTAGTTCTGAGTGCTGCTCAGTTCCTGACGTCTCTAAAACAGGTCTTTTTGGGGCCACGGGTCACACACGACATCTCTCTCCAGTTGTTGGCACTAACACAGGGACCCCTCTCGGTCAGCCATTATGCCATCCACTTCCGGACACTGGCTTCCGAGCTGGAATGGCCTGAGAGAGCACTCTTCCCTGTGTTCTGGAGAGGCTTGGCTGAGCACGCTAAGGATGCTCTAGCCACCAGGGAGGTTCCCATTAGTCTGGAGGAACTGATTACTGTCTCCACCCGCATAGATCTCTGTTTCATGGAGCGCGGGTTGGAGCGTTCTTAGTACAGACCAAGGGTTAGGTTGGATCCAGCCTTCTCTAAACCCCTTGAACCCCCTGCTCTGGGAGTCATGCCCCCGGCGGCCATGGAGGTGTCTCGCACTGGCTCCAAGCCACTCCCGGTGTGAATCTCCACACGCTGTTTCCAGTGTTAACAGCCTGGTCACCTGGCCAACAGGTGCCCTCAGCAGTCGAGAAACGATCGTGTCTAGTGGTAGTCAGAGGGGGCATAGTAGACACTGGAACCTTCTCCTCCAAGCTGTCCTTCCGAGGGACATTAGAGAACGGTGCTTCCACCTGGGAGGTAGAGATCTGTGTGGACTCAGGGGCAGAGGGGAACTTCATGTCTTCGGCCTTCGCCCAATGGCATGCAATTCCCTTGGTGCCACTTCCTCACCCTGTGACCATCAGGGTGGTCAATGGTGCGACCTTGCCAACACAAATCACACATCAGACAGCACCCCTTGGGCTCTCACTTTTGCCCTCCCATCAAGAGACGTTGTCTCTGCTCATTATGCCCAAGGGCATCGACCAGGTTCTCCTGAGAGTTCCCTGGCTCCGTTGCCACTCTCCTCATATTGAGTGGTCCTCGGGGAGAATACTGGGTTGGAGCAAGTCCTGCGAGGGTAGATGCGTGAGGGACTGCGTTCAGGTTGCCTCCACCGAGAGTCACGCGGATCTCTCCGCACTCCCAAGACACTACCAGCAGTATGCGGACATGTTCTCTAAAAAGTCTGCAGAGACCCTCCCGCCCCATCGTCCCTACAACTGTCCTATAGACCTTTTGCCTGGCGCGGAGCCTCCTCAAGGCCGCGTATATCCTCTGTCGCTACCGGAGACAGAGGCCATGTCACAATACATTCGGGAGAACCTGGCAAGAGGGTTTATTAGGAAGTCGGTGTCACCAGCAGGAGTGGGGTTCTTCTTTGTACAGAAGAAAAGTGGAGAGCTGCGTCCGTGCATTGATTACAGAGGTCTCAATGCCATAACTGTCGAAAACAAGTATCCTCTTCCCCTGACCTCTGAGTTGTTCGACAGATTGCGTGGGGCCCGAATGTTCACTAAGCTAGATCTATGGGGGACTTACAACCTGATCGATCCGTATACGTGAAGGGGACGAGTGGAAGGCAGCCTTTAATACCAGGGATGGCCACTATGAGTATCTGGTTATGCCCTTCGGGCCTCTGTAAAGCACCAGCTGTCTTCCAGGACTTCATGAATGATGTCTTTCACGATATGCTCTCCACCTCGGTGGTGGTCTATCTGGATGACATCCTCATCTTTTCTCCAGATTTGGCCTCTCACCGGAGAGACGTCTGCAGGGTCTTTGACCGCTTGCGGGCGAATTCCCTCTTCGCAAAGTTGGAGAAGTGTCAGTTTGAGCAGGAGTCTTTGCCTTTCCTGGGCTATATCATCTCGGCCCAGGGGTTGGCTATAGATCCTGCCAAATTGCTGGCAGTAATGGACTGGCAGGAGCCCACCCTCTTAAAGCGGTGCAGCGCTTTTTGAGGTTCGTTAATTACTACCCCCAGTTCATTCGCCACTTCTCAACAATGGTGGCTCCTCTGGTCGCCCTCACCAAAAGGGAGCCGATCCAAGGTCTGGTCGGAACAGTTCTCCGAGGCCTTCTCGTGTCTTAAGACCCATTTTGCCGGCGCTCCTATCCTCCATCGTCCTGATGTGGATAAACCCTTTATCTTAGAGGTAGATGCCTCATCCGTCAGTGCAGGAGCAGTCCTTTTTCAGAAGATTCAAGGTCGAAAGCATCCCTGCTTCTTTTTCTCCAAGACCTTCTCACCGGCGGAGAGAAACTACTCCATCGGGGACAGGGAGCTGCTGGCAATGAAGTTGGCCTTTTCTGAGTGGAGCCATCTCCTGGAGGGAGCCCGGTTTCCCTTTCAGGTGTACACCGACCATAAAAACCTGGTGTACTTACAAACAGCCCAGCGCTTGAACTCTCGTCAAGCCAGGTGGTCTCTTTTCTTCTCCCGCTTCCGCTTCACCCTGCACTATCTGTCTGGTGAGAAGAACGTCCGGGCTGATGCCCTCTCCCTCTCGGTAGTGTCAGTGGAGGAGGAGCACCCTGAGCCTCACCTAATCGTCCCCTCTGAAAGTCTGAGGACCGTGGCCCCGGTAGTTCTTGAGTCAGTGCCGCTAGGCAAGACCTTTGTTCCTCCTCACCTGTGGCCAGAGGTCCTCTCATGGGCTCACGCGTCCAGTGTGGGTGGCCACTTTGGAACTAGGCGGACCACGGAACTCCTGGCAAGGACTTTTTGGTGGCCGCACATGGCTCGGGACACGAGAGAATACCTTCAGGCATGAGTTTCCTGTGCTCGGAACAGGTCCTCTAGGCAGAGGCCGGCTGGGTTACTTTATCCCTTGCCGGTGGCAGACAGACCCTGGGAGATGGTCGGCATAGATTTTGAGGTCGGCCTGCCCAAATCCAGTGGCAGCACAGTCATCTGGGTGGTCACCGATCATTTTTCTAAAATGGTGCGTCTGGTGCCACTCGCGCGGCTGCCTTCTGCCTGTGGTCTCTCTGTGCTGTTCATAAAGCATGTATTTCGTTTGCATGGTATGCCGGACAAGATAGTTAGTGACCGGGGTCCCCAATTTGCTTCTCGGTTTTGGAAGGAGCTCTGCAGTCTGCTTAGCATTGAGCTAAATTTGTCCTCTGCCTATCACCCAGAGACAAACGGGTTGGTTGAGAAAGCTAACCAAACTCTGCTCACATACATGCGACATTTTGTCTTGGCCAGGCAGGATGACTGGGCATCCTTACTACCCTGGGCAGAATTTGGACTGAACAACGCAGTAGCTGACTCCACCGGTCATACCCTGTCTTCCACTGATTCCAGGGTGGCAGACTGAGCAGTGGAGGCTCGCGACATTTGGGATCGCACTCAGGATGCCATCCGGGCCTCTAAGGAGAGAATGTGGGTGTCCGCCGACACACATCGGCGTCCCGCTCCCACTTTTGCCCCTGGCGACTTGGTGTGGCTCTCTGCCCGTAATATCAGGCTGCGGGCAGAGTCCACAAAGTTTGCGCAGCGATACATTGGTCCCTTCAAGGTCCTGGAGCAGGTCAACCCTGTTGTCTATCGCCTGGCTCTTCCTCCCCACTTGGCCATTTCTGACACCTTTCTCGTGTCCCTCCTTAAGCCTGCTCACTTGTCCCGGTTTTCCAAGTCATCTGCCGGGACATCCGACCTGTCCTCGGTGAGTTCGAGGTCAATGCCATTGTGGGATGCAGGGTGGTGCGTGGCAAAAATTTTTATTTGATGGACTGGAAGGGTCATGGTCCTGAGGCTTGGACCTTATCGCGGCATTTGAGCGCAGTGAGGCTGAGGGAGGGGGGCAATGTTAGGCGTCAGGTTCCGGGCACTGCACAGCGGGAATCCCGAGCCTTGACATCGGCAGTCTCCCATTCCCCTCCAGCCGCAGTGGAGCCTGCTCAGCAGACTCCACAATCCCAGCGTTCTGCCCACACCAGCATTGTGGGTTCGGTTGCTGCTGCCACCTCTGGTCCAGTTATGGCAATGCAACCTGTCCAGCAGCAAAAGACTCCAGAGTCTAAGTCCTTCCTTCAGTCTACTGAGCATGCTCATGAGACGATCTCCCATTGGGGATCGGGAGTCACATGCTCACGATGTCCTTCTCCAGTTCTGATTGGTCTATCTGGAGGATGAGGAAGGTCCTGGGAGGGCACGGCTATAAAAGGCTCGCATGGAGGCCCCGCCATGCGCTATGATAGACTCTGAGGCTAATGTATTTAGTGTATGTATGATGATGGATGAATGAGCCTGGTGACTGACGCATTTTAATTCCAACTAATTGGATATTACGCATGGGTTAGGAATTAGAGTCAGCACATTAGCTTTAACACTGCATAGCACCGCAGTGTTGTTCCTCATCTACCGCTAGCTCCTAGGGCGTCGGCCAGTATAGGCCTCCTTGGCCACTGCTACCGCAGCGTCCGCTACAGTAGCACCGTGCACGCGCTAACCAGCACCATTGTTTGGCTGGTTAGTGGCGTCCATCAGAGCGGACACTGCACATGTTGCAAGCAGTGGTTCACACCACCATGACCTGTGACGCTAACAGGTTGCGGTTGTTCGCCGGCTGGTACGTGTTTCGTGAAGTAACGGAACTCGTGCCTGCTAGCACCGGCTCAGTGGTTACCCACTGGTGTCCGGCTTTCCTCCTATACGCCTTTCCCTCATTGTTCATCAGCAGTTGGTCACCTCTACACGGTGGGCCCGGGCTGCGAGTGCACCTCTTCTATTATTTCATCTTTATTTATTGGGTGCATTCCGCCAGCCCATAACAAGTAGTACATCACAGTCAGGCAAAGAAACTTAAGCTTTTTTATCCTTATCTGTCACATTGAGCTGCATGTTCTAACGACCTGTCCATAGGCTGTACAATCCTAAAATAGCCATTTATTTCCCAGCCCTCACTTTTTATTTTACCAGAGGTAGTCCAAAATGTTTGGCTGTACTACACCATGTGATGTGATAGCTGCTAGATATTTTGGGGAAGTCTATACGGCCATGTCTGACGATATGAGTTTAGTCTCTTGCAGATACAGATTTCAGCATTTGGGTGAAATGGAGCTAAGCATTTATTTTGCAATCCTCAGAAATCAAATCTCAAATTGTATGAATTTGCCATCACCTGCAAATTCCTGAAAAATTCCAGTCAAATTTGATTCACAGCGGATTGATCTGTTCATCTCTAATGCTTGCTACTGCTACAGCAACTTAGACGTCTTTGTACAAATTTTCATTAGTTTATTTTATGTCTTTGACTTTAGTGCAAATATTATCCAGATACCTTCAAACATTTATTTATTGGTACTGTATGTTCTGAAAGAAGGAACATATTGTTAGACAAGTTCTTCAGTTGGCATCCTTCATCAGCGATGTCTCTCCCACAGAGAAATTTCCCGGCAGACAGGAGTTTCCAGATGTGCTGTCCAAATCTAACGAACAAGCCCAAAGTAACATGCTGATAAACAAAAGCTATATTGCCATTCATTCATGGAAACAGTGCAGAAGGCAAGAAACACATCAATCTGAAAAAGCCAGCAGTGGCGTTCATTGCATAGTTTAAAATTAATGCTTTTTTTAAATGTGGAAAAAGTTTCAGTAATATGAAAAGCTAAGATATGAACAGGATGTATTGCCTTTGACTGTCTACATATTCACTGTAAATTTTGGAACCAAAAATAAATGTTTTCCAAATAAAGAAAAGGATGACAACTAACCTACAGTTATTAGGCTTCAGAAGAATAAGAATAATGGATGAAGCAATATACTTACAGTACTCAGCATAAGGCCCCCTACACTTCACATGCCTGTTTTTTTGTGTCCGTATGCAGTTCAGTTTTTTAAGGGCCACAAATGCAGACACAAGCACACCCATTGTATTTAATAGTCATGCACACATGTCAGGTTTTTCACAAGGACTGTGTGTCCTTGTGAAAAACCTGCAGACATGACGGTTTTTTTTCATCTGCAAGGACAAAATGCAAGCCACACACGTGTACATTGATGACACACGGATGACATCTGTGTGTCATCAGCGTGACATGTTCCAGCACCTGGGAAGAAGCGATACAGTTGCACTGTTCCCAGGTGCCGACTGCTGAAGGCAGTGTTCAACATTGTCGCTTGGTCTCCCTGAGATCAGCACAACCAGGCGACAATGATGGGAGTTGTATTCTGCACCCACTGTGTATATTCTGTGTAAAATATCGAACTAAATATTAAAAAAAATCTTGGCCTTCGGTGTAATTTTCATAGCCAGCAGAGGAAAAGCCCACAGCCTGGGGGATGATGTTAATAAATTGAGAATGGGGGTAGTATCCCAAAAGGTTCGCAGGTTATTAATAACAGCTCAAATGGATGGATTATGGCATGAGAATATGGATTATCTTCACATCAGACAGATTGTTTATTTATTATTTTTTTACAGAGGAAATTGGTTTCAATGGACTAGGCATAAAGGTGAGAATAATTTTGCTTTTTTATTTAAAATAAAGGAGTCAGTGTCTTTATTTCAAACAAAGAATTTTATTCTTGTTGTGTGTTTATTTCAGAACTTACTGTGGGGATAGTAATAGGGGCTTCTTATAGCCACCTCTCCATTACTAACCCCTGGGGCTTGATGTCACCTGACAATACACAGCTGACATCAACCCCAACCCTTTTACCCCACTTGCCACAGCCACAGGGCAAGTGGGTAGAGTGATGCTAAGTGCCAGATTTGTCTCAGCTTTTGGATGTGCAATTTCTGGAGTGGCTGAGGGCTGATGTTGGTAGCCTGGGGGGTAGGGCAATACCTCTGGCCCCTTCTTTATGCTGTTAATATCAACCCACAGCTGTCTTTCACCTTTGCTGGTTTGAATTTATTGGGGGACCCTATGTTATTTTTTTCTGAGGTCCCCGTAAATTCACCAGTAAAGGTTAATAGCCAGGGAACCTTTTGGGATATTGTCCCTTCTCCCAGATAATTAATATCAGACCCCAGCTGTGGGCTTTAACTCTGATGGTTACGAAAATAATGCAGGAACTCATACCATTTTTTTATTTCTTTATTTTACATAATGTACACAACGGGTGCTGAATACAACTATCATCATTGTCGACTGGTAGCACAGATCTCAGGGAGACCGAGTGACAATGATAAGAGTTGCTTTTAGCAGATGGCTCCTGGGATCAGTGCCAACTATACTGCTTTTCCTGGGCACTGTTACATGTCACACAGACAAATGGACAGCACATGAATATGACATACAGCAGCAAAAGGATTCACGGATGTCACAGGGATGTCACATACTTCCATACAGATGGCACAAGGACACGGACCTCAGATCTCACCAGTACAAGCTTTTCCTGTACAGGAATTACCAGGACATGTGAAGGAGGCCTAAATGAGTTGGCACCATCAGATTGTCCGAAAGCATTTAGTTTCCTTTCAGAATCAACATTTTCTGAGATACCAAACTACAGAATACTCCCACAAATGAGGGCCATTAATTGTAAACAAGATATTTTATTTTACATACCCCCAAAAAGTATATTTCCTAACAAATCCATTCAAGACCATATTGTAAAAATGAGTATACCCCAATGAAAATGTTAGGATCAAAGCTAAAGAATAATGGTTAGGGCATAGACATGCCAATCCTTTCAGGTCTGATGTTGCCATAAACAACCCTCAGCTCTTTCCCACCCACCAACACACACTGAGGAGTTATGGCTGTCTATGCTGTGCTAAGATCTGCAGCTGTGCAATCCCAGATTTGCACAAGAATCCCGAAATAGCAGAGAATGTCCATTACAGGTCTTGACCTCCTTCCCTGTTGTTTACCAGTGTAAAAGGTATTTGCTGGAAGGAATTTATCTCCCATCCATCCACACCCCTCATTGTTTCACAAGATATGTATAATATGTATATTGGAATATCAACTCCTTGACTTGAGAAAGCCATTTGGGGAAAACGTACGTTGGCGTCACAGGAGCCACGGGTTACTGACCACTGGTAGATATTTATGCTACATATCCCTTTTAGTAGGCTTTCTATGCACTTTATATTTAGACATGTGTGTCTTTAAAGACTCTTTACACCGGAACACTACCCCTAATATCCCACAGCATCTCGTCAAAGGCACCAGACTACTACTCCTAATATCCCACATCATCCCATGTTATGAATGAGTCACCGTAGGAGGCAAAAACAGAAATACTAGCTACAGTAAGTCCAGAAAACCAGAGAAGTTGGCAGCTATCGGATTGCAGACCCCTGAACCTATCCACAACAACTAGCAGTAGCCGTGGGGGGTTCCTACGGTGCCCTAGACCCCTCGATCACAGCCGGAGAACTAAATTAGCCTAAAGATAGAAAGGGGAAATCTAAACTGCCCCAGAGCAGACCCCAAAGCAATAGGCAGCCCCCAACATATAATGACTGTGAAGCAAGATGAAAAACACTAACACAGATAGAAAGATAGGTTGAGCAAATGATGGGGCCCAAGCTAACTAAATAGGACAGGATAGAAAAGCTGCTGTCTGCAATCCGCCAAAACCCTATCAAAACAAGAGCCAACAGACTGATAGGGAAAAAAGCCCTGAAGACGCTAGGCTTCAAAAAGACTATATCAGTACTCAGGTATTTTCTGAAGACAGAGCAAAAAGGAATTCAGCTCACCCCAGCAGGGAATGGCAGAAATCCAGAAAAACAAGGCAAAACAAAACCAAAACACAAATGCAAAAAGCAGAGAAGAAAACTTAGCTTTTGAGGAGCAGGAATCAGACTGGTCTCCTAGAATCCCTCAGGGAAATCACCAGCAAGGCAGAAGGGCGTCGGCTGCCTTATATCCAGTCAGCAATTCCTGTCACCCAGTCATCATCATCCAACTCAGGTGCTTGGTAATCAGCCTCACGACCTTCCTTCACCAGAAGAGGGAGTTCATCAGACCTCAATGGTGAAGGGGAAAATGAACTCACAACAATCCCATCAGCCAGAGCCACCGGACTACTACCCCAATATCCCACATCATCCCGTCAGCCTGGTGTCAGAACCAGAGCACTGAGAGGGAACGGTCCTAACTTCCATACCGGGGATTCCTTTAAGAGAGGCCTGGCGTCAGCACCAGAGCACTGAGTGGATTTGACCTAACTTCCATACCAGGGGTGGACACAGACTGCAGAGGGCCCCTGTGAAAGAAAACTTCCCGCCCCCCCCAATACTGCAACAAATTTAAAGGGAACCTGTCACCCCCCGCAGGCATTTTTAAGTAAAAGAGCCACCTTGTGCAGCACTAATGCTGCATTCTGCCAAGGTGGCTCTTTTATTTAGGGTACTTTGCACCACAGAAATAATCATTTTTAAAATTGGCCAGACATACCTGATATTTGTCAGGGGGGCAGGTGTTTTCCCATCTGACAGAGACGCCTCACATCCATCACTCATGTATTTCTACATTGTGTCTCTGCCTCCAAATCTTTATTTTCAAATCCTGGCGCCTGCGCTGTACTATGTAATCTTGTCTACCGTCGCTCGTCCTCTGTCACGACGTCGGCGGCCAGAGATCCGGCCCCGAAGTTGCTTATGGTTTATTCACACTGCAGGGCAGGAATCTTGGGCATGTGCAGTAGTTATGTTTGCCCGAGATTCCCAGCCCCGCAATCTCTGCAAGGTACCCTAAATAAAAGAGCCACCTTGACAGAATGCAGCATTAGTGCTGCACATGGTGGCTCTTTTACTGAAAAACGCCTGCGGGGGTGACAGGTTCCCTTTAAGTAAACATATAGGTTGTATGAGCACGGGACTATGGGATGGAGGATAATCATTATAATTTGTTATAACTAACCACAGTTAGTTACTATGCCTTGGCAATGCCAGGCTCTTCAGGTAGTATTTTTTATAAACAGCATAGAATGAATTGAATTACAATGCAAAGAAGCAGGGTTATCACTCATCAGTCTGCAAATGTTGACTGCAATCCTGCTGTATGGAGGCAGAATGGGGTTTTAGGCCTGTAGTATAATGATCCCTGGCTTTAACATATATAAATATATATATACTGTATATATATATATATATATGGTAAGTAAGAGTCTTCACCATAGCGTATAGCATCAAGAGCACAATCTGTCAAAGGACACTGTCCGCAGTGTTGGAGGAGGACACGATGATGGATCTGAAGCATTCCCTGAAGTGCCTCCATGGTTCCGTCACAATCTTCTCCCGAAATTACCTAATTTCCGGTCAGCTTCTAGCACGTCACTTCCGATGGAAAGTCACGTGCGAATTTTAAAGTGCTCCTCGGGGCTCCGCCGTGTAGTCCTGTGTTGGCTGGAAAAGTAAGCTCCCAGTTGGGGCAGTGAGGCAGACTCTCTCAAAATCGGGACTGTCTCGCTGGGAGGTATGCTCCCCACCATACACCTTGTACACATATGGCTCCACACACCACATACACACACGGTTTCGCTTTTTATGCCTCGTACACACGGCTCCACTCTGTACACCTCGCACACACACAGCTCCACTCAGTATACACATGGCTCCACTCCGTAAAACTCGTACACTTGCGGCTCTGCTCCGTACACCTTGTACACACGTGGCCGCGCTCCGTAAACCTTGTACACTTGCGGCTTTGCTCCATACACCTTGTACACATGCATTTCCACTCTGTACACCTCGCACACACGCGGCTCCACTCCGTACACCTCGTACACACACAGCTCCGCTCCGTACACATCTCTGCTCCGTACACCTCATATACGTACGGCTCTGCTCCGTACACCTTGTACACGTGCGGCTCTGCTCCATACACCTTGTACACATGCGGCTCTGCTCCTTACAACTCATACACGTGCGGCTCTGCTCCTTACAACTCATACACGTGCGGCTCTGCTCCGGACACACACACATGGCTCTGCTCCATACACATCTCTGTTCCGTAAACCTCGCACACATGCTGCTCCTCTCTGTACACCTCGTACACACGTGCGTGTTATGATTGAGTCACTGTAGGAGGCAAAAACAGAAATGCTAGCTAAGTCCAGAAAACCAGAGAAGTTGGCAGCTATCGGATTGCAGACCCCTGAACCTATCAACACAACTAACAGTAGCCGTGGGGGGTTCCTACGATGCCCTAGACCCCTCGATCACAGCCGGAGAATTGAATAGGCCTAAAGAAAGAAAGGGGAAATCTAAACTGCCCCAGAGCAGACCCCAAAGCAATAGGCAGCCCCCAACATATAATGACGGTGAAGCAAGATGAAAATACTAACACAGACAGAAAGATAGACTGAGCAAAGAGGGGCCCAAGCTAACTAAATAGAAAAGGACAGGAAGGCTGCTGTCTGCAATCCGTGAAAAACCCTATGAAAATAAGAGCCAACAAACTGACAATGAAAAAGGCCCTGAAGACGATAGGCTTCAAAAAAGCTATGCCAGTACTCAGAAATATACTGAAGACAGAGCTACAGGCAAAAGGAGATTCTGCTCACCCCAGCAGGGAATGGCAGAATACTGAAAAGCAAGGAAAACAAAAAACAAAACAAAAAGCTAACAGGCAAAACAGAAACTTAGCTTTAGAGGAGCAGGAATCAGACTGGTGTCCTAGAAGTCCACAGATAAATCACCCGCAGGGCAGAAGGGCGTCGGCAGCCTTATATCCAGTCCGTGAGTCCACTCAGCCAGTCATCCTCATTAGACTCAGGTGCCTGATAATCAGGCTCATTACCTTCCTTTACCAGAATAGGGAGTTCACCAGACCCCAGTGACGAAGGGGAAAATGAACTCACAACACGTGCGGCTCTGCTCCGTACACCTCGTACACACGCGCGGCTCCCCTCTGTCCATCTTGTACACACGCTCGGCTCCGCTCCGTACACACGTGCGGCTCCGCTCCGCACACACGGCTCAGCTCTGTACGCGTCGTACACGTGCGGCTCCGCTCCATACACCTTACACACACACAGCTCCACTCCGTACACCTCGTACACACACACGGCTCTGCTCCATACACCTCACACACACACAACTCAGCTCTGTACACCTCGCACATGTGCGGCTCTGCTCCATACACACACAGCGCCGCTCCGTACACGTCGCACACGCGCGGCTCCGCTCCGTACACCTCATACACACTCGTGGCTCTGCTCCGTACACCTCGTACACACGTGCGGCTTCATTCCGTACACCTCACACATGTGCGGCTCTGCTCCATACACACACGGCTCTGCTCCGTACACATACAACTCAGCTCCGTGCACCTTGTACATGCGCACTCCGCTCCGTACACCTTGTACACACACATGGCTCAGCTCCGTACACCTCGCACACACACACGGCTCCGCTCCGTACACCTGACACACACACATGGGTGTGTACACCTTGTACACACACGGCTCCGCTCTGTACACCTCGTACACACCCAGCTCCGCTCCGAACACCATGTACAAACACACGGCTGAACTCTGTACATCTCGTACACACATACGGCTGTGATCCGTACACCTCGTACACACCCAGCTCCGCTCCATACACCTCGTACACACACACCTCTGCTACATCCACCCTGTAAACTCCCCTGACCCCACACATAAACTTACTTCCCCTCATCCAGCACGATGATAACCAGCACAGCAGAGTCCTGCATAAAACAAGGGCTAGGGTTGTGCACAGGACCTGTGATGAGGTCACAGGAGGGGAGTCAGGGGTCACATGATCATGGGGCCCTGACTCCTTCCTTCCCTCCTGTGACTTCATTAATTACAACAAGCCTCTTGCACGACTGCAGCACCAGTGTGCAGAGGCTAAATTGTAGGTGCTGCAGGTAGAGGAGCGCATAATGCCATCCCCTGCTGCCTGCTGCTTGAGCAGCTGGCTCAACTCAAATGATTATAGCTGCGCCCCTGCGTGCTGTGCTGGAGGGGCCCCCTCTCCCCTGGTGCCCCTGCCACCTCCTGCAGCGCTGCTCTCCTCTCCTCTGCTCTCCTCCTTGCAGCGCTCCACATGGCTAATTTGACAAATACTATTGAGAACTCTGCTATTAGAAGTGGAAAGGAAGAACAAAGACAAAAGAATCTAATTAATAAAATTATATTGGAGAAAGAGAAACCAATCACAAACTAAAATGTTTCTATACTAATGCACAAAGCATGGGCAACAAACAAGGAGAATTGGAACTACTAACACAGGTAAAGAAATATTATGTCATTGGAATCACTGAAACTTGGTTGGACGATACACATGATTGGAATACAAGACTAGAAGGATACAACTTATTTGCAAGAAACAGACTTGATAAACGAGGAGGGGGTGTCGCATTGTATGTTAGAAACGCGTATATCTGCACAGAGATTGAAGCTTCAGAGACTGGGAGTTCTGTGGAAACTGTTTGGGTAAGAATACAAGGACAGAACAATGGAAAGGACACCATTGTAGGCATTTACTACAGGCAAGCCTGTGCAAGCTGAAGATATGGATGAACTCTTTATGCATCAAATGGCCAAGTTCTCCAAAAAATATGACATAGTTGTCATGGGAGATTTCAGCTATCCAGACATTTGTTGGGAATCTCTCTCAGGCAAAACTAACAGGTCAAGGAAATTCTTATCCTCTCTTGCTGACAACTTTATCTTCCAAAAGGTAGGGGAGAAAACAAGGGGAACTGCTACCTTGGATCTAACCCTTATAAACAGGGAGGAAATGGTTGAGGAGGTAAAAGTGGCTGGGACCCTAGGAGGTAGCGACCATGCTATTTTAGAATTTTGGATAACTAGAGGCAGAAGACCTGTGAAGACTCAGACGTCAAGGTTAGATTTCAGAAAGGCAGATTTTAAGGGATTCAGAAAGAGAATTGGAGGGATCCAATGGCTGGATATCCTTAAAGACAAAAATGTCCAGGAAGGATGGGAAATCTTGAAAAATGAAATTCTCAAAGCACAGTTGTTAACAATTCCGAAAAGAAGGAAGAATAGAAAGCATTTAAGGAAACCAGGATGGATGAACACAGAACTTAAGCACATGCTAAAAAGGAAGAAAAAAATGTTTATAAAATGGAAAGAGGGAGGCATTTCTAAAGAAGAATATAATGCTGTCTGCAGAACCTGCAGGGCACAAATCAGATTAGCTAAAGTTGAAAATGAATTGAGGCTTGCAAGAGATGTCAAAAGCAATAATAAAGGATTTTGGGGATATGTCAAAAGTAAAAGAAAAGTCAAAGATGCTATAGGATTTTTACAGGATGAAAATGATGAAATGGTAAGACAGGATGTTGAGAAGGCTGAACTTTTAAATTCCTATTTTGCATCTGTTTTTTTCTCAGAAAGGAAATGTAACATCAACTGTTATTCACTGTCCTATTAAAGGAATAGAAGAATCCAGGATATCTATAAACAGAAAGATAGTGAGGAAACACTTAGCTAACCTAAATGAATTCAAGTCTCCAGGTCCAGATGAATTACACCCCAGAGTACTGAAGGAGATAGCAGAAGAAATTTTTGAACCCCTCTCCATAATCTTTGAAAATTCTTGGAGAACAGGAGAAGTGCCAGAAGACTGGAGAAGAGCAAATGTTGTTCCTATCTTCAAAAAGGGGAAGAAGGTGGACCCAGGCAACTATAGGCCGGTGAGTCTGACTTCTATACCAGGAAAGATCTTTGAACAAATTATTAAACAACATGTATGTCAATACCTGGATAAGAATGAAGTGATTAAACAGAGTCAGCATGGGTTTGTAACTAATAAGTCATGTCAGACTAACTTAATTTCCTTCTATGACGGTATCACTGATTGTGTGGATCAAAGAAATGCTGTAGATATAGTATATCTTGACTTCAGCAAAGCATTTGACAAATTCTCTCATACAATCCTTATTGAAAAAATGACTAAGTATGGAATGGACAAGGCAACTGTTAGGTGGATTCATAACTGGCTTAGTGATCGGACCCAAAGAGTGGTCGTAAATGGCTGCACATCCAGTTGGAAGAATGTCTCAAGTGGGGTACCACAGGGCTCTGTCCTGGGCCCTGTATTGTTCAACATCTTTATCAACGATTTAGATGAAGGAATTGAGGGTAAACTGATTAAATTTGCTGATGACACAAAGCTAGGAGGGATAGCTAATACTAGAGAAGAGAGAGAGGATTCAAAAAGATTTAAATAAACTGGAGAAGTGGGCAGCAACTAACAGAATGGTTTTTAACAGGGAAAAATGCAAAGTATTACATCTGGGCAATAAAAATGAAAAAAGCATATACAGAATGGGAGGAATAGGGCTAAGTGACAGCACATGTGAAAAAGACTTGGGTATACTAATAGATCACAGACTAAATATGAGTCAACAGTGTGATGCAGCAGCAAAAAAGGCAAATGCAATTCTAGGATGTATTAACAGAAGCATACAGTCTAGATCATGTGAAGTCATTATTTCCCTCTACTCCTCTTTGGTCAGACCTCATCTGAAATATTGTGTCCAGTTTTGGGCACCACATTTTAAAAAAGACATCAACAAACTGGAGCAAGTTCAGAAAAGAGCGACCAGAATGGTGACCGGTCTGCAAACCCTGTCTTATGAGGAAAGGTTGCAGGATTTGGGAATGTTTAGTTTGCAAAAGAGAAGACTGAGAGGAGACTTAATAGCTGTCTACAAATATCTAAAGGGCTGTCACATTGTAGAAGGATCAACTTTATTCTCACTTGCACAAGGAAAGACTAGAAGCAATGGGATGAAACTGAATGGGAGGAGACACATATTAGATATTAGAAAAAACTTTTTGACAGTTAGAGTGATCAATGAGTGGAACAGGCTGCCGCGAGAAGTGGTGAGTTCTCCTTCAATGGAAGTCTTCAAACAGAGGCTGGACAGACATCTGACTTGGATGATTTAGCGAATCCTGCTTTGAGCAGGGGGTTGGACCAGATGGCCCAGGAGGTCCCTTCCAACTCTACGATTCTATGATTCTATGATTCTATGAATTGAATAATTAGCCATGTGCGGTGCAGGAGGCTGGAGAGGCCCCCTCTCCCCTGGGGCCCCGTTCAATGCACGGGCTGCACAGGCGGTAGGTCAGCCCCTGTTCCATACCAATGATCCCTTTAATAGAAGCCTGGGGTGAGAATCAGAGCGCTGAGAGATTTACCCTAACATCCATACCAAAGATCCCTTTAAGAAAGGCCAGGGGTCAGTACCAAAGCGCAGAGTGGATTTTCCCTCACTTCCATACCAGGGATACCTTTAAGAGGGGCCTGGGGTCAGAATCAGAGTGCATAGTGGATTTGTCCTCACTTCCATATCGGGATCAATTTAAGAGGGGCCTGGGGTCAGAACCAGAGCGCTGAGTGGAATTGCCCTAACTTCCATACCAATGATCCCTTTAAGAGAGACTGGGGTCAGAACCAGAGCGCTGAGTTGAATTGCCCTAACTTCCATACCGGGAATCCTTTTAACAGAGCCTGGGATCAGAACCAGAGCGCTGAGTGGATTTGCCCTGACTTGCATACAGGAGATTCCTTTAAGAGAGCCTGGGGTCAGTACCAGAGCATGTGAAGGCAATTGCCCTGACTTCCATACCGGGGATCCCTTTAAGAGAGCCTGTGGTCAGAACCAGAATGCTGAGTGGAATTGCTCTAACTTCCATACCTGGGATCCCTTTAAGAGAGGCCTGGGGTCAGAACGAAAGCACTGGATGGATTTGCCCTTACTTCTATACCAATGATCCCTTTAATAGAAACCTGGGGTCAGACACGCAGCTGTTACACTTATCTTCTGACAAACATTAAACCCTCTTTTGTAATTGGTGTTGGGTAGATGAGAAATAGTTGTAGACTAGATCATGGATCTTGTACTTCCCAAGAAGTACACGTCCAGGGAGATCAGCTACAGTGCCATAGGTTGTAAACTTCTGGATTATGTTGCACACAAAGGAACATCCAGATCTCTGGAGATGGTCTTGGAACCTTGAGAGTGTTGATATTTTTCATCAATTTTGGTTATCAAGTTCTTAGACAGTTCTGTTCTTTTTCTGTTTTCCATGCTTAGTGTGGCACACACAGACAAACAATGCAAAGATTGAGTCAATGTCTCCCTGTCGCGACCCAGCTGTCTGATGATCCAGATCCAGGGGCTCCTTCCCTGTCCCTACCACTAGGGGGCGCCATAGCTTGCCCTATACCCTGGGATACTTCTGAAGGTGAAGATGTCGGGGCCGTCACCCTTTCCTTATCTCCTGAAACAACCCTCCATCTATTCTCTTCCCCCACCCAGGGAAGAGGGGTGCTACTGTGCACCGCAGTACACTAACATGACAAACAAGGCAACACAAACAAGGGTAAATGGGAAATACCAAGCATACACATATTTACTCACATATAACAGAGTAATGCACCGGGGAAAGGAGGATGGAGGAGTAACCAAATTAAGAGGAGGGAAGGGGAATATCACAATTACAAACCACACCACAGTCACAGATAACTCCTCCAAAACTTCTTCTCATGAACACTTCTCCTCCAAGCCATGCAGCAAAAAGCTAGCACTGACATGGGTTTAAATCAGGATGCAGATTATAAAGGGGATGGGAGTGGCTAGCTGAGCTCAGCTGAGAGCTCATACTGAGTTTGCAACATGGCCGATTAACCCGTTTTCTGACAAAAGAAATAAACACTATTTAAAAAGGAGAAGTGCTTCTTTTCAGCACAGGAGTAGGAGCAATCAGACTCTGCAGTTTTCTGGCTCCTCTCTGTTGCAGTAACCCCGTGACACTCCCCTTCTTATCTGCTTTCAGGTGTGATTTTTTTATATTACCCACAGCTGTTACTTGCTACAGGTGAGTTTAAACGAGCATCACATGCTTGAAACAAACTTGTTTACCCACAATTTTGGAAATGTGGCAACAGTTTTTAGGATTTTGTATGAAATTATGTCCAATTGCCTCTTTTTAAATTTTTTTGTGTTGTTCCAATACACAGAAAGGAAATAAACATGTTTACAACAAAACGTATTATCGCAATAATTTTCTGGCAGAAATACTTAATTTTCTAGAACAATTTCAAGGGTGCCAAAACCTTCCACCATGACTGTATTTATATAAGCATTATTAGACCTATATAAGGCACTGTCTTCTTAAACAATGACTATTTTGCCAGACTCCACATTATCTTAGTTTGTAAAATCTGCACACTCATCAAAAATCAAAAGGAGATGAAAAAAATAAAAACTTATCTTTCACTTTGATCTAGCATTTACAACTGTAATTTCAAGAGCTTCAATTGTATTTTTATTTGTCCTTTGATGCCCCAACTGACATTGTAGTTCTTGGCTTCTTGCCAAATGTCTAATGATTGGATATGAAACTCTCTCTGGTGGATTTAATGATCCATTTCCTCAATTTATATGAAAAATAGTCTTTTAGAAAACTAAATCTAAGTCAAGCATATAAATGAGCTATAAGAGGAGTACAAGGAAAGTAAGGTAACATATGAGAAAATGTATACATTTTTCATATGCTGTAGTGAAATTAATATTTATAATTGGATATTATCCCTCTCTTTAAAGGGAATCTGTCACCCCTTTTTTGAGATATCATATAATGATATCATTCAATTGTGTGTCACATAAGGATTCTCTTAGTACTTTTGCTTCCCCCTGACCCCGCACCTTTCATGCATAAAGGAGAAAGGCATAGAGCAATGCAAGGAGGGGGGGAGCAGTTGAATAAGCCCCGCCCAGCGGACCGGACAGCGGCAGTTTACATACATCTGAACTGATATAAAAAAGGTATTTATGCATGAAAGGTGCGGGGTCAGGGGGAAGCAAAAGTACTAAGAGAATCCTTATGTGACACACAATTGAATGATATCATTATATGATATCTCAAAAAAGGGGTGACAGATTCCCTTTAAGTTCTTCTGTTCCATAATAATTATTTAATGTCATGCTTTGGTGATAAATTGAAGGGTTAAATGAGTGCATTGAAAAGGCAAAATTATTTTGCCCTACAATTCATTAATTCTGCCCTCCCTCTTTCCCCTCCTCTCCCCACACCTTTTTTCCCTAGCGTCATTTTTCTCCAGCGTATGGTATTCTAATATTATGCATGTGAGGATATGGCCACTTACTAAAGACTATAGGACAAATGGACGTAGAGCCGAGTCCACAGCTCTAAGAGATAGAGACTTTTTCCAGCACGGAGCACCAATATTATTGTGTTTTATTAGATATTTTCTTGCTGTGTTTTATTAGTGATTTGCTTGCTTGTCAGTTCATCCTCAGGAATCAAAGTTCCATTCAGTGACAGTAAGCAGAGGAATCATAGACTCATAGAATCGTAGAGTTGGAAGGGACCTCCTGGGCCATCTGGTCCAACCCCCTGCTCAAAGCATGATTCGCTAAATCATCCCAGTCAGATGTCTGTCCAGCCTCTGTTTGAAGACTTCCATTGAAGGAGAACTCACCACTTCTCGTGGCAGCTTGTTCCACTCATTGATCACTCTAACTGTCAAAAAGTTTTTTCTAATATCTAATCTGTGTCTCCTCCCATTCAGTTTCATCCCATTGCTTCTAGTCTTTCCTTGTGCAAATGAGAATAAAGTTGATCCTTCTACAATGTGACAGCCCTTTAGATATTTGTAGACAGCTATTAAGTCTCCTCTCAGTCTTCTCTTTTGCAAACTAAACAATCCCAAATCCTGCAACCTTTCCTCACAGGACAGGGTTTGCAGACCGGTCACCATGGTTGCTCTTTTCTGAACTTGCTCCAGTTTGTTGATGTCTTTTTTAAAATGTGGTGCCCAAAACTGGACACAGTATATAGGAAGAAGAGCAGGCTAGATCTTATGTATACCTAAAGGCTCTGTCACACACAGTGAGATCGCTGATTTTGTGACGCAACAGCGATCTCGCCAGCGACATTGCTGTGTGTGACACACATCAGCAACCCCCCCCCAGCCGGGTATCGCTGATCATGCAGGAGTGTCCTGGGCCATTTTTTTATCATTGGTCTCCCGCTGGCCAGCATGCATCGCTGCGTGTGGCGGTGGGAGACCATCGATCAGCGAGCTCCCAGCGCTGTAAGCAGACAGTGGGAGCTGGTATCCAAGGTAAATATCGGGTGACTAAGCGCGTGTGTTGCTTAGTTACCTGCTGTGTTCCTTGGATACCTGCGTGCTCGCGCTGGGAGCTGGTATCCAAGGTACACAGTGGGAAACTAAGTGACACGTGCGCTTAGTTACCCGATATTTACCTTGGATACCAGCTCCCAGCGTGAGCACGCAGGTATCCAAGGTACACAGTGGGTAACTAAGTGATACGTGCGCTTAGCTACCCGATATTTACCTTGGATACCAGCTCCCTGCGTTAGCACGCAGGTATCCAAGGTACACAGTGGGTAACTAAGCGACGCGCTCACTTAAGGCGGTTTTACACTAAACGATATCGCTAGCAATATCGCTAAAACGTCACTGGTTTTGTGACGTTATAGCGATATTGCTAGCGATATCGCTATGTGTGATACTTACCAACGACCGGCTCCCCCGCTGTCCATCGCTGATCGCGCGAGAATGTCCAGCTCCATTTCTCGTCGGGCGCTTCCTCCTGAGACTTCCTGCTGTGACGATGAGCGACGCTGGACGCGGGCGGGAGGACGTCTGGATCGCCGTGTGTGAAAGGTGAGTATCGTGCGCTGCGTCGCTGCTGCATCGCTATGAGATCTTTCTGTATGAAAGCTCAATAGTGATCATTTAGCGATGCACCAGTGATCCTGACCGGGTCATATCGCTGGTCGGATCGCTGGTGCATCGCTAAATGTAAAAGGGCCTTTAGTTACCCTATGTATACATTGGATACCAGCATTCTCGCTGGTCCTGATCGTTGGTGAAATCTGCCTGTTTGACAGCTCACCAGTGATCATGTAGCGAGGCACCAGCGATCCTGACATGGTCGTATCATTGTCAGGATCATTGTTTAGTGTGACGGGACCCTAAGGCTAGACAGTAAATTGCTAAACTTCAATGTAAAGCAATCATCCTATCAATCCTCTCTGTATCTCAAGGTTTCACACCATTGTACTGCCACTCCTAGGCCCATTGTGTGGATGGGAATAGGGGACCCAGGGGAGCCATCACCACAGGGGTCTCTCATCAGCCTCAGGAGATGGAATATGCTTTGTTCTGTGAGCTAAAGAATAATGTTTAAGGGGGAGGGAGAAATTGACACGGGGCTGAATCAGGCAGTGGTTGGAGTGACTTCGATGTGAGAAGATCCGAGCTGGAATGAATGGATGGACTATGTAGTTTTGGAGATCTCAGATTGGGAACTTGTGGACTGAGGAAATTGTATGTTCGCCATCTACAAGGATTTGTTGTACAACCATGGATCTATGGAATAAAAATAGTTGCATCGTTAACCTGCCTAGGTGATTATTACAACTCACAACCTCAGATGTTCACAATGCACATTGTAATCATGTTAATTTTTTTCACCAATCATGTTACCCCATTAAGGATTGACCTTTTTGAAAGGTCAAGATTTACATCCTTTCTGTTATATAATGAAGGAGTAATATAGACTCTGAAACGCATTTTTTGCGCTACCCTTGATCTTCCATTACTGGCAGCGCTCATTGAGGCCACAATTTTATTTTGTTTTTCACAGGCACTTGAATACACAGATTTCAGTAAAAGATTGTAGAAAATTATGATTAATAACCAAAGTTGCTAATCTCACATGACACCCCCCACTGATCTGATGGTTTAACCCCTTAGTGACAAAACCAATTTTCTACTTAATAACAAGGTCAATTTTTACAATTCTGACCACTGTCAATTTATGAGGTTATAACTCTGGAACGCTTTAACGGATCCCGCTGATTCTGAGAATGTTTTTTCATGACATGTTGTACTTCATGTAAGTGGTAAAATTTCTTTGACATGACTTGCGTTTATTTATGAAAAAATAGTGAAAATGTTTAAAATTTTGCAATTTTCAAACTTTTAATTTTTATGCCCTTAAAATCAGAGAGAGTTGTCACACAAAATACTTATGGTATATACTTGCGTATAAGCCGAGATTTTCAGCCCATTTTTTTAGGCTGAAAGTCCCCCTTTCGGCTTATATGCCAGTCATATACACCAGGGGGTCAGTGGGGGAGGGGGAGCAGGGCTGTCAGATCATAGTTACCCCCCTGGCATGTCTCGGCAGCCCCCCAGCTTCTCCCACGGTCTCAGACTCCTTCCTTAAGCGGTCTTATGGTACCACTCATTAAAGTCATGAATATGCACATATTCATGACTTTAATGAGCGGTGCCACGTGACCACCGAAGGAAGGAGCCTGAGAAGGTGGGAGAACGGGGCTGTAGAGACCGTGCGAGGAAGGGGTAAGTATATGTGATATTCACCTGTCCCCGGCTCACCGCTGCACGCCGCTCTGTCCTCTGTGTCCTCTGGCTGTGATGTTCAGGTCAGAGGCTATGGTGACATAGTTAGTGTGCGCCGCACCCTCTGCTGCCTGATCATCACTGACAGAGGACCCGGATGTCAGAGCGGCAGTGGTGGACCGGGGACAGATGAACATCTGAGGTGCCGGGGGCGCTGAGCCAGCGGTGACACCGGCACCTGTCCCCCATAGCACGCTGGTGTCCCTGCCTGCTCAGAACACTGGCACTGGCCCCCAGCAATGAGAGGTGAGTATGCCATTTTTTGTATTAGCAGCAGCGGCAGCAGCAGCATATGGGGTCTATTCTATGGAGCATCTTATGGGGGCATAATCTATGGAGCATTCTATAGGGCAGCAGAAGGGGCAGCATGTATGGAGCATCTTATGCGGGCATAATCTATGGAGCATCTTATGGGGGCATAATCTATGGAGCAGCATATGGGTCATATTCTGTGAAGCATCTTATGGGGCATAATCTATGGAGCATCTTATGGAGCATTTTATGGGGCAGTATATGGGGGCATAATCTATGGATCATTTTATGGAGCATCTTATGGGCATAATCTATGGAGCATCTTATGGGGCAAAATCTATGGAGCATTTTATGCAGCATCTTATGGGGGCATAATCTATGGAGCATCTTATGGGGCAGCATATGGAGCATAATCTATGGAACATCTTATGGAGCCAAAACCTTTATGGAGCAGCATATGGGGCATATTCTATGAAGCATCTTATGAGGCCATTATTAACCTTTGTGCAGCCTTATATGCGGTGTATTTTGTATAGAACATCTTATGGGGCCATCATGAACTGTATGAAGCATTTCATGGGGCTCCTGATTCAGTATGGATATTCAAAAACATTTAACCTACTAATGTCTCAATTAATTTTACCTTTATTGGTATCTATTTTTATTTTTGAAATTTACCAGTAGTTGCTGCATTTTCCACCCTAGGCTTATACGTGAGTCAACACGCTTTCCAGTTTTTTGTGGCAAAATTAGGGGGGGTCGGCTTATACTCGGGTTTGGCTTATACACAAGTATATAAGGTAATAAATAACATTTCCCACATGTCTAATTTACATCAGCACAATTGTGGAAAAAAAAATTGTTAGAAAGTTATAAGCATTAAAAGTTGACCAGCGATTTCTCATTTTTAAAACAAAATTTACAAGACCATTTTTTTTAGGCACCACATCACATTTGAAGTCACTTTGAGGGGTGTACATTACAGAAAATACCAAAAGTGATACCATTCTAAAAACTGCACCTGTCAAGGTGCTCAAAACCACATTTTAGAAGTTTATTAACCTTTTACGTGCTTCACAGGAACTGAAGCAATGAGGAAGGAAAAAATGATCATTTAACAATTTTTCACAAACATTTTACTTCAGAACCATTTTTTTTTATTTTCACAAGTTTAAAAAGAGAAAATTAACCACAAAATTTGTTGCAATTCCTCCTGAATATGCCGATACCCCATACGTGGGGGTAAACCACTGATTGGGCGCATGGTAGAGAGCGGAAGGGAAGGAGCGCCATTTGTCTTTTTCAATGCAAAATTGGCTGGAATTGAGATCAGACGCCATGTCGCGTTTGGAGAGCCCCTGATGTGTCTAAACAGGGAAACACCCCACAAATGACACCATTTTGAAAGCTAGACCCCAAGGAACTTATCTAGATGTGTTTGATGAGCACTTTAAACCCCAAAGTGCTTCACAGAAGTTTATAACAGAGTCGTGAAATTAAAAAGTCATATTTTTTCACAAATGTGATGTTTTTGTCCCCAAATTTTTATTTTTCCAAGGGTAACAGGAGAAATGAGACTCCCAAGTTGTTGTGCAATTTGTCCTGAGTACACAATACCCCATATATGGGAATAAACCACTGTTTGGGTGCACGGCAGAGCTCGGAAGGGAAGGAGCGCTGTTTGACTTTTTCAACCCTGAATTTCCTGGAACTGAGAATGGACGCCATGTCGCATTTGGAGAGCCACTGATGTGCCTAAACAGTGGAAACCCACCAACTCTAACTCCAATTCTAACCCCAACACACCCCTAACCCTAATCCCAACCCTATCCAAGCCCTAACCACAAACTTAACCCTAACACACCCCTAACCCTAATCCCAACCCTAACCCTAATCCCATCCCTTGTCCCAACTTTAACCCTAACTAGCCCCAACCCTAACCTTAGCTTAAGCCCCAACCGCATCCCTAACTTTAGCCTCAACCCTAAACTTAACTTTAGCCCAACTCACTTAAGCCCAACTCCCTTTAGCCCAACTCCCTTTAGCCCAACTCCCTTTAGCCCAACTCTAGCCCTAATGGGAAAATGAAAATAAATAGATGTTTTCATTTTATTATTTTTCCCTAACTAAGGTGGTGACAAGGGGGGTTTGATTTACTTTTTTTTATTCTTGATCTCTGTGATAGGGTCCATCACAGTGACCAAAATGAACCAATAAGAAAAATCTCCTATTGTTGACGGGTGCCGGCCTGCAGATCTCGACAGGCGCACTGCGAATGCGTCCGCCAATTTATTCCCAGAAAAAGACGCTGGCTGCCGTGGGAGGAAGCAGGAGGGTCCACGGACACTGGGAGGTACCGGGGAAGGATTGGGGACCCTATTTCTCTCTCTTCTGATAAGGGATCACATCAGAGGAGAGAGAAATTAAATGGAGAATCTGACTTTTTTTGCGGTCATCATTATACCCTTAATAACAGTGATCGCAACACTGGGGTCAGTAAAAAGCGACCTGAATAATGTTCTCTGGGGTCTCAGGCCAACCCCTGGCAGCCGAGACTCTGGAGAAATTCCGATGCTGGGGGTTGCTATAACCTTAAACCTCAGAGCCATAAAAAAGCGGTGCTCAGGTTTAAGTACCCTTAACTGCTGCCGTTAATAGGGTTATAGGTGGTCATTAAGGGGTTAAGCTTCTTTGGCAGCCAAATATAAACAGTGAGCAAAGACAGAACAGTGCTGCCCCATAAACTTCACCTGCCACCGAATATGAACAGAGCTGACCGGTAGGGGTGCTGTGTGTCAGACTCCAGCTGATCAAACATTCAAGGACAAACAAAACAATAGGTCATCAATGTCATAAACCTGGATAACACCTTTAAAGAGATAACAACTTATTTTCTTAATAACATATTTTCAACAGTCATTAATGTAGGTCTTTCAATATCTAATACAATATGAAAAAGGAGGAGAATATAAACAATATGTGTTTTTTTCATTGATTTTGAACAAATGCCATCTAGAGTTAGATGTACCAAATTTCTTAAAGTGAATCCGTCAGTAGGATCAACACTCCTAAGCCATCTATATGGACACGCAGGTCACAGGAAGCTGAATATGATGATACCTTAATATCTGCGATCCAATGTCTGAATTCCAGGGATATCCACGTTTTCCTTACATGTGAATGAACTGGTCAAATCTATGGGTCAGAGACTGATTTGCATGAGCATGTGCATCCACAGTCTGTTTTAAATTAAAGGGGGAATTACCCTTGCGAATTCTGTAGTAGTTATCAATGTTACCAGTATGATGTGTGATGGTCGCTCTCTGCTCTCCTGATATCACTGCAGAGCTGTGTGTGATTATACCTGACACATCTGCAGGTTCCTCTCAGCTTCAGCATTCATCTCACAGGCACCCTGTGTTGCAATATTGTTGTAATACAGCAGAACTGAGAGACCAGCAAAAAATGTGTTTGTAAGGAGACAAAGGTCAGTTCTACTGTTCTGTGTCTCACATTAACATCTCCATTCATTTATAGTAAGATCTGGAGACAGATTCTCCAGCAGATATGGATCCGGCCCATAGTACTGTGCTCTTCATTTACATGTAGGAAAATGTGGACATCTCTAGAATAAGACATTGGCTCTCATATATCAAGGTATCATTTTATTCATTTTCCTATGACTGACATGCCCATATAGATGGCTTAATAAGATTGATCCTACTGACAGATTCCCTGTAAGAGGTGTTCTTCTAAAAAATTTGAGGTATATTTGTGCACCAGTAACAAAAAGTATAACTATATTTACAAGGCAATATAGTTATAGAGGTTGAAAAAAACCATTGATCCATTAAGCTCAACCTTTTCTCCACCAGCTATACACACCCATCATGCTAAATTCTGCACACATTTTTCACTTGCCTTTTTTCATTCTATTGATCTAGAGAATAATCCACTGAAGTGTAAGAGGAGAAAGATATTAGCAAATTAACCTCTTTAAGACATATGACATACTTGTGAATCATATGTTGTGTCCCTCTTTCTGCGTGCGAGCCCACATCATTCCCCACACATGATGGGTGATTTAATCAGCCTTTAACAGCTGTAGGTGGAGCGGAGCTCCGCCCACGACTGTTAACCTGTTAAATCCTACTTTCAATCTCTGACAGCGACATTTAAAGGGAATTTATCAGTAGGATCAATCCTTCTAAGCTGTCTATATTGGTATTTAGGTCATAGGAAACTGAATAAAAGGACACCTTGATATCGGCAATCTGATGTCTTATTCCAGAGAAATCCACGCTTTAGCTATATGTAAATGATGTCTTTTAGGCTATTGGGAAGGTTTTGCCTGGACGATTTCTCTGCCTCCAGAGCTTATTTACATGAAAGGGAAGTTATGACTGTGAGGCAGGTAACCAACACAGAACAGAAGAAATAAAAATTTGCCTTTTTGCAAACAATTTTTTTGCAGTTCTCTTGAGCTCTGCTGTACTGCAGCAATTTTACAACCCTGTCTGCCTGTAAGATGCATGCTGAAGCTGAGATGAAGCTGAAGCTGAGATGAACCTGCAGATGTGTCAGATATAATCACACACAGCTCTGTCAGGTATAATCACACACAGCTCTGCAGTTAGATCAGGAGAGCAGAGAGCGGCCATTACACATCAGTCTGGTAACTCCCCCTTCATGTAAAACAAGCTCTGGAAGCAGAGTTGTCTTCCATGCAACAGCCTTCCCACAGCCTGGAAGAGGTCATTTATATAAAGAGATAACAAATGATTTCTCAACAACAAGGCATCTGATGTGAGGCATAAAGGCAGAACTTTTTTCAGCAGTCTATAACCTGTATGCCCATATTAATAGTTTAGATATGTCAAATGTGGTGACAGACTCCCTCTAACATGCTGGGTTGTCATGACAGCCTGCGGTCTGCTGAAGACCCCTGTACCTATCATTATGATCCTCCAGTGAAAGCCACATGCACGTCCATTTCTCGGCGGCTTCCTGCTGGCGCAGACGAGCGAAGCGTGGACGCAGGCAGGAGGACGTCATCATCGCCCCGTCTGAAAGGTACGTAACGACCGCTGCTGCGTCGCTATGTCGCTGTGAGATCTGCCTGTTTGGCAGCTCACTAGCGACCATTTAGCCATGCACCAGTGATCCTGACCGGGTCATATCGTTGTCGGGATCGCTGGTGCATTGCTAAATGTAAAGGGGGCTTAACTCACTGAATTACGAGGGGCGATCCAAAAGTAATGATAATCGGTTATTTCTATTGCACACAGAAATTAAAATAAAATGTTTTCTTCTCTCTTAGGTACCCACTAGTCCAGGAAAAAAAAATCACTTAAATAGGCCACGATTCCCGGGAGCTACATTCATTTGAATATGAACTGCCAAGGAGTGAACATCAAAATGGAAAAAAACGAGCTCAGAGCTGTCATCAAATACCTCTGCTTGAAAAAAATGTCTACCAAAGACTTACACAGCGACTTGGTGGAAACATTGGGGGACTCTTCTCCTCCATATTCCACAGTTGCACGCTGGGCCAAGGAATTTAAGCTGGGAAGAACATCGATAGAAGATGAACATCGCGAAGGACGCCCATCCACGTCCCTCAATGAAGAAAACGTGAAAAAAGTTGAAGAAGTTGTGTTGGCAGATCGAAGAGTGACTATCAGGCATGTAGCTGAGGTCACAGGGATCTCATATGGCAGTATTCAAAGAATCCTTGCAAAAGAATTGCATATGAGAAAGGTCTCCGCGCGTTGGGTGCCAAAAATGTTAACCGACGAGCAAAAGAAGAAACGAGCTGACATTTCAATAGCAAATCTCGAAAAGTTCCAAGCAGACAAGGAGAATTTTTTGTCACGTTTTTTGACCATGCATGAGACCTGGATCCACCACTTTGATCCCGAAACTAAACAACAATCGATGACATGGAAACGAGCCGACGAACTGACGCCGAAGAAATTCAAAGTGTCAAGCTCAGCAGGGAAGGTTATGGCGTCCGTTTTTTGGGACGCCGAAGGAATTATTATGGTGGACTATTTGGAGAAGGGAGCCACTAATACAGACTCCTACTACGCAGAACAAATAAGAAGATTGCGGGAGGCTATCAAGGAGAAAAGGCGCGGCAAACTGCGGGCTGGAGTGCTGTTTCACCAAGATAACGCACCGGCTCACAAAGCTGCAGTTGCCATGGCTACCATTCAAGAAGCGGGCTTTGAACTGGTGGAACACCCCCCCTATTCGCCAGATCTAGCCCCCAGTGACTTCTTTCTCTTTCCTCAGCTCAAGGAACACCTCCGGGGCAAGAAATTTGACGACAATAGCGACGTTGGGGAGTTTTTTGAGGGTCAAGATCAAGAATTTTTTTAGAAGGGAATTCTAAGTTTAGAAAAGAGATGGACTAAATGTATAGACTTGTTAGGAGACTATGTAGAAAAATAAAAAAAATTTTTGACTATATTCATTGTGTTTATTATTGATTATCATTACTTTTGGATCGCCCCTCGTATGTATTGACTTGACATTTATTTATTTTATGCCATGCTGTGCAATGGATTTATCTGTTGTACACTTATTTTGGATAATACAATGTGTATAGTCAGTTAAGCTCTATGTTTTTGTTTTTTTGCCTGCATAGCCTTATTATGTATTGTTCATGTTGTGCACCCCTGGGGTGTAGTATCTTTTAAATTGTATCTGTGGAATTTTGTTTTACCTTTTAATATCTATATTTTTTCAATAAAAATGTTATTGTTATTCATACATGACGGTATTTAAAGCTTTTTCTCTTTTGGTGTTATATGGTAGTTTATACTTTATAGTTGGAATTGAGTAGGATAAGAATTTGGTGTTTCAATATAACGTTCGATTAAATTGATTGGCTCAAAGGTCTGAAATGAATGAAAACCTAATCAACATTGCCGTATATTGGATCCACAAGAAATTTACTCCAAAAATCTTTGAAATATACCCCCTGCTGCTGTTTTAGTTGTCCTGGTTTTGTTAAAATATGTGTGACAGGCTTAGCATAACCACTTAGTGACAAAGCCAATTTGGTACTTAATGACTAAGCCAATTTTAACAATTCTGACCACTGTAAGTTTATGAGGTTATAGCTCTGGAACACTTCAACGTATCCCACTGTTTCTGAGAATGTTATTTTGTGACATATTGTACTTCATGTTAGTGGTAAAAATTCTTCGATATGACTTGCATTTATTTATGATAAAAAATGGAAATTTGGCAACAATTTTGAAAATGTTGCAATTTTCAAACTTTAATTTTTGTGTCGTTAAATCAGAGAATCATATCACACAAAATAGTTAATAAATAACATTTCCCACATGTCTACTTTACATCAGCACAATTTTGGAAGCATATTTTTTTTGGTAGAACTTTATAAGGGTTAAAAGTTGACTTTTTTTAGGGAGCACCTCACTTTTGAAGTGAGTTTGGGGGTCTGTTGTAAATTCTCTTTCTGGGCTCCCTCTGGTGGTTACTGAAGGTAGTGGAGCTGGTCAGATTGACTGAGGAGTTGCAAGTTCTCTTTTTGGGCTCCCTCTGGTGGTTACTGGAGGTAGTGGAGCTGGTCAGATTCACAGAGGCTTGCCACCTGATAATAATGATGATGACAATTGGAGATCTGGGATTTCTGACTGGTGTGTTTAAGACAGATGACTTCCTTCAATCCCTGCTGGTGATTTTCTTCCTGTGCCTTCTGAGGTCTGATGTCTCCTGCTCTGTTCCTGCATGGTTCAGCTAAGTGGTTCATTTGCTAATCTTTTTGCATTTGATCTGGTTTTGTCTATCTCTGCTTTGTGTGGGTCAGCTTGCTCCTGCTGGGGCTGTGTTTGATCATCGCCCATATGTTACTGCTTGTGTCAGTTTGTTCTGTCCCCTGTTATATTGGTCTCTTTTTGCTTTGCTTGCAGTATATACCAGAGTGCTGATATAGTGGGGGCGAAGTTGTGTGACATCAGTGTTTTTTTGTGCATCAGACGTGTTTGGTTTTTTCAGGGTTTTTTGCGTGATTGCAGACAGTGTCTTTCCTTTCCTGTCCTGTCTAGTCAGTTTGGGCCCCATCATTTGCTCAGTCTATGTTTCTGCCTGCGTTTGTGTTTTCATCTTGTTTTCATCAATATTTGTTTGGGGGCTATCTATTCCTATGGGGTCTGCTCTTGGGGCAGTTTAGATTTCACCTTTCTTGCTTTAGGCTGAGTTAGCACTCCGGCTGTGCCAAGGCATCTAGGGCATCGTAGGTACGCTCCACGGCTACTGCTAGCTGTGTGGATAGGATCAGGGGTCTGCAATCTGCTTAGTTACCACCCGCTCTGGTTTTCTGTGGCTTAGCCTGGTCCTGCTATCCTCCTCGGTTACCCGTTCATAACAGAATCACCAGCCTTACTGTAGACTCTAGGGTACTCTAAAGAGGAAAGAATTAAAAAAAAGTGTCAGAATTTTTTTCTTGTATATTTTTTCCTCTTTTTTTCTGGGGCCGCAGGAGGATATTTTTTTTGTCTAAATGGAGACTAAGCAATTGTCTGATCATGTTGAGCAACTCACTGCTGAAGTGTGGGGAATTTCTGCCTATCTCGCTCAATCATCTGCTGTTGAACCAAAGGTCCCTACTCCTGATGTGTTTTCTGGGGATCGGTCTAAATTTTTGAATTTTAAGAATAATTGTAAACGGTATTTTTCTTTGAAACCTAACTCATCGGGGAGCTTTGTGCAGCAGGTTAAAATTGTCATCTCCCTGCTGTGTGGCGATCCCCAGGATTGGGCCTTTTCATTGACACCCGAAGATCCTATTCTGGCTAATGTGGGCATGTTTTTTTCAAGCCCTGGGGTTGTTGTATGATGAACCTAATGCTATTGATCAAGCTGAGAAAACCTTATTGGCATTGAACCATGGTCAGGATTCTGCAGAGTTATATTGTCAAAAATTCCAAAAGTGGGCGGTCCTTACTAAATGGAATGACGATGCCCTAGCAGCTCTCTTTCGGAAGGGTTTGGCAGAAATCATAAAAGATGTTATGGTGGGATTTCCTGTCCCCCCTGGTCTTGACGACTCTATGTCATTGGCCATTCAAATTGATCGGCGCTTATGTGAACGTAAAACTACACCAGAGGCATTGCCGCCATTCGAACGAACTTCTGAACCCATGCAGTGCGATAGGGTTTTGTCTAGGGCGCAACGTCAGGTGTTTAGAAGGCGTAATAAGTTGTGTTTTTTCTGTGGGGATGCCTCTCATACTATTTCTGTCTGCCCTAAATGAGAAAAGCATTTTGCTCACGCATTTGCGGTGGGCAGTGTACAACCTAAGTTCCTTTTGGCGATTACTTTGATCTGCTCTACATTTTCCGCTAAGGCTTTAGTTGATTCAGGAGCAGCTTTGAATCTGATGGATTTTGACTTTGCCAAACATTATGGTTTTCTCATGATACTCCTGCAGACTCCTATCCCTCCTATTGGCGGAGAATAAACCCCAGTTTTGGACCCAGGTGATAATGCGGGTCGCCCCGGACCACCAAGAGATATGTAAATTTTTGGTGTTGCACAATTTGCATGATACTATTGTTCTGGGTTTTCCCTGGTTGCAAACTCATAATCTTGTTTTGGACTGGAAATCTGTGTCTGTGGTGAGCTGGGGGTTGTCAATGTGTTCTTAGTGACACTCCTGTTTTCTCCACCTCTCCCCAGTCTCCTGACTATTTGGCTGATTTTTCTGATGTATTTAGAGAAAATAAATCTGTGGCTTTGCCTCCTCATAGGAGATATGACTGTGCTATTGAGTTAATGCCCGGGTGTAAATTTCCCATGGGTCGGCTTTTCAACTTATCGGTACCCGAACATGATGCTATGCGATCATATATCAAGGAGTTGTTGGAGAAGGGTCATATGAGACCATCCTCTTCACCTTTAGGTGCTGGTTTTTTGTGGCCAAGAAAGATGGCTCATTAAGGCCATGTATTGACTATCGTTCCCTTAACAAAATCACTGTTAAATATCAGTACCCGTTACCCATGATTTCTGATTTATTTTCCAGAGATAAAAGTGCCTGTTGGTTTACCAAACTTGACCTCAAGGGGACGTATAATCTTATTCGCATCAAGCACAGGGATGAATGGAAGACGGCATTTAATACTCCAGAGGGACATTTTGAGTACCTGGTGATGCTTTTTGGGCTCACTAATGCCCCTTCTGTCTTCCAATTTTTTATGAACGATATTTTCCGGGACTTTGTGAATAAGTTTTTGATCATTTATCTGGATGATATTTTGATCTTTTCCAGTGATTGGGATTCTCATGTGGAACATGTCCTGACTGTGTTCCTGATTTTGAGGGAAAATTCTCTGTATGTTAAGGGATCGAAGTGTCTCTTTGGTGTACAGAGGATTTCATTTCTGGGATTCATTTTGTCCCCGTCTGCTATTGAAATGGACCCGGCCAAGGTACAGGCCATTTATGATTGGGTTCAGCCCACTTCTTTGAAGGCTCTCCAGAAGTTTTTGGGTTTTGCTAATTTCTACCATAAATTTATAAGTAATCTGCTATTGTTAAACCACTGACTGATTTGACCAAAAAGGGCGCTCATGTGGTGAATTGGTCTCCAGAGGCAGTCTCGGCATTTCAGGAGCTAAAGCAGAGATTCACTTCTGCTCCGGTTCTACGGCAACCAGATGTCTCACTCCCATTTCAGGTGGAGGTAGATGCTTCTGAGATTGGTGCAGGAGCTGTTTTGTCCCAAAGAGATCCGGTGACTTCTAAGATGAATCCCTGTGCCATCTTTTCTCAAAAATTTTCCCCATCTGAATGTAACTATGATGTGGGGAATCGGGAATTGTTGGCCATGAAATGGGCATTTGAAGAGTGAAGACATTGGTTGGAGGGAGCTAGACATCAAGTTGTGGTCCTCACCGACCACAAGAATTTGATTTATCTTGAATCAGCCAAACGCTTGAATCCTAGACAGGCTAGGTGGGCCTTGTTTTTCACGCTTTTTAATTTTGTGGTCTCATTTCTTCCGGGCACTAAAAATGTTAAGGCGGACGCCCTTTCTAGGAGTTTCTTTGCGGATTCTCTTGATGTGACTGAGCCTACTACCATTCTAAATGAGGGTGTAGTTCTTTCTGCCATTTCACACGATTTGATACGTGCTCCAGAGGAATTTCAGGAGGACAAACCTGAACATTGCCCTATGGGAAAATTGTATGTCCCTGACCAGTGGAGGAAAAGAGTAATGTCTGAAATTCATTGCTCCGCGTTGGCTGGTCATCCAGGTATTTTTGGTACCAGAGATTTGGTGAGTCGGTCTTTTTGATGGCCTGCCTTATCTCGTGATGTCAGGAATTTTGTGCAGTCCTGTGGGACTTGTTCTCGGTCCAAGCCCTGTTCTAATTCTAGTGGTTTGTTGATGCCCCTGCCTGTGTCCAGGAGGCCATGGACCCATATCTCAATGGATTTTATTTCTGATCTTCCTGTCTCTCAGAGAATGACTGTTATCTGGGTGATCTGTGATAGATTTTCTAAGATGGTCCATATTGTACCACTTCCAAAGTTGCCATCTTCTTCTGAGTTGGTGCCCTTGTTTTTACAACAGGTGGTTCGTTTGTTTTTTAACTCCAAGCCTAACGCAGACCTAACTCAAACCCTAACCCCAACACACCCCTAACCCTAATCCCAACTCTAAACATAACCTTAACCTCAACCTTAACCCCAACACCACAGCCCTAACCCCAAACCAACCCTAACCCCAACACAACCCTAACCCTAGCCCAACCCTAACCCCAACACTAACGCTAGCCCAACCCTAATCCTAGCTATAACCCACCTATAACCCCGACTTTAACCCTAACCAAAACCTAACCCTAGCTATAGCCCCAACTACAACCTCAACCAAAATCCTAACCATAGCCCCAACCTTAACCCTAGCTATAACTCCAACTATAACCCCAACCCTAACCCTAGCTCTAAACCCAACCCTAACAATAGTCCCAACCATAACCCTAATGGAAAAATGGAAATAAATTGATTTTTTGTTATTTATTATTTTTACCTAATTAAGGGGGTAATAAAGGAGGGATTGATTTACTATTTTTTATTTTGATCACTGTGATACAGTCTGTCACAGTGATCACATTTAAACATTAGGAAATATTTCCTATAGTTGACGGGTGCCAGCTGGCAGATTTCAATGGTGCACTGCACATGCGCCCTCTATTTTCTTCCTGGAAGAAGACACCGACAGCCGAGGGCATCACCAGGGGATGCAGGAAGGGGCAGGTACACCAAAGGTACCAAGGGACCCCATTTCTCTCTCCTCTGATGTGCTAGATCACAACAGAGGAGGGAGAAAATAAATGGGAATTCAGACTTTTTTTACGGTCACTGTTATTCCTTGAATGATGTGATTGCAACACTGAGGTCGGTAAAAACCGATGCGAATCATGTTCTCCCGAGTCTCAGCTACTTCCGGTAGCTGAGACCATGGAGAATTTCAGATCCTGGGAGACACTTTACACTTATTTCTCAGCGCCATTAAAAAGCGGCACTGAGGAATAAGTACCCTTAACCGCTACTGTTAAAAGGCATATCAGCGGTCGTTAAGGGGTTAGACACAACTGAGCGGGTTCTTTTACATTGGGTCTTGTCTCATTGTTTTGAGGAGCCTTAACCAGTGATTGTTCATCTGAGGAGCCGGAGACAAATGTGGGTACATCTGCTTTTGAGGCGACGGCTCACTAAAGGACATTTCCACCATCTGTATGGCGCTCTACGCAGCCATTCTGACAAGTTGTATCACTACCGTCAGATGAGCATCTCTACTTTTGACCTTCTTTTGGAGGCAGTGCGACCTGGGCTAACATTGAAGGACAAAAAGATGCTAAAATGTATTTCAGCAAAGAAGCATCTTTTACTTTCATTATGGTATGTATTAATGCTATATTTGTTGTTTATTAAATGTAATGATCATTTTGAAACACGTTCTGCCAATATGTTATTTTGAAAATTGGGTGAATGTTTATGGAATCTTTACTTCAATAATTTCAGTACATTTTGTTATAAACACTCCGTGATGTAATTCAAACTGAACTGTTCCTTAGTACATAATAGTGATGTCAGTTGTTGACCAAGTGTTTAGGTTTCTATTTTGCTTTGGATTGTTTTAAAATCTGATTTTTAGTTAGGTAAATTTCATCATGTTGTCAATGTATTTGTTTTAACATGACAAACAAAGTACCATTATTTTCATGGTACACACATATTGTTGCTTACTGTTATGATGCACTGCACTGTTAATGTTATGTGTGTAGAGGTTTTGCTTTTGTTTGTGTTTTACTGTAATTTTTCTATCCACAAGTGTTTCCTATGTGGCACTTCATCTTCAGTTTTTATTGGGAAATCTACCATTTTAGCCATTGTATGTTCCTTATGTACAGAAATCTGGTCCCACCTTCAGAGTTCAGTTATGCCCGAGCCCAAACAAGAAGACTTGTGGCAGATAGCCCTTGGCTTTGCGCAAACATGCCAGATCCCCAACTGCATAGGATCCCTGGATGGTAAGCACATCTGAGTTCATAAGCCACCAAACTCAGGGTCCAAATATTACAATTAAAAGCAATTTTTTTATTTAGTGCTGTTTGCCCTGGTAGACAGTACATACAGGTTTTTAATTGTTGATAATGGGGCCTATGGAAGAACTGGAGACTCCGGAGTCTTCAATTTTTCCATAAAGGGTCAGCGACTTTAAAATACTGAATTGTCTATCCCACCCACATGGGTTCTACAGAATTTACATTTGGAAGTGGTTCCTTATTTAATGGTTGCTGATGAGGCATTTCAATTGAGCCACAATGTAATGAGGCCATATCCACGGAGGCCTGGACCACCGGCGGCATATTTATAACTATCGGCTATCACATGCAAGGCAATTGGCGGAGTGCGCTTTTGGAATCCTATGTGCAAAATGGAGGGTCCTGAAGTCAGTCATCCAAATAAGTGAAGCTAATGTGAATGGTGTGATAAAGGCATGTGTCTTGTGTCATCCTTCACAATTTCACAAGGATCCATGAATATCAAACAAATGATGCTGATGAGGGAGAATGTAGGAATAATGGCACACCTACAGCACATGTTGCCAATCCATGTTGTCAGCCTTCTGACCTTAAAGGGTGGGACATATTCACAATTTATTTTGTATCACCAGAAGGATATACTCCTTGGCAAGACTATGTTGTGTCTATGTTATAATATCTTTTGTGTACATTATTTTGAGAATAAACTGCTAATGTACAAAGTGCATGATGCCTATTTATGTGAAAAACTGTACCTTCTAAATCTGAAGCATAAAATATTTGAAAACACAAAATTCACACATTTAACTAATATTTTTATTTCAAACAAGTGCAATTTTTATCAAAATGGCCATATTCAAAACATATGGAAAATTAGAAATTCTTCAATGTAAACATTAAACAAACATAGACAGTAGACCAGGAATAGACTATTTCTTCAAAATTTTCGCAGGAAGGTGGAGATGATGGCCCGGAACAGTATGACTTGTTTGTTGAGTTTGGCTTGGTAGAGTATTGGGCCCTGAGAGGTGAATGAGGCTGGATTACGGGACAAGGGAGGGCTCTGTTGAGGGACATGGTATTGGCCACTTGGATAAGGGTAGCCAAAACTTATGTGGAATTTGGTTTTGCATTTGGCTAAACCCCCAGAATGGCTATGTTGAACATACCCATGTTGAGACCACTCTCCTACAGTGGGTATGTTCAAGTGGCCATATTGTCAGGTGCAGCTGGATTTGGGAAGTATGGTTGTGGAGCTTGTGGTTGGAGGTGTTGATAAAGAAACCACTGGAGCCATAGGTGGAGGAGGACATGACTTGGGGATGGGTGGACCTTTACTCCTGCAGCTTTTTTGGTGTAGTGGTATAGATTTTTAAGCACGAGGGATGTTGCTTTCAGAGTAAGAAGCCCAGTATGTCTGTGCCTGGTGGTTACTGTGAGGAGGGTGGGGCTTATATAGAGCAGGAAATCTGTGTCTCTCCCTCTTTCTTGCACAGGATGAACAGGAGGAAGCATTTCTGCAGTGTCAGGGAGTATAATACTGGGGTTATCACCTCACATTTACAGATAATAGGAGCACATTCCCCTCAGACATCATGTACCAGTGTAGTATCAGCTCCTACATTATGTATGGGACCAATATTACCTCAGCAATTCATGCAGCTGCCATGTCCCTCATGTGCATGCTACATATTCCTCACAGACTGTGAGACAACTTCTGTGTGACCTCCCTGCAGACATGTTTCATATACTACTCTGCATTCACCTCAGACATCATGTACTAGTGTAGTATCAGCTCCTACATCATATCTGGGATCAATATTACCTCAGCAATTCATGCAGCTGCCATGTCCCTCATGTGCATGCTACATTTTCCTCACAGACTGTGAGACAACTTCTGTGTGACCCCCCTGCAGACATGTTTCATATACTACTCTGCATTCACCTCAGACATCATGTACTAGTGTAGTATCAGCTCCTACATTATGTATGGGATTAATATTACCTCAGCAATTCATGCAGCTGCCATGTCCCTCATGTGCATGCTGCATTTTTCCTCACAGACTGTGAGCTTCCGTGTGACCTCCCTGCAGACATGTTTCATATACTACTCTGCATTCACCTCAGACATTGTGTAGTGTGTACTAGGGTAGTATCAGCTCCTACATCATATCTGGGATCAAGATTACCTCAGAAATTCATGTAGCTGCCATGTCCCCTCACTTATTGCAGAGGCAGCTTTTGTGTGACCACCCTGCAGACATTTCTGATATACCACATTACTGCTGTATTATACAGAGTCTTCATGAATTCTGGGTTTATGTATGATAGGACAAAGCAGGGACGCATACAGTGTCTGCCATTACTATGGTGGAGCTGGACAGTCACATGTATTAGAGACACTGGTGAGAGAGGAGCAGTCGGGGGACCACCCCCGGGTTAGCCCCCCCTTAGTGAGAATTTGGGTAAAAAATGACTACATTCGTTAGATCTTTGTTAGATCCGGTTTGATCAACCAAAACTAACGTTAGATCACCCCTACAAAAAGAGATATTTACGATCTTTTCCAGGGGGGGCTAACCCGTAGCTAGCCCCCCCAACTATGAAATTTGCCGTTTTTTGGATGGATTCTGATAGATATTCGTTAGATCCGGTTTGATCAGCAAAAATTAGCGTTAGATCTCCTTTCGTTTCCGAGATATTGGGGGTGTCAGGTGGGGGGTTAGCCCCCCCTAATTTGAAATTTGCCGTTTTTTGGATGGATTCTGATAGATATTCGTTAGATCCGGTTTGATCAGCAAAAATTAACGTTAGATCTCCTTTCGTTCCCGAAAAATTGGGGGTGTCAGGTGGGGGGTTAGGTACGGGTTAGCCCCCCCTAATTTGAAATTTGCCGTTTTTTGGATGGATTCTGATAGATATTCGTTAGATCCGGTTTGATCAGCAAAAATTAACGTTAGATCTCCTTTCGTTCCCGAGATATTGCGGGTGTCAGGTGGGGGGTTAGGTACGGGTTAGCCCCCCCTAATTTGAAATTTGCCGTTTTTTGGATGGATTCTGATAGATATTTGTTAGATCCGGTTTGATCAGCAAAAATTAACGTTAGATCTCCTTTCGTTCCCGAAATATTGGGGGTGTCAGGTGGGGGATTAGGTAAGGGTTAGCCCCCCCTAATTTGAAATTTGCCGTTTTTTGGATGGATTCTGATAGATATTCGTTAGATCCGGTTTGATCAGCAAAAATTAACGTTAGATCTCCTTTCGTTCCCGAGATATTGGGGGTGTCAGGTGGGGGGTTAGGTACGGGTTAGCCCCCCCTAATTTGAAATTTGCCATTTTTTGGATGGATTCTGATAGATATTCGTTAGATCCGGTTTGATCAGCAAAAATTAACGTTAGATCTCCTTTCGTTCCCGAGATATTGGGGGTGTCAGGTGGGGGGTTAGGTACGGGTTAGCCCCCCCTAATTTGAAATTTGCCATTTTTTGGATGGATTCTGATAGATATTCGTTAGATCCAGTTTGATCAGCAAAAATTAACGTTAGATCTCCATTCGTTCCCGAGATATTGGGGGTGTCAGGTGGGGGGTTAGGTACGGGTTAGCCCCCCCTAATTTGAAATTTGCCGTTTTTTGGATGGATTCTGATAGATATTCGTTAGATCCGGTTTGATCAGCAAAAATTAACGTTAGATCTCCTTTCGTTCCCGAGATATTGGGGGTGTCAGGTGGAGCGTTAGGTACGGGTTAGCCCCCCCTAATTTGAAATTTGCCGTTTTTTGGATGGATTCTGATAGATATTCGTTAGATCCGGTTTGATCAGCAAAAATTAACGTTAGATCTCCTTTCGTTCCCGAGATATTGGGGGTGTCAGGTGGGGGGTTAGGTACGGGTTAGCCCCCCCTAATTTGAAATTTGCCGTTTTTTGGATGGATTCTGATAGATATTCGTTAGATCCGGTTTGATCAGCAAAAAATAACGTTAGATCTCCTTTCGTTCCCGAGATATTGGGGGTGTCAGGTGGGGGGTTAGGTACGGGTTAGCCCCCCCTAATTTGAAATTTGCCGTTTTTTGGATGGATTCTGATAGATATTCGTTAGATCCGGTTTGATCAGCAAAAATTAACGTTAGATCTCCTTTCGTTCCCGAGATATTGGGAGTGTCAGGTGGAGCGTTAGGTACGGGTTAGCCCCCCCTAATTTGAAATTTGCCGTTTTTTGGATGGATTCTGATAGATATTCATTAGATCCGGTTTGATCAGCAAAAATTAACGTTAGATCTCCTTTCGTTCCCGAGATATTGGGGGTGTCAGGTGGGGGGTTAGGTACAGGTTAGCCCCCCCTAATTAGAAATTTGCCGTTTTTTGGATGGATTCTGATAGATATTCGTTAGATCCAGTTTGATCAGCAAAAAATAACGTTAGATCTCCTTTCGTTCCCGAGATATTGGGGGTGTCAGGTGGGGGGTTAGGTACGGGTTAGCCCCCCCTAATTTGAAATTTGCCGTTTTTTGGATGGATTCTGATAGATATTCGTTAGATCCAGTTTGATCAGCAAAAATTAACGTTAGATCTCCTTTTGTTCCCGAGATATTGGGGGTGTCAGGTGGGGGGTTAGGTACGGGTTAGCCCCCCTAATTTGAAATTTGCCGTTTTTTGGATGGATTCTGATAGATATTTGTTAGATCCGGTTTGATCAGCAAAAATTAACGTTAGATCTCCTTTCGTTCCCGAGATATTGAGGGTGTCAGGTGGGGGGTTAGGTACGGGTTAGCCCCCCCTAATTTGAAATTTGCCGTTTTTTGGATGGATTCTGATAGATATTCGTTAGATCCGGTTTGATCAGCAAAAATTAACGTTAGATCTCCATTCGTTCCCGAGATATTGGGGGTGTCAGGTGGGGGGTTAGGTACGGGTTAGCCCCCCCAATTTGAAATTTGCCGTTTTTTGGATGGATTCTGATAGATATTCGTTAGATCCGGTTTGATCAGCAAAAATTAACGTTCGATCTCCTTTCGTTCCTGAGATATTGGGGGTGTCAGGTGGGGGGTTAGGTACGGGTTAGCCCCCCCTAATTTGAAATTTGCCGTTTTTTGGATGGATTCTGATAGATATTCGTTAGATCCGGTTTGATCAGCAAAAATTAACGTTAGATCTCCTTTCGTTCCCGAGATATTGGGGGTGTCAGGTGGAGCGTTAGGTACGGGTTAGCCCCCCCTAATTTGAAATTTGCCGTTTTTTGGATGGATTCTGATAGATATTCGTTAGATCCGGTTTGATCAGCAAAAATTAACGTTAGATCTCCTTTCGTTCCCGAGATATTGGGGGTGTCAGGTGGGGGGTTAGGTACAGGTTAGCCCCCCCTAATTAGAAATTTGCCGTTTTTTGGATGGATTCTGATAGATATTCGTTAGATCCAGTTTGATCAGCAAAAAATAACGTTAGATCTCCTTTCGTTCCCGAGATATTGGGGGTGTCAGGTGGGGGGTTAGGTACGGGTTAGCCCCCCCTAATTTGAAATTTGCCGTTTTTTGGATGGATTCTGATAGATATTCGTTAGATCCAGTTTGATCAGCAAAAATTAACGTTAGATCTCCTTTTGTTCCCGAGATATTGGGGGTGTCAGGTGGGGGGTTAGGTACGGGTTAGCCCCCCCTAATTTGAAATTTGCCGTTTTTTGGATGGATTCTGATAGATATTTGTTAGATCCGGTTTGATCAGCAAAAATTAACATTAGATCTCCTTTCGTTCCCAAAGATATTGAGGGTGTCAGGTGGGGGGTTAGGTACGGGTTAGCCCCCCCTAATTTGAAATTTGCCATTTTTTGGATGGATTCTGAGAGATATTCGTTAGATCCGGTTTGATCAGCAAAAATTAATGTTAGATCTCCATTCGTTCCCGAGATATTGGGGGTGTCAGGTGGGGGGTTAGGTACGGGTTAGCCCCCCCAATTTGAAATTTGCCGTTTTTTGGATGGATTCTGATAGATATTCGTTAGATCCGGTTTGATCAGCAAAAATTAACGTTCGATCTCCTTTCGTTCCTGAGATATTGGGGGTGTCAGGTGGGGGGTTAGGTACGGGTTAGCCCCCCCTAATTTGAAATTTGCCGTTTTTTGGATGGATTCTGATAGATATTCGTTAGATCCGGTTTGATCAGCAAAAAATAACGTTAGATCTCCTTTCGTTCCCGAGATATTGAGGGTGTCAGGTGGGGGGTTAGGTACGGGTTAGCCCCCCCTAATTTGAAATTTGCCGTTTTTTGGATGGATTCTGATAGATATTCGTTAGATCCGGTTTGATCAGCAAAAATTAACGTTAGATCTCCTTTCGTTCCCGAGATATTGGGGGTGTCAGGTGGGGGGTTAGGTACGGGTTAGCCCCCCCTAATTTGAAATTTGCCGTTTTTTGGATGGATTCTGATAGATATTCGTTAGATCCGGTTTGATCAGCAAAAAATAACGTTAGATCTCCTTTCGTTCCCGAGATATTGGGGGTGTCAGGTGGGGGGTTAGGTACGGGTTAGCCCCCCCTAATTTGAAATTTGCCGTTTTTTGGATGGATTCTGATAGATATTCGTTAGATCCGGTTTGATCAGCAAAAATTAACGTTAGATCTCCTTTCGTTCCCGAGATATTGGGGGTGTCAGGTGGGGGGTTAGGTACGGGTTAGCCCCCCCTAATTTGAAATTTGCCGTTTTTTGGATGGATTCTGATAGATATTCGTTAGATCCGGTTTGATCAGCAAAAAATAACGTTAGATCTCCTTTCGTTCCCGAGATATTGGGGGTGTCAGGTGGGGGGTTAGGTACGGGTTAGCCCCCCCTAATTTGAAATTTGCCGTTTTTTGGATGGATTCTGATAGATATTCGTTAGATCCGGTTTGATCAGCAAAAATTAACGTTAGATCTCCTTTCGTTCCCGAGATATTGGGAGTGTCAGGTGGAGCGTTAGGTACGGGTTAGCCCCCCCTAATTTGAAATTTGCCGTTTTTTGGATGGATTCTGATAGATATTCATTAGATCCGGTTTGATCAGCAAAAATTAACGTTAGATCTCCTTTCGTTCCCGAGATATTGGGGGTGTCAGGTGGGGGGTTAGGTACAGGTTAGCCCCCCCTAATTAGAAATTTGCCGTTTTTTGGATGGATTCTGATAGATATTCGTTAGATCCAGTTTGATCAGCAAAAAATAACGTTAGATCTCCTTTCGTTCCCGAGATATTGGGGGTGTCAGGTGGGGGGTTAGGTACGGGTTAGCCCCCCCTAATTTGAAATTTGCCGTTTTTTGGATGGATTCTGATAGATATTCGTTAGATCCAGTTTGATCAGCAAAAATTAACGTTAGATCTCCTTTTGTTCCCGAGATATTGGGGGTGTCAGGTGGGGGGTTAGGTACGGGTTAGCCCCCCTAATTTGAAATTTGCCGTTTTTTGGATGGATTCTGATAGATATTTGTTAGATCCGGTTTGATCAGCAAAAATTAACGTTAGATCTCCTTTCGTTCCCGAGATATTGAGGGTGTCAGGTGGGGGGTTAGGTACGGGTTAGCCCCCCCTAATTTGAAATTTGCCGTTTTTTGGATGGATTCTGATAGATATTCGTTAGATCCGGTTTGATCAGCAAAAATTAACGTTAGATCTCCATTCGTTCCCGAGATATTGGGGGTGTCAGGTGGGGGGTTAGGTACGGGTTAGCCCCCCCAATTTGAAATTTGCCGTTTTTTGGATGGATTCTGATAGATATTCGTTAGATCCGGTTTGATCAGCAAAAATTAACGTTCGATCTCCTTTCGTTCCTGAGATATTGGGGGTGTCAGGTGGGGGGTTAGGTACGGGTTAGCCCCCCCTAATTTGAAATTTGCCGTTTTTTGGATGGATTCTGATAGATATTCGTTAGATCCGGTTTGATCAGCAAAAATTAACGTTAGATCTCCTTTCGTTCCCGAGATATTGGGGGTGTCAGGTGGAGCGTTAGGTACGGGTTAGCCCCCCCTAATTTGAAATTTGCCGTTTTTTGGATGGATTCTGATAGATATTCGTTAGATCCGGTTTGATCAGCAAAAATTAACGTTAGATCTCCTTTCGTTCCCGAGATATTGGGGGTGTCAGGTGGGGGGTTAGGTACAGGTTAGCCCCCCCTAATTAGAAATTTGCCGTTTTTTGGATGGATTCTGATAGATATTCGTTAGATCCAGTTTGATCAGCAAAAAATAACGTTAGATCTCCTTTCGTTCCCGAGATATTGGGGGTGTCAGGTGGGGGGTTAGGTACGGGTTAGCCCCCCCTAATTTGAAATTTGCCGTTTTTTGGATGGATTCTGATAGATATTCGTTAGATCCAGTTTGATCAGCAAAAATTAACGTTAGATCTCCTTTTGTTCCCGAGATATTGGGGGTGTCAGGTGGGGGGTTAGGTACGGGTTAGCCCCCCCTAATTTGAAATTTGCCGTTTTTTGGATGGATTCTGATAGATATTTGTTAGATCCGGTTTGATCAGCAAAAATTAACATTAGATCTCCTTTCGTTCCCAAAGATATTGAGGGTGTCAGGTGGGGGGTTAGGTACGGGTTAGCCCCCCCTAATTTGAAATTTGCCATTTTTTGGATGGATTCTGAGAGATATTCGTTAGATCCGGTTTGATCAGCAAAAATTAATGTTAGATCTCCATTCGTTCCCGAGATATTGGGGGTGTCAGGTGGGGGGTTAGGTACGGGTTAGCCCCCCCAATTTGAAATTTGCCGTTTTTTGGATGGATTCTGATAGATATTCGTTAGATCCGGTTTGATCAGCAAAAATTAACGTTCGATCTCCTTTCGTTCCTGAGATATTGGGGGTGTCAGGTGGGGGGTTAGGTACGGGTTAGCCCCCCCTAATTTGAAATTTGCCGTTTTTTGGATGGATTCTGATAGATATTCGTTAGATCCGGTTTGATCAGCAAAAAATAACGTTAGATCTCCTTTCGTTCCCGAGATATTGAGGGTGTCAGGTGGGGGGTTAGGTACGGGTTAGCCCCCCCTAATTTGAAATTTGCCGTTTTTTGGATGGATTCTGATAGATATTCGTTAGATCCGGTTTGATCAGCAAAAATTAACGTTAGATCTCCTTTCGTTCCCGAGATATTGGGGGTGTCAGGTGGGGGGTTAGGTACGGGTTAGCCCCCCCTAATTTGAAATTTGCCGTTTTTTGGATGGATTCTGATAGATATTCATTAGATCCGGTTTGATCAGCAAAAATTAACGTTAGATCTCCTTTCGTTCCCGAGATATTGGGGGTGTCAGGTGGGGGGTTAGGTACGGGTTAGCCCCCCTAATTTGAAATTTGCTGTTTTTTGGATGGATTCTGATAGATATTCGTTAGATCCGGTTTGATCAGCAAAAATTAACGTTAGATCTCCATTCGTTCCCGAGATATTGGGGGTGTCAGGTGGGGGGTTAGGTACGGGTTAGCCCCCCCTAATTTGAAATTTGCCGTTTTTTGGATGGATTCTGATAGATATTCGTTAGATCCGGTTTGATCAGCAAAAATTAACGTTAGATCTCCTTTCGTTCCCGAGATATTTCCGATCGTTTTCTGGGGAGGGCTAACCCGTAGCTGTCTGAATGCAAAATCCTACAGAGACAAGTAGCGGCTTGGAAAATTCATATTGGCGGTCTAGACTAGAAATAGGAAAAGCAAATGTCCCCAGTAACAGCAAACATCGCATGTGACCACTGGATATAAGGCCTCTTTCACATGATCTTAGTTTTGTCATGTAATACGCTGTGTTTTTCATGCATGTGTATTTCACGATGAAATGTACCCATTGAAACCGATGCGTTTATTCTCATATGCGTTATTTTCATGCATACGCAAATGCGTGTAAAAAAAAAATAACAATTACAGGATGTTCTATTTTGTAGCATATTACCCATTAATACAAATCACTGGGCTGCGTGATATATGATGGGAAATGCGCAGTGACAACGCTGCATTTTTAACGCACGCATACGCATATGATCATGTGAAAGAGGCCTAAAGGTAACATAACCACTAGTGCGGTCTGCAGAGTGCCCGTGTAGCTAGTTTCTGCCTATCTATGTATAGGAGTAATATTGGTCTTTGCATGGTGTTTTATTCAGTCACAGTATGGCAGTATTATTTCATTACTACGTTTGTGTAACTCTCATCAGAGTGAGGGCAAGTAGGAAATCTTGGTGCGTTCCCACAGTTTTTTCCCAGAACTTAACCCCTGGTAGTAGCTGATCTGTAATCCAATGTGAGTATGTGATGTATGGTGCTGAAGGGGTTCCCCGGGATTTCCCCAGGCTGCAGAACGCTGGTGGGGTGACGTCACCCTGCCAGCGGAAAAGCTCAGGGAATCCTTACAGTGCCACAACAGAGGGATGCCGGTGAGCAGTGCTCCCCTGCACATCGTCCTCCCGCTTCGCTGCAGCGGCACCGGTACTCATGGCCTCCCTTGCTGTTGGCTACCTGTGGGTCTTGTACTGCAGGACTTGTCTGTGGTTCCCTGGCGTTTCCCCGGCATAGGACACTGAAGGGGCGATGTCACCCCGCCAGCAGGAGACACCAAGGAACCCCTGCAGTACCACATTCAGAGTTTAATTCCGGCTCAGAGAAAACAGGTGTCATATTTAAGCTGTGTGAACTTAGCCTACGTCAGCAGATAAACATTGATATGCCTCTATGACTTATCAAAAGTTACCTGAAAGCTAAATACAGGGCAGGAAATGCAACAGGTGGCATAGCGGCGGAACAGGAGCGCAGCATGATGGAGCCGATCACATACTCATCAGCTCCCTAAGCACTGCATGATGCCACTGAAAACCACATGTGGAAAAACTAGGTGGGGCAATGGCTTGAAAACCCACTTAGCTCCTTTTACATTTGCATGTAGTTTTATCAACACAATGTATCAACTTTTGAGTGATTTTGATCCCACCCTCTGTTTGACCCTGTGTGTGACCTATTCTTTGGATGTTCAGCTTCACTTTAGTCATAAGAGCAGGCAGAGAAACACATCCTCGTACAAGTGTGATCACTAAATGTGAAGGTCGGTATTGATTTCCTATGTATGGCATATTTCTATGCAGGAAGGTCTGATCTGCTGTGTGTAATCTGTGCATGAGTGTGTGTATGGATCTGCTGGTCAGTGTGTGCAGATATGGATGGCAGCAGGAGAATGGATGCAGAGAGCTGTGTGTTACAAAATTTAATCCCACTTTAAGCACATAAGTGCACAATAGGAAAATGTGCCAAGTAGCTGCAAACCAGTCCTTTACTTCAAGCCTCCCCATTACGTTATTTGTGTTGGCCAATTTATTCATATATAGGATATTAGTCATTCACACGAGTGTTGAATGCTTCACTGAAATGCTGAGAACTGGCAGCAGAGCTGGGCTAGTGACCACATGACCAGCCTAGTCGTGCTATTAGATAGCTGGCATGCGCCCAGTTCCGGGCGCTGCAGCACCCAGACGGCACCTCGGAGTGGAGCGCCACTGGTGTCATTATTCTGTGTGTCTGCAGGACAATACAGGCCTGCTGACAGCTGCATAGGGTAGCATTAGGTGGAAGATTCCCTTTAAGCACACCAACATATATAAATCCCAAAAAAAAAGAAGCATGATGCCCATTAAAGAGGCACTCACAGACCACTAAAGAGGCATTCCCAGACTGATGGGTGTGCAGAGGCATGCCGTCTGAGGCAGCTAATTATCTTATCTGTCTCCTCCTCCAGCTTCTGTGTTTAGATGGCGGACATCATCCAGTATACTTGAGGAACTCCCCTGCTGTGGCCCTGTTCTCTTCCATGCAGGCTCATGTGCAGATTGCAAGTACACGAGAGTGTGCCAGATGTCAGCGATCCAACCACCTCCAGCTCATGAACCAGAGGAGAAGGGGCCAGAGAAATGAAACTGCATTGAAAATTATTAATTCTCTGAGGGGCAGACGACAGGCAGGGCTCTGAACATCAGTGAATGACGACAAGAATAAGGCTGCTAGCAGCATTTTCTCCCCACTACTTTCCCACCCAGTCTTACGATGACATGATGGGACGGTGAAGTAGTGGGGAAACAAAAAATTGTAATGATAGTCCGATTCAAAGTGAATGGGACCGTCACCTCATCTTTTTTTCTTTCTTGCCATGATGGCAGTCATTGATGGGGAAAAATTGTGAGCATGGACACAGCCTTAAAGAGTACCTGAACCTTTACTCTGCATTCTGTCATGCTGTGGCTGATGCCCACAGCATGACAGAAAACGGTGTGCAGCTGCAGCTGTGCTCCAGGCCTCCTGCAGCCCGCAGTGCTGCTGCAAATGCAACGTCCCCCCTCCTACCGCCACCAGAGCCAGGAATCGCTTGACTGATCTGGCAAAATGCTAAATGAGTCAAGGTCCTTGCGCCGGGGGCAGGCCAGGAGTGGCTGCGATGCGGTCACTTCCTGGAATGAAGGCCACGCCCCCTGCAACATCACATGATGCAGCAGACTGCTGCGTCACGTGACGTTGGCTCTTGGCCCATTCAATGGCTGTGGGTGGGTGGGCTTCAGCGGCAGTGGCGTTATGCCTAATGACCTGGTTCATCACCAGATCATTGAAGGTTTCCACTCACCAGATTCGGCAGGGGTAGGGGGGCCCCCGGCCGGTGCAGCGGCATTGGTGGACAGATGTCCCGCCGCACTGCCGCACATACCTTACTGTCATGCTGTGGCCAGCAGCCACAGCATGACAGAATTAAAAAAAAAAAATAAAAAAAAGGTTCCGGTACCCTTTAAACAAAATCTATTTTTTGATGACAGTTCAACTTTACAATGAAATTCCAACCAAAACACTGAGATGTCCATGGTGTATTGGCAATTAAGTAGGATCACTTTCCATGTTACATGCAGTAATGTTTATTTGAAACTATTATTATTTATTTCTATAGCGCCATTAATTCCATGGTGCTGTACATGAGAAGGGGGGTTACATACAAAGTTATAGATATCGTTAACAGTAAACAGATTTACAATGACAGACTGGTACAGAGGGGAGAGGACCCTGTCCTTGCGGACTTACATTCTACGGGATAGTGGGGAAGAGACAGAAGGTCAGGGGTGCAGCAGCTCTGGTGGTGGTGAGGCGGCAGCGGTGGTGAGGAGGCAGAATGGTAATTGCAGGCTGTAAGCTTTCCTGAAAAGATGGGTTTTCAGGTTCTGTTTGAAGGATCCGAGGGTGGTGGATTCTGGAAATATTTTTGAGTTGCAGGCGACAGGAGGTGGCAAGAGATTGGACGTGCGGTTTGAAGGACAGGGCAGAGTCGAGAGTTACTCCAAGGCAGCAGATTTCAGATGTGGGAGAGAGCGTGATGCAGTTTACCATAATAGATAGATCGGGTAGGGAAGATACATGAGATGGAGGAAAGATAATGAGTTCAGTTTTGTCTACGTTGAGTTTTAGGAAGCGAGAGGTGAAAAATGAGGATATGGCTGATAGACACTCTGGGATTCTGGACAGCAGAAAGGTGACATCTGGGCCAGAGAGGTAGATCTGAATGTCATCTGCATACAGGTGGTACTGGAAGCCATGGGACTTTATGAGTTATCCTAGGCCAAGAGTATAGATAGAAAAAAGTAGGGGCCCCAGGACAGAGCCTTGGGGGACTCCAACAGAGAGGGGGCGGCATGAGGAGGTATTGTGGGAGTGGGAGACGTTGAATGTGCGGTCAGAAAGGTATGAGAAAATCCAGGATAGGGCGAGGTCTTTGATGCCAAAGGAAGAAAGAATCTATAGCAGGAGGCAGTGGTCAACTGTGTCAAAGGCAGAGGACAGGTCAAGAAGGAGGAGGATGGAGAATTGTCCGTTAGCTTTGGCTGTTAGTAAGTCATTAGTAATTTTGGTCAGGGCAGTTTCAGTGGAGTGGTGGGGGGTGGAAGCCAGATTGCATGATGTCAAGGAGGGAGATAGATGAGCGGTGGGAGGAAAGTTGAGCATGGACATGCTATTCAAGGAGTTTGGAAGCAAATGGGAGCAGTGATATGGGGCGATAGCTGTGCATAGCAGTTGGGTCAAGGTTTGATTTTTTGAGGATGGGTGTTATGGTGGCATGTTTGAAGGCAGAGGGGAAGGTACCAGAAGTTAGGGATAGGTTGAAGAGATGGGTTAGGGCTGGAATGATCATGTTAGTGAGGTTGGGGAGCAGATGGGAAGGGATGGGGTCAAGTGCACAGGTGGTGAGGCGTGATGTGGAAAGGAGATGAGTAAGCTCTCCTTCAGTGATGTTGGAGAGGGAGGTTATTAGGGAGGGGCAGAGGTCTGGTATGTGGAGTGGTTGGGGTGGTGGAACTGTGAAGGTTTGCCTTATTTGGTCAATCTTGTTTTTGAAGTAGGTGGCAAAGTCCTCAGCAGAGATATGGGGAGTTGGAGGTGGCAGTGGTGTGCGGAGGAGAGAGTCGAATGTGCTGAACAGTTGTTTTGGGTTGTGGGATAGTGAAGATACAAGGCTTGTTAAATAGGTCTGTTTAACAGAGGTGATGGCTGATTTAAAGGCAAGTGTAGCTTGTTTGAAAGCAGTGAAGTCGTCTGGCAGGCGTGTTTTCTTCCAATGCCACTCTGCGACCCTGGATGCTTGTCGAAGTTTTTTGGTGAGGTTGTTGTGCCAGGGTTGCCTATTGGTTTGTCGCACTTTAACATGCATGAGAGGAGCGACTGAGTCTATGGCTGATGTGAGGGTGGCATAACACTAACTAGACATATACCTTTTAATATCTTATTAGTGACAAGAAAAAAACATACTAGCTTATCCATTTAATTGTTTTCCTATTTTTGTTTTTAGATGCCACGAAAACCCTCTATTGATAGTCAGACATTAAAAAACACATTAAAATCTTATACTGGCATTTTCAATGCTAATGGAGAGTTAAAGTCAGCCTCTGATCCTATCTGGAGGGAAGTATGTTCTCACCCCTCCTTGCAGAAATATAGCTCCTTGATGGAAGAATCAGAAACTTCCCAGGCTATATTTAAACCCAAACAGATACATGACTATGTATTTCAAAATAGGTATGATCTGCAGACGTTCTTACGTATGGAACATAACATCTTGCCTCAATCAAAAGATACAGAAATTAAGGAGTTGTGGCCTGACACAAGCACATCTGATGAAAACTCTTCAGAGGAACACTCTTCAGAGGGTGGCTTTGTGCGCACACAGGGACGAGAACCAACACTTCTATGGCATGTATTAATCCCTTATGACCAATACTTAGAGATCAAGCCCAAAACAGTGTTCTATAATGAGGGTGACAGCAAAAAGAGGCGCAGGGTGCTCAAAAAACACGCATGGACTTCTATTATAACAGAGGTTCTTTATAAACAGCATGGACTCCCATGTGCCTTCTCCTTTAGGAGGAACAAAGTTCGTATGGGTGAAGACAAAGCAAGAAAGTTCTTAACTGCAAATGGGCATTGCACAGAGTGCAAAGCAGCAGTGTATATTTCTGCAGAAGAGGAACCTAATCTGGGAAACCCTTTAATTCTTCATGTTCGAGCCCCTGACACAAGACCCATACCACACTCCAAAAAAAATCAGTTGACAGGTGAGAAGAGAAGGAAACTTGGAGAAGAAATGTTAAAAACTTTACCCTCCAATTGGAGACGAGAAACAATTGATTCCGAAATAGCATTTGGAGAAAAGGAACCACCAACCATACCATCACTAAGAATTTGTCAAGATGCTAGGCAAGAAGCTATGGATAGGATGTTTGGTACACCAAAGTTGAAAGATCCAGTTTTATCACTGTCTCAGATGAAGAGTACTCATAAGTATGCAGGAGATATTCATACTATCTCATATGATGGTTTTGTTCATTATTGGTCAAAGGAACAAATATATATTTTTAAGAAGTATTGTTCAAAGCATTGCTTCCCTCGCATTCAAGTAGATGCCACAGGGAGTTTGGTATTAAAAATAAAACGAGAAAATAAATTGTCTGCTCATATTTTTTTATATGAGATTGTTATTAACTTTGAGAATACACAAATGAGTGTATCTCAAATGTTGAGTGAAACTCAAGATACTCCAACTATAATTTTTTGGCTGGAAAAATGGATAAAGGATGTGCAGAAATTGCCAAAAGAATGTGTCTGTGACTTTTCTCATGCATTACTTGGTGCATTGTCACGCGCTCTAAATGACTGTAGCCTTAACACATACTTGAGGACTTGCTTGTTCCTCCTACTTGGCAATAAAAGTGAAAAACCGAAATGCTATATACGAGGAGATGTTGCCCACCTGATTAAAACTGTATGTCGGTGGAAGTGCTTTCCAAAAAATGCAAAACTTGTGAGGAAGTTCTATATACGATGTGTTGGACTTCTGGTCAAGTGTGAATCATTTGACATTCTTAAACAGCTTGTTCTCAGTACCTTTATTCTTTGTGTATCTGAGACAACAGGTAACATCAGTGATCGTGAAACATCAAAATATAAAACATCAAAGGCATACCTTTGCCATTGCATTGAGACTGGGAATTTGAGAATTATTGATGAGTATCTGGAGAATTGTCAGGAGACTGAAATACTCAGTGATGAAAATGAAAAGAACTATAGTGAGCCACTGTCAGGATGGCTAAATGACATTGTGCAAGAAGCAGAAACTGCAAGTCTAGAACAAGGGGAACAGCCAAACCCTTACTTCTGTCCAGATTTTTCTCATAAACTAGTTCACCTTCTGAAGTATTTTCCTATTTGGACATCTGTGATGCAACCAGTTTTTAAATCACCAAATAAAACAGCCTCTTCTGCATCAGTTGAGGGATATTTTGGCCTTTTGAAGAACTCCATTCTTCAGCATATTCAAACTCCAATGCGAGTTGACAAATTTGTTGCATTGCATTTAAGTGCTCTGTGTGGGCGCTCAAAAATGGCAGCTGCTGTATATGTCACAGAAAGTAACAGTTTAGTAACATTGCAAAAGGAAGAGGTCATCGATGAATCTGCCATAGACAAACATGGGCAGCAGGAAAAAAGTAATGAAAAAGAAGTTGTTAGTGAACACATAAAGAAACTGACAGACACTCTCCTGCCTCTTCAACAATTTATGAAAGAAACAAGTGTTTTAGAAAGTAGGAACACGGAACAGAGTGTGGTAGAGCTTAGGGAAGAAGAATGTTGGCGGGGTAAAACCAACTCTCAATTGAAAATTGTACATACTCCCATAGCACAAAATGAAGGTGATAACAAATCGTTGAAGTCCAAGGATTTACTTTCCCCACTGAACATACCTTTCAAGAAGAGACCAACATATTTAGCGCTGTATCCAAATATATGTCAAATAATTGATGATCCTTGTTCACGAAAACTTTTAGGTATCCTGCGCAATGGGAATCTCTTGAACACCATTAATATAAATAATAACGTGTATAAGGTCAATAATACTTGCCCATTTGACTCTTTGCTTCATAGTTTGTCAACCATGTTTGTTGATTATGACTCATACAGAAACTTCATAACTAACTCAGAAAACCCATTTTTGGGTGTTGTTAAGTATTTTGTTGAATTTGGGGCAAATCAAAACATGTACAGAAAGAGAGCTCAGTTGATACAGGAAAATTACACAAGCCACACACTTCTAGGTGGAATTACGAGTTTGGATGCAGAAGATTACATTGGCCATACAGTAGAATTGTTTTTAAAAGACATCCCCAGTTCAACAGAAATATCTACATGTCAAAATGTCACATGTAAAAACAACAAAGAACGATGCAATATCTTTTGGCCAATCAACACTAATGATGTAAAACATGGTTTTGAGCGTGCTATGCAAATTTCATCTAAGGTCATTAATAAACCATGTACACCCAACTGCAGCCAACGTACTACGATTATCTACAAACCAGGACCACATCTTATAATAGAGCCACGTGTTGGTTTACCGAGAAAGCAACGAATCTCTGAATTCCCCACTCAAGTGATCATATCAGATATACGTTATACATTAGGAGCCATTATAATGCATGTTCAAGGAAACCACTACATTTCATATTGTAGAAGAAAGGACAGTTGTTGGGAAGTTTACGACGACATGAGCTACTCTGTAAAAACGGTAGACCCACATAAACTATGTGGAAATGCAGAAGTTGTAATATATGTTAAAATGTAGCTTTTCCTGTTTACAGGTATAACAAATGAGTAAAGACAATCGCTCTTTAAAGAGTAGCTAAACTTTTAAGCAAGTTTACCTCTATTGTCTCCTCGGGCCTTGTTGTTATGACATTACTTAGTCCTGCAGCAGTACAGCGCTCCTGACCGCTGCATCGCACTCTGTCTCCCCAATGTCCACCAGATATTTCCTCTTGCTGGTGACTACATATGGAGTCACCCAAGATTGCACCAGAACTGATCAGAGCCTTCCATTCCTTATTGCGAATCAGATTTCACAGGAAAAGGAAGCCTCCGATTGGGGCTGATGCCATCTTGGGTGACTACACATGTAGACACTTGCCAGAGAAAATATTGGGTGGATGTCAGGGAGACAGAGCAGGTGTGAATGGCAAGAACCATGGCTGATACCACAGTGTAGGAACACAAAACTGGCAGGACTAAGGTAAGTTAGAATGAGGGTGGGGAAGCCAATTGATTTAAACTGGTTTGAAAGTTTAGCTATTCTTTAAAACACTTCTTGTAAAGCTAAGGCTGGGGGTCAGGGGGGTTTCATTCAGCTCCTCTGTCAAAAATAAGAGGCTGAATACAACAAAACAAAGACTTTTGCTTCCCCGATAACTTGAATAAGGATACAAGCCTTCTGAACTGCTCGTACTAGAAATGTTAAGGCTGCTTTAAAATAGGGGGGTAAAAAAAAGGCCTGCATGTAGGAAGAAAAAAAAGTGCTAATATTTTGAGCACTAGCAGTTCAGTAAGTTACTGTCCCCATTCCAGCAAACAGGGAAGCAAACTATTATATTTGGTTCTGTCCAGCCTCTCCTTTGGACAGAGAAGCTGAATATAACTATACGATGTCCTTGTGAACTCAGCCTACGCTAAGTGCATTTACAGACCATTTTCATATACTGTGACTGAAACCAAACTAGATTTCAAAATTAGTTATATGTCAAAAGCAATAAGTAAAAAAAAAAAAAAAAAAAAGAGGACTATCTGTTAATTCTCAAAGAGTAACTAAACTTTTCTATTTCATAAGTGGGCAGGGAGGGGGCATATATATTTACTTCTATATAGATGCAGGGTCTACAGATTCTGAAAGTGCCCCCAAGTTACACCGCCAACCATCCTCCGGATTTTTATTTCTTCAGCCGACTGGCTTAATCAGCCTGACTGACAAAAGGGAGAAAAGGGGAGAGCAATGTGACCGTGGTCCTAATTGGCTGGTTGCTGTTAGAGCTAGCAGCCAGCCAATCAGGAGTTTGGCCACAGTGCTAGCCATGCCCGTGATATCATGCAGATCATGGAAGAAAAGGAAATCTAGTGGACAGCTGTGGAAATTGTAAGGGGAAATTTGAAGGCACTTACAAGAGTCTTTAGACTCTGCATATAAATACAGTACAGGTTAGTATGCAAATCTCAGTGGCTTTCACTGCCACACTGTACCAACCAAGAAGAAACAAAAAAAATGTAAATTTGCATGGATTTCTACAGACAATACATGTAATACAAGTAATAACCCTCACATACCCCCATGTTAAGCAATAATGCCCCCAAAGTCAGTAATGTTGCCTTCGTTTTGCTCTCCTGTGTGTCCTGAGTCCCACTCCTCACCACCTGCTGCACAGCAATATGGCTTACATGGCAGCAGGAGCGAGTGGCTGCATGGAGCTCATCACCTACAGGAGGGTTGCTGCTGTCTGAGCTGATCCGACATCTGCAGTCTGGGTCCGGACGCTTAGGAGGCAGTGACACACAGCAGCGCTTGCCAAGCTCCTCACAGGCTGAGCACAGCTACAGCCTCTACTAGGAGCTAAGCCGGCCTCGGAGGAGCGCTCTGACCACCACGCACTTCTTTCTATCCAAAGACTGCTCCTCCATTCCTAAGTAGGGTTTTTGTATGAGTGGAGAAAAACTATAAGGGAAATGGAGATAAATTTATTCAAATATGTTTAATCATAGAATACCAATAATAATTTACAATACATATTCACGAAAGATATAGGCTGTATCTAAAGAATAGAAGGACTGAAAATTCCCATGAGTGCCAAATAACTCAAACAAAGGAAAGAAGAAGAAGAACAGTAACGCCCCGGTGTTGGGGTGATAGTGTTCTTTCTTTTGTTTGAGTTACTTTGCACTCATGGGAATTTTCAGTCCTTCTCTTCTTTAGATACAGCCTACATCTTTCGTGAATATGTATTGTAAATTATTATTGGTATTCTATGAGATTAAACATTTGAATAAAATTATATCTAGTCACATTAGTAATTTTCTTTGTTTTTTGTATAATTCAAACACCGATAACTCAGGAACTTCATCTAGATGTTAAAATGTACATGTTATATTTATATTACAGGGATTTACAGTCCTAAACTTTCAGGTTTTCACTGTTTAAATATCTATTTCTGTAAGGTATTACTTTTACTTGTGTTTTTGTACTAATAAGATTTATTTTTTTGATAATTAAATTGATTAAAAATGAGACCACATGAGGAGTTTTTGTTTAGTCTATGTACAGGCTTTTTTAACCCCTTGACGACCGCCCATTGACTTTTGCCAACGGGGCTAGCCGGGCCTTATTCATCCGCCATAGAGTTTTCACGTCGGGCGGGGAATGGCAGCCCCAGCTAGCCCCATCGGCAATCGCGGGATCCCAGCTGTCCTACTGTCAGCTGGGATCCCAACCCCCAAAAATTAAATATTTTAATATTTATTCCACACGGTAAACACCATAAAAAATAAAAAAAGCCATAATTTCTATTTTTTTCACTGTTTGAGTCACAAAAAAGGCATAAAACGCGATTAAAAAATCGGATATACTCCAAAATGGTCCGAATAAGAACTACAACTCTTCCCGCAAAAAATGAGGCATCCCACAGCTCTGTAGTCAGACAAATAAAAGCGCTACGGGGCTGCGCATGCGGCGAGACCAAATCCTCTCCAATTATTTAAAAAAAAACATTTTACTTTTTAAAAGTAGTAAAAAGAAAAAAAATTACATAAATTTGGTTTCGGTGTGTCCGACCTGACACGGAGAATAAAGATATTCTGCTATTTTTACCGCACTGGAAACTAACTAAAAATAAAACTCAAAAAACATTAGCGTAATTAATTTTTTTTTAAATTTTGCCTCTCCTAAAAAATAAATAAAAGTTATACAAAACATTATATGCACTCCAAAGTGGTGCCAAGGAAAAATACAACTTGCTAGCTATGCAAAAAACAAGCCACCTGTACTTTGAAATTTGCCGATTTTTAAATGGATTCTGATAGATATTCGTTAGATCCGTTTGAGCAGCGGCGACTTTGACGGGGGCCAGTTGTGGGCAGCATCAGGACTTCACTGGCGATGTGTCATGGCGAGGAAGGGGGACAGTGTGCTGCGATGATTGCGAAGAGGCGAGCCTGTAGGCATCATGGGGGACGAGAATGACTGACTCGCTGACCGAACTTTCAGATTGTCCCACTCACTCACCACCTCCTCACTTCACTCTCTCTCTGTTGGTCTCCCCCAATTGGACCCCTCCTCTTCTCCATCTACACCTCAGGACCGCTGCTAAAACGGATCTAACGAATATCTATCAGAATCCATCCAAAAAACGGCAAATTTCAAATTAGGGGGGGCTAACCCGTACCTAACCCCCACCTGACACCCCCAATATCTCGGGAACGAATGGAGATCTAACGTTAATTTTTGCTGATCAAACCGGATCTAACGAATATCTATCAGAATCCATCCAAAAAACGGCAAATTTCAAATTAGGGGGGCTAACCCGTACCTAACGCCCCACCTGACACCCCCAATATCTCGGGAACGAAAGGAGATCTAACGTTAATTTTTGCTAATCAAACCAGATCTAACGAATATCTATCAGAATCCATCCAAAAAACGGCAAATTTCAAATTAGGGGGGCTAACCCGTACCTAACCCCCCACATGACACCCCCAAAATCTCGGGAACGAATGGAGATCTAACGTTAATTTTTGCTGATCAAACCGGATCTAACGAATATCTATCAGAATCCATCCAAAAAACGGCAAATTTCAAATTAGGGGGGGCTAACCCGTACCTAACCCCCCACCTGACACCCCCAATATCTCGGGAACGAAAGGAGATCTAACGTTAATTTTTGCTGATCAAACCGGATCTAATGAATATCTATCAGAATCCATCCAAAAAATGGCAAATTTCAAATTAGGGGGGGCTAACCCGTACCTAACCCCCCACCTGACACCCCCAATATCTCGGGAACGAAAGGAGAACTAACGTTAATTTTTGCTGATCAAACCGGATCTAACGAATATCTATCGAATCCATCCATAAAACGGCAAATTTCAAATTAGGGGGGGCTAACCCGTACCTAACCCCCCACCTGACACCCCCAATATCTCGGGAACGAAAGGAGATCTAACGTTAATTTTTGCTGATCAAACCGGATCTAACGAATATCTATCAGAATCCATCCAAAAAATGGCAAATTTCAAATTAGGGGGGGCTAACTCGTACCTAACCCCCCACCTGACACCCCCAATATTTCGGGAACGAAAGGAGATCTAACGTTAATTTTTGCTGATCAAACCGGATCTAACGAATATCTATCAGAATCCATCCAAAAAATGACAAATTTCAAATTAGGGGGGGCTAACCCGTACCTAACGCTCCACCTGACACCCCCAATTTCTCGGGAACAAAAGGAGATCTAACGTTAATTTTTGCTGATCAAACCGGATCTAACGAATATCTATCAGAATCCATCCAAAAAACGGCAAATTTCAAATTAGGGGGGGCTAACCCGTACCTAACCCCCCCCTGACACCCCCAATATTTCGGGAACGAAAGGAGATCTAACGTTATTTTTTGCTGATCAAACCGGATCTAACGAATATCTATCAGAATCCATCCAAAAAACGGCAAATTTCAAATTAGGGGGGCTAACCCGTACCTAACCCCCCACCTGACACCCCCAATATTTCGGGAACGAAAGGAGATCTAACGTTAATTTTTGCTGATCAAACCGGATCTAACAAATATCTATCAGAATCCATCCAAAAAACGGCAAATTTCAAATTAGGGGGGGCTAACCCGTACCTAACCCCCCACCTGACACCCCCAATATTTCGGGAACGAAAGGAAATCTAACGTTAATTTTTGCTGATCAAACCGGATCTAACGAATATCTATCAGAATCCATCCAAAAAATGACAAATTTCAAATTAGGGGGGGCTAACCCGTACCTAACGCTCCACCTGACACCCCCAATATCTCGGGAACGAAAGGAGATCTAACGTTAATTTTTGCTGATCAAACCGGATCTAACGAATATCTATCAGAATCCATCCAAAAAACGGCAAATTTCAAATTAGGGGGGCTAACCCGTACCTAACCCCCCACCTGACACCCCCAATATTTCGGGAACGAAAGGAGATCTAACGTTAATTTTTGCTGATCAAACCGGATCTAACGAATATCTATCAGAATCCATCCAAAAAATGACAAATTTCAAATTAGGGGGGCTAACCCGTACCTAACCCCCCACCTGACACCCCCAATATCTCGGGAACGAAAGGAGATCTAACGTTAATTTTTGCTGATCAAACCGGATCTAACGAATATCTATCAGAATCCATCCAAAAAACGGCAAATTTCAAATTAGGGGGCTAACCCGTACCTAACCCCCCACCTGACACCCCCAATATTTCGGGAACGAAAGGAGATCTAACGTTAATTTTTGCTGATCAAACCGGATCTAACGTATATATATCAGAATCCATCCAAAAAACGGCAAATTTCAAATTAGGGGGGGCTAACCCGTACCTAACCCCCCACCTGACACCCCCAATATCTCGGGAACGAAAGGAGATCTAACGTTAATTTTTGCTGATCAAACCGGATCTAACGAATATCTATCAGAATCCATCCAAAAAACGGCAAATTTCAAATTAAGGGGGGCTAACCCGTACCTAACCCCCCACCTGACACCCCCAATATCTCGGGAACGAAAGGAGATCTAACGTTAATTTTTGCTGATCAAACCGGATCTAACGAATATCTATCAGAATCCATCCAAAAAACGGCAAATTTCAAATTAGGGGGGGCTAACGCGTACCTAACCCCCCACCTGACACCCCCAATATCTCGGGAACGAAAGGAGATCTAACGTTAATTTTTGCTGATCAAACCGGATCTAACGAATATCTATCAGAATCCATCCAAAAAATGAAAAATTTCAAATTAGGGGGGGCTAACCCGTACCTAACGCTCCACCTGACACCCCCAATATCTCGGGAACGAAAGGAGATCTAACGTTAATTTTTGCTGATCAAACCGGATCTAACGAATATCTATCAGAATCCATCCAAAAAACGGCAAATTTCAAATTAGGGGGGCTAACCCGTACCTAACCCCCCACCTGACACCCCCAATATTTCGGGAACGAAAGGAGATCTAACGTTAATTTTTGCTGATCAAACCGGATCTAATGAATATCTATCAGAATCCATCCAAAAAACGGCAAATTTCAAATTAGGGGGGGCTAACCCGTACCTAACCCCCCACCTGACACCCCCAATATCTCGGGAACGAAAGGAGATCTAACGTTAATTTTTGCTGATCAAACCGGATCTAACGAATATCTATCAGAATCCATCCAAAAAATGGCAAATTTCAAATTAAGGGGGGCTAACCCGTACCTAACCCCCCACCTGACACCCCCAATATCTCGGGAACGAAAGGAGATCTAACGTTAATTTTTGCTGATCAAACCGGATCTAACGAATATCTATCAGAATCCATCCAAAAAACGGCAAATTTCAAATTAGGGGGGGCTAACCCGTACCTAACGCCCCACCTGACACCCCCAATATCTCGGGAACGAAAGGAGATCTAACGTTAATTTTTGCTGATCAAACCAGATCTAACAAATATCTATCAGAATCCATCCAAAAAACGGCAAATTTCAATTTAGGGGGGGCTAACCCGTACCTAACCCCCCACCTGACACCCCCAATATCTCGGGAACGAAAGGAGATCTAACGTTAATTTTTGCTGATCAAACCGGATCTAATGAATATCTATCAGAATCCATCCAAAAAATGGCAAATTTCAAATTAGGGGGGGCTAACCCGTACCTAACCCCCCACCTGACACCCCCAATATCTCGGGAACGAAAGGAGATCTAACGTTAATTTTTGCTGATCAAACCGGATCTAACGAATATCTATCAGAATCCATCCATAAAACGGCAAATTTCAAATTAGGGGGGGTAACCCGTACCTAACCCCCCCTGACACCCCCAATATCTCGGGAACGAAAGGAGATCTAACGTTAATTTTTGCTGATCAAACCGGATCTAACGAATATCTATCAGAATCCATCCAAAAAACGGCAAATTTCAAATTAGGGGGGGCTAACCCGTACCTAACCCCCCACCTGACACCCCCAATATTTCGGGAATGAAAGGAGATCTAACGTTAATTTTTGCTGATCAAACCGGATCTAACGAATATCTATCAGAATCCATCCAAAAAATGACAAATTTCAAATTAGGGGGGGCTAACCCGTACCTAACCCCCCACCTGACACCCCCAATATCTCGGGAACGAAAGGAGATCTAACGTTAATTTTTGCTGATCAAACCGGATCTAACGAATATCTATCAGAATCCATCCAAAAAACGACAAATTTCAAATTAGGGGGGGCTAATCCGTACCTAACCCCCCACCTGACACCCCCAATATCTCGGGAACGAAAGGAGATCTAACGTTAATTTTTGCTGATCAAACCGGATCTAACAAATATCTATCAGAATCCATCCAAAAAACGGCAAATTTCAAATTAGGGGGGGCTAACCCGTACCTAACCCCCCACCTGACACCCCCAATATCTCGGGAACGAAAGGAGATCTAACGTTAATTTTTGCTGATCAAACCGGATGTAACGAATATCTATCAGAATCCATCCAAAAAACGGCAAATTTCAAATTAAGGGGGGCTAACCCGTACCTAACCCCCCACCTGACACCCCCAATATCTCGGGAACGAAAGGAGATCTAACGTTAATTTTTGCTGATCAAACCGGATCTAACGAATATCTATCAGAATCCATTCAAAAAACGGCAAATTTCAAATTAGGGGGGGCTAACCCGTACCTAACGCCCCACCTGACACCCCCAATATCTCGGGAACGAAAGGAGATCTAACGTTAATTTTTGCTGATCAAACCGGATCTAATGAATATCTATCAGAATCCATCCAAAAAACGGCAAATTTCAAATTAGGGGGGCTAACCCGTACCTAACCCCCCACCTGACACCCCCAATATCTCGGTAACGAATGGAGATCTAACGTTAATTTTTGCTGATCAAACCGGATCTAACGAATATCTATCAGAATCCATCCAAAAAACGGCAAATTTCAAATTAGGGGGGGCTAACCCGTACCTAACCCCCCACCTGACACCCCCAATATCTCGGGAACGAAAGGAGATCTAACGTTAATTTTTGCTGATCAAACCGGATCTAACGAATATCTATCAGAATCCATCCAAAAAACGGCAAATTTCAAATTAGGGGGGCTAACCCGTACCTAACCCCCCACCTGACACCCCCAATATCTCGGGAATGAAAGGAGATCTAACGTTAATTTTTGCTGATCAAACCGGATCTAACGAATATCTATCAGAATCCATCCAAAAAACGGCAAATTTCAAATTAGGGGGGCTAACCCGTACCTAACCCCCCACCTGACACCCCCAATATCTCGGGAACGAAAGGAGATCTAACGTTAATTTTTGCTGATCAAACCGGATCTAACGAATATCTATCAGAATCCATCCAAAAAACGGCAAATTTCAAATTAGGGGGGCTAACCCGTACCTAACCCCCCACCTGACACCCCCAATATCTCGGGAACGAAAGGAGATCTAACGTTAATTTTTGCTGATCAAACCGGATCTAACGAATATCTATCAGAATCCATCCAAAAAACGGCAAATTTCAAATTAGGGGGGCTAACCCCCCACCTGACACCCCCAATATCTCGGAAACGAAAGGAGATATAACGCTAATTTTTGCTGATCAAACCGGATCTAACGAATATCTATCAGAATCCATCCAAAAAACGGCAAATTTCATAGTTGGGGGGGCTAGCTACGAGTTAGCCCCCCCTGGAAAAGATCGTAAATATCTCATTTTGTAGGGGTGATCTAACGTTAGTTTTGGTTGATCAAACCGGATCTAACAAAGATCTAACGAATGTAGTCATTTTTTACCCAAATTCTCACTAAGGGGGGGCTAACCCGGGAGTGGTAGTCGGGGGATTGTATATGTATGATGATGAGAGGCAGCACTTCATGTTAGTGCACTGTATACTGACTCTGCTGTGTGCTGATTATCCCCCCTTCCCAGTTATGGAGTCTGATGATCTGTATGTGACCTCATCTCTGTTACATACTTTGATGCTGGGTGTACAGATCCAGTGTAACCAGGTTACTCGCTATATGTGGTATCTGTGTAAAGGCTCTAATCCTGTGCTGTATACTTCACCTGTACCACAGGTCTGTATACATGATATCACTCCTCACTCTGCTATATACGGATCATGCTGTGTATAGACATCCTGTGTCTCCAGGTCATTTTCCTGGCTGTACATATAACCTGGACATGACTTCCAGCTTAGTGCTTGATTTCTGTAGCTATTGCTGCCTTTAGTCCTCTTATGTTACATGCTGGCCTGCCGGACATATCCATCCTGTATATATTGTCTCCCTCGTATGTTGCATGATCAGAGTATACCCACCAAGAGCTTATTTTATATTACCTAAGATGGTGGATAGCACAGGCCTGAATGGTTTATGTTTTATCATGTGTAAAATAAATAATCGTGGAGTAACTCGGCACATTTGAGTGTGCACTAATAACTCAGCACATGGCGGGCAGTGAGTGGGCACTCCTAGTGTGAGGCTGCACATTGCTCTGGAGGACACAGCATGGGCCCAGTTTTCAGCCCTGTCTCTTGTCTGTTGTATGTAGTAGAGTGACTGGCTGGGATACAGAACTTGCAGTTTTCTGCTCACACACCTATGGCTGCAGGCAGCTTATATTAGACCTACATGTTTCTTACCATTTATGCACAGCTGGTGATTAGAGTCTGTCTGTTGCTGTAGAGGAGCAGGCGGCTTCTCATTTATTGTTACAGCATATAACACAGCATTGCCCATCTCTGCCTATTCCTGGACCTTACGATGGGATATTTTCCATTATTAACCTGTTGTATACCTTGGTTGTAAACCTGCATGATTTTCACCCTCACTTATCCCACATTTTGTGCGGTTGGAGGGGTCCTTGAAGTTGGTTAAATATGGTCTGGGGATCCATTGGGATATGGCTTCCTCCTTTTGGAATTCAATATGGTTCTGATCTGGTGAAAGGTGGAGGGGAGTTTTGGCAAGGGTTTGTCGGATCCCCAAGAAATTCGAGTGAACATTGGAACCCTTGTGGTTATGGTGCTCCCGAGCTGGTGGGGTAATGGCTGGGAGTAATTGTTGGTACATTTTATGTTCACTTTATGTTTGGTAATCACCAGATTTTTGGGAGCTTCAAGGACTCCCCCCAGCGTGTTAACGTTATTTATGCTTTGATGTTTATTTTATGTTTATTTTAATAAGGACATGAATTTAAAATTAAAAAAAAAAAAAAAAAACAGTTATTTGTTTTCCTTTTAGTGGGTCCTTGGAAGTTATTTATAAATTTGTCAGTAGGGGTAACCATATTAAGTATGGACCTCTGGGGTGGGGTTCTTGGAGTTGACGCTGAATCAGCGAAAAGGAATTGGAAGTTAAAATTCTGGATCTGGCTTTTTGGTTACGGCTCTGGACGGGTAACTCTGGACGGGGTGTTACCCGGGAGCTTTTGGATCTGGCTTTTTGGTTATGGCTCTGGACGGGTAACTCTGGACGGGGTGTTACCCGGGAGCTTTTGGATCTGGCTTTTGGTTACGGCTCTGGATGGGTAACACTGGACGGGGTGTTACCCGGGAGCTTTTGGTGGTTGGACTTCCCGGAACGGGATGTTTGGTGCCCTCGAGCTGGTGGTTTACGGCTGAGGGTAACGTGGATTTTTTAAGTTCTTGTGTTTTTTGCCAAATATTTAGCCAGAATTTTTGGGGCTCCAAGAACCCTTCCCTCATGTCGTATAAGATTGTGTATTTAATACTTATTGTAAATGTTTATGTTAGTTGTTAATAAACTGGCCGCTGACCCCCCCCCTGGGTTTGGAAGGGTAACCATTTCAGGTATGGCACCCTGGTTTTGAGGGGTAATCATTTCAGGTATGGCCCCCTGGTATGGAGGGGTGACCATCACGGTATGGCCCCATGGTCTCCAGAAGCATTTATATTTTATAGGACCCTGTTAGGGTAAAGTCCCTGGGGTCATGGCAATCATATTTTGCATGCCTACAGAAGAAATTGCCTCCTCTGAGCCAGGAACAGCGGCTGGAGGGGAGAAGAGAACGAGGTTGTCGTCTGGACAATGCAGTTATCTAGTGCATGAAACTGAAGAGCAATGTACCTAATCTATGTGCCCTTGAGCCAGTGGGAGCGGCTAAGGGTAAAGTAATCAAGTGCATTAACACGAAGGGCAATATGCCTATTCCCAATGCCGTTGACCCAGTTGGAGAGGTCAACAGTAAATGTTATCAAGGGCATGAAAAACAACAATGGCGTGGCAGTTTTATTAATAATGCCTTTGTAGACTTTTTCTGCTTTAGGTTTATTTAAATTACTACTTCCAGATATTCTGAACGTTATTTTATGGTCCGTTATAATGTTGTTATATTGTGTATAGTTTTTAATTACTCCCTATTTATAATATCTTTCTATTGATGTGTTCATCACTTTTCGGGTAGTGATAGTAAGTGGGTTTAAGAAATTTTACTGCACAGCTACTGTAAATAATGGTGGTTTCTAGAACTAAAATCTGTGATTTGGTGAATTATTAGAGCTGGCTGCAATACGAGCGGTATAATAGTTTTTTGAGGCATGACAGATGTCATTATACAGGTATTCAGATTGTGGCTACGACCTTAATTATGGTTTACTTTCCACATTCCCCATTATGGGATCCTCATTGCAGGATGTTTAGCAACTGCTATTTTGCTGTAGTTACCGTATTATCGATCATAACTTGGTAGCATGGCATTGATAAAATTAATCTGTCGGAGCTCTGGAATTTTAAGTTTATTACTTGTGTGCACAGACTTTCCATAGCATGTACAAATGGTTGATGTGGGTCGAGTCCATTTAAGGTGTCAAATGGCCTCTCTGGTGGTGGTTTAGGAGTCAGGTGGAAGTTGCAGGCAAGTTAAGGGGGACTCATTTTAACTAATAGAGGATGTAAAACTTCATGGTGGTGAACAGGCTCGGCTTTGGTGGCCAGCCTCAAGGACGTTGTAATGGTAACGTCAATCAGGGGCGGGCACAGTGGTTAAGCACAGGAGTGAGGATAATAGGGTCATTGGTGCCCTGAAAGTTTACTGGCTCTGCTTGAATGGCAAGCCAGTGCGTGCCGCCCCTTTATGGCTGTCTGGCCTGGTTCTGTATGTCAGACAGCTGGGGATATCACAGTACTTGTGAATCCCAATGTACTAGCACTTCACCTGACTCCTACTGTGATTGTTTTTAATCCTGTGATTTAAATAAAGCTGTGGCCATTTTGACAACCAAAATAATGTGTTGTGTATTTATTCTAGTGCCTAGGTTTACTGTAGTTATGGTGGTTTTAAGATGGAGTGGGGGTCTGTCCCATATCCATAAGTCAGGTGTTTGCTGTTAATGAGGTAATTCGATCCGTGGTGGAAGTGGTTTAGTGAGTACTATGGGCTGTTCATCATTGCTTCCAGGCATGTGTAGGTGGTTGTCAGTGGCCATCTGCCATCTTTCAAGGAAGTTGAAAATTAGCCTTGGATTGTTAGGAGGTGTTCAGGAATCAATTACAATTTGTAAGGCACCTCTGCTACGCACCCTCACCTCACGGGGAATTGTGCACAAATACTGAGCTAGACTATGACCATAAGCCTTTTCACCATCATTAACAGTGCGTGATAAGTATTCTAAAAACACCAATGTCTACTTGGCGCCTGTTACAGGTGGTGGGAAGTTCCCTCATGCGGCGGCCCCAGTGTGGGATGGCTGCAGCCTTTGGTGACTTATCCGGGAGGAGCGTAGGACTACTGCTACATCCACATTCATCCTCATCTCATGTCCTGCCGAAGGTCATAGTGATTCTTGTTCGTTCTGGTGCTGATGGGGAGAAGACGGTCTGGCCTCGTCTTTGACTTCGTCAACAGGGTTCAAGTTCACCTCAGGAACCTATGCTGTCTCTTTCTTTGTTTTAATTTGATTTAATTTCTGTTTTTTAGACAAATTAAAAGGAAAATAAACAATAATTTAAATAACTTAAGGAAAAGTTTCAAAATCTATGACAATAATGGGTTTACGAATGGAGATCCAGAAAGGGAGCTAGGAAATTCAAGTGGTCAAAATAAATGTACTTCTACTTTTTAGTGGCTGCTGCACCACTCCTTTTGCTGTTTACAGAGGTATTGATCCCTGTTGCTGTGTCACAGTCTTGTCACATCAACCACTGCAAAGCAAAAAAGAATCAAAACACTTTTTGATTGCTAAGTTACATTGTCAATGTGCGTACAGATTGCCTAGTGTGTATTAACAAACATGCTGGATATTGACAATAACATCATGTGGAATAATGAATGTACACATTGTGTAGTTTATGAATGTTCGTGACTTACTAATGTTCTGCTGCACCTCTCGTGTACTTTCCTCATAATTGGGGAACATCAGGCAGCGTATGCATCTCCAAGCTGCATCCTTTTGTTTGTGGTCCGCATAGTTGGCGTAACGTTGGTCCCAGATTTCAGACCTCTGCTGCACCAGAACAATGAGCATTTCAATTGTCTGACAATGTTGCTGGTATTCGTGGAGGTGTGTTCAGGGTTTTTTATAGGTTGCCAGGACTATCTGCATGCCAGGTTTCCTGTTCCTGTCTGATGCAATTTCCTGTTTTCAGGGAGATGTATGTGTATTTTTTGCACGCTATACGAATTGTCCGTGTGGCGACCTATTTTTTTCTTGCACCCATAGGCATGCATTGGTCAGTCTCGCACGATATATGAGTGCAATCACAGCCTGCTGCGATTTTGCACACATGCCGAATACGGCTGAGTAAAATAATGTTGATCTGGACTGCCTCATTGAATAACATTCGTCCAAGTTCAATGCGATTTTTAATCGCATTGCATTCGTCTGATTTATATGCTAGTGGTGACTCCAGGATTACTCTAGTCTATATACTGAATTATTTTTGATGATGGATGATCTGTTTGCTCCTTGTCCTTGTTTCCTCAATAAGGGTATGTTGCTGATTCGTTTGCGGATCCACAGCGGATTTGGCGCTGCGGATCCTCAGCAGTTTTCCATGGGATGTACAGTACCATGTTATCATATGGAAAACAAAAAACGCTGTGCACATGCTGCGGAAAATTCTGCACCGAAACGCAGCGGGTTATTTTCCGCAGCATGTCAATTCTTTGTGTGGATTCCACAGCATTTTTACACCTATTCCATTCTAGGAATCCGCAGGTGTAAAAACGCAGGCAAAATCCGCACTAAATGCGCAGAAAATCTGCAGTAATTCCGCAGTGAATCCGCAGGTAAAACGCAGGTCATTTTACCTGCAGATTCTGCAGATTCCGCATGAAAAATCCGCACAGGAATCCGCAACGTGTGCACATACCCTAAGATTTCTTGGCCTATAAAACAGCAAGGTCTCTATAATGCTTGGCATAAAACAATCATAGCTATTGCTTGTTCCAAGTAGGCAAATTACTTTTCACTCACACAGCTGTCTTTTGATTGAGCCGGACTCTGACAACACAAACACATATCACAGCCATCTACACATTTTCCATTGTAACTTAAATGAATCTAAGCATATAAAAAAGTTATAAAAAACTGCTTTTTATTGAACGATATTTATAGCATTAATATAGGTTCTACAGTTGTGGCCAAAAGTATTGACACCCCTGCAATTCTGTCAGATAATACTCAGTTTCTTCCTGAAAATGATTGCAAACACAAATTCTTTGGTATTATTATCTTCATTTAATTTGTCTTAAATGAAAAAACACAAAAGAGAATGAAGCAAAAAGAAAAACATTGATCATTTCACACAAAACTCCAAAAATGGGCCAGACAAAAGTATTGGCACCCTCAGCCTAATACTTGGTTGCACAACCTTTAGCCAAAATAACTGAGACCAACCGCTTCTGGTAACCATCAATGAGTTTCTTACAATGCACTGCTAAAATTTTAGACCATTCTTCTTTGGCAAACTGCTCCAGGTCCCTGTTATTTGAAGGGTGCCTTCTGCAAACTGCCATTTTTAGATCTCTCCACAGGTGTTCTATGGGATTCAGGTCTGGACTCATTGCTGGCCACCTTAGAAGTCTCCAGTGCTTTGTCTCAAACCATTTTCTAGTGCTTTTTGAAGTGTGTTTTAGGTCATTGTCCTGCTGGAAGACCCATGACCTTTGAGGGAGACCCAGCTTTCTCACACTGGGCCCTACATTATGCTGCAAAATTTGTTGGTAGTCTTCAGACTTCATAATACCATGCACACGGTCAAGCATTCCAGTGCCAGAGGCAGCAAAGCAACCCCAAAACATCAGGGAACCTCCGCCATGTCTGACTGTAGGGACTGTGTTCTTTTCTTTGAATGCCTCTTTTTTTCTCCTGTAAACTCTATGTTGATGCCTTTGCCCTAAAAGCTCTACTTTTGTCTCATCTGACCAGAGAACATTCTTCCAAAACATTTTAGGGTTTTTCAGGTAAGTTTTGGCAAACTCCAGCCTGGCATTTTTATGTCTCGGGGTAAGAAGTGGGGTCTTCCTGGGTCTCCTACTATACAGTCCCTTTTCATTCAGACGCTGACGGATAGTACGGGTTGACACTGTTGTACCCTCGGACTGCAGGGCAGCTTGAACTTGTTTGGATGTTAGTCGAGGTTCTTTATCCAACATCCGCACAATCGTACGTTGAAATCTCTTGTCAATTTTTCTTTCCCATCCACATCTAGGGAGGTTAGCCACAGTGCCATGGGCTTTAAACTTCTTGATGACACTGCGCACGGTAGACACAGGAACATTCAGGTCTTTGGAGATGGACTTGTAGCCTTGAGATTGCTCATGCTTCCTCGCAATTTGGTTTCTCAAGTCCTCAGACTGTTCTTTGGTCTTCTTTCTTTTCTCCATGCTCAATGTGGTACACACAAGGTCACATGACAGAGGTTGAGTCAACTTTAATCCATGTCAACTGGCTGCAAGTGTGATTTAGCTATTGCCAACACCTGTTAGGTGCCACAGGTAAGTTACAGGTGCTGTTAATTACACAAATTAAAGAAGCATCACATGATTTTTCGAACAGTGCCAATACTTTTGTCCACCCTCTTTTTTATGTTTGGTGTGGAATTATATCCAATTTTGCTTTAGGACAATTCTTTTTCTGTTTTTTCATTTAAGACAAATTAAATGAAGATAATAATACCAAAGAATTTGTGCTTGCAATCAGGAAGAAACTGAGTATTATCTGACAGAATTGCGGGGGTTTCAATACTTTTGGCCACAACTGTATAAAAGAACTGACCACCATGTGTTGCAAACATGAAGAGAGAAGGAAGATCCGGCACTGGAGACTTAATAAAATCCACGATAAGTTTTATTCACATAATTTCATGATAAAACCATAAAGGGGAAAACAGACCCCCCACGCCTGACGCGTTTCGAACCTTACACCAGGTTCTTCCTCAGAGACATGAAACAAAACAGTTCACAAAATGATTATAAACATTCCTAATCAGCAGAGGGACTCCACACAAGTGTATAATCAAAGAGGCAGACAACTAAGCCCTCAAATCACTGGTGGAGTCACTCCCTTGCAAGAAGAAAGAAAAAAAAAAAAAAAGGAAAAGACCAATACAACAATGGACAAGACATAGAATAAATAAAAACATGTGCAATACACACGTATAAATGCATAAATACATAGCAACTATCAAATGACAAACAAAAAAAAAAAAAACCCAAAAAAAAAAAACCAGCAAAAATCTCAGCACTCAATAGAAATACATAAAATCATTTCTATAATTTAGACCTTGCGGATATCGTGCATCAAGCGCAAGTATCCAGAAGGCTTCCCGACAGTGTAGTAAATGTTCCCAGTCACCCCCTCTTTGGGGTTTCAATACCCGTTCTATTCCCTTAACTTTAAGACTGCATAAATTACCCTTGTGTATTTCAAGGAAATGTTTGGACAAGCCAGACACATTCCTACGACTGGACATAGACTCTGGATTAGAAGCGGTGATGTGCTCACTTAGTCTCCTCTTCAGGCTGCGTGTGGTACAGCCAATGTAATATAAACTGCACAATGTGCACTCTGCCATATACACTAAGTGTGTGGTGTTACAGTTCATGTAGGTTTTAATTTTGTAGGTTTGTTGTGTACTAAAATTAACAAATCTATCTGTAATATCCATATAGCGGCACAAACCACACAATTTTTCACCACACTTATAATTGCCCAAGTAATTTAACCACGTAGGTTTAGTGCAATCAGACAAATACAATGAAGGGGACAAAAAATGACTCAAATTTTTAGCTCTCTTTGGAACACACCTATGTCCACCAGCCAATATCTGCGATAAGACTGGATCTTGATGCAGTAAGGGAAGATGTTTATTTATGATTTTAATAACACCTAGGCACGACCGGCTTACAGGACTATTTTGGTGAGCACAAATTTCCCTTTCCCCTTCCTAATTTTCTATGTATAAAAGAACTAACAGGATATCAATATACACATTTATCTATAGCAGTAAGCAAATTTTAATAGATTTGTATTGTAAGGCTATCAGCGGTTTATGCTGTTACAGAATTTTTCACATGCAAATATTTTATGCAAAATGAGCAGCTTTCAGGGGCACAAAAAGCCGATTGGTTAGCAATTATTGGCACTGTTCATGATCGAACGATTGTCAGGGTGTGGTTTTTCATTCTCATACTGCTTCATTATTGTCGACACCACATTCTTGTGTAAATTCTTCTTGTGCTATAAGCAAGCAATGATTCTAATGTCCACCATTAAACAACAAATAGGGGTTTATTTGGATGTTCTTAACCCCTTAAGGACCAAGCCATTTTGTAGGTTAATGACCAGGCCTTAATTTTGAAATCATACCACTGTCACTTTATGTGCTTTTAACTCTGGAACACTTCAATGGATCCTGCTGATTCTGAGAATGTTTTTTCATGACATATTGTACTTCATGATAGTGGTAAAATTTCTTCAATATGACTTACGTTTATTTATAAAAAAAAGTAGAAATTTGGCTAAAATTTTTTAAATTTTGCAATTTTCAAACTTTTAATTTTCATGCCCTTAAATCAGAGAGAAGTCACAAAAAATAGTTAATAAACAACATTTCCCACATGTCTACTTTATATCAGCACAATATTGGAACCAAAATTTTTTTTTGTTGGGAAGTTATAAGGGTTAAAAGTTGACCAACAATTTCTCATTTTTCCAACAAAATTTACAAAACAATTTTTTTAGGGACCAGCTCACATTTGAAGTCACTTTGAGAGGTCAATATGGCAGAAAATAGCCAAAAGTGACACCATTCTAAAAACTGCACCCCTCAAGGTTCTCAAAACCACATTTAGGAGAAAATGAACAACATTATTTGTTGTGCAATTTCTCCTGAGGGCACCGATACCCCGTGTGTGGAGGAAGACCAATCTTTAGGCACATGACAGTGCTCAGAAGGGAAGGAGCATCATTGAGATTTTGAAAGTCAAATTGGCTGGAATCGAGAGCAGACGCCATGTTGCATTTGGAGAGCTCCTGATGTACCTAAACAGGGGAAACTCCCCATAAGTAACACCATTTTGGAAACTAGACCCCCCAAGGAACTTATCTAAATGTGTGGTGAGCACTTTGAACCCCCAAGGCTTCACAGATGGTTATAACTTAGAGCTGTAAAATTAAAAATCATATTTTTTCCACAAAAATGATCTTTTCACCCCCAATTATTATTTTCCCAAGGGTAACAGGACCCCAAAGGTTATTGTGCAATTTGTCCTGAGTATGCTGATACCCCATATGTGGGGGTAAACCACTATTTGGGCACATGGCAGAGCTCGCAAGGGAAGCAGCACCATTTGACTTTTTTGGCTGGAATTGAGATCGGATGCCATGTTGCGTTTGGAGAGCCCCCTGATGTGCCAAAATAGTGGAAGCCCCCCACAAATGACACCATTTTGGAAACTAGACACCCCAAGGAGCTTATCTAGATGTGTGGTGAGCACTTCGAACCCCCAAGTGTTTCAAAGAAGTTTATAACATAGAGACATGAAAATAAGAGTCATATTTTTTTTCCACAAAAATGATCTTTTTGCCCCCAAATTTTTATTTTCACAAGGGTAGCAGGAGAAATAGGACCTCAAAAGTTGTTGTGCAATTTGTCCTGAGTACACTAATACCCCATATGTGGGGTGGAATCACTGTTTAGGTGCAAGGCAGAGCTCAGAAGCGAAGCAGCGTCGTTTTGGAATGCAGATTTTGATGGACTGGTCTGCGGGTGTCATGTCGCGTTTGGAGAGCCCCTGATGTGCCTAAACAGTGGAAACCCCCCACAAATTACACCATTTTGGAAACTATACCCCCAAGGAACTTATCTAGATGTGTGGTGAGTAGGGATGAGCGAGTACTGAAGTATTCAAAACTCGCTATACTCGGGTATTCGGTACGATTAGCGAGTCCAATGATAGTCAATGGAAAATGCGAGTAATGTCTGCTGGACCCTACAAAGCGGTCTGGGGGCTGAGGAAAAGTCTAAAAAATGTGTAAATGTTAAAAAAATGAATGAGGTAAACAAATGTATATAACATGGGGGCACCTGGTCAGGGGCTGAACGAGTGGTTTTAAACCACTGCTTCACTGCTACAAACACTATTTGAAGTCCTGTGGTTTCTTGCCAGCAGAGTGGGACTCGTACGCCACTTACGCAGTGCCAGTGATATATCAGAAGTGCCGTAAGAGCGAGTGATGATGGAGGCGACCTTCTGACAGCTAAGTGTGTAAGTGGTATAAGGCTAGCGATCTGCCCTAGGGGCTGTGTGATGGTTAACGCAGAAAGAAGCCACCCATCATTATCATCACAAGGGCTTCACAATAATAAAGCTTGGACTACTGTCCTTGTTGTTCCACTGCCACTGCCCAATGTGTAGGCATAGACACAGTGTCTTCAAAACATTAGCCCTAGGGGCTGTATCATGGTTGACACAGGAAGGAGGCCTCAAGAGCCAGACAATTATGAAAGTAGACTACTAGCATAGTAGTTCCAGTGCCCAGTGTCCAGGCATAGCCATAGTGTCTCCAAAAATTAGCCCAAGGGGCTGTATCATAGTTGTTGAAGGAAGCAAGGCAGGTCTGAAGGGCCAAACAATTATGACAAAGCTAGGACTACTAGCATAAAGGTTGCAGTGCCCAGTGTCCAGGCATAGCCATAGTGTCTCCAAAAATTAGCCCAAGGGGCATGATACCGTGGTTGATGAAGGAAGAAGGGTCTCACTCTCATCACAAGTGCCTCCGATGGGAAATATTAATTAACGTAACATTGTTTTTAGCTTATTGTTATTGACCATGAGGTACATGTGGCAGAAGCTGGATTTGAAAACATGTGTAAGAAGAAGAAAAGGGGCTTGTATGGGAAGGGATGGATGTCATCACCAATTTTTAAAAAAATAAAGGTGACTTTAGGTTGGGGTATTGTCATCTGGAGGGCTTAAATAATGTTGCGAAATCCAGTCCTTGTTAAATTTTATCAGTCAGCCTGTCTGCATTCTCTGCAGTCAACAGTGTGCGTGTATCTGTGATGATTGCCCAAGCGGCACTGAAAACATGCTCTGACATCACACTAGCAGCAGGGCAGGCCAGCACCTCCAAGGCATATAAGGAGAGGTCTGGCCAACTATGCAGCTTGGAAACTCAATAATTAAACGGTAGAGAAGCATCAGGAAGGACGCAGGTATGGTCACTTAGATAGTCGTTGACCATCTTGTTCAACTTCTCCCTCCTTGACATTGCTACTGTTCCAGCTAGTCCTTGGTGATGAGCTGGTTTATTGAAGATGGCCCAGCTTGTGGACATTTTACCACCACCTCTTTTGGACCTGCTTGGCGTGTCTCTCCCCATTAATGCATACTGTTGCACAGAGCTGGTACCTCAGCTAGTAGTGGTATATGAGGGTGCTGTTGCCATCAAATGATCAACAACGGCCTTCTTGAAGGATTCCATTGTGAAACCCCTTGGTGACTGCAACAGTAGCGAATGAAATTTGTCCTTGTACCTTGGGTCTAGAAAGGTGGACAACCAGTATAGGTTGCTATTGAAAATGTCGATTACTCGAGGGTCTTTGCACAGACAGTCAGATATGAAGTGTGCCATGTGTGCCAAGCTGCAAAGAGGCAAACCTTCTGTGACCCCAGAAGGAGGAACAATACCCATCCTCCCCTCAGACTGACTCTCCTCCTCCACCTCCTCCTTTCCAGCCCACCCATGCTGGACAGACATGAAGCTGGAGTTGGGATTTCCCTCTGTAGTATGATGTGCCCCCTCTGTACCAGTGAAAAAGAAGTCCTCTCCCTCCTCATTTTCATCATCATCTTCATCCCCCAATGTTACCTGATGATATTGGCTGGGCTGGGTAGGATAATCCATTGTGAAATTTTGCTCCATACCAAGCTGCTGGGCACGCAAAGATTCCATTTTTTGATTCTGCAGCGATTTTTTTCAGCAGACATACCATAGGGATGGTTACGCTGATAATAGCCTGATCACCGCTCACAAGCTTGGTGCAGTACTCAAAGTTATCAAGCACCTCACAAATATCAGAGATCCACACCCACTCGACAGTTGTTATGTGTCTTGGCGGAGTCTCAGTGTGACGGGCATGTTTAAACTGGTATTCAGCAAGTGCCCTCTGCTGCTCAGTTACCCTTGCCAACATATGATATGTTGAGTTCCACTGTGTTGACAGGTTGCAAATGAGTCTGTGGTTTGACAAATTAAATTGCTTTTTAAGTGCTGCAAGACTGGCAACAGTGGTGGAGGAATGACGGAAATGGGTGCAAATACGACGCACCTTCTCAAGTAGGTACGGCAAGTCAGGGTATGTTTTTATAAATTTCTGCACCATAAGGTTCAGCACGTTAGCCATGCATGGCACATGTACCAGCTCCTCGAGATTTAAAGCTGCCACCAGGTTACGCCCATTGTCGCAGACAACCAGACCAGGTTGGAGTTGCAGTGGGGAGAGCCACTGATCAGTCTGTTGTTTTAGTCCTTGCCACAGCTCTGCTGCAGTGTGTGGTGTTTCACCTAAGCAGATCAGCTTCAGCAGAGCATGTTACCGCTTTGCCGATGCGCTGCTGCACAGCTCCCAACTTGGGGAGTGATGTGGAGGGTAATTCAGCATAGGATGATGAGGCGGAGGAGGAGGAGGAAGAGGGGAGACTAGACGTATATGATGAGGTGGAAACCCTGATTGAGGTTGGGCCCGCTATGCGTGGCATGGGTAGGATATGTGATAGTCCAGTTTGAGACTTTGTCCCACCCTCCACCAGGTTGAGCCAGTGTGCCGTGACAGAGATGTTTCGTCCCTGGCCACAAGTACTTGTCCACGTGTCTGTAGTAAGGTGGACCTTCCTGGTTATGGCATTTGTGAGAGCACGCTTTAGATTGTTTAAGACGTGCTGGTGTAATGCGGGGACGGCACACCGGGAAAAATAGTGCTGGCTGGGAACCGAGTATCATGGGGCAGCCACAGCCAAAAGTTCACGGAAAGACTGTGTCCCCACAAGCCTAAACGGCAACATCTCCACGGCTAGCAACTTGGCAATGTGCATGTTCAGTATTTCTGCTTGTGGGTGCGTGGCTTGGTATTTATGCCTCCTTTTATACATCTGGGGCACGAACAATTGACACTTTCCTGGGACAAACAAGTGGATGAGCTTGTTGTGGACTGTGTCTGTGCAACCGCAGCTTGTGAGCAAGAGGTATGATGATAACCTGCTTCCTGCCCAGCAGATTGGAAAGGACATATCCCAGGTGACATGGCAGTGGTATGACCTGCAGTTGCAGACACTGATTTGGTACCCTGTTGTTCGGCCCACCGACTAGGGTGCTTGGCTGCCATGTGTTTCTGCATACTGGTGGCACTTTGGTTGCCTTTGCCCTGGCCTCTGCTCAGCTTCGTATGGCAGATGCTACAGATGACAACATTTGGTTCAGAAGGAATATTGGAAAAAATTTCCAGACAGCGACTGAACGCACCCTTGCCTTGACTTGGGGCACAGATGGATTGCTCTTGGCAACAGTTGACACACTTCGCACAATGCTCAAGCCAGTAGCCCTTAGTGCCTTTGTTGGTGCTTCATATCCACCTTCTTCCACTGTGCTGCTGTGCTGGCTATGCATGTCAACGGTCCAGGTCAGATCGGTGGTCTCATTATTGACCACCTCGTCGTCCATATCATCCTCCTTCCGTGTTGATATTAGCGACCATCAGCCTCCACCTCTTCACCCGGTATATCACGTGGATTAAAGTGGCTTTCTTCTGGCCGTGGAGTTTCAAATATTTGACCATCATCAACAGACGATACCTCCTCATGTTCCTTTTCAATGTCGCGCGGTGAGAGGCCAGATGCAAAGAAAGGAAATGGATCAAACAGATCCTCGGAGTGACCAAGGTTGGGGTCAAATGTTTCCTGTGACTCCTGACCGGGTGATGAACTAGGAACAGGTTGAGAATAGTAACAGGAGAAATTAGACCCCCAAAATTGTTGTGCAATTTGTCCTGAGTACACTGATACCCCATATGTGGGGGTAAACCACTGTGATTGCCTAACTGCGATGTTTGGGTGGCAGAATGAGCAAATCCACAAAAGGTGAAGAATTGGTTTTATTTTTTACGCCGTTCCTCATGCCGTATTAGTGATTAGGCGAGTTTATTCCTCGGGTCGGTGAGATAACAGCGATAAAAGGTTTATATCCTTTTTTCATGTTTAGCTTCTGTCGCACACTAAAAGATGCTTTTTTTTTGAAGAATTTTTTGTAAGAAATTTTTGCTTCGCCGTATTTCGAGAGCTATGATTTTTCTATATTTCGGCCGACAGTCATGTGAGGGCATGTTTTTTGCGGGGCAAGCTGACATTTTTATCGGTACAATTTTTGTGCACATAACGTTTTTTGATCGCTTTCTATTCTGATTTTTGTGGAGGCACAATGAAAATTAGCAATTCAGGAATTATTTTTTCTCCATTCCGCGTGTGGAAAAATTGGTAAGGCAGTTTTTCTTTGGATGACTACGATTACAGCGATACATCATTTATATCTTTTTTATGTTTTGGTGTTTTTTACACAATAATAAAAGTATAATTTGCTACTTTTTTTGCGGCTTTTAGTGAAGTGGTTAACTAGGGTGACATTTTTATAGATGGGATTTTTACGGACGCGGCGATACCAAACATGTGTATTTTTTTGTTTATTTTCTTACATAAAAATGTGTATTTATTAGGGGATTTTTTTAATTATTTTTATTCCTTAATTTTTTTTTACATTTATTTTTAAAACTGTTTTTCTTTTACCTTGTCCCTTTATGGGACTTTCACTTTTACTTTTGTTGCAGGTATAATACATTTCAATGCTCCAACATTGCAATGTATTCTGCATATGCTGAAAGCTGCTAAGACCGTGCTGTGAGCATGGTCTCAGCGGTTTTCCGTAGCTGGATGACCCAGATGTTGTCATGACAACCCCTGGGTCATCAAGGCAGTGATCGGGCCCCCTGTATACATCGCGAGGATGACGATCTGAGGCAGAGGGAGCCCCCAACCCTCTGCCTCCCCCCCTGAATGCTGCAATCACGCTTGATCGCAGCAGTCAGGGGGTTAACTGCCAGGGGCGGCACGGACAGCTCTTCTGGCTGTCAGTGCAGGATGCTTAGCCACTGCAACGCTGATCTCCTGCACTGATCGGGCAGGAGATGCTCAAATTTCAGCATCTCCTGCTCAATCACTGCTGTGTTTGGTCAGTCAGATTGACTGACCAATCACAGCGCTCGGGGTGCAGGGACCGACTACAATGGTCCCTGCACCCCTTGCCGTGGCTGTCAGCTGTCATTGACAGCTGTCGGCACTGAACTGTCACTGTGTGTTTACAGGCATGACGTGCACAGTACATCATGGTGCGGTAAGTTACACCCGGCCATGACGGACTGTGCACGTCCATAAACGTTAAGGGTTTAAACCCGATACGCCTTTTAACAGCGATCATTAAGGGAACTTATTCCTCATCTCCACTTTCTTAACGGCACTGAGGAATAAGAGAATCGCACCAGCTGAAAACCTGTATTATTGGCCCTGGTTTTGAAGTCGATTGGGACTGATTAAACCCTTAAATACTGCTGTCAATCACGACCCTACTTTAGTAACAATCAGAACACCACAATGAGAATCGCATCGTTATCATGGTACCCTGAGGCCATGTGATGACCACAGGGTAGACTTGCCTGTGAGTTCCAGCTATAAGTTGGGCCTCACAGGCTGTGTCAGGGTCACATGTACTGCAGTGTACGAGACGAGTGATCAAAATAAATATTATACAAGTCCCACAATGGGACTAAGTAAAAAAAAGTGAAAAAGTTACATAAAATATGTAAAAAAAAAAAAACACACAAAAGGTTGCGTACAAATCACTAAAATCCGTTTCACCGCACAAAACACAGCATTTGTGATAAAACAAAAAATAAACAAAAAAAGTGCACATAATTGGTATTACGGAGACCAGAATGACCCACTCTATAAAACTGGCACTTTATTTTTACTGTATGGCAAATGTCATAAATAATAATATAAAACAAAATAAGAAAAAAATGCCTTAAAGTGAATAAAAAGTGATCATAAAATCATATGTATGTACTGAAAACGCTTAACAGTGCCACAAAAAACAATCCATAACATGGCTCATTATGGCAAAAAATAAAAAAGATACAGCTCTGAATATGGCGACGAAAAAAACTATTTTTTATAAAAAAAACAGTTGTAGGCTATGTGCCCACGTTAGCGTTTTTAAATGCTCAGGAAACTGATCCCCTTCCCAGAAAATGCGCGTCTTTTTTCTGCGCGTTTCTTGCGTGTTTTTTTGCACAAATGACGCGCGTTTTTGATGTGTTTTTTGACGCGCGTTTTCTGGGAACATTGGGGAAGGCTAAAAACGCTCAGCAATGCGGAAATTAATGAGCACGCTGTGTTTTTAGCCGCTAAGCGATTCCTGAGCGTTTAAAAACGCATGCATTGGCACAAAAAGCCAAAAACGCATGCAAATTAATTTGAAACTTCTTTTAAGCATTTCTGCAGCGTCTGAGCTGGCACAAACGCTGAGGAAATGCTTAAAAAACGCAACGTGGGCACACAGCCTTACTGTGTGATAGAAGCAAAACCTAAAAAAATCAATTTAAATCCGGTATCTCTGTAGTTGCACCGATCCTGCTGTCTATTTGTTCATTCTACCTTCCAAAAATTGGAATAAGGCTTACATTTATCCTGTGCTCTCCGCTCATTGCTCGCGTCGGGGTTTCCATGTAAATTCCCCAAAACCACGATTCAGACAAAACGGAACCATTTACTTATGATGCAAATAGGGTCACTTTGACTGGTCTCTTTGCTGGCGGTGTCCCATCATTTTAGGTGTCTTTTTAGCGCACAAGTGTGGATGACTACAGATCTGTGCACACCTAAAAAGATGGGTACCACTGGAGCAGATGCCAAATGGACTGCAAAGTGTCTCTATCTGCCTCAATATGGTGGGTGGTTGCATTGAGGGTTTCGTCTGACTCGCATTTTTGTGGGATTTACACGGAAATCCCAACATAAGTGCTCAGCGTAGAACAGAAGAATGTAATTCCAGCCTTATTCTGGAAGCGATCAAAAAATATTATGTTCCTCAAAATGTTACCAATAAAAAACCCTGATCTATCCCGCACAAAGCCAGCCCCAACTCAGATCTATCATCTGTCACAGGAATTATAGGGGCTCCCATCTTACTGCTAGAACAAACACTCTGGAAAAGGGACATGACTCCCGCCCCCTCAAATAAAATCCAGTGAATTCTGCACTCACAAATCCAAATGTCCCCTCCTTCAGAGCTTCCCTGTACCTAAACCACAGTGAGCAGCCATGTTTGACATTATTGTAGTGGGGACAGAGCACTTAATTTATGGGATGCGTGTCACCAGAAGCACAAGCTGGGCACAATGTATGGGGATGCTACAATATATGGGAGCACTATACTTTATGGTGGCACAATGTATGGGCACTAAACTGGCATATTTGCAATTCTCCAGAAAAAAAGCCTGAATGTTACCAAATAGTCACTGCAGCCGTAGATGAATTCAGTGAGAGGTGCAATTTCTACAATGGGGTAACTTTTGTTTTTTTTTTCTGTTGTTGTAGCACCTTACGGGCTATGCAAATATTGTCCACAAGCTACTCTAGCAAAATCTATGCTCCAAAAGCCAAATAGCATTCCTTCCTTCTCAGCCCTGATGTGTGGCCTAACAGTAATTTTTGATGATATATGTGGCATCACCACATATGGGAGAAACTGCGCAATAAATTATGGGGTGCAGTGTCATCTATTAACCCTTATGTACCTGATAAATTTGCAGCAAATACAAAAAAATTACATTTTTACCACTAAAATGTTATTGTAATGCCAATGCAGAGCAATTGTGCACAGCCTCCACCACGAGGCACTGGTAAGAGAAAAAAGGGTTGCACTCACTGTGCAGTACCACAGCACAGACCTACAGGCTGCCAATAGGAGGCGGCAGAGAAGTCAGACAGGCCGGGTTAGCAACAAACAGGAAGACAAAATACCAGAGGTCACAGCAATGCACATAGTCAGAGACAAGCCAGAAGTCAGCGCTAGCCGGGAACGCTGTATCCAAGACATGAGATGGAAAGGGGAGTAAGGCTACAAGCCAGTGAGTCATAAGCCGGTCGATAACATGGTATCAGAGATGGAAAAACAGGAAGCAGGGTTCAGAGTTCAAGCCGAGTCATTCGCTCTAGGGATACCACCAAATGTACACAAAGTCAGGGATAGGGAAATGGTCAGACACAAATACGGGAAGCCAGAGGCAGAAGGGATCACTAGGGTATACAGGTCAGCTGCTCTAGCCTGGAAGCATGAACTGTTTTGAACTCTCTTGATTTGACTTCTGAGTCGGGGCTCCCTCTGGTGGTTGATGCGGGTAGTAGAGTTGGTCATGTTGACAGAAGTCTATCACCTGAAGACGATGATTGGAAGTCAGAGGTTACAGATTGGGAGGATTTAAGTGAGCAATCTTCCTTCACTTGCTGCTGATGATTTGGTTTCTCTTCCTGTGCCTTGTAAAGTCTGCTTTTTCCCCTCCTTGGTCTTGCATCATTTAGATAAGTTATTTGTTTGCTGGAATCTTTTGCATTTGATATAGTTTTTGCCTTTCTATGCTTTCTGCTTTGCTGTGTGGGTTGAGCATTATTCCCTGCTGGGATTTGTGCTGGACTCCGCTCATATGTTGCAGCTTATGTCATTCTGTTCAATATTGCCAATTCCCTGTTATATTAGTATCTTTTGCTTTGCTTCCAGTTCACACCAGAATGCTGATCTAGTGGGGGAGAGGTCGTGTGGCCTCAGTGTTTTTGTATATCAGACGTGTTGGATTTTTTAGGGTTTTTTTGTGATTGCAGACAGTATCTTTTCTGTCCTGTCCTATCTAGACAGTTTTCGGCCCCATCATTTGCTCACTCTATTTTTTGCCTGCGTTTGTGCCTCATCTTGTCTCACGGACAATATATGTTTGGGGATATCTATTCCTTTTGGGTTCTACTCCGGGGCAGTTTAGTTTTCCCCTTTCTTGCTTTAGGCTTAGTTAACTCTTTGGCTGTGCCGAGGCGTCTAGGGCATCGTAGACACATCCCACGGCTAATGCTAGTTGTGTTGTTAGGTTTAGGGGTCTGCAATCCACTAAGTTGCCAACCTGGTTTCTTAGTTGCTTCATAACAATGAACTATCGCTGACGTCGCCTGCAGGCCGCAGTGAACTGAAATGGCAAAAACAGATCCAGAACGAGGCAGAGGGGATTAACCCCGCATGACCACTCCAGGGAGAGGATAGCAGAAGCCATACCTCAGACTGGATCATGACAATTATATTTCCACGTCTCATTGCTATCAAATTCTATGTAGTACCTCAAAATTCTCTCAATACACCTGGTTAAATCCCTTGAGGCTTGTAGTTTCCAAAGTGAACTGGGTTAAATTCTGATTTTTTTTTACTGTTTAGGCACATCAGGGGCTTTCCAAATATGATATGATACATGCAGATCATTCCTTCAAAATTTGCATTCCAAAAGGTTTCCTTCCAAGCCCTGCCGTGCACCCAAACAGTAGTTTTCCCCCCACATATGGAGTATTGGCATACTCAGGAGAAATCTTACAACACATTTTAGTATCCATATTCTTCTGTTATCATTATAAAAATATAAAATTTGGGGCTAAAAGTACATTTTTGTGGGAAAAATTTGATTTTTTTTATTTTTACGGCTCTACATTATAAACTTCTGTAACATAGTAACATAGTTTTGAAGGCTGAAGGAAGACCTTATGTCCATCTAGTTCAGCCTATTTTTAGTGCAGCTGTTCTGCATTGTTGATACTGGGGAAGGCAAAAAAACCCACAGAGTAGAAGCCAATTTTCTCCATAGGGAAAAAAATTGCTTCCCCTAAGCTGGGTCAACCATCTACCTATAATATTCTGTTATTCGTAACCTTCTATACTGTTACTCACAAGAAAAGCATCTATTCCTTTGTTAAATTCATTCAGTGAGTTGGCCATCACCACTTCCTCAGGAAGAGAATTCCAGAGCCTCACTGCTCTTACCGTGAAGAACCCTCTTCTATGCTGGTGCAGAAATTGTCTTTCCTCTAAACGAAGAGAATGCCCCCTAGTTCTTGTCACAGTCCTTGGTGCAAACAGTTCATTGGAGAGATCTCTGTATTGCCCTCTGATATACTTGTACATATATATTAAGTCTCCCCTAAGTCTTCTCTTTTCTAGAGTAAATAGACCTAATTTTGATAACCTTTCTGAGTATTGTAGTGAACCAACTCCATTTATCATTTTAGTAGCCCGCCTTTGAACCCTTTCAAGTTCAGTAATGTCTTTCTTGAGCACTGGCGTCCAAAATTGCACACAATACTCCAAGTGAGGTCTGACGAGTGATTTGTACAGAGGGAGAATTATGTTTTCATCTCGTCTCCCCAGACCTCTTCTAATGCATCCCATGACCCTATTTGCTTTGGTGGCAGCTGCCTGACACCCGGCACTCCAATTTAGCTTCTTATTGACTAAGATGCCTAAGTCTTTTTCCATGTCTGATTTCCCCAGCAGTTTCCCATTTAGTAAGTAATTATAGCGTCTGTTTCTCCTTCCCATGTGCATAACCTTACACTTATCTGTGTTAAACCTCATTTGCCATTTTTCAGCCCAATTCTCCAATTTACTCAAATCTGTCTGTAGTTGCAAACTGTCCTCCTTTGTGTTAACTACCTTACATAGTTTTGTATCATCTGCAAATACTGATATTTTACTGTGTAAGCCATCCACTAGATAATTAATAAATATATTAAATAGTAGGGGGCCCAATACAGAACCCTGTGGTACCCCACTAGTAACCCTGGCCCAATCTGAGTATGCATCATTAATAACCACTCTTTGTTTTCTATCACTAAGCCAGCTACCTACCCATCTACACACATTTTCCCCTAGCCCAAGCTTTCTCATCTTACTTACCAATCTTTTATGTGGGACAGTGTCAAATGCTTTAGAGAAGTCGAGATAAATGACATCCAATGATTCTCCTTGGTCCATTTGAGAGCTTACATCCTCATAGAAGCTGATCAGGTTAGTTTGACAGGAGCGATCCTTCATAAATCCATGTTGATATGGAGTTAAACATTTATTAACACTGAGATATTCCATAATGGTATCCCTTAGAAACCCTTCAAAAATTTTAACCACAACAGATGTTAAGCTTACCGGCCTATAGTTTCCAGGTTCCCTTTTACACCCTTTTTTGAATATTGGTACCACATTTGCTTGCCGCCAATCAAAAGGAACAGACTCTGTTTCTATAGAGTCTTTAAATATAAGGAGTAGAGGCCTGTCTATCACATTACTTAACTCCCTTAATACCCGAGGGTGAATGCCATCAGGGCCTGGTGATTTGTCAATTTTAATTTTACTAAGGCGGTTCTGCACTTCTTCCTGGGTTAGGCAGGTAATACTTAAAGGGGAGTTTATATTATCACTCTGCATTTCCCCTGGCAAATCCTTTTCCTGTGTGAACACTATTGAGAAAAAAGTATTAAAACATTTGCTTTCGCACATCTATGATTTCACCCTCATTGTTCTTTAAAGGTCCGACACAATCAATTTTAATCTTTTTACTGTTTATATAATTAAAGAATAGTTTGGGATTTGTTCTACTTTCCTTAGCAATGAGTCTCTCAGTTTCCACTTTTGCTAAATGTATTTGTTTTTTTACACATTTTATATTTTTCCCTATAACTTTTTAATGCTTCTTCATTGCCTTCTTGTTTTAGCTTCCTAAATGCCTTGTTCTTGTTATTTATTGCACTTTTTACATCCTTATTTAGCCACATTGGTGTTCTCCTGTTCCTAGCCCTTTTATTTCTGTACGGGTATGGCTAGCTCGCAGTGGGTGTGTAAAGCTGATTTAAATATTTCCCATGTATTTTCTGTGCTCCTATTTTTGAGGACATTTTCCCAATCAATTCGGCGAAGGTCCTCTCTAAGCTGATCAAACTTTGCTTTCCTGAAATTCAGCGTTTTTGTAACCCCCTTCCAGGGCACCTTACTGAAGGACAAGTGGAATTGTATTATATTGTGGTCACTGTTCCCTAGGTGCCCATCGACTCGTACTTCTGTTATTCTATCTGGCCTGTTGCTTAAAATTAAGTCCAGATGGGCTGTCCCTCTAGTTGGGCCCTGCACAAGTTGTGACAGATAATTATCCTTGGTTACTGACAGAAATTGATTTCCTTTCTGAGATACGCAGGTTTCAGTTTCCCAGTCTGTCGGGGTAGTTGAAGTCCCCCATAATAATCACCTCATTGTGATTTGCTGCTTTGTCTATTTGTTTCAATAATACATTTTCAGTGGTTTCTGTTATATTTGGTGGCTTATAACAAACCCCTATGAGGATTTTAGAACTTTTCTCTCCTTGTATTGTGGGGAGGAGGACTCCCATGCAGTGACCGGGCAGGTACCCAGGGGACTGCCATCAGGGTTCCTGAGGGAACGATACTGGGAGAACAGTAAAGGGAGAGACTTGACTGAAGTTGTCAGTGAAACAGGGGGCGGGGCAAGGGTAAAAGGAGCAGGGGGCGCGCTGAAGTGGCAGTTGACAGAAAGCAGGATAACAGACAGAAAGCTGTGTGAGACAGAGAGGACCGAGGGAGCGGACGGTGTGTTGTGGAGAGACCGACAGGGCCCTGAGAAAGGAAAGCTACGGACTTATCGACTAGTGAAAAGTGAGAGCCTTGCACCGGCGGCCGCTCCCCTCATATGGTCACATACAGCCGCCCCCGCTGTTTCCCATCCTGCTGTGACAGGTCCACGACCTCCACTGACCGCTGCAACTAGAGACTATTCCTTTATAGTTGTCAGGACACTGCCCCCCTGCCTTCTCCCACAGCTGCGGCCCTGTCATCACTGGCCCCAGGGGGCGCCACCTCGCTACAGGCGGCAGTAGAGGCCCCCATCCGGTTTGCTGAGGGACTCTGGGCAGAGACTGGTGAACGGTTACATTTAGAGACTGCGTCATCACCACGCCCACCGGCATTGTTCCTTCAGGGCCTGTTGCGCCCCATCGGCACCATTTCTTCAGGGCCTGTTGCGCCCCATCGTCATTGTTTCTTCAGGGCCTGTTGCGCCCCACCATCACCGTTTCTTCAGGGCCTGTTGCGCCCCACCATCACCGTTTCTTCAGGGCCTGTTGCGCCCTACCATCACCGTTTCGTCAGGGCCTGTTGCGCCCCACTGGCATTGTTTCTTCAGGGCCTGTTGCGCCCCACCGGCATCGTTTCTTCAGGGCCTGTTGTGCCCCGCTGGCATCGTTTCTTCAGGGCTTGTTGTGCCCCGCCGGCATCGTTTCTTCAGGGCCTGTTGCGCCCCTCCGTCATCGTTTCTTCAGGGCCTGTTGCACCCCACTGGCATCGTTTCTTCAGGGCCTGTTGTGCCCAGTTTCATCCTGAGTATCGAGGCGACAAGGCAGCCGCATCAGCGACCTCTATGGGGCCACGCCTGTGAACCTGACAGACCCCTGGAAGGATAAGTTTATTATAGTAGATAAGGACCCCCAGTTTGGTCATACGTGGCCTATAGCACCCCGGGCAAACCGGGTTAGTCGCATCCATAATAAGAAAGTGTTGTTAGGTTTGTTGAGTCCCTGCATGGACTGGTTATTGTTAACCCCTTTTGTTTGCTCAATATAGCCCCAGCGGCTACAGTTTATAAAAGCTGTTTCCACAAGCCACACTCAGTCTCGTGCCTAGTCACTGCATCCTGCGAACCTGCTGAACCCTACACTTGGCGTAGTCAGCAGGATGCAGTCTCCGAGCACAGACAGTGGTGCCCCAGATCAGGGTAGAGTTGTAAACTCTACAAATGATGAGGGACCCCGTACCAGCATATCATTGGGGGCCATGCTGAACAACCTGCCTAGATTTTCCGGCTTCAATACTATGTTATGGAGCTGGACAGAGTAGATGCGGGGGCTCTTCCGGATGCACCCAATGACCCCTGATCTGGAGGCCGAGGTGGCACTCATGGCACTGGATGGGGAGGCGCGGAGGTCAGTGATGTTGAAACCTCCGGGGCACCGCAACACTTTTGAAAAAGTGTTACAGATAGTGGAATGGACCCATGGGGACCCTACTAATGTGGGAGAGTTAAGAACCAATTTGTTTAGTCGGATGCAGGTAGAGGGGGAGACGATCACAGAGTATATGAATATCCTCCAGGAATTGCATACAGCTATAGAAAGAAAGGACAGGGTAGGGGCAGGACCTGTTGACATTACCCTATGTGACCTACTGGTGACTGGTTTGCAGGATCCATTAGTCAAACAGGCACTGCGGGAACAGATCAGAATGAATCCCCAAATAGATTTTTCAGAAGTGGGGAGTCAGGCATGTGCTCGAGAGCAGGAGCAGGGGATGGCGGTCCCCATAGGGAAAGTCCGAGGTGTGGAGGCCTCCGCGAATGTAGTCAAGGAGCCTCAGTGGGTGGAAGAGATGAAGCAAGAGCTGAAAAGTGTTAAGGGCGAGTTGGCCGAAGTAAAGAGAAGAACCGAGACCGGGACTGGACGACCTAGCTTTAACCCCGGCTTCTGGGGATCACGCTCCCCGCGGGGTGGTCAACCCACACAGGCCCGGTGTTTTGAGTGTGGAGAACCAGGCCACTTTGCCCAAGAGTGTCTGCGGCGTGGGAGATACCCACCCAGGCCGCCATTAAACTAAAGGGCTCCGGGATGGGGGGATGCCGCTCGGAGCCGAAAACCACAACTAGGGGTGGTGGAAGTCCCGAAGAATTGGTAGCAAAATGCCTGGTGGTTTGGGCAGAAGTGGAGGGTCAGGCCATCTGGTGCCTGGTGGACACGGGGTCACAAGTAACCACTATGCCCGCAACGTATTTTCAACAGAACTTCCCGGAAGCAGCAAGGCCTCAGTGGGGGCCCGTGATCAGACTAGTAGCTGCCAACCAACTGCCGGTCCCAGTTGCTGGGGTGGTGTGGGTGCAAGTGACGCTGTGCAGTAAATCCCTTGGTCGCAGAGGGGTGGTACTGACTCAAGGAGAAGCTGATAAGCAACACCCCGTCACCCTAGGCATGAATGTTCTACGAGAGTTCGGCAACCTACTGCTCAATGACCCTACACAGAGGATTCTGAAGCAGTGGGGTTCTCGCACAGCCCAGGGACAGGCATTCCAGCAGCTGGTGTGGGGAGCACGGGTACATCAGGACCGCCAGGAAGGCGAGGCTCTGGGTAAGGTCATCACGCCAGCGACTCCCCTGCTTGTGTTACCTCCTGGACAGACTGTGGTGGCCCTGCCCATTCGAACCCCGATACCCTTGGAGGGCGTGGAGGTGCAGGTGGAGCCGTGTCACTCGGAGCGCTTACCTTCTGGCATACTGGTGGCCCGTTCCCTGGCTACCGTGCAAAAAGGAGCCGTCCTGGTGCGCTGCGTTAACCTTGAAGACCAAGACACCGTTCTGAAAGCACGGACTGTGCTGGCCAAACTAGTAAGGCCTTTAGAAGAAGTGCTGCCAGCTCCTGCGGTTCAATTACGAGTACACCCCGAGGATCCTTGGGAAGTAACAATACAAACCTTACAGGCCCACGAAGTCTCGGCACAAGAGACCCGCATAGAAGAATCCCTGTCAGCCTTGGGAAAAGCAACATATTTTTCAACCCTGGACTTGGCCAGTGGGTACTGGCAGGTGCCCATGTCAGAAGAAGATAGTGCCAAGACGGCATTCATATTGCCCATGGGAATGTTTGAGTTTAATCGGATGCCGTTCGGGCTGGCCACCGCCCCCGGGACCTTTCAGCGATTGATGGAGCTGTGTCTGGGAGATCTCAATTTTGAGGCTGTGTTGATCTATCTGGATGACATTGGCAAGGGCAAAAATCCACCAGTAGTGGTGAACATTCAGGGAAATGACATTGAGATAGTCGACACCTATAAGTACCTTGGTGTGATCCTCAATAATAAGCTTGACTGGGCCCATCACTTGGATGCAGTGTACAGGAAGGGCCAAAGCAGGCTTTATCTGCTCAGAAGGCTGAGAGCCTTCGGAGTTAGAGGGGCACTCCTTGCATCCTTCTTCAACTCTGTTGTGGCATCAGTCATCTTCTTTGGTGTGGCGTGCTGGGGTAGTGGCATATCAACCAGGGACAGGAATAGGCTGGACAAACTGATTAGAAGGGCCAGCTCTGTCCTGGGATGCCCCCTTGACCCAGTTCAGGAAGTAGGCGACAGGAGGATACTGGCCAAGGTGAGCTACATGGTGCAGAATGATTCCCATCCTATGCATGAGACCGTGACAAAGATGTACAGTACTGTCAGTGACAGGCTACTTCATCCTAAATGTGAGAGGGAAAGTCCTTCCTTCCTGCTGCAGTTAGGCTGTATAACCAGCACTGTTCAAAACGGAGAACGACTCAAACAGAGAACTGATAGATCCAAAGTTGTGACGGTCCAGTTACATTTTTTTTTTTTCGTATATGTACCTACCTACTGTCAATGTAATGCCTTTATGCATCTGTATTTGTACTTGTTCCTGCCTTGCTGCTGTAATGCTCTGAATTTCCCCATGGTGGGACGATTAAAGGATTATCTTATCTTATCTTATTATCGTCTATGCCGCCACCTTTGAGGACCACCTGAAGCGGTTGGGACAGGTACTCAGCCGGCTGCAAAAGTGCGGGTTGAAGGTGAAGCCTCAGAAATGCCACCTATTTCGCTCTCATATTGAGTATCTGGGTCATGTCGTTTCAGCAGAGGGTGTGAGGCCATCCCGGGAGAAGGTGGCTGCTATCCAGGAATGGCCTACCCCCCGAGGCGGTGAAAGATGTGTGGGCTTTTCTGGGGTTAGCCGGATATTACCGTTGTTTCGTAAATAATTTTGCATGTCGAGCTCGAGCCCTGCACGACCTGCTGAAGGGGGCTCCCGCTGGGGCCAATGGGCAAAACATCCAGTGGCAACACCCTCAGGAAGAGGCCTTCCGAGACTTCAAGGCTGCGCTCTCGGTTGCCCCAGTGTTGGCTTACGTGGATTTCCCTCAACCGTTCATCTTGCACACTGACGGGAGTCTTCACGGGCTGGGGGCTGTGTTGTCACAGGTTTACGTTGACCAGGAGAGGGTGAACACATATGGAAGTTGCTCACTCCATGACTCCGAGCATAACCCTGACAATTACAGCTCCTTTAAGCTCGAGCTCCTCGCAGTGGTGTGGGCTATGACGGAGAGATTCGCAGAGTACCTCGCGGGCTACGAAGTGGTAGTGCGAACTGAAAACAACCCGCTGGCTCACTTGGAAAACGCCAAATTGGGGGCTCTGGAACAGCGATGGGTGGCCCGGATGGCGAAGTACAATTAAAAGATTATCTACAAAAGAGGGGCAGAGAATGTCCATGCAGACGCCCTCTCCAGGATTCGACATACAACTCCAGGACAGGATCGAGACGAAGAATTAGAAGGAGAGGAAATACCGTTCGCTCTCACTGCTGCCATGCTTACAACTGACAATAAAAAAAATCTTCCTCTGAGACCCCAAGGGGCATATTGGAACAATCCCGGGATAAGTGGATACAACAGCAACAAGAAGATGAAGAGGTTCTCAGGACATGGGTCGCCGCTGGGCAATTTCCCACTGACTCTCAACGGCAAAATTTGACTCAAGACCTGTTGCTTATGCTGCGACAATGGGAGAGGTTGGTTATCTGAAAGGGATTATTGTACCGTAAAGTAACATCGCAAACAACCTCAATGATGGTTTGGCAGGTGGTTACGCCCGGAGCTCAACTACACGAACTGGCTCGAGAGGCTCACGAAAAAGGTGCCCACTTTGGAGTTAAAAAGACTTTGCAATGGTTGCAACAGAAAGCTTATCACCCACGCTTGCCGGCTGTTGTGGACGAAGTTTGCCGGACGTGCCGCTTATGTGAATTGGTCAAACCGCCCGCTCAGCGAGTCGCAACACAGACAATTGTGACTTCAGCACCCCTTGAGCTCCTGACGGTGGATTACCTGACCATTGGTCCTGCATTCCAGGGATACGAACACTGCCTCGTCATGGTGGATCATTTCACCAAGTTCGCTGTGGTCACCCCCACTCGGGATCAGACCGCAGAGTCAGCTGCCTCTGCAATTTGTAAAAACTTTATACAAGTATACGGCTGTCCTCAATGAACACATTCTGATCAGGGAGAATGTTTTTGGGAAAAGTCATGGAAGAACTACATCACCTCTATGGAATTGACAAATCCCGGACCACACCGTATCACCCGCAAGGGAATGGGGCTTGTGAACGATTTAATCGGACATTCATTCAGATGTTGCGCACTTTGGAGAGTGACAAGAAGGCCCATTGGCCCGAATAAGTTTCTGAATTAGTTTGGGTCTATAACAATAGGGTACATCGAGTGACTGGCTATACCCCCTATTCCCTGTTGTTCGGACGAGAAGGTAAAGGGATCACGGAGGTGGAGTTAGACCCCGAAGAGCCTCAGCCCTGGACTGGAGTGTCGTCTTGGGTCCGAAATCATCGTCACCGGCTGCAAACTCTTCACCGACTTGTACATACCAAGCTCCAAGACTGGGAGCACGCAGGGAAGAATGCAACCCCACCTCCTCAACTCCAAAGCGGTGACCGGGTGCTTGTACTAGATCAATGCCCCCAGAACAAACTGGAGCCATGTTGGGAAGAAAGTCCTTATCGGGTCGTACGCCAAATCCATCCAGACGGACCGGTGTACGAGATACGACCTGAGAAGGATGAAACATTGCCCACTCATATTGTGCATCTTAATATGTTACGCTCATGTACTTCCTCTGACCCGAAGCAACCGGAGCCTACCCCATCGACATCCATGCCGTCTTCCGTATGTTGGGACCCGAACGACGACGAAGATTGTCTCCCAGGACACAGAGGCCCTCCACTCAGTAATGAATCATCTGACACGATTAGCCCACCCACACCAATCAGCCCACCGATGTCCACCACCCCAGACGACTCTACCCCAGTTGAACTTAGACGCTCCGAGCGGTCAACAGCCGTCAAACCCCCTGAACGATATGAGCAAGATCAAGTCATATGGCAACAAACATTGAAACCCCTACAGACCGATCTCAATAGATTAAGGCCCTCACCCGAGGACTGGCGAGCTTACAGGGTGGGGGAGTGTGGGGAGGAGGACTCCCATGCAGTGACCGGGCAGGTACCCAGGGGACCGCCATCAGGGTTCCTGAGGGAACAATACTGGGAGAACAGTAAAGGGGGAGACTTGACTGAAGTTGTCAGGGAAACAGGGGGCGGGGCAAGGGTAAAAGGAGCAGGGGGCAAGCTGAAGTGGCAGTTGACAGAGAGCAGGACAACAGACTGTAAACCGTGTGAGACAGTGAGGACCGAGGGAGCAGACGGTGTGTTGTGGAGAGACCGACAGGGCCCTGTGAAAGGAAAGCTACGGACTTACCGACTAGTGACACGTGAGAGCCTTGCACCGGCGGCCGCTCCCCTCATACGGTCACATACAGCCACCCCCGCTGTTTCCCATCCTGCTGTGACAGGTCCATGACCTCCACTGACCGCTGCGACTAGAGACTATTCCTTTACAGCAGTCAGGACATTGCCCCCCTGCCTTCTCCCACAGCTGCAGCCCTGTCATCACCGGCCCCAGGGGGCGCCACCTCGCTACAGGCGGCAGTAGAGGCCCCCATCCGGTTTGCTGAGGGACTCTGGGCAGAGACTGGTGAACGGTTACATTTAGAGACTGCGTCATCACCACGCCCACCGGCATTGTTCCTTCAGGGCCTGTTGCATCCCATCGGCACCGTTTCTTCAGGGCCTGTTGTGCCCCATCGTCATTGTTTCTTCAGAGCCTGTTGCGCCCCCCCCATCGTCATCGTTTCTTCAGGGCCTGTTGCGCGTCACCGTTTCTTCAGGGCCTGTTGTGCCCCATCGTCACCGTTTCTTCAGGGCCTGTTGCGCTCCACCGGCATCGTTTCTTCAGCGTCTGTTGCACCCCACTGGCATCGTTTCTTCAGGCCCTGTTGCGCCCCACCGGCATCGTTTCTTCAGGTTCTGTTGCGCCCAGTTTCATCCTGGAGTATCGAGGCGTCAAGGCAGCCGCATCAGCGACCTCTACGCGGTCACGCCTGTGAACCTGACAGACCCCTGGAAGGATAAGTTTATTATAGTAGATAAGGACCCCCAGTTTGGTCATACGTGGCCTATAGCACCCCGGGCAAACCGGTTTAGTCGCATCCATAATAAGAAAGTGTTGTTAGGTTTGTTGAGTCCCTGCGTGGACTGGTTATTGTTAACCCCTTTTGTTTGCTCAATATAGCCCCAGCGGCTACAGTTTATAAAAGTTGTTTCCACAAGCCACACTCAGTCTCGTGCCTCATCACTGCATCCTGCGAACCTGCTGAACCCTACAGCATCTCCACCCATAGAGACTCCACCTCTTCATTTCCCTCTTGTATATCTTCTCTTAGTGTGGGCTTTAAAGTAGACTTTATATATAGACAGACTCCACCCCCTTTCCTTTTTTTACGATCCCTCCTAAACAAATCATATCCTTGCAAGTTAGCCGCCCAGTCATAGCTGTCGTCTAACTGTGATGCACCTGGGGTTTCAAGGTGCTCAGCACACATCGGGATACATTCCTTGAGGGGTCTAGCTTCCTAAATTGGGTCACTTATGGGGGGGGTTTCCGCTGTTTAGGCAAATCAAGGGGTCTCCAAATGCAAAATGGCGTTCGGTTTCGATTCCAGCCATTTTTGCTTTGAAAATGTCAAACGGTGCTACTTCCCTTCCGAGCCCTGCCGTGGGCCCAAACAGTACTTTTACCCCACATATGGTATATCGGCATATTCAGGAGAAGTTGCACAACATATTTTGGTTCTATTTTCTCCTGTTACCCTTGTGAAAATAAAAAATTTGAGGCTATAGTATCATTTTTGTAAAAGAAAAGTAAAATGTTATTTTATTCCTTCCACATTGCTTTAGTTCCTGTGAAGTACCCGATGGGTTAATAAACTTCTTGAATGTGGTTTTGAGCACCTTGAGGAGTGAAGTTTTTAGATTGGAGTCAATTTTGAGAATTTTGATTCACATAGGCCCCTCAAAGTCACTTCAAATGTGATGTGGTCACTAAATAATGGTTTTATAAATTTTGTTGGAAAAATGAGAAATTGTTGATCAACTTTTAATTTTTCTAACTTCCTATCAAAAAAAGTTGGAAAAATATACAGATTTAAAGTACACATGTGGTAAATGTTATTTATTAACTATTTTGTGTGACATCTCTCTGTTTTAAGGGCATAAGAATTAAAAGTTTGAAAATTGCAAAAAATTTTACATTTTCACCAAATTTTCAATATTTTCACAAATAAATGCAAGTTTCAGAATCAATGGGATCCGTTGAAGTGTTCCAAAGTTATTATCTCATAAATTGACACTAGTCAGATTTTAAAAAATTGGCCTGGACACTTAGGGGTTAAATGGAGGAAGCGTATATATGAGCCAATGATTGGAAACATGTTCGTATTGGTCATTGTAAAAGGGCCTTAAAGGGGTTCATTTTCAAGATCCTATACCAATATGAAGTAGGTGTAATAATAATATTTGCAAATACATCCAATTAGAAATGTAGTATAGTTCTTCTGGTTATCTATGTCGCTTACCTTATGTGCAAAACTTTGCAGTTGCTTAGTTATCCATGGTTATAACCACTAGCAACTATGTGAGTTGTCATATCCATGGATACCTAAGCTACTGCTATGCCCTGCACATGAGGTAAGTGACATAGCTAATTATGAGAACTATACATTTCTTACTGGAGGTACTTGCTAATATTATTATTATTACACCAACTACATATTGAGATAGGATCTTGGAGATGGGAATACCTCTTTAAGTCTATTGATCCAGTGCTACCTGAGGCACAGTCTTGTAATCAGAGCATACTACCTAAGGAATTCTTGTTGGTCACATCTTGGCACCATCCAGGTTGAAAACTGTTTATCCCTAGACATGGATTATGGCATGGGATAGAACGGAGAGGTGAGGGATATAGATGTTTTTTATTTTTGTTTTATTACAGGAGACATTGGCTTTAGTGGAATGGGCTTTAGTTAACTATAACCATGTTTGTTATTTGTAAATAAAAAAAGAAAAGTGTTTTTTTTTCATTTATTTCAAATAAAAGACTTTATACTTGCTGTGTGTTTATTTACATTACAACTCTTGGATCAGTAATGGAGAGGTGTCCTATAGACGCCTCTCCATTACTAAGCTGTGGGCTTGAAGTCACTAGACAATACAAAGGTGACATCAACTCCACAAATGCAAACACCACTTGCCACCTCCACAGAGCAAGTTGGAAGAGCCAGGGAAAGTGCCAGAATGGGTGAATCTAATAGATGCGCCTTTTCTGGGTGGCTGAGGGCTGCTATTTTTAGGTTGGGGGGGCCCTTATCAGCCTGAAAATACCAGTCCTCAGCTGCCTGCTTTCGCGTGGCTGGTTATCAAAATGGGTGGGATGCCTCGCCTTTTTTTTATTTATTTAAATAATTAAAAAATACGACATATGACCCCTCTATTCTTGATAATCAGACTTGCTAAAGCTGACAGCTGATGGTTGCAGATCGCAGCCGTCTGTTTTGTTTGGTTGATTATTGAAAATACAGGGGAACCCCACATCATTATTTTATTTATTTATAGAACAGGCTTAAGAATACTCTCATCAGCCGCAGCCTTCTCTTGCTGTTATCAGTTGAATAAAATCTCAACATTATCCCCTGCTGGCGCTGATTGCAGCGCGTGCAGGGGTGAATGATGAGAGCTGTCTTCAGAACCCAGCTCTGGGAAACAGTGCGAATTGTACCGCTGATTCACAGATGCTGGTATGTGTGATAATGATGCGGTACACGGGCAGCACATGACTGTCACATGTATGCTACACGCATTAAAGCGAACCTGTCGAGCTTGGAGAGGACAGGAGCCATCTTTAGAGGCTGCAGAGGAGGGCAGACCACAACAAGCGGCTTTTATAATGAAGGTACCTCTTGCTTCAGCTTTGGGCTTTCCTCTCCCTCCCCCCAGAGACTCACGCTGGCCGACCTCACACCGCTACCCGAGCCCTGATGCGATAGGCACTACGGTGCTTCTACCCTGTCAGTCAGCAGCTCCTTCTTCCTCCCTCCTGTTCCTGTGCGTGGGCAGGGGAATTCCTTTGATGCTGGGTCTCTCTGAATCAGCTTGCTGAAGTGACAGATGGCTCCTCTCCAGCTGCACTCTCTCCCCCGGTAATCGCTGATTTACGTTCTCCTGGGAGAGGATCCTAGGCTAGTGACAGCCAAGATTACTTGCTTCCTGCCACAGCGGGCACCATCTTAAATAACGTGCTATAGCACAGAGTGTGGACTGAAGACACGGCATGGCCCCACCAGCCACTCATGCTATTCCAGGCGGTTGGGGTGATCTAAGAGGGGTAGGAGGGACCCATATCAAGCAGGAGGACTTTTGATTTCTGGGGTGAATATCCCCGCTCATTAGGGTCCCTTCGGTGCTGCCTTTGTCTTGCTGGCCTCGGCGCCCCCCCCCGCACCGCTCTGTTACAGATAAACTGCAGCCTTTGGATCTCCTCTGTCCCCACCGAAGGGACTCCTGATTGGCCAGTCAGAGGAGCTGATATTAGTGTTTGAAAACAATTAATGCTTCTTGCCTGCCTCAGGTAGCCCCCACGACGCACATCATCTTTTGGTCTCAGAAGACAGAAAGGAAAAAAAAAAAAGCCCTAATATACTCTGTCAATAAGGGAACTCGCCTCCCCTCACCAAGGCCATACTGCACTGCTGATATGGATGCCTAGACTGCCATCTAGCAACGGCCAAGGGGAAATGTATATTTAATACATATACTTTTTTTGTGTGGAAAACCTATAGCTCTCTGTGTGCAACAATGGGGAAAACCGGAGTCAAAACACAACGTACCACATCCAAATTCTTGAAATCTATTACAAAAGCACATGTGGACAAATTCTTAAACAAACTGCCCCACCAGAACCTCGGGACATGCAGATCATGATTCAGAGGAAGACTCGGATTCTGATCTTGAAAGCGACGCTGATGCGGGTGGTGACTCGAGAGACAACCTGGTCACACGCTCCTTCATTAAGCATGATATACAGTCCACATTAGAGGACCATGAGAACCGCAAACGTAGAAACAACATTCGAATCAAGAGCCTCTCAGAATCTGTTGCATCGGATGCTCTGGCTAAAGCGGCCAAAGAGATCTTTGGAAAGCTATTGATAGAGGGGGATCCCACGGACATTGAGCTTATTTGAGTCCATAGGTCCTTATGCCCCAGACCAAAACAGGGCAACACCCCAAGAGAAGTTCTATGCCGCTTCCTAGACTTTCGTACAAAAGATCTGATTATGCGCAGAGCTCGAGAGTCGGAGGAGATTGTCTATGAAGGTGCAAAGTTGAGACTGTTTCAAGACCTTTCAACCACCACCCTTAAGAAGTGATGGCTTGTTAAACCATTTACAGAGGCTCTAATCCAGAAAGGCTACCGCTTCCGCTGGCTGTTTCCTTTCGGAATCTCTATCTCTGCAGATGAAAAAAGACTCCAGGTCAGGTCGTCTGCTGACATCAAAGATGTTTGCAAAATGCTGTATATCGTCCTCGAGACCTACCCCGACTTGGAGGCTTTCCATACAGCTTCTCTTCTTCGCCATCTTCAACCCCCTTCTCCATGGCTTACCGTGAGCTCCCCCCAAGGTGCAGAGGCCAAGAAGGAAGACGTCAAAGACACCATCATCAAAAGGGGACACAGAGGCCACATGAACATGTGACCTGCCTCTCATTTGATCTGAGTGCTTCCTTACTGTTATTAAGTGTTATAACTCAAACTTGATCATTCAAGTTATATATCAGCTAATGTCCTAATGTACCTTACCCTTTTTTTTATTTTATCCCATCTCTCCCCTCCCCACCTTCCTGGAACCAAGTATCTGCCTATTACTCTCAAGTAGCTATAGCGTTTGCATATATTTTCTTATTGAGTTAACTTACTTGATGTGCTAATACAACTCCCTTTTTTTGTTTTTTTCTTTGTATTCTCCCCCCCGCCCCTCCCTGTCCCCCCCCTATACTCTATCTTGCCACAGAGTATTTGTCCATCTAGGCTGTAGGTGCGCCTCCACGTTTTTTGAGCTTTAACATTTTCCCCTATCGGTCGACAAATATGACTAACAGATTGATAGTTATGTTCTATAATAGTTCGTTAAGAATTGTTTCAAAACTGAATCTAATGATGTTCATCTTTTACTTCTTTTCTTTGCTCACCCTTTCTTCTCTTCCCTCCTTCTCTTCCCCCACATATCTGACTAGCTCTGACATCACAGCACGAATGAGGCAACAAAAGAAATCTACTAAGTGTAACCCGGCCACCTCCTACCACACCACCCATGGATACTCGAGATAAGGTATTTACCTTTGCAACATTCAATGCACATGGCATGAACTTGCCGTCCACTAGGCGCCATACATTGACCCTACTTAAGAAGCAAAAAGAAGACATTCTATTAGTACAAGAAACTCACTTTAAGCCAGACAAAATTCCCAACTTTGAGCGATCACATTATGACACATGGTTTCATGCAACCACCACACAGACGGGCTCGAGAGGTGTCTCGGTGGCTATAGCGAGGGGGTGCCCTTTCAGCTACACAAAATGATATCTGACCCTCTGGGGAGGTATTTAATGATTAAGGGTCTGCTAGCAGGGAATTTTCTGCAGTCTATATGCCCCTAACAAGAAACTGCTGAAGTGGCTGATGGCGACATTGAAAAAAAATCAAAGACTTTAAGGAAGGTATACTTATCATAGGAGGTGACCTAAATGTCGCGCTAGAGCCATTAATAGACACAACGAGAAATAAAAGTCCAATATCCCTCAGAGATCTTAGCAGAATAAAACAATGGATCAAATCCTCACAAATAATTTATATCTGGAGATACCTGCACTCGAATGACCTAGATTTCACTTTTTATTCTCACCCCCACGGGTCCTACCACAGGCTTGACTATATCTTTATTCCCAAAAGACTTCTTCCCAATGCAAAAAGATCCAATATCTTACCTAATATATTCTCCGACCATTCAATAGTAATGCTAGAGATGTCTCTGGCTAAACCTTTCCCCTCCTGTAGAACTTGGCGGCTCAACGAATTGATCCTGAATATTCCCTCAACATGCGATCGAATTACTAAAACACTCAACCAATATTTTGATCAAAATAACAATGGTGAAGTCTCAGCCCCGAATTTATGGGAAGCTCATAAATCAGTTATTAGAGGAGAACAGATTTCAATCTCCTCCTACCTGAATAAACAAAAACAACAGCAGGTAAACACATTATACACTGAAATAGCTACACTCGAGCTTCAACATAAAAAACAAACTGAATTCCAAATTCTGGCCCAACTTTCTCAAAAAAGATAGCAATTAAAGGACATTTTAAACTTACAGTCTGCAAAATGGTACGCTTCTTGGCGAACCAGAATGTTTGTGTTCACGGAGACAAAGCTTCTAAGCTAATGATCTAAAAAATTCGTCAGCGCCAGTCTCGCACTTATGTCCACTCGATTAAAAATTCGAAAGGCACCCGTACCCTCGATTACGATCAGATAAAATCAGAGTTCTTAAATTATTACAAACAACTCTACAACCTACGCCCACTTGAATCGTCCCAGGAGAGGGCCAAGAGAAGACAGCTTATCGAGTCTTTCTTGACCCATTTAAAATTATCAAAGCTCTCGGATTCGCAGCGGAAGTGGCCTGTTGAACCTTTTCATCTGGATGAGCTCCGGTCCACCATCAGGCTGCCCGTCAGGTAAGGCGCCAGGCCCAGATGGACTCCCCTCCATCTATTACAAGACTTTCCCCTCGGTTCTCCTCCCTCGCCTATTAAACATGTGCAATTCTATACTGGGGGAGGGCTCTTTCCCTACTCAGGCTCTAGAAGCCAGATTATCTTTAATCTATAAAGAAGGCAAGGATGCTGAATTGTGTAGCAGCTACCGTCTGATTTCCTTGCTGAATGTTGACCTAAAGCTGTACGCTAGTATGGTTGCACGAAGAATTGCTAAATTCTTACCAGAACTAATTTCGTTAAACCAAACTGGCTTTGTTGGGGGAAGAGAGGGGAGAGATAATACACAAAAAATTCTTCATCTTATGCATTTTGTGAGGCAGAGAGACCTCCCCTTGGTGCTTCTTGGGACGGATGTGGAAAAGGCTTTCGACAGGGTGGACTGGACCTATCTAGGTGAGACGTTGGCCTGCTTTGGCTTCCCCTCCCAACTCATCTTGGCCATAATGAAATGTATAGAGACCTCTCAGCACGTATTGGGGTGAATGGTTCCTTGCCAGACACATTCACTATTAAAAATGGCACAAGACAGGGCTGCCCTCTCTCTCCAATTCTTTTCATCTTAACAATGGAACCGCTATTATGTGCAATTCAGCAGAACATGGAGATTGAGGGCATCACAATAGGTAAAATCCAATATAAGACTGCGGCATTCGCCGACGACCTGTTGGTCTTGTTGACGAACCCCCTTCGAGGCTTTCCTGCTCTGTTGGGAATCTTTGAGGAGTATGGTAACCTCACCAACTTTAAGGTAAACATGTAAAAATCTGAAGCTTTAGACCGAAATATACCCGCTCACACGTTGGATAAGTTAAAAGAATTATATCCATTTACTTGGCCCAGCAGAAGTATTACCTATTTAGGTATTAAAATAGCCAGATCCGATAAACAAATCTTCCTACTCAATTATTACTAGAGTTGAGCGACTTTTGGTTTTTTAGGGTCGCGTTTCGTTTCGTGAAACCCGACTTTTCCAAAAGTCGGGTCGAGCAAGATCGGCCGATTATAGGGAAAAGTCGGGGTCGTCCCGAAACACGAAACCCAATGTAAGTCAATGGGGAATAAAAGTCGGCAGTGAGAGGAGGACAGGAAACGCACCAACAGTGCCCATTTGAATGCCAAAAGCATCAATTCTTCTTACTTAAGCTTGTCAACCTTAATTAACTTCATAATACAAGTTACGCACTGAAAAATGGGGGTTATTTGGCTACAGTTGTGGGGGGGAGGGCTGGCTCCAGGTTTTCATGTGCCCTGGGCGAAAGAGCGCCCCTTTAACACATAATACCACAACTCATCATGCTCCGATACGGCAGAGAAATAGCGGTACAGTACAATGAAAAATACTTCACTTTTTACATCTCATGACGAGGCCCATCTATTTCTCCATACAGAATCATTGGTCCCATATAATGTTTGAAACAGTATATGATGAGCTCCACATAATGCTACAGTATATGTTGGTCCCCATGGATGAAGCTCCACTGTCTTATGGGCCCAAATAATGCTCCAAACATAATGGGCCCCATTTCTAATGCTCTAATGTATAATGGGCCCTGTAAATGCTGCTCCAGTGTCTGATGTCCACCTTTGGAATGTTCCAGTGTATGGTGGGCCCCATCTATCATTCTCCAGAGTATAGTGCTCCCCAAAAATTGCTGTCCCAACATTGAAAACAATCAAATAAGTCTCCTCGCTAGGGAATCCCTGTACTTGTCTGGACTCCTCGTCGTCCCCATTTTCCATCTCACTGCACAGTATTTCAACTTTGCAAGTGCTGTGATCCTGAGCAAGCAGGGGGGGCCCACTCGTTGGCGACGGCACTGGCACAGGGCCCCTGATAGTACGGTGGTGTGTCTGATGGCGGGTGGGCCGAACCTGCACTTTCATCTGCAGCTTCCTCTTTGTCACCGTGTAAGATGGAACTGTATATGGGAAGGGTAACCTGAGTTTCATCAGGGTCAGATTCAGGCCGTGTAGCGTGCGAGGGGAATGTAGTGGTCTGGGTCAATGTACCAGCAGATTCATCGAGCAGTGGCTGGGCATCAGTGCACTTGTGTCGCCCCCAGGAGTACGGTCGCCACAGTGGCATTACCTTCTTCCTAGGGAGTGTGATGTCATGCTTGGGAGCAACGAACGATCTCTCTAGCAGGTTAACTGATTGGGCGGCGTTATTCCCACGAGTCATGACCCTCCAAACAGCGTTCCTGAAGGCAAAGTGTTTGTTTTATGTGGGCAGTATGGTTGCAAAGCTGAACCTTAAAGGAATGTCCAGAAGGGCACCACCAGGAGTGGAGCCTACGGTTAAATTCGATTCCACCTGGGAAACCTCAACCATGCCAGCTACAGAACAGATGCACACATTGCAAGCTTAATTCCGTTAACGAACGAGACTCCGTCATGCCCCGCGGTCCGAGTCCGGCTTACTAGAGGGACACGTGAGGCTCTGGCACATGAGATTGGCCAATAACTGGTGTGTCATGCCCTAACATGTCCGTGACTGCATGTGCGCTACACTGAAAAGGCCAGCGTTTGTCGCTTACAGGTGAAGATAACCCGCTGAACAACGTTAGTGATGGGGATCACTGATTACAATTATTACCCACGAACAATGATTTCCCAGTAAGTGCAGGTCAACTGCAGTTCCGGAATTAGGCCTAACCGTCATTCCTGAAAAAATGAAAAACTTACGTGTGCAAACCACAGGTGCTGTAGCTTGCTTAACAGCTCGCCAGCCGTTCTCACGCCCAGTATGGATTACACGTGATTGCACAAAGGTGAGAAAGGGTACCGTATCCCCAGATAACATGTATGGATAGCGTACACATTCAAAATATATGTCTATACATCAGGAGGCAGGCTCAGACGGTGTTAGGCCCAGTATGGATTGCATGTGATTGCACAAAGGTGAGAAAGGGTACCTTATCCCCAGATAACATGTATGGATAGCGTACACATTCAAAATATATGTCTATACATCAGGAGGCAGGCTCAAACGGTGTCAGGCACAGTATGGATTTGACGGCCCAGACTACACAGCGGAGGAGCAGGGAGAGGTAAAGATTGCAAATGCTGGGGCCCTGCCCAAGCAAGGGGGTCCCACTCGTGGGCGTTGGTACTGGCACTGGGCCCCTCATAGTACGGCGGTGTGTCTGACGCGGGTGTGCACCACCACCGTCAGAGACACTTGATTGCACTATGAGGGACCCTGTGCCAGTGCCCGTGCCCAAGAGTCGGCCTACCCACCTGTCCAGGGCAACGGCACTCGCACGGTGTCGTGCGCTAGGTGGTGACCCCGGCCATGGGGGGGGGAGGCAGCACAGTTAGGGAGTTTTAGAAAGTGGCATATGTTGATGTTGGACATTCAGCTGATGCAAAAGGTGAAATAGGTCAAGTCCCAGGAAGAGGTGGACCAAAGCAAGCCATTTTTCTTTCACCCTATGTGTCATCAGGGGAAGGTGGGACAAAATCCTTGGAAACCCATGCGTGGTTCATTTTAATGAAGGTTAGATCATCCACATTTTGGGTTGACAGACGGGTCCTTTTTTCTGTCAGGATTGATCCAGCTGCACTGAAGACTCTTTCCGATAGCACACTTGCAGCTGGGCAAGCGAGCTCCTGTAAGGCATATTGTGCCAATTCAGGCCAGGATTCCAGTTTAGCAGCCCAATAGTCAAATTGGAATGACCTGTGTGGGAGAACATCGATATGGGAGGAAAAGTAGTTTGTAACCATAGTTGACAACTGCTGTCTCCTGTCACTTTCCATCGATGCAGTATTACCAGTTGTGTGAGCGGTACTTGAAAAATCAGTCCACAACATTGTCATGAAACCCCTGTCTCCAACGCCACTTATGCTGTGTGCACCACGAACACCTCTGCCAAGCTGACCCCGGCCCGTACGGCTCGTGTGAGAACCATCACCGCTGCTGTGTGCTGGGAATGCCTCAAGCAACCGATTTACCAGAGTTGCTTGTTTATTAGCCAATATTAGGTCAAGATTCTCCTGTGGCATGATGTTTTGTAATTTGCCTTTATAGCGTGGATCCAGGATGCTGGCCAACCAGTAGACGTCATCGTTCATCATTTTGGCAATGCGGGGGTCCCTTTTTAGTATCTGCAAGGCATAATCTGACATGTGGGCCAATGTTCCCGGTGTCAATGATGCACTGCGAGTGCTGGTTGGAGGAGCACTTTCTGGCAAATCCACATCCCTCCAGTCACGCACAAACCCTGTACCAGACCGTGCCACGCCAACATTTTCACTTGCCCCACGAGATGCATCCTCCTCCCCTAAGTAATCATCCCCATCATCCTCCTCCTCTTCTTCCTCCACCTCGTCCAGGAGAGGTCCCTGAGCAGACAATGGCTGAATGTCATCAAGGATTCCCTCCTCCTCTTCCTCCTCATCAACATTGGCTGCAGACGCCTGCTCCTTAAGGTGCGTCAAAGTTTGCATGAGCAGACGCATAAGTGGGATGCTAATGCTTAGGATGGCGTCGTCTGCGCTTACCAGCCGTGTGTATTCCTCAAAACACTGAAGGACTTTACAGAGGTCTTTCAGCTTCGACCACTGCACACCTGTCAACTCCATGTCTGCTCTCAAAGTGCCTGGCCGTGTATCCTCCCACAAATGCATTATGGCCTGCCTCTGCTCGCACAGCCGCTCCACCAAGTGCAGGGTGGAGTTCCACCTTGTTGCAATGTCGATAATGAGGCGGTGGTTGGGAAGGTGGAGCAATCGCTGCAGCTTCTGCATACGAACGGAGTGTACAGACGACCGGCGGATGTGCGCGCACAGTCTTCGCACCTTCTGGAGCAGGGCTGTTAACTCCGGATAATTTTTGAGGAAGCACTGCACCACCAGGTTCAAGGTGTGAGCCAAGCAAGGTATGTGGCTGAGTTTTGAAAGGGCTATGGCTGCCACAAAATTACGGCCGTTATCACTAACTACCTTGCCTGCCTCAAGATGTACACTGCCCAGCCATGACTCAGTTTGTCGCTTCAAGTACTCGGCCAGCACCTCGGCGGTGTGTCTGTCGCCCAAACACATCATCTGCAACACAGCCTGCTGACGCTTTCCACTAGCTGCTCGATAGGGGGACACCTCGTGTGCAACAGTGGCAGCTGCAGATGGAGTGCTCGTACGACTGCGCTCTGTGGACGAGCTTTCACTTCTGGAGGAGGAGGAGGAGGAGGGTCGAACGCCTACAGCCAACTGTTTCCTATACCGTGGCCTAGGCAGCACTGTCCCACCACTGCTGTCCCCTGTGGACCCTGCATCCACCACATTAACCCAGTGCGCAGTGATGGACACGCAACGGCCCTGGCCATGCCGACTGGACCATGCATCAGTTGTGAGGTGCACCTTTCCGCTCACTGACTGCTTGAGTGCATGGACAATGAGGTCTTTCACATGATGGTGGAGGGCTGGGATGGCTTTGCGAGAGAAGAAGTGGCGACTGGGTAGGTCATAGCGTGGTACTGCATAGGCCATGAGTTCGCGGAAAGCTGCGCTTTCCACCAACCGAAAGGGCATCATCTCAAACAAGATTAGTTTGGCAATGTGGGCGTTCAAACCCAGTGTACGCAGATGAGAGACTGAGTACTTTCTTGACCTACTCATAGTGTCTGGGAGGGTGAGCTGGACTTGAGAGCTGCATATGGTGGAAGTAGCGGTGGACAGGGCGGACTGAGAGAGGGATGGTGATGGAGTTGGTGTTCTTTCTGATGGCCTAGAATCAGTCTTTCGTTGATATAACAGTGGGATTCCCTGACTGCTGTGGCCTTGCAACGACACCTCAACATTTGCTGCTGTGCTAACCGGTGGGCTTACAGTGGGGGAAACAATGTAGCGATGCCGACTACCTTCGTTGTGATCAGTTGCACATGTGGCACTTGAGGTTTGGTGTTGTGTCCACGCTTGCAAGTGCATGGTGTTTAAATGTCTAAGCATGCAACTGGTATTCAAATTTTTCAGATTTTTCCCTCGGCTAAAGGTCTTTGCGCACTTCTTACAGATAACCTTGGCCTGATCATGAGGATTTTGTTCAAAAAAGTGCCACACTGCACTCTTCCTACTTTGGCAGACATTTTGCGGCCTAGCACGCTGTGATCTTTTGACCCTCTGGACAAGCTGTCCAGCAACTCTTTTGATTTTTGGAACCTGTCTTTGGAGTGCTCTGGGCCTGCCAGATAACAGCTGTTGCGATGTCGATGTCTGCTGTGGATGCTCCTCATCTGAGCTATTGGAAGCAGCACCCTCTTCCCCCAATGGATGCCAATCTCGGTCAACAACTGGGTCATCCATCACCTCCTCTTCAATGTCATGTGCACCTTCCTCTGTGTCACCGTGTATGGTGGTATAGTGTGCGGGAAGGGGCACCTGAGTCTCATCAGGGTCAGAATCTGGCTCTGTACACTGCGAGGACAATGTAGTGCTCTGAGTGAATGTACCAGCAGAATCATCCATCAGCGGCTGTGCATCAGTGCACTCCATGTCAGATTCATCTTGGCCTGGGTAATTCACCATTTGACTTGATAATCCAGGCATGGTATGTGAAAACAGCTCCATGGAGTAATCAGTAGTATGGCCTGCGTCATCCTTCAATCTTGGTTGGGGTGAAGGACACAAGGAAAGGTGTGGTTCATGAACATGAGCCTCCAATGACGACTCAGTGCTTTTACTTTTTACAACTGAAGAAGAGGAGGCGATAGAGCTGGAGGCTGAGTCAGCAATGTAAGACAAAACTTTATCCTGATGCTCTGGCTTTAAAAGCGGTTTGCCAACTCCTAGAAAACTAAGCCTTCGAAGCCTTATGGAGCCAGACGATGACGCAGGCTCAACACCTCCTGCATTTGGTCCTATTTTGCTCTTGCCACTACCATTAGATCCACCACCAACACCATCATTACCAGCTGCCAACCCCCGCCCAATTCCACGGCCTCTTCCACCAGCCTTCCTCATTTTTGGTAGAAATGTAGACAAAATCCAACAAACTATATAGTAATGTAAAACAAGGTGTCTATAGGACAGGGGAGATTTTTGAATTTCTGCTCACACTAGTGGGCACTGGACACTTTTGGATTGTGTGAGACCCACTGAATATCTGAGCGCTATGTCACAGGCTCGATGGCACAGCTGTGACCAAAGTGACTAGAGGATAAGTGAGATTTTGAATTTCTGCACACACTAGTGGACACTGGACACTTTTGGATTGTGTGAGGCCCACTGAATATCTGAGCGCTATGTCACAGGCTCGATGGCACAGCTGTGACCAAAGTGACTAGAGGATAAGTGAGATTTTGAATTTCTGCAGACACTTGTGGACACTGGACACTTTTCGATTGTGTGAGGCCCACTGAATATCTGAGCGCTATGTCACAGGCTCGATGGCACAGCTGTGACCAAAGTGACTGGAGGATAAGTGAGATTTTGAATTTCTGCTCACACTAGTGGACACTGGACACTTTTGGATTGTGTGAGGACCACTGAATATCTGAGCGCTATGTCACAGGCTCAATGGCACAGCTGTGACCAAAGTGACTAGAGGATAAGTGAGACTTTGAATTTCTGCACACACTAGTGGACACTGGACACTTTTGGATTGTGTGAGGCCCACTAAATATCTGAGCGCTATGTCACAGGCTCGATGGCACAGCTGTGACCAAAGTGACTAGAGGATAAGTGAGATTTTGAATTTCTGCAGACACTTGTGGACACTGGACACTTTTGGATTGTGTGAGGCCCACTGAATATCTGAGCGCTATGTCACAGGCTCCATGGCACAGCTGTGACCAAAGTGACTAGAGGATAAGTGAGATTTTGAATTTCTGCAGACACTTGTGGACACTGGACACTTTTGGATTGTGTGAGGCCCACTGAATATCTGAGCGCTATGTCACAGGCTCGATGGCACAGCTGTGACCAAAGTGACTAGAGGATAAGTGAGATTTTGAATTTCTGCAGACACTTGTGGACACTGGACACTTTTGGATTGTGTGAGGCCCACTGAATATCTGAGCGCTATGTCACAGGCTCGATGGCACAGCTGTGACCAAAGTGACTAGAGGATAAGTGAGATTTTGAATTTCTGCTCACACTAGTGGACACTGGACACTTTTGGATTGTGTGAGGCCCACTGAATATCTGAGCGCTATGTCACAGGCTCGATGGCACAGCTGTGACCAAAGTGACTAGAGGATAAGTGAGATTTTGAATTTCTGCACACACTAGTGGACACTGGACACTTTTGGATTGTGTGAGGCCCACTGAATATCTGAGCGCTATGTCACAGGCTCGATGGCACAGCTGTGACCAAAGTGACTAGAGGATAAGTGAGATTTTGAATTTCTGCAGACACTTGTGGACACTGGACACTTTTCGATTGTGTGAGGCCCACTGAATATCTGAGCGCTATGTCACAGGCTCGATGGCACAGCTGTGACCAAAGTGACTGGAGGATAAGTGAGATTTTGAATTTCTGCTCACACTAGTGGACACTGGACACTTTTGGATTGTGTGAGGACCACTGAATATCTGAGCGCTATGTCACAGGCTCAATGGCACAGCTGTGACCAAAGTGACTAGAGGATAAGTGAGACTTTGAATTTCTGCACACACTAGTGGACACTGGACACTTTTGGATTGTGTGAGGCCCACTAAATATCTGAGCGCTATGTCACAGGCTCGATGGCACAGCTGTGACCAAAGTGACTAGAGGATAAGTGAGATTTTGAATTTCTGCAGACACTTGTGGACACTGGACACTTTTGGATTGTGTGAGGCCCACTGAATATCTGAGCGCTATGTCACAGGCTCGATGGCACAGCTGTGACCAAAGTGACTAGAGGATAAGTGAGATTTTGAATTTCGGCAGACACTTGTGGACACTTTTGGATTGTGTGAGGCCCACTGAATATCTGAGCGCTATGTCACAGGCTCAATGTCACAGCTGTGACCAAAGTGACTAGAGGATAAGTGAGATTTTGAATTTCTGCACACACTAGTGGACACTGGACACTTTTGGATTGTGTGAGGCCCACTGAATATCTGAGCGCTATGTCACAGGCTCTATGGCACAGCTGTGACCAAAGTGACTAGAGGATAAGTGAGATTTTGAATTTCTGCACACACTAGTGGACACTGGACACTTTTGGATTGTGTGAGGCCCACTGAATATCTGAGCGCTATGTCACAGGCTCGATGGCACAGCTGTGTCCAAAGTGACTAGAGGATAAGTGAGATTTTGAATTTCTGCACACACTAGTGGACACTGGACACTTTTGGATTGTGTGAGGCCCACTGAATATCTGAGCGCTATGTCACAGGCTCGATGGCACAGCTGTGACCAAAGTGACTAGAGGATAAGTGAGATTTTGAATTTCTGCAGACACTTGTGGACACTGGACACTTTTGGATTGTGTGAGGCCCACTGAATATCTGAGCGCTATGTCACAGGCTCGATGGCACAGCTGTGACCAAAGTGACTAGAGGATAAGTGAGATTTTGAATTTCTGCAGACACTTGTGGACACTGGACACTTTTGGATTCTGTGAGGCCCACTGAATATCTGAGCACTATGTCACAGGCTCGATGGCACAGCTGTGACCAAAGTGACTAGAGGATAAGTGGGATTTTGAATTTCTGCAGACACTTGTGGACACTGGACACTTTTGGATTGTGTGAGGCCCACTGAATATCTGAGCGCTATGTCACTGGCTCGATGGCACTGCTGTGACCAAAGTGACTAGAGGATAAGTGAGATTTTGAATTTCTGCAGACACTTGTGGACACTGGACATTTTTGGATTGTGTGAGGCCCACTGAATATCTGAGCGCTATGTCACAGGCTCGATGGCACAGCTGTGACCAAAGTGACTAGAGGATAAGTGAGATTTTGAATTTCTGCTCACACTAGTGGACACTGGACACTTTTGGATTGTGTGAGGCCCACTGAATATCTGAGCACTATGTCACAGGCTCGATGGCACAGCTGTGACCAAAGTGACTAGAAGATAAGTGAGATTTTGAATTTCTGCAGACACTTGTGGACACTGGACACTTTTGGATTGTGTGAGGCCCACTGAATATCTGAGCACTATGTCACAGGCTCAATGGCACAGCTGTGACCAAAGTGACTAGAAGATAAGTGAGATTTTGAATTTCTGCAGACACTTGTGGACACTGGACACTTTTGGATTGTGTGAGGCCCACTGAATATCTGAGCGCTATGTCACAGGCTCGATGGCACAGCTGTGACCAAAGTGACTAGAGGATAAGTGAGATTTTGAATTTCTGCAGACACTTGTGGACACTGAACACTTTTGGATTGTGTGAGGCCCACTGAATATCTGAGCGCTATGTCACAGGCTCGATGGCACAGCTGTGACCAAAGTGACTAGAGGATAATTGAGATTTTGAATTTCTGCAGACACTTGTGGACACTGGACTCTTTTGGATTGTGTGAGGCCCACTGAATATCTGAGCGCTATGTCACAGACTCGATGGCACAGCTGTGACCAAAGTGACTAGAGGATAAGTGAGATTTTGAATTTCTGCAGACACTGGACACTTTTGGATTGTGTGAGGCCCACTGAATATCTGAGCGCTATGTCACAGGCTCGATGGCACAGCTGTGACCAAAGTGACTAGAGGATAAGGGAGATTTTGAATTTCTGCAGACACTTGTGGACACTGGACACTTTTGGATTGTGTGAGGCCCACTGAATATCACAGCGCTATGTCACAGGCAGAAATTGGCTAGTGTATCACAAACTACAAGGTGTATGTAGAATTGGGCAGAGTAGGAATCTCCCTAGAGTGCAGGTCTGTAAGAACGGAACATGTCCTCGACTTATTCTCACAGAGTGACACAGATAGCTTCACTGTGGCTGTGATAACAGCCGTTACACGGTACTGTGTGAGGAGCGTACACCGCTGTATGGTGTGAAAAAATGCACGCTCAGTACCTCAGCAGGACAAAAAAAAAAATTGGGATTGCTTTTAAAAAAGCAGTTTGCAGCTCAGTACCTCAGCAGGACAAAAAAAAAATTGGGATTGCTTTTAAAAAAGCAGTTTGCAGAGCAGTGGGTAAACAGCAATGCAGCTGTCAGAAAGCCTTAGAAGGCAGCCCAACAACCAACACCACTGATACACCACAATTTAGCCTCCCCTTGCACTGCACACACAGTGACTGGTGTGTTGTACAGGCACAATCGCTAGCAGCAGAAGCAGTTTTTTTTTCTTCTTCCCTGCCTAACACTCTCCCTACAGAATCAGCAGCAACCTCTCCCTATGCTAAGATCGGCAGAAGTAAGATGGCGGTCGGCGTGCACACGCTTTTATACCCCCTGTGACGCCCACCAAAGCAAGCCAATCACTTGCATGCCCTTCTGAAAGATGGTGGTGACCCGTGCCTATGTCATCACGTTGCCCACAGTGTCCGTGGATCCTGATTGGCTGAAAAAGAGCGCAAAACAAACTTTTGAATCGCGACTTTGGCGCGTAAGTCGCCGACCTCGTGGCCGACCTCATCCTAGGGTCGGGTTAAGTTTCATGAAACCCGACTTTGCCAAAAGTCGGCGACTTTTGAAATTTTTCGACCCGTTTTGCTCAACTCTAATTATTACCCCTTATTGGACAGATTTCAGAGGAGAGATCCTTTCCTGTCATGGATGGGGAGGAAGAACCTTATAAAAAGCCTGATACTCCCCAAATTTACGTACTTATTTTCAACTCTAGCCATCCACGTCCCAAGCTCTTTTCTCTCTAGGAGTTAACTCCTTATTTTTCAAATACATTTGGAAGGAAACGAGGCCCCGTATAAACTCACACACGTTGTCGCTGCCGAAGCGCAGGGGGGGAAGGGAGCCCTGACATTATAAACTATTATTATGCAGCTATGCTTTCCTGGTCGGTAGACTTGATAAGAAACACAAGTGACAAATATTGGGTCAACATAGAAAACATTATCTCACCTGTGCCTCTTAGGTCCCTTTTCCTAACATATTCCAAGGGAAGGAAGTTCTCCTCTTTCTCCAACCCCCTGACCTGAGCTTTGCTTAGGGTCTGATCGAATCTCCATGCCTTCTTGACTCCTCCCTCGTCCCCATTACTGAGACTCTCAGACATCGTACAACCTCCGGTGGATATTCTAGGGGAGGGAGGGGAGCTAGCGCGGAGACTGAGACATATTTCCATTGATCAGATTATGACTGGGGGGGCGCTCCTCCCATTATCAGAATTGAACGACCTCTTGACACCCTCGAGCCTTAATTTTCTACAATATAACTCCCTGAGAAAGCTATTGAAACACATACGTTACTGCCCAGACACCTTGCGCAAAAAACACCATATGAAATCCTGTGCTCTAAATCGTCTAGGCCAACTAAGGTCCTATCTACAATCTACCTTATGCTTCTATCTAAAGATCTGCCCCCGAGGAGAGCTTACATTGCACATTGGGAAAGAGACCTGGGTTATAAACTCTCACAATCACAAATTGATCACATCTATGCACATTCACATGGCCCAACGAGCTGTGTGAAAATTTAAGAGAATTCTTTCAAAATTGTATCACGATGGTACACTACACCAGCGCAGACCTGTGCTTGGCGATCTGGGGCGCAAGATAATTGTTGGCGCTGTGGAGGGGGTAGGGGAGATTTCTTACATATTAGGTGGACGTGTCCTGCCATCCAACCCTTCTGGGCGTCAAGAGAGAAACTTGCTAGTGACGTAATGGAAGTCTCAGTGTCGCTAACGCCGGAAACAGCTTTATGAAACCTCCCTTTGGGTTCCAAGCAGAAGGGGACTTCCATCTAATTTTTAACATTATTGCTGTGGCCAAACTTTTAATCCCCACCTATTGGGGTTCAACCCAGACCCCTACTCTTCACCAACTGCTTTCAAAAGTAGATCAACTGTATCATATGGCCGAAGTTGTTGCCTCGGTGAATCATTCACAGCGTTCCTTCAAAGAAAACTGGCGTTTATGGATCAAATACAGATCCTCCTTCAGTCCATCAACCGCACGAAATCCAACCTGTGATATTGTCAGACCCCCCTGCCCCCTCATATAGCCTCTCTTATTGCTTCCTCTACTCCCTCTCTACTTATTTCTCTTTTTCCTTTCTCTGTCCTTTGTTTACCGCAAAAAAATAAAATAATATATCTTTGTTACTGGTATTACACCGTCCGTACACTTGTGTATGAAAACTGAATCTTTCTTGATTGGTGTTGTTATACTCTGAATCTATCAATAAAAAGACCATTGAAAAGAAAAGGGAACCTGTCAGCAGGATTGTGCACTGTAACCTACAGACAGTGTCAGGTCGGCGCCGTTATACTGATTAAAATGATACCTTTGTTGATGAAATCCATCTAATGGTTGTTATTTAATCTTTATTTTCAGTTTGTAGTAAATGAGATTCATGTGCCCTAAGGCGGGGTTGGTGTATGTGTGCTCTGATTAGATATTCATAATGCAAGACTGCTGACAGGTCACTGATCCCTCACTGACCTGCCCCCTAGTTTGCATAATGAATACCTAACATACTTAAGAAAGAGACAAAAAAATATTCTACAGGAAGGTGCCGGCCGTGGCACCTGCTCTGCAGCATAATTGCTTGTTTAGTGGGCAATAATACAGTTCCTTGATTTTACTCGGCTAGGGAAAGAAAAAAAATCTATTTGAAAATGGCACCCACCATGCCTGTGCAGTAGCAGCTATCAGTGATATCATAGCTGCTACTGCACATGCGCGGGCGGTGCCATTTTACTGGAGATGAAAAAAATTCCTGCAAGTAGCAGCTCTCGGCTATCTCCGAGCTGCTACTGGAAATATAAGGAAGTGTGAAAGAGCTATAAAACTGCTGCATGAAGGAGGGACCATTCAAGTCATGTGATCAGTCACATGCCTGGAAAGTTCTTCAACCCATTCAGCCCTCAAGCCTGTTTTCACCTTCAAGACCTGGCCAAATTTTATAATTCTGACCAGTGTCACTTCATGTGGTAATAACTCTGGAACACTTCAAAGGATTCCAGTTATTCTGAGAATGTTTTTTCGTGACATATTATACTTCATAATAGTGGTAACATTTCTTCAATATGACTTGCATTTATTTGTAAAAAAAAATGGAAATTTGGAGATAAGTTTCTATGCCCTTAAATCAGAGAGATATGTCGCACAAAATAGTAAATAAATAACATTTCCCACATGTCTGTTTTACATCAGCATATTTTTTGAAGCATAATTTGTTTTGTTAGGAAGTTATAAGGGTTTAATTTTTATCTGCTTTACACCTGAAGGTGCATTGCAGCACATATATTGCATAGCACAACTCTGCCAAGACTTTAGTCTGCAGTGTGTATCCTATAAGTACGTCACTCAGCTTTCCACATAGACTTCTTACCTTTGCTGCTAGCATTCACTTGGTATGTCTTTCAACTAACCCACTGCTTTAGCCCAGTGTTATTTACTGTATGACCTTGTTTACTTCGGCTTGATCATATGCATCTGGTCCACTCTTAATTGTCTGACCAAGATTTAGCACAGACCACTCCTCATTGCTTCAGACCTTTGCTTCAGACTTTAGTTTGCAGTGTGTATCCTATAAGTGTGTATCTTACAAGTATGAGATGTGAATTAATCCAGAATTGAACCAGAAGGGAACAGAAGGTAACTGGATAGTCACTGTAAAAAATGTTTCTATTTGTTTTCACTCTGACCCCTATAATCCTTCAATTTCTGCTAACCCCACTAATTCCTAAATCAAGCAAGGAACTGTTCATCTCTTCCTCAATCCTCTCCATCCATCTCACCTCTTCATAAGATCTGTTTCTCAACATACAATCCTCTTTCTCCAAACACAGACAGCCCCCTCATGCCCTCTCCTGCTCCCACCTGCTAACACTCTCTTCTCCTCCTCACTGCCGGCGATATCTCTCCAAATCCTGGCCCTCCTCACCACATTCCCACAGTCATTTCTACCTCCCATCCACGCTCAATCACAACTTTCTGTAACCTCTCCAACCTTATACCCATTCGCCCAGCCCCATCTTCCCCAGTCCCACTAACAGGAGCTCTGTAGAACGCTCGCTCTATCTGCAACAAACTTTCCTTCATCCATGATCTTTTATTACAAACTTTCCTTCCTCGCCATCACCGAAACATGGCTCACCACCTCTGACACAGCCTCCCCTGCTGCACTCTTGTATGGTGGATTCCACCTTTCTCACACCCTCCACCCCAGCAACAAGCGTGGTGGAGGAGTTGCTTTTCTCCTGTCAGCTAACTGCTCCTTCACCCCAATCCCACTGCCACCCTCTGTTACCCTTCCTTCCTTTGAGATGCACTCTGTGCACATATACTCCCCCTCCACCTCCAACTGGCTGTCATTACCGCTCCACAGGGCCAGCCACCACCTTCTTTGACCATGTCACCCCCTGGCTACTTCATTTCCTTTCCACTGACATCTCCACTATCATCTTGGATGACTTCAGCATCCCCATTGACACTTCTCTCTCCGCTGCCACTAAACTTCTATCCCTCACTTCCTCCTTCGGCCTCACTCAATGGTCTTCTGCAGCCACTCCCAAAGATGGCCACACACTAGACCTCATCTTCACCCTCCTCTGCTCCCTTTCTAGCCTCTCTAACTCACCTCTTCCTCTTTCTGACCACAACCTACTTACATTCGCTTCCCTCTCCAAGTCAACAATCCCCAACCCACAAACTTGCACATACTCGCAACCTCGATCTATGCTCACTGTCTGAATCCCTTCTTCCTCTTAAAGACATAAGTTCCCTACACAATGCGGATGCCGCTGCTGCTCTATATGACACCACAATAGCTGTAGCTTTGGAATCAGTTGCCCCTCTCAAACATACCAAAGCTCACAAAATCAACAGACAGCCCTGGCACACCAGCCTGACCAAAGAACTGAGATGAGCTTCCAGCGCTGCTGAGCGGAGATGGAAAAAATCCCACTCCAATGAGGACTTCATCGCATTCAAACAGTCCCTCACTACTTTCAAGGCCACACTTGCTGCAGCAAAACAAACCTGCTTCTCATTTCTCATATCCTCCCTGTCTCACAACCCTAAACAGTTATTTAATACCTTCAATTCTCTCATCCGCCCCCCAGCACCTCCTCCCTCCCCACTCATCTCAGCCAGAGACTTTGACTCATTTTTCAAGGAGAAGATTGATAACATCAGAGTCAGTTTTGGTCGACAACCCCCATAGCCCTTCCTCCTAACTGCCCTGCCCTCCTCCAAAACCAACTTGTCCACCATTACAGAAGATCGAATCTCCACTCTACTCTCAAGATCACATCTCACTACCTGTGCACTTGACCCGGTCCCATCCCACTTCATCCCAAACCTCACCACAGTCTTCATCCCAACCCTAACCCATCTCTTCAACCTATCACTAAGAACTGGTGTTTTCCCCTCAAACTTTAACCATGCCTCAATCACACCTATCCTCAAAAATCCCTCCCTTTACCCATCCTATGTATCTAGCTATCGCCTTATATCACTTCTCCCCTATGCCTCAAATCTACTGGAACGACACGTCCATCTTGAACTGTCCTCCCACCTCTCTTCTTGCTCCCTCCTTGACTGCTTACAATCTGGTTTCCGGCCACACCACTCCACTGAAACTGCCCTAACTAAGGTCACCAATGACCTATTAACCGCCAAGGCCAAGCGACACTAATCTGTCCTTCTCTTGGACCTGTCCTCTGTCTTTGACACAGTTGACCATTCCCTATTACTACAGACCCTCTCATCTCTTGCTATCACAGACTTGGCCCTATCTTGGATAATATCATACCTAACAGTCCGGACATTCAGCGTCTCCCACTCGCACACCACCTCCTCACCGCACCCCTTATCCGTCAAAGTCCCACAAGGTTCAGTCCTAGGGCCCCTGATCTTCTCCATTTACATCTTTGGCCTCGGACAGCTCATTGAATCTCACAGCTTTCAGTATCAACTCTATGCTGATGACACACAGATCTACATCTCTGGACTAGATATCACCTCCTTACTAAACAGAATCCCTCAATGTCTGTCTGCTATTTTGTCCTTCTTCTCCGCTAGATTTCTAAAACTTAATATGGACAAAACAGAATTAATCATCTTTCCCCATCTCACGCGACCAACGGACCTATCCATTAAAGTAAATGGCTGCCCACTCTCTCCAGTCCCACAAGCTCACTGCCTCGGGGTTATCCTTGACACTGATCTCTCTTTCAAATCACATATCCGAGCCCTTTGCACTTCCCGTCGACTTCAACTTAAAAACATTTCACGGATCCGCACATTTCTCAACCAAGAATCTGCAAAAACCCTAGTCCATGTCCTCATTATCTACTGCCTTGACTACTGCAACCTCCTGCTCTGTGGCCTCCCCTCTAACACTCTCGCACCCCTCCAATCTATTCTAAACTCTGCTGCCCGACTAATCCACCTGTCCCCACGCTATTCCCCAGCCTCTCCTCTCTGTCAATCTCTGCACTGGCTCGCCATTACCCAAAGACTCCAGTTCAAAACCCTAACCATGACATACAAAGCCATCCACAACCTAAGTACTCCATACATCTGTGACCTCGTCTCCCGGTAGTTACCTGCACGCAACCTCCGATCCTCACAAGATCTCCTTCTCTACTCCCCTCTTATCTCCTCTTCCCACAATCACATACAAGATTTCTCCCGCGCATCCCCCCTACTCTGGAACTCTCTACCACAACATAGACTCTCGCCTACCATGGAAACTTTCAAAATGAATCTGAATACCTACCTCTTCCAACAAGCCTACAACCTGCAGTAACCACTGATCCACCAAACCGCTGCACGACCAGCTCTACCCTTGCCTACTGTATCCTCACCCATCCCTTGTAGCTTGTGAGCCCTCGCAGGCAGGGTCCTCTCTCCTCATGTACCAGTCATGACTTGTATTGTTTAAGAATATTGTACTTGTATTTATTATGTATACCCCTCCTCACATGTAAAGCGCCATGGAATAAATGGCGCTATAATAATAATAATAATCTGCGATGTCTCATTTTTTTCAACAAAATTTACAAAACCATTTTTTGTAGGGACCACATTATATTTGAAGTGACTTTGAGGGATCTATATGACAGAAAATACCCAAAAGTGACAGCACTCTAAAAGCTGCACCACTCAGGTGTCCAAAACCACTGAAGCATTCAATTGCTACACAGGAATTTTTAGAATGTCGAAGGAAAAAATTAACATTTAACTTTTTTTCACAAAAATTTTTACTTTAGACCCAAATTTTTTATTTTCACACGGGTAACAGGAATAAATAGACCCCAAAAAGATGTTGTGCAATTTATTCTGAGCATAACAATACCACATATGTTGGGGAAAACTACTAATTGTGCACATGGCAGGGCTCAGAAGGGAAGGAGCGCAATTTGACTTTTTGAATGCCAAATTTGCTGGAATAATTAGTGGATGCCATGTCTCATTTGGAGAGCCCCTGATGTGCCAAAACAGTGGAAAACTCCCACAAATTACCCCATTTTGGAAATTGGACCCTTCAGGGAACTTATCTAGATGTGTGGTGAGCATCTTGAACCCCCTGACGCGTTATAGAGGTTTGTAACATTTAGCCATGAAAATAAAAAAGTCAAATTTTTCCCACAAAAATGTACTTAGCCCCAAATTTTGCATTTTTTCAAAGGTAAAGAGAGAAATTACACAGTCCAAATTGTTGTGCAATTTCTCCTAAGTATGCTAATACTCCATATGTGGGGGAAACCAACTGTTTGCGTGCATGGCAGAGCTCAGAAGGGCTTGTTTTGGCTTGCTTTCTGTGGGAATAGGTGAAGTTTTCAGCGATACCATGTTTATTTACATTAATCTTTTTTATCTCGTTTTATTCAACTTTTTTGGCGGTATGACGATAAAGCATCATTTGTTGCCTCATTTATTTTTTGCAGTGTTCACTACAGTGGTTAACTAGTAGGACAGTTTTATAGGTTGGGTCATTCCGGACGTGGCAATACTAAATATGTTTACTTTTTTTGTTTATTTTTATTTTTTCTACAAACATATTTATTTATGTGTGCATTAAAATTTTTTATTATTATTGTTTTGTGATTTTTTTGTATACATTTTTACAATTTTATTTTTACTTTTTTTACTTTATCCCACTATTGGACTTTCACTTTTTTGCAGTCTAATTGCTTGTAAAGCATAGCAAAGTAGGAGCATTCTCTGAGCATGTTATAGAAAGTTTTCCAGCTCTGGTGACCCGGATGTTGTCATGATGACATCAGGTCACCATGGCAATGACCGGCCCCTCGTGATGATATCGCCGGGTTGCCAATCGGAAAGCAGAGAGGGCTCCCTCCTACTTGCCTGCTAAATACTGTGATCAAATCAATTGCAGTATTTATGGGGTTAAAGTGGCGGGAGCGGTTCAGGCAACTCTCCTGCTGTCAGAATCAGCTGACACCCAGCGGTGATCACGTGCCCACAGCCTCTGTGCACGGAAAATTGCCAAGAAGTATCCATACGTCAAAGGTCGGTAACTACCAGCCGACCATGAGGTATGGACGTGTGTGTTGATGTAGCAGAACTATATCGATGTAGCAGACTGTGTGTGTATGTAGCATAACTGTGTGTGTTCATTTGTAGAAGAGCTGTATATGTAGCAGAGCAGTGTGTTTGTGTGTTTATATAGCAGAGCATTGTGTGTTTATATACAGCAGTTGTGAGTGTCTGTATACATGCAGCAGTGTTTTGCATATGCATGCACTGCAGTGTACAGAATGTGCATTCCATAAAGCTATATGTGTATAATACATACAGTTGCTGCAGAGAAACACTAACAATTAGAGTTGAGCGACTTTTGTTTTTTTAGGGTCGAGTTTCGTTTCGTGAAACCCGACTTTTCCAAAAGTCGGGTCGAGCAAGATCGGCCGATTATAGGGAAAAGTCGGGGTCGTCCCGAAACACGAAACCCAATGTAAGTCAATGGGGAATAAAAGTCGGCAGTGAGAGGAGGACAGGAAACACACCAACAGTGCCCATTTGAATGCCAAAAGCATCAATTCTTCTTACTTAAGCTTGTCAACCTTAATTAACTTCATAATACAAGTTACGCACTGAAAAATGGGGGTTATTTGGCTAAAGTTGTGGGGGGGTAGGGCTGGCTCCAGGTTTTCATGTGCCCTGGGCGAAAGAGCGCCCCTTTAACACATACCACAACTCATCATGCTCCGATACGGCAGAGAAATAGCGGTATAGTACAATGAAAAATACTTCACTTTTTACATCTCATGACGAGGCCCATCTATTTCTCCATACAGAATCATTGGTCTCATATAATGTTTGAAACAGTATATGATGAGCTCCACATAATGCTACAGTATATGTTGGTCCCCATGGATGAAGCTCCACTGTCTTATGGGCCCAAATAATGCTCCAAACATAATGGGCCCCATTTCTAATGCTCTAGTGTATAATGGGCCCTGTAAATGCTGCTCCAGTGTCTGATGTCCACCTTTGGAATGTTCCAGTGTATGGTGGGCCCCCTCTATCATTCTCCAGAGTATAGTGCTCCCCAAAAATTGCTGTCCCAACATTGAAAACAATCAAATAAGTCTCCTCGCTAGGGAATCCCTGTACTAGTCTGGACTCCTCGTCGTCCCCATCTTCCATCTCACTGCACAGTATTTCAACCTTGCAAGTGCTGTGATCCTGAGCAAGCAGGGGGGGCCCACTCGTTGGCAACGGCACTGACACAGGGCCCCTGATAGTACGGTGGTGTGTCTGATGGCGGGTGGGCCGAACCTGCACTTTCATCTGCAGCTTCCTCTTTGTCACCGTGTAAGATGGAACTGTATATGGGAAGGGTAACCTGAGTTTCATCAGGGTCAGATTCAGGCCGTGTAGCGTGCGAGGGGAATGTAGTGGTCTGGGTCAATGTACCAGCAGATTCATCGAGCAGTGGCTGGGCATCAGTGCACTTGTGTCGCCCCCAGGAGTACGGTCGCCACAGTGGCATTACCTTCCTCCTAGGGAGTGTGATGTCATGCTTGGGAGCAACGAAGGATCTCTCTAGCAGGTTAACTGATTGGGCGGCGTTATTCCCAGAGTCATGACCCTCCAAACAGCGTTCATGAAGGCAAAGTGTTTGTTTTACGTGGGCAGTATGGTTGCAAAGCTGAACCTTAAAGGAATGTCTAGAAGGGCACCACCAGGAGTGGAGCCTATGGTTAAATTCGACTCCACCTGGGAAACCTCAACCATGCCAGCTACAGAAAAGATGCACACATTTAACGAACGAGACTCCGTCATGCCCCGCGGTCCGAGTCCGGCTTACTAGAGGGACACATGAGGCTCTGGCACATGAGATTGGCCAATAACTGGTGTGTCATGCCCTTACATGTCCGTGGCCAGCGTTTGTCGCTTACAGGTGCAGATAACCCGCTGAACAACGTTAGTGATGGGGATCACTGAGTACAATTATTACCCGCAAACGATGATTTCCCAGTAAGTGCAGGTCAACCGCAGTTCCGGAATTAGGCCTAACCGTCATTCCTAAAAAAATGAAAAACTTACGTGTGCAAACCACAGGTGCTGTAGCTTGCTTAACAGCTCGCCAGCCGTTCTCACGCCCAGTATGGATTACACGTGATTGCACAAAGGTGAGAAAGGGTACCGTATCCCCAGATAACATGTATGGATAGCGTACACATTCAAAATATATGTCTATACATCAGGAGGTAGGCTCAGACGGTGTTAGGCCCAGTATGGATTGCACGTGATTGCACAAAGGTGAGAAAGGGTACCGTATCCCCGGATAACATGTATGGATAGCGTACACATTCAAAATATATGTCTATACATCAGGAGGCAGGCTCAGACGGTGTCAGGCACAGTATGGATTTGACGGCCCAGACTACACAGCGGAGGAGCAGGGAGAGGTAAAGATTGCAAATGCTGGGGCCCTGCCCAAGCAAGGGGGGCCCACTCGTGGGCGTCGGTACTGGCACTGGGCCCCTCATAGTACAGCGGTGTGTCTGACGCGGGTGTGCACCACCACCGTCAGAGACACTTGATTGCACTATGAGGGACCCTGTGCCAGTGCCCGCGCCCAAGAGTCGGCCTACCCACCTGTCCAGGGCAACGGCACTCGCACGGTGTTGTGCGCTAGGTGGTGACCCTGGCCATGGGGGGGGAGGCAGCACAGTTAGGGAGTCTTAGAAAGTGGCATATGTTGATGTTGGACATTCAGCTGATGCAAAAGGCGAAATAGGTCAAGTCCCAGGAAGAGGTGGACCAAAGCAAGCCATTTTTCTGTCACCCTATGTGTCATCAGAGGAAGGTGGGACAAAATCCTTGGAAACCCATGCATGGTTCATTTTACTGAAGGTTAGATCATCCACATTTTGGGTTGACAGAAGGGTCCTTTTTTCTGTCACGATTGATCCAGCTGCACTGAAGACTCTTTCCGATAGCACACTTGCAGCTGGGCAAGCGAGCTCCTGTAAGGCATATTGTGCCAATTCAGGCCAGGTGTCCAGTTTAGCGGCCCAATAGTCAAAGGGGAATGACCTGTGTGGGAGAACATCGATATGGGAGGAAAAGTAGTTTGTAACCATAGTTGACAACTGCTGTCTCCTGTCACTTTCCATCGATGCAGTATTACCAGTTGTGTGAGCGGTATTTGAAAAATCAGTCCACAACATTGTCATGAAACCCCTGTCTCCAACGCCACTTCTGCTGTATGCACCACGAACACCTCTGCCAAGCTGCCCCCGGCCCGTACGGCTCGTGTGAGAACCATCACCGCTGCTGTGTGCTGGGAATGCCTCAAGCAACCGATTTACCAGAGTTGCTTGTTTATTAGCCAATATTAGGTCGAGGTTCTCCTGTGGCATGATGTTTTGTAATTTGCCTTTATAGCGTGGATCCAGGATGCTGGCCAACCAGTAGTCGTCATCGTTCATCATTTTGGCAATGCGGGGGTCCCTTTTTAGGATCTGCAAGGCATAATCTGACATGTGGGCCAATGTTCCCGGTGTCAATGATGCACTGCGAGTGCTGGTTGGAGGAGCACTTTCTGGCAAATCCACATCTCTCCAGTCACGCAAAACCCTGTACCAGACCTTGCCACGCCAACATTTTCACTTGCCCCAAGAGATGCATCCTCCTCCCCTAAGTAATCATCCCCATCATCATCCTCCTCCTCCTCTTCTTACTCCACCTTGTCCAGGAGAGGTCCCTGAGCAGACAATGGCTGAATGTCATCAAGGATTCCCTCCTCGTCAATATTGGCTGCAGACGCCTGCTCCTTAAGGTGCGTCAAAGTTTGCATGAGCAGACGCATAAGTGGGATACTCATGCTTAGGATGGCGTTGTCTGCGCTTACCAGCCATGTGCATTCCTCAAAACACTGAAGGACTTTACAGAGGTCTTTCAGCTTCGACCACTGCACACCTGTCAACTCCATGTCTGCTCTCAAAGTGCCTGGCCGTGTATCCTCCCACAAATGCATTATGGCCTGCCTCTGCTCGCACAGCCGCTCCACCATGTGCAGGGTGGAGTTCCACCTTGTTGCAATGTCGATAATGAGGCGGTGGTTGGGAAGGTGGAGCAATCGCTGCAGCTTCTGCATACGAACGGAGTGTACAGGCGACCGGCGGTTGTGCGCGCACAGTCTTCGCACCTTATGGAGCAGGGCTGTTAACTCCGGATAATTTTTGAGGAAGCACTGCACCACCAGGTTCAAGGTGTGAGCCAAGCAAGGTATGTGGCTGAGTTTTGAAAGGGCTATGGCTGCCACAAAATTACGGCCGTTATCACTAACTACCTTGCCTGCCTCAAGATGTACACTGCCCAGCCATGACTCAGTTTGTCGCTTCAAGTACTCGGCCAGCACCTCGGCGGTGTGTCTGTCGCCCTAACACATAATCTGCAACACAGCCTGCTGACGCTTTCCACTAGCTGCTTGATAGGGGGACACCTCGTGTGCAACAGTGGCAGCTGCAGATGGAGTGCTTGTACGACTGCGCTCTGTGGACGAGCTTTCGCTTCTGGACGAGGAAGAGGAGGAGGAGGGTCGAACGCCTACAGCCAACTGTTTCCTATACCGTGGGCTAGGCAGCACTGTCCCACCACCGCTGTCCCCTGTGGACCCTGCATCCACCACATTAACCCAGTGCGCAGTGATGGACACGTAACGGCCCTGGCCATGCCGACTGGACCATGCATCAGTTGTGAGGTGCACCTTTCCACTCACTGACTGCTTGAGTGCATGGACAATGCGATCTTTTACATGATGGTGGAGGGCTGGGATGGCTTTGCGAGAGAAGAAGTGGCGACTGGGTAGGTCATAGCGTGGTGCTGCATAGGCCATGAGTTTGCGGAAAGCTGCGCTTTCCACCAACCGATAGGGCATCATCTCAAACGAGATTAGTTTGGCAATGTGGGCGTTCAAACCCAGTGTACGCGGATGAGAGACTGAGTACTTTCTTGACCTACTCATAGTGTCTGGGAGGGTGAGCTGGACTTGAGAGCTGCATATGGTGGAAGTAGCGGTGGACAGGGCGGACTGAGAGAGGGTTGATGATGGTGATGGAGTTGGTGTTCTTTCTGATGGCCTAGATTCAGTATTTCATTGATATAACAGTGGGATTCCCTGACTGCTGTGGCCTTGCAACGACACCTCAACATTTGCTGCTGTGCTAACCGGTGGGCTTACAGTGGGGGAAACAATGTAGCGTTGCTGACTACCTTCTTTGTGATCAGTTGCACATGTGGCACTTGAGGTTTGGTGTTGTGTCCACGCTTGCAAGTGCATGCTGGTTAAATGTCTAAGCATGCAACTGGTATTCAAATTTTTCAGATTTTTCCCTCGGCTAAAAGTCTTTGCGCACTTCTTACAGATAACCTTGGCCTGATCATGAGGATTTTGTTCAAAAAAGTGCCACACTGCACTCTTCCTACTTTGGCAGACATTTTGCGGCCTAGCACGCTGTGATCTTTTGACCCTCTGGACAAGCTGTCCAGCAACTCTTTTGGTTTTTGGAACCTGTCTTTGGAGTGCTCCGGGCCTGCCAGATAACAGCTGTTGCGATGTCGATGTCTGCTGTGGATGCTCCTCATCTGAGCTATTGGAAGCAGCACCCTCTTCCCCCAATGAATGCCAATCTGGATCAACAACTGGGTCATCCATCACCTCCTTTTCAATGTCATGTGCACCTTCCTCTGTGTCACCGTGTATGGTGGTATAGTGTGCGGGAAGGGGCACCTGAGTCTCATCAGGGTCAGAATCTGGCTCTGTACACTGCGAGGACAATGTAGTGCTCTGAGTGAATGTACCAGCAGAATCATCTATCAGCGGCTGTGCATCAGTGCACTCCATGTCAGATTCATCTTGGCCTGGGTAATTCACCATTTCACTTGATAATCCAGGCATGGTATGTGAAAACAGCTCCATGGAGTAATCAGTAGTATGGCCTGCGTCATCCTTCAATCTTGGTTGGGGTGAAGGACACACGGAAAGGTGTAGTTCATGAACATGAGCCTCCAATGACGACTCAGTGCTTTTACTTTTTACAACTTCAGAAGAGGAGGCAATAGAGCTGGAGGCTGAGTCAGCAATGTAAAACAAAACTTTTTCCTGATGCTCTGGCTTTAAAAGCGGTTTGCCAACTCCTAGAAAACTAAGCCTTCGAAGCCTTATGGAGCCAGACGATGACGCAGGCTCAACACCTCCTGCATTCGGTCCTATTTTGCTCTTGCCACTACCATCAGATCCACCACCAACACCATCATTACCAGCTGCCAACCCCCGCCCAATTCCACGGCCTCTTCCACCAGCCTTCCTCATTTTTTGTAGAAATGTAGACAAAATCCAACAAACTATATAGTAATGTAAAACAAGGTACAAGGTGTCTATAGGACAGGGGAGATTTTGAATTTCTGCACACACTTGTGGACACTGGACACTTTTGGATTGTGTGAGGCCCACTGAATATCAGAGCGCTATGTCACAGGCTCGATGGCACAGGTGTGAAAAAAGTGACTACAGGATAAGGGAGATTTTGAATTTCTACACACACTAGTGGACACTGGACACTTTTGGATTGTGTGAGGCCCACTGAATATCACAGCGCTATGTCACAGGCTCGATGGCACAGGTGTGAAAAAAGTGACTACAGGATAAGGGAGATTTTGAATTTCTGCACACACTAGTGGACACTGGACACTTTTGGATTGTGCGAGGCCCACTGAATATCAGAGCGCTATGTCACAGGCAGAAATTGGCTAGTGTATCACAAACTACAAGGTGTATGTAGAATTGGGCAGAATAGGAATCTCCCTAGAGTGTAGGTCTGTAAGAACGGAACAAGTCCTCCACTTATCCTTCCACAGTGACACACAGATAGCTTCACTGTGGCCGTGATAACAGCCGTTACACGGTACTGAGAGGAGCGTGCACGTACATGGCGGTCCGGTGTACGTAAAATTGTCAAACTCCGTGTTTTTTAAGTATACGGACTGACACACGCTGTCTCTCTATAGTTTTGAATGTAATCAAACAGCAAATATATTTAACTGTTTGAAAGCTAGACAAAACTAGGAGGTGCAGGTCTGTAAGAACGGAACATGTCCTCGACTTATTCTCACAGAGTGACACACAGATAGCTTCACTGTGGCCGTGATAACAGCCGTTACACGGTACTGAGAGGAGCGTGCATGTACACGGCTGTCCGGTGTACGTAAAATTGTCAAGCTCCGTGTTTTTTAAGTATACGGACTGACACACGCTGTCTCTCTATAGTTTTGAATGTAATCAAACAGCAAATATATTTAACTGTTTGAAAGCTAGACAAAACTAGTAGGTGCAGGTCTGTAAGAACGGAACATGTCCTCGACTTATTCTCACAGGGTGACACACAGATAGCTTCACTGTGGCTGTGATAACAGCCGTTACACGGTACTGTGTGAGGAGCGTACACCGCTGTATGGTGTGAAAAAATGCACGCTCAGTACCTCAGCAGGGCAAAAAAAAAAATTGGGATTGCTTTTAAAAAAGCAGTTTGCAGAGCAGTGGGTAAACAGCAATGCAGCTGTCAGGAAGCCTTAGAAGGCAGCCTAACAACCAACACCGCTGATCCACCACAATATAGCCTCCCCTTGCACTGCACACACAGTGACTGGTGTGTTGTACAGGCAAAATCGCTAGCAGCAGAAGCAGTTTTTTTTTCTTCTTCCCTGCCTAACACTCTCCCTACAGAATCAGCAGCAACCTCTCCCTATGCTAAGATCGGCAGAAGTAAGATGGCGGTCGGCGTGCACGCCCTTTTATAACCCCTGTGACGCCCACCAAAGCAAGCCAATCACTTGCATGCCCTTCTGAAAGATGGTGGTGACCCCTGCCTATGTCATCACGTTGCCCACAGTGTCCGTGGATCCTGATTGGCTGAAAAAGAGCGCAAAACAAACTTTTGAAACGCGACTTTGGCGCGTAAGTCACCGACCTCGTGGCCGACCTCATCCTAGGGTCGGGTTTCGTTTTATGAAACCCGACTTTGCCAAAAGTCGGCGACTTTTGAAATTTTTCGACCCGTTTCGCTCAACTCTACTAACAATAGATCAATTACCTGCCAATTCATCACTAATATGATAAAATTTGTGATATTGACCAATCTACTTCTTTATACTCTCCAGGTAGTTTTAAATAGAAAAAATTAAATATACCTATCCACAAACTGGTATTTATCACATAGTGAAAGTATAAATATGCTATTCAGTCATAAGCACATACAAATCTAAAAATATTTCAAAGAAGGAAACATAAAAATACATCCATCTACTGTACTTTATTACTGTCCCCTGCTATAGTTCTGCATAGTCCTTAAAGGGAATCTGTCACCAGAAGTTGCAGGCCTATGTAAATGGCTTGGGTCAGGTCCGATGGGCGGTGTTTCTTCTTTTTTCTCCACCCCATCCGTAGCCCCGGTCCGCGCTCTTCTCCGGTATTCTTCTCCATCGTTTGCGTGTGCGTAAAGCAATCTTGCTTCGCGGACGCGCATTATGCTTTGCCCAACTGCGGGCAAAGCCGAAAATCATTACTGCGCATGCGCTGGTACACTATGTCCCGGAACACAGTGAAATACCTCCGTGACATAGTGTACTAGCGCATGCGCAGTAATGGTTTTTTACTTTGCCTGCAGTTGGGCAAAGCATATTGTGCGTGTGCAAAGCAAGATTGCTTTGTGCACTCGCGAACAATGGAGAAGTATACCGGAGAAGAGCGCAGACGGGGGTCACGGATGGGGTGGAGAAAAAAAGAAGAAACCCCGCCCATTGGACAGGACCCAGGCCATTTACATAGGCCTGCAACTTCCAGTGACAGATTCCCATTAATTTTACAGACCCTCTATCTGATTTATTTTACTCACTTATGTGTGCTATGTGATGTATTGCTGCTCATTTGTATTTTTATGTTTCCCTCTTTTAAATAATTTTATAACTGTATGTCATTATAATTGAAAAAAATATATATATTTTTTACTATGATACTATGTGTTGAGTACCAATTTGTGGATTGGCATACATATCGAAATCTTTTTGGGTACACAACTACATACGTATTTGAAGATTATTGATTTGATTTAGTAGGAAATATGCTTTTCCTACTTTCTGCTGACTACTGTAAACCTGGGGTGCATCTTATAGTAAGTGTGTCCTATCATCTGAAAAATATGGTGCTAATCTTTAAACTTCCTAATTGCAGCTTTTCTATTTCTGTCTTGCACGTTTTTGCTCACTAGTATGTTGCCATTGACATAAACGTTTCGGTTGGCTGAAGTCATTTACCTACCTTACCTTCTACAGTGTGCCATGATTGTATATAGTCCATAGGAAATACATTATCCTGTAGACATATAATCAGAGATGCAAAAGATATGGTCAAGATTATTATTTTAGCATTTAGGGCAGATTTTCCTTCAAGATACTAATGGTATGTTGCAAGAAAATGTCATTTAAAAGGTTTTGTTTTTGGTACAGCATAGTCTAAAAATAAAATACCTACTGATTCCCTTCCTTCCTTCCCAAAAGTCTCCTTACTTTCTCTTCTGGTGAGAAAGGAACATGATTACTACAGCCCATGCTGCACGTGATGACCTGTCGGCCTGCTCTCCCTTCAGCAATGTGTGAAATGGTGGTAGGTATTTTTTTTTCAATCCACAGAAATTATATCACAAATGATTCAAATTCACAGGGGACTTGTAAATTCCAAGAAATTAGATTTGAAGGCTATTTGATCTATTCGTCCATCTCTAGTTACGGTATTTTTCTTTCACAACAGTGTGCGGTACTTAGAGTGGTTTAACGATCTATTCTTCCTTTCCTTCGATTACATCACTAAGTACCTCTAATATACAGTATACTTAGATTTTAGTGAATCTCTCAAAATTTGATTTGGACAGATTCACTTAATTCAGGGGGGGGGGAATTCTATTGTATCAAGTAAATTTGATGGGCAAGTAAGAGGTTGGAAAAATTGCATACTCACATCTGTTAAAGCTTCCCTATTACCTGTCTCACCACTGCCAGTCCTCCGATTGGCTGTTCTATCTTCCTTCTGTCCAGGTCTTATGTTTATGTGATTGTGTAATGCACATTATTGATATCGTGCTGCATTATGTCACATGAGGTGTGATATACATTATTGCTTTGCACTGCACCAGACATGATAACGTGAGGCCTAGAGAAGGGAAGACCTAGCAAGAAGGAACCAAGAAGAAAGACAATAAAAGAAAGAATAGCTGATCTTAGAACTGACAGAAGCTGGATAGGTATTGGTGGGAGGGCTGAGGATAGGTGAGTATGAGGGTATGTGCACACGATCAGTAACCATTGCGGGTTGAATGCTGCTGTTACAGCATAGTGAATAGGACTCATTGTCAAGAAATCCAATGCCCACTATGAGTCCACAGACGCACTCGGCTCACTAGCGTCTGTGGACTGGCATTCAGTTCTGGATCATAGGCACATACCCTAAGCTATTCTTTTATCACCTTATCAGCCTTCTATAACCAACTAGACATCATTTTCCTGGATTAGTTTGAAATAAAATAATGAAAAAATAGAGTCTGTTTTTTGTCTACCCTATTTTGCTAGGATGTTAGAAGGTTTAATAATGCTGCAGAAATTTTTCATTTTATCAAGGAAATTTACAAAACTTATTTTCTAAAGGACCTATTCAGTTTTGAAATGATTTTGGGGGTCCTACATATTAGAAAACCCCCCCAAAGTGATAGCATTTTAAAAAGAACTCCTCTAAATGAATTCAAAACTGCTGTCAGGCAGCTATTAACTCTTCAGATGTTTTTCAGTAATTAATGCAAAGGGGCATGACAGGAAAGAAAAATGTTATTTTACCACCTAAATGTTGCTAACTTCTGAAAAGGACCCTATAGCTGGCAGACTCTAAAAATCTTTTTTATTCACTACCTCCTCTCCCACAAAACTATGCACTGGTCTTAGCCCATTTTGATGGCAGTACCTAATGCCCCTAACTAATGTCAATATAGTTTCCATTTATTATTGAATCTTGCAAACTTGCAACAAATCATATGCCTTTCATCCTTATTGTAATTATTGGATCCATAAAATGTACATGTTATTGAGATAAATATAAATCAAGTGTTAAGAGCGTTAACCAAGACAGAGCAGCTGTCTAGTTACGCTCTGGCATTTTACACGAAAACAGTGTCCCAGTGTGCTGTCAGGTGTGGGGTGCATCATGTTTCCCGGCCTTCATGTTCAGGAGCCACTTTGTGAGTGTAAGAGTGGTGGGACTAAAGGTCTGCTCACTGACACTGTAAAGGGGTAAATGTACTTGATGTTTATGCTTGTTATAAAAGGGTAACACTCACTGGGGCTGCAGTTAGCTTAGACAGGGTTAACTGCAATGGTCGGATCAGTTTGGGAGGGGGAACTGAGAGTTAGTGTCAAGGACAGGAAGTGAGAGAGTCAGTGAGTGCTGAGACGTGACAAGCAACAGGCCAGGACCGGGCTGCTAGGGACAGCATGAGCCCAGAACCTCGGGGAAGTGGATTGCCAGAGAACCCCTCTGCACAAAACCCTTTGGCCCTATTTCTCCAACTATAACTCTGTTCCCAACCATACAAAATTCACCACTGTTACATGTAAAGATGCGTGATGATGTTCTCTAGTGTCACTTCTTGAGAGCAAGTTTGACTGTTAGTAAAAAGGACTTTGTTATATGAAACTGGTCTGGTCTCCTTGTTATGAAATCTCAGGGGGCTGATGCCAAGCGTGGTGTGGGCGTGACCATTCAGGAATGGGAGAATTCTGAAATGGAACTAAGGGTGACACACACACACCAACAAGTAAAACCCCAAGGGCTCAAAGGTCCCCCTATTTTTGTAATGGCCAGGGTGTCAAAGAAGCGACACTCGCCCATGACTACCACCCTGTGCCCTGTTACAACAGCACACAAATCAAGGGACATGAAGTTCATTGCAACAAGCAAATGATTACTGGTCAGTTCAAGTTCAACAGGTTGTAATATGTGGGATAAGGCACAACACTTCGTGATCATTACTTCCTTGAAACTCCATCTCCAGCCCTACCATTTGTTCCTCCCAGACTATCCCTAAGCCCACTGACTCCTTCAGCCCTGGGAATTTCCTGTCCAGTTCCACAGTGAATCTGGGATCAGCCACCTGCCCTTTACACGGTCCTGTGTCCCTCACCCCTTGTGCGCAAGAGAACACGATACACCCACCAGCCACCACGTTGGGCCTTGGGCTCCTGACATAGCCGGAATGTCCGCACGGGATATCAGTATGATCTCCCTCTGCCTTGAACAATTAATACATGCTGGCCCTAGCAGCCCACTGCACGTAAACTTGCCTTTATTACTGTACTTCCCTGTTTCATCACTATCAGGAAGTGAATGCCTTTTCTAACGTTACAAATCTCCCACTGTGGGCTAGTCCCAAACATTAGCTATATCTTATCCTATATCAGTATGTACTAAACCTATTGTCCTTATCTTATGCTCTAGGTCATAATCTATATCTCGCCCTATGCTATACACTACCATCATACATTGCTACTTATCATGCAAATTATACTTCACATTATCATATTAAAGATACTTATACGACACCGTATTGCACACTAGACGCATAGAGATATGAGACACTATTCACATAACGTATTGAGCTTGAAGGTGGACAGGATAACTGGAGCGCACTGTTACCTCCTAATCTTGGCCAGCTGTAAACAAAAGGAAAATTTGAATGTCTCAAGAATAGCAGGAAATTTTAATAAACAGTAAATTTGGGAATAACCCTTTAAGCCTAATGTATCCAATCACTATGGTATGTGACTGGGCAAATTACATGGAATTTGAAATATAGTTGGCCAGTGTTAAATTTCTGCTTTTGACAGTTTATGTCAGATGGGATTACAAATCTATCCCTGACTTGCTTCTAAATTACTTTCCAAGGTTTACGGCGTGTTTATGATTTAGTCCACAAGAAACTGTTGATGACAGAATTACTTTAAAACATTTCTGTGACTTGACTCAATCTAGTAACAAATGGAACATATTGGTTTAGCTGTATAGCTGAACAGAATCAAAACTTGCAAATGAATACAAATAATTATAATGCTAATCATTCATATTGTATCCTCTAAAATATAAAATGCAAGAGTCAATTTGTCTACAACTATATAAATTTGTTGTATTTATATTTTCCCGTATGGAGATAAGTGTAAGAAAAAATTAAAGAATCACAGACGTAAACACTAAATGTCAGATATGAACTATATTAAAACATCACTTTTATTGGAGATAGATTAAAAAGAGAAACAAATGAACTATATAATGGCCAGTAAATGGTCACTCAACTAAAACTAAAGCTCCCTACTTGTTGCCTAAGGTGACCCTGCCTAACTGCAGAGGTTGATACCCTTATCCTGTGCAGTGACATCCCCGCTTAAACGTAGGCTACACCTATCTGACCTTATAGAGCCCTATCAGGAAAAACAGGTACAGACAGGGAAAGTAATTTAATTAAAATCTCCTATAATAGATTAATGAAACCCTAGGACTTAACTGTCCCAGTTAGGGAGTTGTATATTGTGCACATTATCATTAGACCCATGCAAGGTTAATAAGAGGAAGCAGAAAAATTCCCTATGTATTTCTGTGTTTGTCACTTCCTTGCTGTGGAGGTTGGCACTCTATACCTGCTCAGTGACGCTCTCGCTTGGACGTTGTGTCTCCCTATCTGGCCCTATTAGGACCTATAATGAAGGAAAGAGCAGACAAGCCACCTCCTTGCAGGATCCTCGGCCATCTTGGATCCGGGGTCCTGCTGGGAGGAGGCCCTCAGAACAATGCGATCACATCACATTGTTCTGAGGGTCTTAAGGAAGCACGCAGGGAGCCCCCTCCCTGCACGATGCTTCCCTATGCCACAGGAATGCTGCGATCATGTTTGATCTGAGTGTGCTGGGGGTTAAAGTGCCGGGAGAGGTCTGTGACCACTCTTGGCACATAGTGCCGGGTGTCAGCTGTGATAATCAGCTGACACCTGGCCGTGATCAGCCACGCTCCCCCTGTGAGCGCGGCTGATTGCATATGACGTACTGTCCTGTCCATGGTCATTCAGGCCCATGGCACCTGGATGGGATAGTATGTCATATGTCAGAAAGGGGTTAAAGGACTTTATTCTGGGTGTGTGTTTTTTATACAATATGACAATGGGGTTAGTAATGGGGGTGTATTACAGATGCTTCTCCATTACTAACCTCTGGGCTTGATGTCACCTTACAATACAAAGGTGACATCAATCCCCCCAACTATCACCCCACTTGCCACCTCACCAGGGCAAGTGTGAAAAGCGAGGCATCCACTTTCCCAGGCTTCGGCTTTAGAGCCCCCTGCCTACCCAGTGTCCCAGGTAGTGGAACTCACTCACACCCAGCTGGCACTTTTCTTGAAACAGAAGGTCAAAAGAGGGGAGGGTACACACAACATGAGTGGGAAAAGGTGAGGTTGTGGTGGAAGTGTGAATAGCCTTGGTGTTCGACATGTATGTGGGATAGGTGTTAATGTTAATGAAAGCTCAGCTGAACAAACACCATCTCGTCCTATCCATAGACCACTGACAGCATCTGTAACTGGAAAGGCTACTCTACTTCCTTTCTTTGGCAGTCACACAGCATTATGCCTTGCACATGAGGCTCAGAAAGAGCATGTGCTCCAGTGGATGGCAAGTGCTGCATCAAGTGGCCACTCCTCTTCTTCCTCCACCTTAACATAACACACAGTACAATCCTCAGAGGTAGCACCCCAATCACCCTTGTTTCACCCTGTGTCACAAATTTCCAAATACCCAACTGACTGTGGGGAACCACAGATGGGCCATTCTGCAGAGCTGTTCACACATTTTATTCCATGGGGAAAAGAGGTCTGCTCCAAAGTTTCACAGATTCCAGAGGAGGAAATCATCTCCACTGATGCCCAACATTTTTTCATGCTGTCTCCAGGGCCAGAAGTCGGATCCAAGCAAAATCAAGACCCTCAATGCAAGACATTAACCATCGGGGGTGGAGGTGATCCTGATGAAACTCAGATACCAAAGGAAGACTCGAACTGTACTATGGTGTAAGAGCATAAAGAGGAGGGTGACTCTCAGGGTGAGGAGTGTGAGAACAGAGAGGATGACAAGGATGTAGATCCCACTTGGTGTGAACCCAGAAGTACAAGCTGAGGAGCTCTGAGGAAGTGGAGGTGGAAGACGAGGAGGTTACATTGTGACTTCCCACACAGACACGGTTGCCTAGCCTGGGCCTTTTATGACACCACAAAGGATGATGCAACACAAGTTATTTTCCAAATTTATACAAAAAAAAAACTCAGTAATGGTAAACAACCTATATGCATGAAGCGGCACATGCGCAATCAACATGCCTTAGTCTGGAAGTCTCACTGAGCTAAAATGCCGACTAGCCGGCCTCGCCAATGACCAGCTATCCTATCAACCACATCTGCTGATTCTTCCTCCTTTGTCACCATGCCAAGTGTTCTCACATAGGTCTCCGGCAGCAGAAACTCACTTGTTCACCCCCTATAGTTGGGGTGAGTGAAAGCCCATCAGCTGCTACGGAAGTGAAGGTGTCTGCTGTTTTTGTGTCACTTATCACAACACATCTTTCTCAATCCACCATAACATCTCTGCCTGTACCTCACTCACAGTCCAGCAGTTTGTCCTGTTCACCCTACCTCACCCTCTCTTGCAACAGCAGCTAGCCCTCGATCCCGCAGTGGTGGTAACTTAAAAGAATGTTTCCTCCTACACATGTCAAAGCTAACAGCTTGAACTTCGCTATCTGCAATCTGTTGGTCATGGAAATGCTGCCTTTCCGCCTGGTAGATACAGACGGTTTCCAAAAGTTGATGAGTGTCGCAGTCCCCCAGTACCAGTTGGCCAGTCACCATTACTTCTCTAAGAAAGCTGTGATTGAGCTACACCAGCATGTCGTACACAACATCATCACTTCCCTGAAAAAATCTATGTCTGTTAGGGTGCATTTCACCACTGACACCTGGAGGGGCAAACATGGGCAGGGGCATTACATCTCACTGACAGGGCACTGGGTGACTCTGGTGGCTGTGGGGGTAGGCGGTCAAGGGGATTCTCCACAAGCCTTGGAATCACCAAGGCTGCGGGACAAATCTCTGTATCTAACACTTCCTCCACTGCTTCTGGCTCCTTCACCTCCTCTAGGGCCTCCACCTGTGCCCTAAACCTTTCCCTTAATGAGACACACATTCAATCAGTGCAGAGAGAATTACCTCCACCTCCGTACTGCACAGTCAGGGCTCACCATCAGGCAGTGTTAAAATTGATATGCCTTGGAGATCACAGTCACACAGCACAAGAACTGTGGACAGCTATCCAAGCTGAGTTAGAACAATGGCTGTCTCCACTCAACCTGAAGCGAGGGAAGGTTGTGTGCAAAACTAGTGGTGGACTTACGCTGGGGCAATCTCACACATGTGCGTTGCTTGGCCCACATCCTCAACCTGGTGGTGCAGAATTTTCTCTGCCACTATCTCAGCCTGGATGCACTGCTGCACAAAGCGCAGTCACTGTGTGCTCACTTCCATCAATTGCACCCTGCAGGCCATCGACTTTCATCGCTACTGAGATCTTTTGGCCTACTGGCTAACCGCTTGATTTGTGATATTCCGACACAGTGGAATTCCACTCTGCACATGTTGCACTGACTGTGGCAGCAGCGATAAGCACTGGAACGGTATGTCCTTTTGCATAGCCTGGGCCAATACAGTACGGACGTTTTGAAAATCACACTTGCTGAGTGGGCACAAATGAAGGACTTCTGTGCCCTTCTGCACAGTTTCAAGATGGCTGCTAAGATAGGTAGTGCTGATGATGCCATCATCAGCATCACTATTCTAGTCAGCTACAGTGGGTACAGAAAGTACTGTATTCCTTTAAATTTTTCACTCTTTGTTTCATTGCAGTCATTTGGTAAATTTAAAAAAGTTCATTTTTTTTCTCATTAATGTACACTCTGCACCCCATCTTGACTGAAAAAAACAAATGTAGAAATTTTTGCAAATTTAAAAACTGAATATCACATGGCCATAAGTAGTGTTGAGCATTCCGATACCGCAAGTATCGGGTATCGGCCGATATTAGCGGTATCGGAATTCCGATACTTAATTCCGATACTTTTGTCATATCGGATTCCGGAATCGGAATCGGAATAGGAAGTTCCCATCATGCTATGAGCCTGCTTGCTTTGATTAAACCAATGGGAATCCTCCGAAGTGTGGGCACATCCTGTTAGGCATGTAGGCATGTTAACTATTGGCATGGCTGTGATTGGCTGCCGAAATGATGTCATGATGCACTATAAAAGCCACCGCAGCCGCCATTTCTGGTCACTCTGCTGTGAATTCAGTTAGGGACAGGCTGCTGTAGAAGACTGTGAGGGACAGTTAGAAATAGCGATTCCACCAAACATCTAGTGCTTTACCCAGGCTACATAAACCACCACTGTAGCCTTCTTTGCCCTAGCAGCAGTGTTCACAGCTGTCTGCAAGGGCTGTGTGAGTGCAGCTCACGCTGTGGAGTGGGTCCTGCAGCCACGTCAGGCTGTAGGCCACCCAGTGTGATCACTGCTGCCTCATACATCTTTTATTTTTTGAGCTGCATTTTTTACATAATTTCAATCTAGTGTGCTTCCATCCGTAGCCATATACGTTGGTTGCAAACACTAGTAGTAGACAGCGGAGCCTTTCTGCAGCCTTTCAGTGCTAGTGTCCACTTTGCTGCACTGTTCACGGCTGTCTGAGAGGTCTCTGACTGTGTGTGAGTGCAGCTCACGCTGAGTAGTGTGTCCTGCAGCTACGTCTGGCTGTAGGACGCTCAGCGTGCGTCAGTGCCTCACACATATTTTTATTTGAGTGCAGCTCATTTTTTCTTCTATTAGTGTGCATCCATCCGTCTCCATCTACGGTGGTTGCAAACACTATAAAGGAGTACACAGCGGAGCCTTTCTGCAGCCTGTCAGTGCCAGTGCCCACTTAGCTGCACTGTTGACGGCTGTCTGAGAGGCCTCTGACTGTGTGTGAGTGCAGCTCACGCTGAGTAGAGTGTCCTGCAGCTACGTCTGGTTGTAGGACGCTCAACGTGCGTCACTGCCTCACACATATTTGTCTTTGAGTGCAGCTCATTTTTTCTTCTCCTATTAGTGTGCATCCATCCGTATCCATCAACATTGGTTGGTTGCAAACACTATATAGGAGTAGATAGAGGAGCCTTTTTTTCTGGCTTGTGCCCTGCCGGCGCAGCCAGATTAGTATTACCCAATTTTTTTGGAGCCTCATCTTTTGCATTGTAGGTTACCTGCCTGCATTGTAATAGCTCCAAAAAGTTGGTGATACTATCAGTTTCAATTCTTTGTTCACATACTTTGAGTTTGTTTCCAACAAAGAAACCACAAAAAAGTTCACCAAACACTACATTTTGAACTTGTGTAGGCCACATCAGCTCCTATTAAAGTCTAGTCCACACACACACACACTTCATAAAATTAGTGTTTCTTGTACCTGTAACCAGCTGTTCAGGAATAAGCACACTAAGGCCCCCCTTTGTACTTTTTTGCCTATCTTAAGCAGTCTTGCAAGATGAAGAAGGCAGGGAGTAAGGCGCGTGGGCGTGGGCGTGGGCGTGGAGTTTCAACAGGGAGAGGACGTGGGGATTCTGCAGGGAGAGGACGTGGGGATTCTACAGGTAGAGGACGTGGGGATTCTGGGCCTGCTGCGGGCACCAGTGGATCAGCATCCCCCAGTTTTAGCAGGCAACAGTCCTTTATGCGCAGCTTTGTAGGACCTCAACGTACCCCACTGCTGCGGGAGGAACAAATTGAAGCCGTTGTCGGATGGATGGCAGCTAACGCATCGACTTCAATTACTTCCGCATCCTCTCAGGGTCAGAGCACCGAAGAGCAACCATCTGTCTCTTCACCACCTGCCAAAGTGCCCAGGCAGTCAGAGAGACATGGACAGGAGCCATCACAGTCTCTACTTCTGTTCTCGGAATCTGTTGGCTTGGAAAGAGGGGGCCAGCCAAGCAGCATTCTGAATGTGAAGAAGAGGGAGTATGCAGTGATGCGCAACTTCTTTGTCCCTCTGAATCTGAAGAGGCGAGTGGGCCAGTGCCTATGGTCAGCACACCTCAGTACGCATCAGATGATGACGAGACTCAGTTGCCACTTTCTGGTGCGTACGGTGCTGGCGAGACAACCCCGGAGAAGCAGCTGTTTGAAGAGGGGAGGGAAGATGATGAGGTCCTTGACCCATCATGGCGTGAGCAACAGGAAGGTGGTGGGAGCAGCTCGGAGGAAGAGATTCCCCTACCGGCCAAAACAGGAGGCAGAGGGAGGGGGAAGACTTGGTTGCCTGTACCCTCCACTTCGGCACCCGTTAGGAGCATTCCTCCTTCCAAAGGCAAACCGGGCGCTCACAAGAGTTGCAGTGCGTGGTCCTTTTTTGACACAGTTGCAGATGACATTTGCTTTGTCAAATGCAAGCTGTGTCATCAGAGAGTCAAAAGAGGGAGAAATGTCAGCAACCTCAATACCACAAATATGTGGAAACATGTGCGCACCAAGCACGAGTTGGAGTTGCAGAGACACCCTGAAGACGTAGGCCAACGTACAGCACCACCTACCACCTCTTCAGTTCGTGTTGGGCCCTCTTCCTCCAGCTCACACACTGCTGGTTCGGCTTCCTCACAGGATCGCCAAGGAAGAACCTCTGCCACTGTTGTCCGGAGACCCTGTCAGATTACACCCATAGCTGCACGTTCCCATCCATCACAGCCATCGGTAGCACAGGCATGGGATAAAAGGCGCCCTTACTCGGCAAACCATCCCCGAGCACAGTCTCTGAATGCTGGCATTGCCAAACTTCTGGCAGTTGAAATGCTGTCATTCAGGCTGGTGGACACTGACACCTTCCGGGACTTAATGGCATTGGCAGTCCCCCAATACAACGTGCCCAGCCGCTTTTATTTCAGCAGGCGAGCCGTCCCTGCCCTGCAGAAACATGTTGAGGGCAAAATAAAACATGCGCTACTAAACGCCGTTAGTAGCAAGGTCCACCTGACCACCGATGCGTCGACCAGTAACCATGGACAGGGACGATACCTTTCCCTCACTGCCCAATGGGTCAATGTTGTGCAGCCGGGTACGGATCTGGAGAGTGGCGCTGTACGTGTTCTTCCAACGCCACGGATTGCAGGACTCCAGTCTGTACACATAGACTCCTCCTCCTACTCAAGTTCCTCAGAAACAGCAGAGCAGGAGCCTGTTACGACCGATATGAGCACAGCCGTGGCCAAACGTCAACAGGCTGTACTCAAATTAATTTCTTTGGGGAATCGAAGCCACACAGCGCAGGAGCTCTGGAATGCTATCAAGCTGGAGAGCGATGTGTGGTTTGGGCCAGCGAATCTCCAGCCGGGCTTGGTAGTGTGTGACAATGGCCGAAATCTGGTGGCAGCTCTTGGCCTAGGCAACCTCACACACATCCCATGTCTGGCACATGTTCTTAACTTGGTCGTGCAGAGCTTTCTGAGGGACTATCCGGATCTTGCTGCACTGTTGCACAAGGTCCGCATAGAGTGCGCTCACTTGCGACGTTCCAGCACGGCAAGATCGCGCCTCGCTGCTCTGCAGCGACGATTTGGCCTTCCGGAACATCGCATCATATGTGACCTACCCACCCGGTGGAATTCAACGTTACATATGTTGGAGCGGTTGTGTGAGCAGCAGGCAGCAGTCATGGAGTACCAGCTGCATCAGGCGCAAACAAGTCGCACTGTGCGCCGTTCACATTTCAGCACCATTGAGTGGGCCTCTATGAAGGACATCTGCCTCGTTTTGCGTGCCTTCGATGAATCCACGCGGATGGCGAGTGCAGATGATGCACTAGTCAGCATGACTGTCCCCCTTATCTGCCTGCTTCAACAAACACTGCAAGCACTAAGGGATGAGGTTTCAGAAGAGGTGGAGGATGAGGAGTCCCAAATGCCATCTGCTTCTGGACAGTCTGCGCTACGTGTTTCCTCACAAAGGCCTAGGCAGGGGACACTTTGGGAGGAGGATGAGGAGGAGTCGATGGAGGAGGAAGACATCTCTCCAGAGGAGGGAGGTACACAAACCTCTACTCAGTATGTACAGCGAGGGTGGGGTGATGCAGAGCAGGCCGAGGTCACGCCTCAAACAGGGGACAGCGGTTCTTTGGCAGTTGGGAGTCTGCAGCACATGGTTGATTTCATGCTGCAGTGCCTGAGAAACGACCGCCGCATCGCCCACATTCTCGTCTCGGCTGATTATTGGGTGTACACCCTCCTAGATCCTCGCTACCGGGACAGCGTACAAAGGCTCATACCAACGTTGAACCGGGAGCGTAAAATGCGGGAGTACGAAGAGTCACTGGTGCAGTCCATAATGTTTTCCATTCCACCCGACAGCATTGTTGCTAGTGCTTTACAAAGCAGCTCTGTGCGTCGAGGCAGTGGAGGAAACTCTGCACAAAGAGGGAGCAGAGGCAGCGCCGCAGCACAAGGCAAGACCACTATGGCCCAAATGTGGCAAAGTTTTGTGTGTCCACCACAATTGTCTACACCATCAGCGACGCCTCGAGTCAGCAGGAGGCAACGCTTCCGTCAGATGGTGTCAGACTACATGTCTTGCCCTGTCGCTGTACTCCCAGATGGCTCTTCCCCCTTCAAGTTTTGGGTCTCTAAGCTGGATACATGGCCAGAGCTTAGCCAGTATGCATTGGAGGTGCTGGCTTGCCCTGCTGTCAGTGTATTATCGGAACGTGTCTTTAGTGCCGCAGGTGGTGTACTAACAGACCGTCGCACGCGACTATCTTCCGATAATGTTGACCGGCTGACTTTTCTGAAAATGAACAAGGCCTGGATCTCCAAAGACTTTGCCATTCCTCTTACAGACTAAATTAGTGGTTGGCAACTGTATCCAGGTCTGCTGGTGTGTTCATTTTTCTACCACCTGAACTATAATCCCTTTGCTTCACACAGCCAGTTGTCGCTCAGATGTGTCGTCTGCACAGAGAAACACACTAGCTCCTGTGTTAGTGGGGTTCAGTAATGCCAGCTGATCCCCTGCTGTGTGGACGGCAAAGTCACCAGCTCCATCAACATTCAAACCACTACTGATTTTTAACCGTGCCCAACTTAGGTCTCTGGCTCCACTGTCTCTACTATTTCCCCTGACCTCCAACCCCGCCATCTACATCTCTGAAGTGGCGTCAGCACAATCTACACTTGTTCCTGTGTTCCTGTGGCTCAGTCCCATCAGTTTTTCCCCTGATGTGTGTCCGGCAAGGTCTCCTGCTCTGTCCACATTCCCATAACCAGTAGTGGGAATGAGGACAGAGCTGGCGAACTTGCCGGACAAACATCAGGGGATCAACTGACGGGACTGAGCACCAGTAACACAGGAACAAGTGTAGATTGTGCTGACGCCACTTCAGAGATGTAGCTGGCGGGGTTGGAGGCCAGGGTAAATAGTAGAGACAGTGGAGCCAGAGGCCTAAGTGGAGCATGGTTAGAATCAGTAGTAGTCCACAACCTCCATAAAAACCGCTGCCCATTGGCCTCTGCATGTGGCATGCGTAATCCTGGGCTCCAACAGCTTCAGTTGGTGTTCAGAAGTGTCGTCTCCACAGAGCCAAACACATTCGTTAGAGTGTTAGTGGGGTTCAGCACTGCCAGCTGTTCCCCTGCTGTGGAGATGGCAAGTCTCCTGCTGCCTTCACCTGCCAAAATCCAGTAGGCCCCAGCCTGCTCCTCGCCTAATCCTGGGCTGCAACAGCGTCAGTTGGTGTTCAGAAGTGTCGTCTCCACAGAGCCAAACACCTTCGTTAGAGTGTTAGTGGGGTTCAGCACTGCCAGCTGTTCCCCTGCTGTGGAGATGGCAAGTCTCCTGCTGCCTTCACCTGCCAAAATCCAGTAGGCCCCAGCCTGCTCCTCGCCTAATCCTGGGCTCCAACAGCGTCAGTTGGTGTTCAGAAGTGTCGTCTCCACAGAGCCAAACACCTTCGTTAGAGTGTTAGTGGGGTTCAGCACTGCCAGCTGTTCCCCTGCTGTGGAAATGGCAAGTCTCCTGCTGCCTTCACCTGCCAAAATCCAGTAGGCCCCAGCCTGCTCCTCGCCTAATCCTGGGCTCCAACAGCGTCAGTTGGTGTTCAGAAGTGTCGTCTCCACAGAGCCAAACACCTTCGTTAGAGTGTTAGTGGGGTTCAGCACTGCCAGCTGTTCCCCTGCTGTGGAGATGGCAAGTCTCCTGCTGCCTTCACCTGCCAAAATCCAGTAGGCCCCAGCCTGCTCCTCGCCTAATCCTGGGCTGCAACAGCGTCAGTTGGTGTTCAGAAGTGTCGTCTCCACAGAGCCAAACACCTTCGTTAGAGTGTTAGTGGGGTTCAGCACTGCCAGCTGTTCCCCTGCTGTGGAGATGGCAAGTCTCCTGCTGCCTTCACCTGCCAAAATCCAGTAGGCCCCAGCCTGCTCCTCGCCTAATCCTGGGCTCCAACAGCGTCAGTTGGTGTTCAGAAGTGTCGTCTCCACAGAGCCAAACACCTTCGTTAGAGTGTTAGTGGGGTTCAGCACTGCCAGCTGTTCCCCTGCTGTGGAGATGGCAAGTCTCCTGCTGCCTTCACCTACCAAAATCCAGTAGGCCCCAGCCTGCTCCTCGCCTAATCCTGGGCTCCAACAGCGTCAGTTGGTGTTCAGAAGTGTCGTCTCCACAGAGCCAAACACATTCGTTAGAGTGTTAGTGGGGTTCAGCACTGCCAGCTGTTCCCCTGCTGTGGAGATGGCAAGTCTCCTGCTGCCTTCACCTGCCAAAATCCAGTAGGCCCCAGCCTGCTCCTCGCCTAATCCTGGGCTCCAACAGCGTCAGTTGGTGTTCAGAAGTGTCGTCTCCACAGAGCCAAACACCTTCGTTAGAGTGTTAGTGGGGTTCAGCACTGCCAGCTGTTCCCCTGCTGTGGAGATGGCAAGTCTCCTGCTGCCTTCACCTGCCAAAATCCAGTAGGCCACAGCCTGCTCCTCGCCTAATCCTGGGCTCCAACAGCGTCAGTTGGTGTTCAGAAGTGTCGTCTCCACAGAGCCAAACACCTTCGTTAGAGTGTTAGTGGGGTTCAGCACTGCCAGCTGTTCCCCTGCTGTGGAGATGGCAAGTCTCCTGCTGCCTTCACCTGCCAAAATCCAGTAGGCCCCAGCCTGCTCCTCGCCTAATCCTGGGCTCCAACAGCGTCAGTTGGTGTTCAGAAGTGTCGTCTCCACAGAGCCAAACACATTCGTTAGAGTGTTAGTGGGGTTCAGCACTGCCAGCTGTTCCCCTGCTGTGGAGATGGCAAGTCTGCTGCCTTCACCTGCCAAAATCCAGTAGGCCCCAGCCTGCTCCTCGCCTAATCCTGGGCTCCAACAGCGTCAGTTGGTGTTCAGAAGTGTCGTCTCCACAGAGCCAAACACCTTCGTTAGAGTGTTAGTGGGGTTCAGCACTGCCAGCTGTTCCCCTGCTGTGGAGATGGCAAGTCTCCTGCTGCCTTCACGTGCCAAAATCCAGTAGGCCCCAGCCTGCTCCTCGCCTAATCCTGGGCTCCAACAGCGTCAGTTGGTGTTCAGAAGTGTCGTCTCCACAGAGCCAAACACCTTCGTTAGAGTGTTAGTGGGGTTCAGCACTGCCAGCTGTTCCCCTGCTGTGGAGATGGCAAGTCTCCTGCTGCCTTCACGTGCCAAAATCCAGTAGGCCACAGCCTGCTCCTCGCCTAATCCTGGGCTCCAACAGCGTCAGTTGGTGTTCAGAAGTGTCGTCTCCACAGAGCCAAACACATTCGTTCAAGTGTTAGTGGGGTTCATCATTGCCAGCTGATCCCCTGCTGTGGAGATGGCAGTCTCTCCTGCTGTCTCTGCATTACAAAGACAGTAGGCCTCTGCCTACACCCTCCTATTTCCTGGGCTTCAACACAGCCAGTTGTAGTTCGGAAGTGCCGTCCACACGGAAAGAGATACTTGCTCCCGTGTCTCAGTGGGGTTCAGTAACGTCAGCTGATCCCCTGCTGTGTGGATGGCAGTCTCTCCTGCTGTCACCTCATTCAAAATACAGTAGGCCTCTGCCTACACCCTCCTATTTCCTGGGCTTCAACACAGCCAGTTGTAGTTCGGAAGTGCCGTCCACACGGAAAGAGATACTTGCTCCAGTGTCTCAGTGGGGTTCAGTAACGTCAGCTGATCCCCTGCTGTGTGGATGGCAGTCTCTCCTGCTGTCACCTCATTCAAAATACAGTAGGCCTCTGCCTACACCCTCCTATTTCCTGGGCTTCAACACAGCCAGTTGTAGTTCGGAAGTGCCGTCCACACGGAAAGAGATACTTGCTCCCGTGTCTCAGTGGGGTTCAGTAACGTCAGCTGATCCCCTGCTGTGTGGATGGCAGTCTCTCCTGCTGTCACCTCATTCAAAATACAGTAGGCCTCTGCCTACACCCTCCTATTTCCTGGGCTTCAACACAGCCAGTTGTAGTTCGGAAGTGCCGTCCACACGGAAAGAGATACTTGCTCCCGTGTCTCAGTGGGGTTCAGTAACGTCAGCTGATCCCCTGCTGTGTGGATGGCAGTCTCTCCTGCTGTAAACTCATTCAAAATACAGTAGGCCTCTGCCTACACCCTCCTATTTCCTGGGCTTCAACACAGCCAGTTGTAGTTCGGAAGTGCCGTCCACACGGAAAGAGATACTTGCTCCCGTGTCTCAGTGGGGTTCAGTAATGTCAGCTGATCCCCTGCTGTGTGGATGGCAGTCTCTCCTGCTGTCACCTCATTCAAAATACAGTAGGCCTCTGCCTACACCCTCCTATTTCCTGGGCTTCAACACAGCCAGTTGTAGTTCGGAAGTGCCGTCCACACGGAAAGAGATACTTGCTCCCGTGTCTCAGTGGGGTTCAGTAACGTCAGCTGATCCCCTGCTGTGTGGATGGCAGTCTCTCCTGCTGTCACCTCATTCAAAATACAGTAGGCCTCTGCCTACACCCTCCTATTTCCTGGGCTTCAACACAGCCAGTTGTAGTTCGGAAGTGCCGTCCACACGGAAAGAGATACTTGCTCCCGTGTCTCAGTGGGGTTCAGTTAAGTCAGCTGATCCCCTGCTGTGTGGATGGCAGTCTCTCCTGCTGTCACCTCATTCAAAATACAGTAGGCCTCTGCCTACACCCTCCTATTTCCTGGGCTTCAACACAGCCAGTTGTAGTTCGGAAGTGCCGTCCACACGGAAAGAGATACTTGCTCCCGTGTCTCAGTGGGGTTCAGTAATGTCAGCTGATCCCCTGCTGTGTGGATGGCAAAGTCTCCTGCTGCCTACACAGTCATACCACTACTGATTTTTAACCGTGCTCCAATTAGGCCTGTGGCTCCACTGTCTCTCGTATTTCCCCTGTCCTCCAACCCTGCCAGTTACAGCTCCGAAGTGGCGTCTGCACAATCCACACTTGTTCCTGTGTTACAGGTGTTCAGTCCGGTCAGTTAATCCCCTGATGTGTGTCCGGCAATGTCGCCTGCTCTGTCCACATTCCCATTATGGGAATGTGGACAGAGCAGGCGACATTGCCGGACACACATCAGGGGATTAACTGACCGGACTGAACACCTGTAACACAGGAACAAGTGTGGATTGTGCAGACGCCACTTCGGAGCTGTAACTGGCGGGGTTGGAGGACAGGGGAAATACGAAAATCAGTGAAGCCACAGGCCTAAGTGGAGCTTGGTTCAAATTAGTAGTCTACAACCGATCTTAAAATTTCTTCAATGCAGCCTAAGCCTGCTCCGTGCTTGTCCCTGGGCTTCAACACAGCCAGTTGTTGCTCGGAAGTGCCGTCTTCACAGAGTAAAACACTAGCTCCTGTGTTTGTGGGGTTCAGTAACGTCAGCTGTTCCCCTGCTGTTTTGATGGCAATCTGTCCTGCTGCCTCCCAATTGACAGCACATCAGGCCTCAGCCTGCTAAGTGCTTGTCCTGGGCTCCAACATCGCCAGTTGCTGCTCATAACTGACTTTGGCACGGGTACTCCCTCCTGCCCAGCTTGGTTCCAGCCCTGCCTGGTGTTTCCGGGAAGTGTCAATGTCAGTTTGCCACCCCAAGTTGCCATGTCGTGTTGCGGTTGGGTTAGCCGAGGCTAGGGTGCCAGCAGTTTAGGTGCTTCCTATGTGGACTGCGGGTTCTGGTAAGAAAGGTTTGTTCCATAGTGCCAGTAGGACAAGCACCCCCTGTAGGACTGTGTGATTCGGTAACTGCGGCCAGCTTGCGGCATGCCAACTTTGCTTTTCAGGGGTAACTTCTGATACCCCTCCGGGTTCCAGCACCGTCAGCTGGTTCTCATCAGAGCCTTTGGCCTAGGTGCCTCCATCTCGGTATCCGAGTTCCGGCAACGTCTGCTGGTCCTTGGTAGTGCTTTGTAGCACAGGTACCTCCTGCTTAGTAACCGGGTTCCAGCACCGTCAGCTGGTCCTCGGTAGTGCCATTGGCTCTTGTTCCTTCTGCTGCCCCTCCGGGTGCCAGTACCGTCAGCTGGTTCAAGAGGACAAAGAACAGGAAGACAACCACCAAGATGCAGAACAACAAGAGAGAGAAGACAAAGAAGCATAAAAAAAACAAAGCAGAAGAACATTAAGCATAAGACTAATACTCTGAGCAAATGATATTATCTTATTTATAAGCAGAAGAAGACTAAGCAGTGTATGGGGGTGAGTCCGTTCCTCCTCGTGGTGCCCCTGGAAAAGGCCTGCTGCTGCAGGCCAAACTGAACGCGGACAAATCCTGTTGTAAATCTTTTGTGACAGGCAGAACGGAAGGTGTAAACTTCTAACTTTTCTAGATAACAACTACAGGAATGCCTGACACAAACAAGAATATGATGAAGAAGAATAGGAAGAAGATGAAGAAGCTGAATATGTAGAATAATAATTGTTGAATAAGAAGAATATGAAGAATGTAAGAAAAGGAAGAAGAAGAAGAAGAAGAAGAAGAAGAATGTAAAAAAAGGAAGTAGAAGAAGAAGAAGAAGAATGTAAAAAAAGGAATAAGAAGAAGAATGTAAAAAAAGGAAGTAGAAGAAGAAGAAGAAGAATGTAAAAAAAGGAAGTAGAAGAAGAAGAAGAAGAATGTAAAAAAAGGAAGTAGAAGAAGAAGAAGAAGAATGTAAAAAAAGGAAGTAGAAGAAGAAGACATACATGTCTGGCAAAATATAAATGAGGCTAACATAGTCAATATCTTTGTAACTCCTAACATCTTTAAAAAAAAAGTTTAATTCCTGCTATTCCATTTGATTGGGCTAAACCTCTATGGCTTTAATGTCTCCTCCACCTCCCACAATACATTCTACATTATTCTTAGTTGTTTTTCTTCATGTAGAATTAACCTACAAGGAAAGAAAGGGTTTTTTTTAATTCCGATATTTTGGCCCCATTGACTTGCATTGGTTCCCGGTATCGGAATCGGCGATACCGATACTTTTTTTAAAGATCGGCCGATCCATTCCGATCCGATATTTTCAAGTATCGGCTGGTATCGCTCAACTCTAGCCATAAGTATTCAGTCCCTTTGCTCAGTATTGAGTAGAAGCACCCTTTTGAGTGAGTACAGCCATGAGTCTTCTTGGGAATGTTGCAGCAAGTTTTTCACACCTGGACTTGGATGAAATGACACAGAGAGTGAAAAATTTAAAGGGGTCTAAATACTTTCTGTATCCACTGTACATGCTGGAGCACACTTTGAATAGTCTACGTGAGGAGGTTTTCCTAGAGAAAAAGGTGGAAGCAGAAGAGGATTCCGAAGGGATAGCAATATCTCTAAGTTTCGGAATGTCTTCGCACAGGAGGGTACCAAGAGTGGATTACAGTGATTGAGGGGCTAATGATACCAGTCAAACTGATAGTGAAGGTGCATGAGCTGAGGAATAAATTGAGGAACAAGAGGTGATGGAGAGCCAACAGTCAGGAGATGAAGAGGATAATGATCCCCTCTCTGTTGTCTGTGGTTGGCAGGGGGGGATGGAGGAAGAAACCATGAGTGTTACCCCGCCACCAACACACCATGGACTTGGACCTCATGGAAGCACCCGACACATGTGTGACTTCTTGCTGCACTATCTTCAACATGATGCCCGCATTCTTAGGGTTAGAAATAGTTCTGACTACTGGGTTGCCACTCTGTTAGATCCACGGTTCAAGAGTAAATTTTGCCAAATGCTTCCCCTGTTGGAAAGGGACACACGTGTACTGGAGTATCGACACACACTTGTAGACAATCTTAAAAGTGTTTTTCCCCAGGACAGCAGTGAGGCACACAGTGTGCATCGCAGTTTGAGACTTCTAACCCCGGGAACATCAAGGCATCATCTCAAAAACATTAGCAGCAGCAGAGTAAGTGGCATAAGCAATTTCTGTGAGACATTTCACACGTTTTTTAGACCAGTCCGTGCACCTGCAGAACAGCTTACAAGTCTGACACGTTGTGAATGACTGAAGAAGAATGTGCAGGAGTATATTGAGCTCAGTGTCAACATCATCAGGTGGAATTTTGACTCTTTTGCATTTTGGTCTTCAAAAATGGAAGAGTGGCCTGTGCTCACCTGTCACACATTGAAGGTTTTGCCATGCTTGGCAGCCAGTGTTGTCTCAGACTGTGTTTTCTGCACTGCTGGTGGTGTCCCAACGGATAAGCGCATCCAGCTGTCCCCTGCAAGGGTAGACCGCCTAACTTTCATCAAAATTAAAACGTTATGCATCTCCAATTACTTTTGCACCCCAGTTACAGACTGGGCAGACTCAGCGATGGTGTCGTTTTTAGTGTAATGCATTGATCTCATGTTATTGCAGTCTGTGCCAGCTTTGTCATGGCTTCTGTGCCTGCTGTTGCTACTGTTGATTTTACAAATCGTTTTTTGAAATGTTGAGTCTCCATCTGGTGGGTTGCCTTTAGTGAAAGGTGTATCAGAGGCCTATTATACTGTTTCTACTCTATGGAAATTGATGCCACTTTAATGATGTCTGACAATAATTTTTTGAAATGTGGAGAATCCAAGTTGGGTCTCCTTCATGTGTGTTGCTTGTAGAAGTAGGGCTTCCAGACAGGCAGGCCTGTATTTACTTTCACTCAACTACCTGTGTTACTATCCATACATATTTCTATCAATAGTACTCTATGAAACTGATGTTTGTGCCATCTGAGTGTGGCTGGGAAAAAAATGTAGCTGTTACATAAGATATCAGGTAACCCAACAAAGAAGGCTTACTCTGTGCCTTTAACCACCTGGTCTTCATTGAAACTTCAATTCAAAGTTGTAAATTCTTGCCCAGACCCTGATACCTTATACATGGCCCATGGCTGACTGCTGCTGTGCCATTAGCAAATTTCTGCTGTGGATCAATTCATGATTAATTTTAGCTGTTTGAGGAGCTTTTTGTCACCCCCTAAGGTGTTGTATACACATTTGGTTTGGCCTCCCATTTAATTTAATGGGGTTCGGGTACTTTTGAACTGTTCGGCAAACATTGGGACATTCGGCGAACTGAACCAAACATTGAAAGGTTAACCCATCTCTACCTATGAGGTTAAAATAGAACTTTTTGGCCACAATGAACAAAGGTATGTGTGAAGAAATAATGGCACAGAATTTCAGGAAAATAACATTTTGCCAATCATTAAGCATGGGGGTAGATTAATCATGCTTTAGGGTTGTGTTGCAGCTAATGGCACGGGAAACATTTCACGGGTAGAGGGAAGAATGAATTCACAGAAATTTCAACAATTTCTTGATGCAAACAAAACATATTCTGCCACCAATGTATGTGGGTAAGATGCGTCTGAGGGATGTGACATGATTCTCTGTATAAGCAACAGCAGATAGTGTTAACTCACCAACTTGTGCTACTATTCCTGATGAGCTGCACATAATTAGTCCGGAAGGATGATGCAGTGATGAATTCAACAGGTTTTATTCACAGTACCTTGATGAGATGAGGTGACATATCAGGTATGATGAAGGGATGAAGATGAGGTAGAAGTTAGTACTGCAGGTTAGAGCTGGTATTAGTTGCACAAAGTTAGAGGCAACAAGAGAATCCTTTCTCCAGTCCTGAAGTATGTCTTGTCCAAGATGGCACTGACAAGGAAGAAGGAAGTGATATAAAGATAGGAGGAGTTGCAGGAAGAAAGGTATTATGGGTAAAGCCCATTACATGAAAAACATAATATAACAGCGGCCAGTTGATGGCAGCAAAGTACACAAATACAATAGACGGAATTAACCATATACATCAGATAATGTCCTATAATGGATGAAAGTCTTTCAAAAGATTAGCTAACAGCACATAGCACTATCTGTAAAAATAGCTTAGTTACTCACTGATAACGGTGTTTCTCGGAACCCATGACAGCACCACGGAGAGAGGGGGTCCGCCCATCAAGGACAGGAACCTACAGAAAAAAGGCGGCACCTCTCCTCCGCCCCCAGTTGGTTACAGAGCATCAGAGGGTCTCCAGGTTAGTTAACAACAAAAGTATATACATAACATAATAATATTGCATATTATAGAGAAGCACCGTGTCTAACAAACCACTCTATACATATTAACTCGTGCTCACCACACACGTGAAGGGGGGGAATAAGCGGGTGCTGTCATGAGTTCCGAGAAACACCTTTATCGGTGAGTAACTAAGCTATTCTCTCTCACCCATGACAGCACCACAGAGATAATTTCAGAGATTGGTAGCTTAGGGAGGGACCACCGCCTGAAGAACCCTTCTCCCGAAGGTCAGGTCAGACGTAGAGGCTAGATCTAAGCGATAGTGCCTGAAAAAGGTAGAAGGTGTTGAACAGGTGGCCGCCTTACAGATCTGCTCTATTGATACCTCTGATCTTTCTGCCCATGAGGTCTCCATTGCTCTTGTAGAGTGGGATTTTTAACCCTCCGGGATGGTATTCCCACTGGATGAGTACGCCAGGGCAATCGCATCCCTTATCCACCTTGATATGGTACTCTTGGATGCCTTGAGCCCCTTCCGATGTCCCTGGAAACACACAAAGAGAGACCCTTCCTTCCTGCATCCCTTGGTGGCCTCTAAGTACTGAACTAGGCACCTCTTCACATCTAGGGTGTTAAATTCTTCCTCTCCCCTATTCCTAGGGTTTGGGCAGAAGGAAGGAAGGACACCTTCTTGTGACCTATGTAAGTGTGTTGACACCTTAGGAAGGTATGCTGGGTCAGGTTTTAATATGATTCTATCGTCCAGGATTTTAGTGAACGGGGGTATCGCTGACAAGGCTTGAATATTGCTCACTCTGCGAGCGGATGTTAGGGCCACTAAGAGTATAGTCTTTAATGGTAAGGTTTTCAGGAGTGCTGACTGGATGGGCTCTAATGGGGGCCCTGTTATGGCAGACAACACTAGGTTTAGATCCCATGATGGTATCTTCTGGGTGGTTATTGATCTAGATCTGGCTGCGGCCCTCATAAACCGTGCTACCCAAGGGTTGCCCGCCACATCCTGGTTACAAAGGGCTCCTAGAGCCGCTACCTGTACCGTCAACGTATTAGTCGCCAGCCCCTTTTGCAAGAATTCGAGAATTTTGTCAATTTGTATTCCATCCTGAACCCTTACCCCGGAGCTGGATAGAAATTTCCTCCAAGTTCTACCATAGGTCCTGGTTGTGATCGGTTTCCTACTCTTTTGTAGCGTGGAAACCAGGTTTTCTGAGAACCCCTTCCCCCTCAGCAGTGTCCTTTCAAATTCCATGCTTTTAAATGGCGGTTCACTGCCCGAGGGTGTAACACGGGACCTTGGAACAGAAGGTCGAGGAGATCTGGTAGAACCCAGGGGTCGGTTATTGACAGTATTCTCAGCCAGGAAAACCGAATTCTTTTTGGCCAAAACGTGGCTAGCAATATCATTTGTGCCCTGTCTTCTCTGATTTTCCTTATTACTGCCTGGATGAGAATGGGCGGCGGGAAGGCATACATTAGGCCATGTGTCCACGGAAGCATAAACGCATCCAGGGTCCGGGGATTCCCCCTGGGGTCTAGGAAACAAAATGCTACCACTTTTTTGTTTTTGTGGTCGGCAAACAAATCTATGTCCAGGGTCCCCCACATTTTTACGATCTTCCGAAAATGGACTGTTTTAGAACCCACTCCCTTTGATGTAGCTGGGTGCGACTTAGAAAGTCTGCTGTCTGGTTCTCTGCTCCCCGTATGTGTAGTGCCGATAGGAATAGTAGGTTTTTCTCAGCTAGCGTGAATATTTCAGAGGATGTGTTCATTAGTGTTCGGGACCTGGTTCCCCCCTGATGATTTATGTAGGCCACCGTCACTCGATTGTCCGAAAATATATGGACATGATGGCCCCTTAATATCGGTAGAAAGTGTGTTATGGCGTAGCCTACTGCCAACAGTTCCTTTTGGTTCGAGAAGGCTTTTAGTTCCTGACCTCCCCATTCCCCCTGTGCCACCCTGATGCTCATGTGTGCTCCCCATTCCTTGGGACTGGCATCCGTGGTGATTATGTTTGTGATATTTATCACCAAGGGAATCCCTTTGGACAGGTTGTCTCTGTTCCCCCACCAAGCTAGGGAACGAATAGTTTTGGAGTCTAGTGTAACGTAACCTTCCAAGTCACCTCCTAATGCCGACTGGTTGGCTAAAACATCCCATTGGAGATCTCTCTTATGTAGCTGTGCCCACTGGACTGCTGGCAGGCAGGCGGAGAGGGACCCTAGTAGTGACATTGCTTTTCTTAGCGTCATGGAAGGGTTCTGTGTCGCTCTTGCTACCATCTGAGCGATCCTCTCTTTTTTGTGGTCTTGTAGGTAACACTCCTGGGTGTTTGAGTCCAGAGTCAGGCCTAGGAACTCCTGGACTTTTCTGGGCTCCAGCCTTGATTTTTTCAGGTTCAGGAGCCAGCCGAGGTTTTGTAGAGTGGCCATCACTCTGTCCCTCTGTTCCCTGCATGTTTGCGCCGAGTTGCTCGCTATTAAAAAGTCGTCCAGATATGGAACTATTAGAACATCTTGCTCTCTTAGGTGAGCCATCATCTCTGCCACCAATTTCGTGAAGATTCGCAGGGCTATCGAAATCCCAAATGGCAAGGCCCTGTACTGAAACTCCCTTTCTTTGCCTCCTATGGAGACCGCCAGTCTGAGGTATTCTCGGGAGTCTTTGTGGATGGGGACGTGATAGTACGCGTCGCTGAGATCTAATACTACCATGAAGCAATGTGGAAAGAGAATTTTGATCGTCGACTTGATTGACTCCATTTTGAATTTCTCGTTTTTGACATAACCATTTAGCCTCTTTAGATTTATAATTGTCCGGAAGGTACCGTCCGGTTTGGTTACTAGAAAGAGAGGCAAATAGAACCCTCTGCCTTTCTCCTGTGGGGGAACCTCCTGGAGAACTCTTTTGTTCAATAGGCTTAGGACCTCTTTTTCGAGAGCTTCCTGTTCTGACGCTGATGATCTTAGTGGGGTCACTATATATTTTTGAGGTGGGAGAGAGAGAAAGTCTATTCTTAACCCTGATCGTATCAGACTTAGTAACCACGGGTTATTCGATATTTTCCTCCAGGCTGGGAGAAAAAACCTTAGCCTCCCTCCCACCCTGGGCAAACTGTCACTTGGAGGGCTTTTTGTCCTGAGACGAGTTACCAAAGAAGAACCCCCTGTCTCTCCTTCTGTCATCCCATTTCTGTTCTCTCGGGGGTCTCCTTTAAAAAAACTTTTTGTTCCGAAAGGACCTTTTAAAACCTGTAGGACCTAAATTTGGGAATCCCTTCTTTTTATCTCCCGCCTTTTGGAGGATATCATCCAATGTCTCTCCGAATAGGAATTTCCCTTCACAAGGGATGGCACATAGTTTCATCTTAGTTTGTAGGTCCCCAGGCCAACAGTTAAGCCACAGTGTTCTTCGGGCTGCGTTTGACAGGGCTGCCGCTTTAGATTACAGAGTTACTGAATCAGCCGATGAGTCGGCTAAGAAGGCCACCATTCCCCTTATCACTGGAATGGATTCCAGGATCTTCTCCCTGGGTGTACCTTCCCTTAGCTGTTTCTCTAATCGGTCCATCCACACCATGAGGGCTCTGGAGGTACTAGTTGCTGCTATTGCAGGCCGAAGATTTCTTCCTGCTGATTCCCAAGTGCCCTTGAGGAAAGTATCAGCTTTTTTGTCTAATGGGTCCCTTAAAGTACCCATATCCTTGAAGGGGAGTGCAAATTTTTTGGAGGCTTTGGCGACCGCCACGTCTAACTTTGGGGCTTTGTCCCAAGACGTGGATGCCTCCTCATCAAATGGGTATTTTCTTTTTAGAGAGGGAACCATGGAGTTCTTCCTATCTGGTCTCTCCCATTCTTTTTTTATCAGGCCCTGTACATTCTCGTTCAGCGGAAACACTCTGCATCTCTTTTGGCCTAGTCCCCCAAACATTATGTCCTCGACTGATCTATCTGGTCGAGGGTCTGCTACCCCCATGGTAGACCTTACCGCCTTTACTAGCATGGCTACCTCGTCAAGGGGAAAGCAATGACGCCCTTCTGTTTCCTCATCTGAGGATGACGCGTCGGTGCCTGAGGTATGTGATGTAACCTCCCCTGATGTCGAGGCCTCTGACTGGGAGGCTACTATTGTGTCCCTTTTCCTTCCCCTTCCTTTGTGTTTTAGGGATGAAAGGGCACTTTGAAACTCAGAATGGATTACCGCTCTTAGATCCGAGGCGTAATCCAGGGTTTCATCACAAAGAACTTCCTGTATGCAGGAATCGCAGAGCTTTTTATCCCAAGCTGGTGGTAGCGGTCTGCTACAGGTGTGGCATTCCCTGTTCTTTGTTTTTTCTTTCTTCTTTCCCTAAGGGAAAGAAGTCTATTATAATGGGGGACATTCACATAGATCACTTACCCCGTTGTGCACGGATGCAGGTACTGGTTCGGGAGGTGGATTCGGATCCCTCACGGGCTGATCCACGGAAGGTGACTTGCTCCTCGCAGTCGACTTGCTCCGCTGCGTGGAGTGGCTACTGGACCGGTTCTCGCGCCCGTCATTTTCTTTTTTCCGGCGATGGTGTTGCCTGTGCTGCTGCTTATGCTGCTGCATTGGCTGCTCCTCGTGCTGGTCGCTGTCCTCCATGTTTACAGGACGCTTCCAGCAAGGACCAGCTCCTGCGTTCTTCTTTTAAATCTCCTGCCATGACATCACCTTCCCTCTCCCAGCCTGCATCGCTGAGCCCCGGGGAGCGCGCACTGCGCATGCGCCGACCGCGAGGACCTGGAAGTCGTCGTTTCATTTCCGGGGCAGCGCCATCTTGGTACACCACTGTACCGCTGCGCTGCCCCCGCGTGTGCCGGCGTCCGCCAGTCCCATTCTCCTTTCCGGAGCAGCGGCTCGGTCCTCCCCCACCTGCTCACCCTGTACAGCCCCTCGGCTACAGCGGTGACGGCTTCAAGCACCGACCCCACCGCTGCAGGGGCCTCCCCGCTACCAGAACCGTGATCGGGATGGCCCTGGTCTTTTCCTCAGGTAAGCTGCTGCCGCCGCTGCTGCAGGATCCACGGGTCACCCATCAAGGACAGGAACACAACTGGGGGCGGAGGAGAGGTGCTGCCTTTTTATCTGTGGGTTCCTGTCCTTGATGGGCGGACCCCCTCTCTCTGTGGTGCTGTCATGGGTGAGAGAGAAAGCTAAAGTTGAAAAGAAGATGGCTTCTAGAAATGGATAGTGATCCTAAACACACATCAAAATCCAAAATATACTACTTTAAAAGGCGCAAGCTGAAGGTTTTATTAAGGCCCTCACAGTCCCCTGATCTGAACATCATTGAAAATCTGTGGCTAGACCTCAAAATAGCAGTGTATGCAAGATGACCCAGGAATCTCAAAGAACTGGAAGAATGGATGAAAATCAGTCAAACAAGAATTGAAAGACTCTTAACCCTGTATAAAAAGCATTTACAAGCTGTGATACTTTCAAAAGGGTGCCACGATCCATTTTTGGATCAGTAGCAGATCTTGATTCTCACATATAAACTTTCTAATGTCTGTCCCCCACCCCGGTGGCCGCTGGCGTAACTACATTGCTGCTGAATTTGCTGATGCAGGTGGTGACCACTCCCACCATCCTTTAAAAGGTCACCTGGTGCATCAGCTGACCGTCGGTGCTAGAGTTCATGCTACAGCGACCGAACCGGAGGGAGCTTGCTGGGAACAGTGGTGCCTCAGCTGCTTATGGTGTATCTGGTGTCATGATCCTGCTGTGCTGTGCTTTACAGCAGAAAGATAAGTGTTGTATTTTTGCTACTCTGTGGCAGGTCTGGCTTCTCACATATAAACTTTTTTCCTTATGGCCATCGGTGGTTAATGTCTGTTTTCCCCCCGGTGGCCACTGGGGTAATTTCATTGCTGCTGAATTTGCTGCTGCAGGTGATGACCACTCCCACCATCCTTTAAAAGGTCACCTGGTACACCAGCTGACCGTTGGTGTTAGAGCTCATGCTACAGTGACTGAATCGGAGGAAGGAGCTTCCTGGGAGCGGTGGTGCCTCAGCTATTTATGGTGTATCTGGTGTCATGATCCTGTTGTGCTTTACAGCAGAAAGCTAAGTGTTGTATTTTTGTTACCCTGTTCCTTTTACTGTCTGTCTATCATTACCTTGTGCTGTATTAGTGAAGCGGTGGGACCAGTGTTCTCACTTGCCAATTCCCTACTTAGGTATAGATGCAGCTCAAGTGAGGGCTAAGGTATCCTGCTCGGCGACAGGTTGAAAGAACCCATATAGGGATGTTAATAAGAGCAGGGCACATCCTCAGGAGAGTGCAGGAGGTGTCCATTTCCCCGTTCCCTATCGCAGGGCCCACTGTTGTAATTGTGTTGCCAGTGTTTCCTTGTTTGTTTACCATTTAATGACCGACCGATTGTTGGGTCGTGTCACACAGGGCCAGTCACTTCGTGACAAAGGAGTGGCTACTAGGTACTAACCATGAAGTGTGCTCAAATTTTTGCATTAGCCCATTTCCCTTCTTGTAATTTTTAAAATCTAACAAAAGATGTTTTGTGTATATATATATATATATATATATATATATATACTGTATATACAGAGAGAGAGATATCTTTCTTTGCGTAAAATACAAAGGAAATGTGAAATCTTTAGGTCTTTTAGAGATCATTTAATCTTCAACTTGCTTACTGTTCTCATTAACATTAACAGGGTTGCACAAACTTTTACATGCCACTGTATAGTGTATAGTTTTAGTAGTTTTAGTGTACAGGTAACACACTGACTCACCGTTGGCATCTCTAATTGGAGTAATTCATCTTTGCTTTTCTTCTTCATCCAGCGCAAGCTGCCATCAATTCTTTCAGCTAAGACTCAACTCAGAAAATAACAAAGTTATCTAGTGCAACGCTTCCAAATCGCTTGACTCACTTTTTACTCAAATTCTACACTACACATCTGAATGCAGGGATTCACCCACCAATAATAAAGTTATTATGCAATCCATCATTCCAAATTTAAACTGGAAACTAGCACTGCACCCCCACTATCTATAAATAGCCACTCTCCACCCTCAATAAATATATAATTTTGTTAGAACCTGTACTCTTACTCTTTTCCCAATTCATTACCAGTCACACTTCTGCATCCTCAACGCCCCCCACTCTGTACCACCCACTCCCTCGATTCACTATATTTACATGCCCCCTCCACTCCAATTCATTATGTTATGTCCTCTCTCTCACCACCACCCTCTATTTATGGTCAACTGCTCTCCTCCACCCTCAGTTCATCATCATTTGCTCACCCAAACCCTTAATACAGTATCATTTACTCTACTCCATCCTTAATACAGCATACTTTGCTCCCCACACTCATTTCATCATCATTTTGTTGTCCCCCACCCTCAACCCTTAATTCATCATCATTTACTCTCCCCATTTAAGAGTCTTAATACAGCATCATTTACTCCCACCACCCTCAATTCATCATTATCATTTGGTGTCCGTCGTCAATTCATCATCATTTGTTGCCCCCACCTACAATTCATCATCATCCTGTAATATAATCTCCACATTCTGGAGCTATTGTCTAACATATTTATAGAAGAAAAAACATAGATTCTTCTCACCTGTGCCTGCTCCCACGGCGATCAGCATCCTGTTCCTCCTCCATGGAAGGTCGAAACCTGTATAGCCATTTTAGTGCAGGGAGCCTGTGGATGTCTGTGCTACAATACATTTCAGCTGAATGTGCAGCTTGAACATTCAGCTGAAAATGGCACTAACATTGGGGGTACCTTGACTCCACAGGCCCACTCACAGTTGCCTCTTCTGAGACCTACACAACAGTGGTGGATCCAGGACATCTTCAGAGAGTGCAGCGATGTAAGAAACTAATAACTTCCTCATTCCCCACTAATATCATCACAGGAAGTACAGTAAAAAAAATACATTCAGGCATTAGCTAGATAGGGAACATTGTGGAGTATTGTATAATAAAGCAAATTACAAAAGTGGTTAGAGTGTAAAGATAGAGTGTTAGAAACATATTTTAGGTGCCAGACCACCCTTTTAAGTAACTGGATTATGAAAACGTTTCACTTCATAAAACGTTTCTGTATACAACCTCACTACCATTGAAAACTGTAACATCCCTGCCGGCATCACTGCATGGCTTCCCATTTCCCATCTTACTCAGCACTCCGGGCCATGCTGTGAGTGCTGTCCTCTGCCTGCTCCATGCTGTGGGCCTCATGTCCTTGCTTGCTGCATACTTCCTGGCTGTATACTTAGTACGGCGTTGCCAGCACTTCCTGATTCTTATAGAGACAGAGTGCACGCCCCTAATTTGGCTCCAGCCTATTGCCAAGGGGCATCGGGTACTTAAGGCATCTCCACCCATAGGGAGATGCCTGAGCAAAAAACTGTCAGTCTGTACCTTGCTACTGAGTTGCCAGGTCCTGTCCTGTTCTCCACCTCTCTGGGAGCTGCCTTTCCAGACCCATTTCTGCGCTTGTTTTGTCTTTTGTTCTACTTTCCTGAGGGCTGCATACTCAGCCTGAATCCCATGTCTTGAGCTTGTTCCCATGTCCATCCTTGTCTATACTAAGTCTGTTTCTTGTACCTGTTCGTGTCATTGTCTGTTTCCCTCCCTACTCAGCTTTGTGTAGCCTTGTGTCTGCACCCCGTGCTGCACCCTGTGGCTCTGCCCTTTGCTCTGCACCCTGTGGCTCTGCTCTTCGCTCCACACCCTTCGGTTCTGCTCTGATCTTCGCACCGCACCTTTCGGTTCTGCTCTGCTCCTGTTCCGCAACTTGCAGTTCGGCTCTGCTCCCGTTTTGCACCTTGCATTTCTGCTCCACTCCCTTCGCGCATCCTATGGTTCCAGTCCATCCAGTCTGAACTGGTTCCTACCTGTTCTCTTATCCTACCCATGCCTGCCTGCCAGAGTGCCAGCCATGCCCGCCTGCCTGCCAGAGTGCCAGCCATGCCTGCCTACCTGCCAGAGTACCATCTGTACTTGCCTGCAAGAGTAACAGCCGTGCCCACCAGAGATCCAGGCATGCTCATCTGTACTTGCCCGCACCTGTTTTCAGTGTTCCATCCCCCAGTGGGATCAGCTACTACAACTAGACACTGCCCTGGAGTGGTACCTGGAAGCTACCTGCTGCACAAGCATGACCTCACCACTAAAGGCTTCAGTGAACACCAAGGTAGCTGCTTAGTCACACCCCTCCAGGGTAGTCTGCTTGTGGCACAGTGGAGCCACAATCGTCGCTCACACCACCCAGTCAGGGCACAAGCATTACAAAAGCTTATAATTCCAAGTGTACTTACTGTATGTGATGTTCCTAAGTAGCAGTGGCACTCATTTCTGGTGCCTGAGATAGCTAAAGGAATTTCTGACACTTAAGAAGACACCAGTATTATAAATGATTCATTGAAATTGGGGTCCAAACAGTAAGCTATGTCAAGTGACCCTTCTCCCTTTCTCTTGTTGAAAATTGCTTTGAATGAAGACTATGCTGTTTCCTCATTCAAAACTCAGTTTCAGATTTTGTTTAGCACTTGAATTGATATTAGATGATCCTTTTTCTCATAGTTTGATGACCCTTTATTAACATGACTGTAATTACTTAATGTTAATGGTTCACTAATCCCCAATTAATACTTTGCAATAACTGAGTTGTCTAAGATTTTTATGCTCAGTGATGATTTTTTTTATGCTCAGTGATGCATAACCGTTTTATTTGTGACATAATTTGTTAGAAATCCCGCTGGTTTTAATCACAGATCTCTGAGAATATGAATCACAGTATGCTTTCCTTCCTGTTCTAATAATAATTTGAATGTAGTACTTCTTGATTTTCAGTTAATGGATAAGTAATTAACATTTAATTCCTGAAAAACTTAAAGTAGTTTTAACCATTAACCAAAGACATACACCAGCGCCCTATTAATAGGGGTAAAAAGCAGGCATAAAAAATGACAAAGCTGCAGATGGAAACACGGATCCTGTGTGATAAGCTGTGAAAAATGTCAAAATAAATAAATACTAATAGTCCACTGCGCTATTCACTAGGCTTAACGTAAATCATAAATATACAACTGCACCAATTTTCATAGGATGCAGACCACATACTGCACATTAGAACAATATAAACGGGTAAATATGAAATTCTAAATATAAAAGGAGTACAGCAGATAGCCTATTAAAATAATATTAAATGTTATTGATAATATATATCTATAGATAGAACACCATCCCAACTATGAAGCATGGTGGGGTTAACATCACTCTTTGGGGGTGCTTTTCTACAAAGGGGATAGGACGACTACGTCATATTGAAGGGAGGATGGATGGGGTCATGTATCGCAAGATTTTGGCCAACAACTGCCTTCCCTCAGTAACAGCATTGAAGATGGGTCGTGGCTGGGTCTTTCGGCATGACAATGACCCTAAACACACAGCCAGGGTGTCACATGTACCAGTCCTGTGTGACACGTCCCGCAGGTCGGTAACTGAAACAAGAAGACTGTCACGTATACCTGTCCTGTGTGACATGACCCGCAGGTTGGTAAGTGAAACAACAAGACAAAAGTGGAACACTGGGGAAACAGTTACAACGGTGGGCCCTGCAATAGGGAACGGGGACGTAGAGACCTCCTGCACTCCCCTGAGGCAGTGTCCATGAACACTCCTAACATTCCCTATACAGGCTCTTCACCTGTCGCCGACTAGGATACCTGAATCCCTCACTAGCCCTGCACCTATCCCTTACTAGGGAACTGGATAATGCAGACACTGGTCCCACCGCTGCACTAATACACACAAAGGAAAATACACCAAATGGGGGAAAACAACAAAACACTTATCTTTCTCTGCTGCAGTCACCGGGCAGCAGAGTCGATCACCGGTTTAGCTTTCAGCAGTGGCTTGACACCTAAGTGCCAGCTGCTACCTTCACCATCTTCAGCAGTGGCACGACACCTAAGAGCCAGCTGCTACCTTCACCATCTTTCTCTGCTGAAAACACTGATCAGCAGAGTTCAGCACCAGATCAGCTTTCAGCAGTGGCTAAACACCTCAGAGCCAGTTGCTAACTTCACCATGGTTGAAATTCACCAAGGACCTGCTATAACCAACACCAGCTGATACACCAGGTGACCTTATATAGCAAAGGAGCGGTCACCATCAGCAGCAAAACCAAAGACATGTAATGATCTCAGTGACCAATGGGGGCAAACGGTAAAGCAAAGAAAACTATCAGACATGTAATAACACCTGTGGCCACCGGGGGCAAAAACCCATATTAAGGCCCCAGAGGCCTGAAAGGAAAAAAAAAGGTTTAAATGAGCGAATCCAGAATCTGACACAGATCCAAGAATTGGACTGTGACACAGGGCAAATAAGGAGAGGCTCCGTAAAAAGCATTTCAAGGTCTTGGAGTAGCCTACACAGTCTCCAGGCCTGAAAGCAATAGAAAATCTTTTGAGAGAGCTGAAACTCAATGTTGCCTTGTGACAGCCCCGACACCGGACAGATCTGGAGAAGATATGTATGGAGGAGTGGGCCAAAATCCCTTCTGCAGTGTGTGCAAACTTGGTCAAGAACTATAGGAAACATCTGACCTCTGTAACTGAAAACAAAGATTTCTGTACCAAATATTAAGTTCTTTTTCTTTTACTTATTTCACGCAATAAAATACAAATTAATTATGTAAAAATCATGCAATGTAATTTATTTTCTGGATTTTTTTAAGATTCTGTCTCACTGTTGAATTGTACCTATGATAAAAATTACAGACCTCTCCAATCTTTTTTGGTGGGAAAACTTGTAAAGTTGGCAGTGTATCAGTTATTTTCCCCACTCTATTTGCTTGCCTAAATTACAAAAGAAATGAGTCATCTTTAACTTTAGGCCTTTTAGAGATCATTTTATCTTCAACTTATTTAACTGTTTACAATAACAGTAATTTTAACTAGGGTGCCAAAACTTTTACATGCCACTGTTTAGACTTACTTACTTACTCCAGTCCATGGCACCTGTAACATGGGCCTAATTCAATAACTGCCATTACTGATTTAGATGCATCTTACTGGAGTAACGCTGTTTATTGAGACTTTCATGACAATTCAGTGTTAATGACTAAATATTCTGCTTAGCATTTTCCATTTAAATATAATCTTCATTGCACATGATCACTACTGATTATAATTTAACAAACCCCATTCATAAAAATCACAACAGACTCTTTCATGGAGGTAGCCAGGAAAAAGTTAAAGACGGCGCCAGGTTTTAGTTAAACAGGAGCTGTAAAAGAAAAGCTTATTTGCCACAGTCACCTAGGAGCCGGAGTTTTCACCAATCCCTCTCACAACTTGGATTTTACTGATAGACACTTATTGATGCACTCTTACATTACAAGCTTCTGGGATTAGCCTTCCTCCCATTCAAGAAAAGCTGCCAAATTGAGCTCCTCTCACTAGCTTTTGTGTCAGTTATTTCCCTGCAAATTTATAAGTAAACTTTTTAATCATAAAAACAAGTTGAAAATATCCACTTTACTATTGCACTATTGATATACTGACTTAAGAGATTGTGATTGAGGCCACGTTGCTGTCGCTGTAAAATCATTAATTCCGTAATTTTTACAGTGCAAATCAAGAGAATTTACTGTAAGTATTGAGCAGTATCATATCACAGCACATATAACACTATTCCGATAACCCTTCAATTTTTCATTGCTTCATTGTTGGTTTTTCCTTTGTAACAAGATATTTAATATAAAATAGAAGGACCCCTTTTTATATATTATTTTGGAGAAGTGCATTACGAGCATTTTCCTCATGTGAAGTTAGTCTTGGAAACATTATTTTACAAACTGCATGATTCAGACAATATTCATGTAGGCCTGTGGGGAAATCATATTCCTCATTGCCCTCAGGGCACCATCAGCACAATTCAGGCTCTCTTTTGTGAATAGATTGCTTGTAACATGGGGGTTTCCTAAAGTGGTTCCTTTATTAATCAAAGCATATTGCAGACGAATGTAGTTCAAGTAGTACAATGCTCTTCTTTATATACAGTGGCACAGAAAGCTTATTAACTACTGTCACTTTGAGATGCACAATAAACTAGACGTGGTTTGACAACGTTGCTCAAAAGACTGTCTTTTATTCATTTATTTATTATTAAAGGAAAGGTAATACCTAATGTATAACAGATTGGTGCTTATCTGTGTCCTGAAGATCCCATCAATCACTCAAAAATCAAATTTGCCTCCCATTGCTCCATAGGCTGAAGCACTAGCTTGTTGCCTAAGTGTGCACCGAGCAGTGAACAGGCTAAGTATGAAGTTTATGAGTGTGAACACAGAGTGCAGTATGGGCTCATAGACTTTCTACTTAGCTCATACACACCTCGTTGCGCATACCTGAGTGTGGAGGAAAGACCGGTTCCTCCCACGTCACGAATGTGACGTAACTACACAGGCACAGCTCTCCGGCACCCCCTTTGTCTCTCAGGTCAGTAAGGGAACTGCACCTAGAGCAAATGGCCACCGGGGAGGGTGTCCTGTTACCCGCTGGGTATTCTAAGATCCGTAATCAGAGTAAAAGCATCAGCCCAAGATTAATTTTATGGTTTAATTGCCTTAAGGGCGCACTAGATAATTACAGAAATATACAGTAAGCTATATAATGGAATTACAATGGATTTGCAGTTAGAGTAAAAATATAACAATAATGGTACAAGACTTAGAGATATTAAGCTGGAGGTCAATTTACCAGGTTGTAGGTTGCATGTGTATGCCAGGAGACAGACCCCGAAGCGCGTGCTGCTGTTCCCTTGGCAGGTCTGTCGCCAGTTCCTTCTTAGATCATCATCTGGTTCTTCTGTGTGAGTGAGACTGTCGTGTGGAGAGCAAACATGGCCCCATTGGGTCACTGTGGAGGGCCAATCTCTATATCTCAGATCCAAGAGCCCTCACCGACTCACGAGCCGCACTGCCAGATGCGCGATTTCCTCAGGGTCACGCGGATATTTTTTATGAGTCTATAACTCGAAAGGTGTGCTCATAATCCATGATCCTAGAATGGAGTCGGAGTTGCTGGGAGAGACAATGGATGTGTCCAGATTACACGTATATTCTAATTGAAGCCCCCAGGCACCCTCCTGCCCCATGCTGGCGTGGATCCTACTCAAGCTTTGAAGTTCTGTTTTGGCCTTATCTCATTATCATACTAAAAGACCTTGCTATTCAACATTGGAGCACTAAATCCTGCTTTCTTCAATATGCTCACAGGCCATTGGGGGGTAGGAGCAGTTAGCTGCCTGTAATTCTTGTGAACTCAGACCAAAATGGCGTCACTGGGACAGGCCAAGCTCAGACATGAGGCGAGCATTAGGCCCCATATCCAAGATGGCGGCTGCTCCTTCATCACACTGAGTCATAAGGGCGCATCTAACCCACCATCATCCACCATTGCGCCTCCCTAGCCTCTATACATATAGTCACATTTTTTTCCCACTCCCTTGACAAGCAGGCCTTGCTCAGTGAAGCAGTCAGACTGGAAGCACACCTTGTGAATCTTCACACACCTCTCCTCAGTTTTGTATTAAGCCTTGTTGTTTCCAGCCCACCACCAATAACTTATGGCCTCTATTATTCTTGTTTTCCAATCTAGAGATAATTTTCAGCGCTTTACAATTATCCAAGGTAGATCAGGACCCAGATTTAACAAAGGCCAAAATGCAGACACCACAAGCAGACCATCCACACCTTTTGGTGCCAAACCCTCCCTTTTATCTACTCCTTGTTGCTCCTCAAAGCAGATCTTTGTCACAGAATGGTGAAGTAGGTAGAATATCAATATACACATACACATTACACCTAATAAACCTACATGATCATTAATTATATTCTGTTCTAAATCCATAGCTAGTAGTAGCAAAAAGATGTGTATTATTAAAACTTCCAAGAGAAAGAAACTGGGGAGGTGACCAAGTACAAATAGGGTCTTATTTGGGTAACAATATGCAATGATATGCATGATTGCCCTCACCTGGATGGGTTGTGTGCACACAGCCACTTGTAAGGTTTAACCCCTTAACGACCAGGGGTATTTTTGGTTTTACATTTTCATTTTTTCCTCCCCTTCTTTCCAGAGCCATAACTTTTTTAATTTTCCGTTTATATGGCCATGTGAGGGCTTATTTTTTGCGGGACAAGTTGTACTTTTAAATGACATCATTGGTTTTACCATATCGTGTACTCGAAAATGGGAAAAAAATTCCAAGTGCGGTGAAATTGCAAAAAAAGTGCAATCCCACACTTGTTTTTTGCTTGGCTTTTTTGTTAGGTTCACTAAATGCTAAATCTGACCTACCATTATGATTCTCCAGGTCATTACGAGTTCATAGACACCAAACATGTCTATGTCCTCTTTTATCTAAGTGGTGAAAAAAAATTCCAAAGTTTGCTAAAAAAAAAAAAAAAAAAAAAAAAAAAAAAAAAATTTGCACAATTTTCCGAGACACGTAGCGTCTCCATTTTTCATGATCTGGGGTCGGGTGAGGGCTTATTTTTTCCATGCCGGACTGCCATTTTTAATGACACCACTTTTGTGCAGATACGTTCTTTTGATCTCCCGTTATTGCATTTTAATGCAATGTCTTGGTGACCAAAAAAACGTAATTCTGGCGTTTTGAATTTTTTTCTCGCTACGCCGTTTAGCGATCGGGTTAATGCTTTTTTTTATTGATAGATCGGGCGATTCTGAACGCGGCGATACCTAATATGTGTATGTGGGATTTTTTTTTACTGTTTTATTTTGATTGGGGCGAAAGGGGGGTGATTTGAACTTTTAGGTTTTTTTAATTTTTTTTTATTTTTAAACATTTTTTTTTTTTTACTTTTGGCATGCTTCAATAGCCTCCATAGGAGGCTAGAAGCATGCACAACCCGATTGGCTCTGCTACATATGGGTGATGAGCAGATCACCCATATGTAGCAGACTTACTGCTGTGCTTTCAGCGCCGACCACCAGGTGGTGCTGAAAGCCTTATGCCTGGAACAACCATAGAGGTCTCATAGAGGCCTCTGGTTGTCCAGGCAACGTGACGCCGACCCCCGACGGGGGTCGGCGATGACGTCATTTCCGGCCCGGCGGCCGGAAATTCTATTTAAATGCCCGCTGTCAGCTTTGACAGCGGCATTTAACTAGTTTATAGGCGTGGGTGGACGGCGATTCCGCTCGCGCCTATTGCGGGCACATGTCAGCTGTTCATAACAGCTGACATGTCCCGACTTTGATGCGGGCTCAGCGCCGGAGCCCTCATCAAAGCAGGGGAGATGTCTGAAGACGGACTGTGTCCGTCATTGGACATTAAGGGGTTAAAGCTGTTGCAGACCCACAAGAAGATAAATGCATAGAACTGGAGACTGTTGATGCTGCCTCCCATGTTGCCTGGGGGAATAAATGAGGGACCGGGCCAATCTCCTGACCTGGGTAGGAGGGGCCAGATAAAATAAAAAGCGCGTGTGGTGGTGGGGAGTTTGGCACGAACCAGCAGTGTGCAGAAGGGTGAGCAGCGTGCTCCGTCCCCTGAGCACCGGCGCTGTGACCATCTGTGCTTGTCGGCTCCCGCCGTCTTCAGCGGGACCATTGGAGAGAGGCGCCATGCTCCTAGTGACTGTAGGAGAGAGAGGTGCTGTGCGTAAGGGAGAAAGCCGGGTGCCGGATATATGCTCGCGACCTGCCCCGCCAGTTTCAATACTTCAGTCCACGGTTGATTCTGGACGTCCTGTGGCTTTTTTGGCTTTGGCAGCATGAGTTTATGGACTGGGGGCTCAGCAGAAGGTACCACAGACCGACCGCTGCTGCCAGAAGATGGACCGTTGTTTAAAGCAGGGTTCCCCAACTCCAGTCCTCAAGGCCCACCAACAGGTCATGTTTTCTGGATTTCCTTTGTATTGCACAGGTGAAGCAATTATCACCTGAGCAATACAAAGGAAATCCTGAAAACTTGATCTGTTGGTGGGCCTTGAGGACTGGAGTTGGGGAACCCTGGTTTAAAGGGACCCATCTGTGGACAACTTCTCGGTCATTGCTGGTGCCACAACCCCTGTGGGATCAGCTGTGGAGGATCCTAAAGAACACAATAAGTTTTCACAATTGGACTGCTGCTATTCTGCATCTTTTGCCCTTTGTTTTGTTTCTTGCATTAACTCTTTAACTCCTGCGAGGAGCTTATACTCTGTAAAATTAAATTGTTAAACTTGATTACCATTGCTCTGTTTCCTGTCCGTCACTGCATCCCACAAGCTACTTACACTGCCATGGAGAAAAATGAAGGATGCCAATTCAGTTTCAGGTGGTTTTATTCATCAACCTGTTTCGAAGTATATAACTTATTCATCAGGACAAACCACGATCGGACAATGCAAAGATTGAGTCAAGTTCTCTTTTTATCTGGTATCAGGTATGATTTTCATATTGACCACACCTGTTATTTGCTACTGGAGCGTTTAAATGAGCATCACATGCTTGAAACAAAATTGTTTACCCAGAATTTGGAAACAATTTTGGCCTGCCCGTTTGGGGGGTTTTGTGTGAAATTATGACCAATTTACCTTTTTTTTCTCAGTTTTTTGTGCTTTTCCAATACACACAAAGGAAATAAACATGTGTATAACAAAACATGTGTAATTGCAATTATTTTCTGGAAGAAATACTTCATTTTCTGAAGCAATTTCAAGGGTGCCAACACTTTGAGACATGACTGTATGTTTCCTTGAGGCTGTGATCTTGTAAAATTAATGCTAGTTCATCCCAAAGGTATTCAATGAGGCCAGTCAGGTTCTTCCACAAGCAATGCATCAAACTTTGTCTTTATTGTATTTGGTTTCTGCATACAGGTGCAGTGAGACCTTCCTCAAACTGTTTCCACAAAGTAGGAAACATACAATAGTCCAAAATATTTTAGCATGCTGAATAGCGATGAGCGAACATGCTCCGAAAACGTGCTATACGAGCATGCTCGGGTGTTACCTGAGTATCTTGGGCATGCTCAGATAATATTTTTGATACTTGCAACTGCATGTTTTTTGGCACTAGACAGTTGCAACATATGCGGGCATTGCCTAACAAACAGGCAATCCGTGCCTGTGTTGCAGCTGTCTATCGCCACAAACCATGCAGCTGCAGGGACTCAACTATATTATCTGAGCATGCCCAAGATACTCCGATGACACCCGAGCACATGTTATCCGAGCACATTTGCTCATCACTATTAGTTATTTTCAAAGCCAGTTATAACATCTTTACCTGATGGCACTGCAGACTATTAAAACTTGCCATTTGGTAACCTGAATCAGCAATATGTAGACAACAAAGGCAGTTCATATCATGAAACACAATAGAAATAGGACAAACTGTATATAGCAATCAGGAAATATTTTAATGGATGCCTCCTCAGTCCATGCATAGAAATTATACATAGGTCCTTCCTTTTTACATGTTGACAAGAAATGCTGTGAAAATGTGATTTGCCAACATGGAATTCCCCGCTATACTCTTAAGCCCCCGTTACACACTGCGATATCGCTAGCAATATCGCTGTAAAGTCACCGATTTTGTGACGTAGCAGCGATATTGCTAGCGATATCGCTACATGTGATACTTACCTCCGACCGGCTCCCCCGCTGGTTATCGCTGGTCGCGCGAGAAGGTCCTGGATCATTTCTCGTCGTCAGCTTCCTGCTGGGCTTCCTGCTGTGACGACGAGCGGCGCGTGGACGCGGGCGGGAGGACGTCAGGATCGCCGCGTCTGACAGGTAAGTAGCGACCCCCGACCCCTGCGATGTCGCTGGTGAGATCTGCCTGTGTGGCAGCTCACTAGCGACCACGTAGCGATGCACCAGCGATCCATATCGTTGTCGGGATCGCTGGTGCGTCACTATGTGTAACGGTACCCTAAGCGATCATGATTTTTAGTCTTCAGTTAGATGTCTCAGCAAGGGCAACCTCATCTAAAAAGTTCCACTGAGGAGCTGAACATCATTAAATCGTCCATTAATTAACTTAAGTTTTTGGAACTGCAGATGCAAGCACAATAATATGCAGTGTGCCCGTAAAGTCATGGTGCACTTTTGACCAGTCACAGGAAAGCAACAAAAGATGATAGAAATGTGAAATCTGCTCCAAATAAAAGAAAAACTCTCCCAGTTTCATACTTATTCAGTGCAGTTCGATGTGGGCTCCATTTGTTTCCCTACACAAATCCAAATGATAGAACACACTGAACTTTCCTCTGCACTGTGCACATCTCGACCGGGCATGGACTGCTCCGCTGTATACACGGTGTTACATCATCATCTGCGCATGTGCACATGCTGCCACATCATCCTACAGAAACTGGGAGGGTTTTCCTCTTATTTGATGCAGATTTCACATTTCTATCGTTTTTTGTTGCTTTCCTGTGACCATGACTTTACGGACACACTGTATTGAATAATATATTCAATAATAAATATACAGCAATGTAATGCAAAAGCATAAAATGTGCTTGTCTGTGCAATAGTTTCAAAGCATCACAAGAATTTTGAGAAGATTCATGAGTTGAATTTCAATGGTGTCTTGTTTCAAGGTTTAAGTCACTTTGAATAATGTCAAGATGAAGTTGTTTAGAAAAAATGTTCAATATACTGCGACCAGCATTTGGTAACCTTATGGGTTAGTCTGGTTTTAACAAATGTTTTGAGAGCACTTCCTGTGCTCTTCATAGTGCCAACAGTACAATGGTCAGTGACTCTTCACCCCTTAATGAGGCTGACGATATAAGCAAGGGATCCAGCACTTCCATAAAATATAAAACCTTTAATAATCTTCATTATAATCTCATTCTAGTATGGTATGATCCAACAGAGCAAAAAGTCCCATTATGGAATAAATTACCTAAAGTTGACGCGTTTCAAAGAAAACACTTCTTAAGGTATCGTCACATTTAGCGATGCACCAGCGATCCCGACAATGATACAACCCGGTCAGGATCGCTGGTGCATCGCAAAAAGGTCGCTAGTGAGCTGCCAAACAGACAGATCTCAACAGGGACGCAGCAGCGGTCGGTGGTCATTACTCACCTATCAGACGCGTCCACGCGCCGCTCGTCTGCGCCAGCAGGATGCCCAGCAGGTAGCGGCCGACGAGAAATGGCCCAGGACGTTCTCGCATGATCAGCGATAGCCAGCAGGGGAGCCGGTCGGAGGTAAGTATCACACATAGTGATATCGCTAGCAATATCGCTGCTGCGTCACAAAATTGGTGACGCTTTAGCGATCTTGCTTAGCGTGACGGGCCCTTTACTCATGACCTAAATGTGAAACTGCAGGGGGTAAATAGAACTTGGCTCACACCTATGGGTACTTTCACACATCAGTTTTTTGCCATCAGTCACAATCCATTGGCTAGTGGATCCGGTGAATAAACGGATCCTTCACATCATTTATTCCATCTGTTTCTTCCGTTTTTTGACGGATCTGTTTTTTAAAAGCTGGCAATTCAGTGCACTGTACAGTAAAATCACACTGACATGTTAATCGAAAGAATAGATACTGTATATACATATAGAATACACACACACATATTTATATATATATATGTCATTGAGACCTTGTTAATAAATAATTAAATAATAATAATAATTTAGTAAAATCATTCCCGAACCCGACATGATATGACACATGGTTTACATATAGTAAACCATGTCATATCAAAATCATTTATATATGTCAGTGTTTAATCAATTTAGTACTTTGCATTAGGAAAAATTGGAAATCTCAGTGTTAAATTTAAAGCTATAATCGCGGAAAAGATTGTGTGGGCTCCCGTGCACTTTTTTTCTGCCAGAGAGGGAAAGCCAGTGAGTGAGGGCAGATATTAATAGCCTAGAGAGGGACCATTGTTTTTGCCCCCCCCGGGCTAGAAAAATCTGCCCCCAGCCAACCCAGAAAAGGCACATCTATAAGATGCACCTTTTCTGGCACTTAGCTTCTCTATTCCCATTGCCTTTAGTGGTGGCTCATGGGTTAATAATAATGGGTTAATGTCACCTTGCTATTGAAAGGTGACATTAAGACGGGTTAATAATGGAGAGGTGTCAATAAGACACCTATCCATTATTAATCCTATAGTAGTAAAGGATAAAAAAAAGATACGCACACATTAATTAAAAATGATTTTATTGAAATAAATACACAAAGTTTTTGACCAAATTTATTATTCTGCCAAACCAAAAGCCCTTATTCTGTAAAAAAAAAAATAAAATAAAAAACCAACAATATCCATAACTCTCCGCCGCTCAGTCAGGTCCCCGTAATTTGTTTTCCGCGATTATAGCCTTAAGTTTAACCCCTAGAGATCCCACTTTTTCCTAACACAAAGTACTAAATTGATTAAACACTGACATATATAAATCGTTTTTATATGACATGGTTTACAATATGTAAACCATGTGTCATATCATGTTGGGTTCGGGAATGATGTTACTGAAGCCGGCAATTGATTTAGAGGCTATTATGATATATATATATATATATATATATATATATATATACATATAGTGGTGTAGTAACCACTATGTCCGCTAGGGGGCGCTGTGTGGAGGTTCCAAGTGAGAGGATGAGTGGCAGAATCCTGAAGGATGATTGTGTATCTCAAAGGGGGTGGCTTTGAGATGCAGACTTAGTTATGCATATTGATCAGCAATGGTATTGCTGAGGTGTTATTTCAAGGTATAAGGGAGAAGTCTCTAGGTAACTTGGGAGTTGTGCGGGCCAGTTACCTACAAACCCACCCAGGGGTGTGTCTGAAAACGCCTGTTGTAAAAGGCTATGTGAATGCCTGAAGGACCTGTGATGAGGTCATAGTCACGTAACCCGGTGGGCGTGGCTATGGACCATATAATGTGGCCAGGGTAGGTCACAGGTGGTGAATGCTGGGACCTGGTTGGTCCAGTGTGGAAGGTCCTGCAGAGATGGAGCTTCCTCCCAGACAGCACGTGTGAAGTTGCTGGGAGCAATGGCGATGTGTGCCTGAGAGTTCCCTGGAGGGAACGAACGTGTGCGGAATGCTGCAGCCGCATGAGGAACCCTGACGTGGGTGAGATAATTGTGAGGCTAAGTGAGCCTGCGTACTGGACATTGATAATAAGAGTGAAGCATTATAATGGACGCTATGCTGGTAATGCTATTAAGTGAACTTTCTGTTGCTGCTGTGGTTTATGAGGTGTGAATAATCCGCAAGGACTGTATGATTTGATGGAAAATCCGTGCCGGAACTGTTTTTTGTTCGCTGCAAGCGAAAATCCCCTAAGTAAATGACAGCGCTACCTCACAATATATATATATATGTATATATAGATATATTCTATATCTATATATACTGTATATATATTCTATGTGTATATATCTATTCTTTCTTTTGTGTTTTAACCTAACAGGAGCATGCTCCGTTAAAAAAACAGATCCATCGCTGGCATCCGTCATTCAATGGATTCGGCGAATGACAGATGAAACGTGAGGCCATCCGTCACAATCTGTCGCTAATGCAAGTCTATGAGAAAAAAAACGGATCCAGCGGCATCAGTCGCCAGATCCGTTTTTTTTCAAAAAACGACAGATTGTGACTGATAGCAAAAAACTGAGGTGTGAAAGGGGCCTATGGGTTCCATAACTGCGGTATTGACAAATGTTGCAAATATGCAAAGCAAATAAAATAGGTTGTAGCAATGAACTTTGCATGTGCTACAGCATTTAGTAGTGAACACTGCATGCACGTGCTCACCGTTAAGGAAGAATTGAAGGTCTGGCGGCCAAAAAACAATGCTGGTGGCTAAAAAAAGAGGGACAGCAGCCCAAGCACTGCAATGCCCAGAAATCTGTCTGGGGGCCAAAGGAAATTACATTGTGGGCCGTTTAGAATAGATGACAGTATATGAATATTACAATTATGGGTTGCTATAAAATAAGATACAAAAATATGGTATGAACTTTAAATGCTGTCACTTCTTTGCAATGCTAATATTACACAATAAGAATGCATGTCTGTTGAATTTATTAGCCAGCAAAATTACAATATGCCACACATGAGTCATGTGTAACTTATGCAATGCAAGTAGAGCTAGTTACAAAAGTTTGTCGATTCTCTTACTGCAACAAATGTTGTTTCGATAGTTGTACACCAAATCTTGTACAGTATGTAGTATTTCTGCTTTTAGTACATTCTCTACTATCATTGCCTGAATTCTACACATAAAGGAAATAAAAGTTTATGTACGTATTTCTCTGATAAATTCAAGTGACTACTGAACCAAATCAAATTACGGTATACAAATACGTAAGCCAAAATGTTCTGAGTGGAAAATGCCAACGCATTCTTCCCAGATTAGACAGACAAAGAATCAGTTTTATATGTTATACCCACAATAGGAAACATAAAGTACATCATAAAGTATAATATTTATCTTGGTAAAAAAAACATGCATGACCTCTTTATATCCTGAAATGTTTTTACTAAACTTTATTGTAAAACATCGATTCTCTTCTAAACAATGGCTGCTAGAAAAAGGGCAACACAATCTGTCAGTGGTCTCTTTAAAGCAGAAAGATGTAAGCATGAAAGAAAGAAATGTAAAAACATAGAATTATATTCAATTGTAAAAACTATAACCAATAAACTAAATGTAGTTAAATCCAACTAGATTGAAGTGGAAAAGATGAATACAGGAGACCACTCAAAATTTCCTCGTAACTTGGCCATTATTTGTTTCAGAAAATCTAAATGTAGCATAAGGCTATATTATCATATAATTTTGTCCCCTATATGAAGCCGGAAAGCTCCCTGCACAAAGACCAAAGAAGCTTGTAGGTCTCCAAACACAGTCTGTCTTTTTGACATCTGTTGGGTGGTATACGTGTGTGTACTTTTTAACTATACATAGTCTATCATGATGCATCCATATAGCAGGCAACTGAAAAAAAGCATGCTGTGCGAGATATTTTTTAATGTAGATTTCTAAGACCACCGTGTAGTCATGTCTATGCAGTCACATATCAATATATACAGTATCTAAGACGGAAGGCACAAAGAAGAAGCTAACTATTCAAAGTTTTGATCCAGTGAAAATTTTTAATGACTTTTTCAACATTAAAGAGGTTTTCGCACTAAAAAAGTAAATTTTAAAGTTGATTTTAAGCAATACATCTTGGAATATTCTGTGTTGAGATAATCTTATAAAAGTGCTTCTGTTAGGTACTGCATAATGGCTAGTTATCAAAAATATATCCAAGAAATTATACAAATGGTACTTCAGACAATACAATAAACAAGTACCCTGCCCATATTTTAAAGGTCCAGGGTAAAGAAGAGATACCGTACATTACTTTAATAGCTCCAAAATTCTTTATTAGAAACCAAAATTTAAGAGATACATTAAAAAATGGAAAAACAAAGTGCCCAGAAGGTGGACACCGCAAAATCCTCAATAATGTACGGTCACTCACATGGGAGTTCTGGTACAGCAATCGTTGAAAAAGTGTATCAGGTATATTCCTAAATATATGATCAAGTGAATCTTAAAACATTAAACAACTTAGGCAAATGTCTGCCAGTGACGGCAGTATAGACTAACTCCTAGTAATTGCTCTCAAAAAGGCCAAAAGACTTAGAAGCCCAGTGGGATAGTGCTTAATATTATAGCATCTTTGTGCAGTGATTCTAATGTGGGTAAAATAAACTACAAGGAATACAATAGTAAGGCCGGGGTCACACTGGCGAATAAAACGGACGAATGCAATGCGATAAAAAATCGCATTGCATTCGAACCCATGTTATTCTATGGGGCAGCTCACATCATGCGATTTTTTTATCGCATCCGATCCTCTGACCGAGACAATCGCAGCATGCTGCGATTGTCACCGATTTTCGGATCGGATTCGACAATACAAGTCTATGGGGGTGAGAAAAAATGGGACTAAAAACAGACCCGATGTGTGAGTTGCGATAAAATCGCACCCGGTGTCCTTTAGCAAAAGCCGGCAATTCTTTATTCCAATACAGTAAAATCACAGAGACCGGTTAAATAAAGAATGAATAGATATAGACACATATATATATATATATATATATATATATATATGTATATATATATTATACATGTCATAGAGACACATTTATACATATATTTCTAATTCATACAGTTCATCAAAGCAGAATAGCCGCAGAAACATTTGCCGGCTTTTGGATATTTATTCTCCTGCCCGACATGAAATGACACATGGTTTACATATAGTTAACCATTTCATTTCATGTTTTTTTTGGTATGTCTATCACTATTAATTTGATGAGTGTTTGTGGGTTAAATTTTGGAGTTGTAGGGGTTCATTTAAGGGGTTAATTCGTTGTATGAAATGACGGGGACTCCCTGCAGCCTCAGTGACGTCAGCAATTTTTTATTCGTTGTGTGTGACTCCAGCCTAAGTAGAAAGTTCAGGTGAATGTAGCACATGCACTACATTAGTAAAGAAACCCTACATGGAAGGCCGGGGTCACACTGGCGAGGAATACGGGAGAGTGAGAGGCGCTAAAAGCACGCATTAGACACGGACAAATGATTCTCTATGGGGTCCCTCGCACCAGCCGTATATTTCTCCTCCGTATCCTACGCTCCGTGCCACTCGCAGCATGCTGCGATTGTCAGCGTACTACGCCCATAGTACGCCAATGCAAGTCTATGGGTGCGCAAAAAATACGGATTACACACGGACCACACATGTGACTTGCGAGCAATACGCACCAGGTGTCTTTTAGCAAAGCCGGCAATTCAGTGCACTATACAGTAAACTCACACTGACAGGTTTAATAAAGAAACGAAAGAATAGATATAGACACATAGAATACACACACACATATATATATATACGCATTCTATGTGTCTATATCTATTCTTTCATTTCTTTATTAAAACTGTCAAAAGGGCTCCATTATATGTCCATTTTGCAAGCCTGCGAGAAAATCTCACCATACGGATGCCATACGGATTACATACGGATGCTGACATGCGCAAAATACGCGACCACACCTTGATTACGGATGACATACGGAGCACTATTTATGGGTCTGTCATCCGTATTACGCATGTAAAATACTGACCGTATTTTGCGCAGGTTAGTGTGACTCCAGCCGAATACCTTAAGTAGAGAATTCAGGTGATTATAACATATGCAAAACACTAATAAAGAAACCCAAGTTGCATATAGATAGCTGCAGGTAAAGTGCCCAAGGAGCAGTTAAGTGATGCAGGGTGAAAGCAGTGTCCCCCTCACCCTGACGCAGGTTTCGCAAATAGCTTCGCAACATACTGTATATCTGATGTACCTGATACAATTTTTGGAAAATTGCTGTACCAGAACTCCCATGTGAGTGATAGTACATTATTGGGGATTTTGCGGTGTCCCCCTACTGGGCACTCTGTTTTTACATTTTTTATGCATCTCTTAATTTTTGATTTCTAATAAAGAATTTATGTGATTTAAAAGTAATGCATCTCTTCTTTAACCTGGACCTTTAAAATATGGGCAGGGTACTTGTTTATTGTGTAATGGCTGTGTCTGACTATGCAGGAACATGGTCTGATCATACCACTGATCCAGGGCATAGGGGGAAGCAAAGGTGATAGCACAAGATGGGATCACAGCTGATTCTTTTTGTGAGGTAAAGCATTTCACTGACTGCTTTTAAAAAATGTTTTACCTCAAAGAAATAATTATTTGCAATCACGTTCTGTAATGTCAGTATATTTTTTTTGCTTCCCCCTCTGCCCAGGAGACGTGGTATGATTATACCATGTTCCTGTACGTTCAGATGCAGCCATTGCACAGTACACGGCAGGAACACATTTATAACATTATCTCAGCACAGGAAGTATTATTCCAATATTTATTGATTAAACTTTGTTTATGGGACAACCCCTTTAAGGCCATGTGCACACACTGCGGTTCTGCTGCAGTTTTGACCGCAGCAGAACTGCAGCAGTTCTGCAGACAGTGTACAGTAGCATGTCATCCTATGGGATTAACATTCTGCTGTGCATATGCTGCGGATTTTCACCTGCGGAAAAGCTGCGTTTTTTTTTCCGCAGCATGTCAATTGTTTCTGGGGATTCTGCTGCGGTTTGCCACCTATTCCATTGTCCAGGTGGCAAACCGCAGGGCAAAACCGCAGGCCAATCCGCAGGAAAAAACGCAGGTCATTTTAGCTGCGGTTTTACCTGCGGTTCCGCAGATATGAATCCGCAGACGAATCTGCAGTGTGTGCACATAGCCTAAGTTGTTTTTTTTATTGCTAAGGCTTTATCTGAGCCTGATATTACCATCCAAAGCCTCAGCTCGGCCAATTTGCAGCTGCCCCTGGTAATTGTAGACATAACTAAAGTTGCTTACTCATTAATCTCAACAATCTCATGCCTAGGACCTGGAACCTGGAGACCTGGAAAAACCTGTCAACCCTTCTGTCTTGTTCATCTACTCCCCTATATCTTATTTTCCACATTTGAAGGTATCTATAATAATAATCACTTATATTTCTCTAGCGCCAACATATTCTGCAGCACTTTACCATTCAGAGGGAACTCGTACAAGCAAGATATGACGTCACAAAGTAACAAATACCAAGATACCAAGAGAAATAAGAGCCCTTCTCACAAGCTACCAATCTATGAGGAAATAAGGAATAAAAAAAAGGTAAAAAATAAAGTGCTTGTACTGTATGGTCCAGTCTTCAATAAAATAAATAAGGCCATTCGAATGATGCCACATTAACCAGTCAACAGTCACAGTACAAGTACAGATACAAATTGGCAAACTGGTATTGAGTGCATGAAGATAGGATAGAGAATAATTAGATTAGTGAGGTATTAGGTCAGTCTAAAGAAAAGTGTTTTTAGGACACATTCAAAACTGGAGATACTGGGAACTAACCAGATAGTCTGGTGTAGTGCATTCCAGAAATCAAGTGCAGCACGAGAGAAATCCTGGAGACAGGAGTGCAATCTTTGATCATGTTTTCTTTTTTGTTTCAAATGTTGTAGTGATGTTAAGCATAGTATGACATAGTGATCTATATTGCTCTAAAATCACAATATGAAAATCATTTAGTTTAAATAGAAAAATGAACTCTTTTACAGTTATAGCAATAAAAATAATGAGAGCGGATTGCAACCGTAGAAATTATTTAATCTATACAGAACTTACGCATGTCCAATATTAATTACACCGTAAACTTTATTGATCCGATCACAGCGTTTATATAACCTTTGCATGTCCAATATTAATTACACCGTAAACTTTATTGCTATGATTGCATCATTTATATTTATTTCTAAAAAAGCTGACTAAGAATACATAGAATTAATGTCAGGTGACATTCTCTCTCACACCCTTAAAGCTGCGCTTTACATCTTCTCCCATATCTCTGTCTAACACCATATGTGTAGTCTACATTCTCCTCAATGATCATAAATTAAAGGGGCATTCTCAAATGGTCTCTCGAGCAGCTCATAGTCCTGAAGTGTCCTTTTATTCTTCTTACTTCCAAGTTGCTTGGTGTGCTGGTACTACTTTTTGAGTGACAGTTCTGCTGAGTAGCTTAATTTTGCTACACCACATTAACTATCAGTGTTTGTTGTAAAGGCCCCATCTCAGATAGCAAGATCACTAGCGAGATCGCCGATGCATCACCGATTTTGTGACACAACAGCGATTTGCCAGCGATCTCGCTACATGTGACACATAGCAGCGACCGGCCCCCCGCTGGATATCGCTGATCTTGTTTGAATGTCCTGGGCCATTTTTTCAGCGTCCCGCTGGCCAGAGTGCATCACTGTGTTTGACACCGATGAGCAACCTCATTGGCTACTCAGAACTCAGGGACGCAGGCTGGAATCGTTCAGAATAGCTGTCTCCGCGGCTTCTGTTTTGCATGTTTTACATATTTCCCATAAGGGATGGGGGCAGTGCTCTAGAATCACTGCGTTGAGAAACACGTGATGGTGTCTCCGCAGTGTCGGATGTTGATCTCCATGAGTTCATTCATCCTCCTCTTCATAGTCTTTTTACTAGGCATTGCTCCTACCAGCCAATTTCCTACTCCACACTGATGAGGGGCAATACCCCGAAACAGCTGTATGTGGATGGATACCATGTTTTGGCATAGGTGGTTTCCTTCATTGGAGACTGCCCTTCTCGTGGTTGTTCCTTCCCGGGCAAAGACCTGGCTGGTCATTGCTTGCGTTGAGAAACACGTGATGGTGTCTCCGCGGCTTCTGTTTTGCATGTTTTACATATTTCCCATAAGGGATGGGGGCAGTGCTCTAGAATCACTGCGTTGAGAAACACGTGATGGTGTCTCCGTAGTGTCGGATGTTGATCTCCATGAGTTAATTCATCCTCCTCTTCATAGTACCTTAAGTGTGACAGGCCCTTAAGTTTACCGCTATTATCATTAAATTTACATATAGAGATAATGGGAACTTTGAACAAGCACACAGTTCAGGGAAGCGAGACCTGCAATTGGGAGAACTGATCTGGAGACTGCTGAAGCTCATTTGTCAGGAATGTGATTATGCAAGACTGATAAGATCCCTGTCAGGAGCGAAAAAGGGGTTAGATGGATATGAGTTGCTAACTACTACATATAAATCAATGGGCTGGAGAGATCTGACTGGGATTTTAGAAGTTAACTTCTTTGCTGAAAGGTATCTACTGTATATACTCAAGGCTCTGGTGGCAGAGTTCCTTGGAAATAAACTGTGCATTATGAATTACAAAAGTTTTCATTGCAGAAGCATGACAGCAGATACAAAAGCAAGTTAGCTGCAAACTTGCTTATTTTCATGCTAACTACTAAAGCAAGTTAAAGGAAACCTGTTAGCTGATATATGCTGTTCAAACGATAGTCAGCATGTGTCAACCAGTGGCTGTGTGATCAAAGCCATATATGTTAGTCTTTGAAACACTGCAGTGTTTCAGAGAAAAAAATACTTTTAATAGCCGCCGGTGACTGAAACACGCTATAAGGCCGGAGTCACACTAACCGACGCAAAATACGGTCCGTAGTTTACTGGCGTAATACGGATGAATGTCCCCTAAATAATGCTCCATAGGTCATCCGTAAGCAAGGTGTGGTCGCGTATTTTGCGCATGTAAGCATCCGTATGTAATCCGTATGGCATCCGTATGCAATCCGTATGCTGAGATTTTCTCGCAGCCTTGCAAAATGGACATTTAACGGTTTTGAGGCCTGCTAACAATTTAAATCATTAGCCTGCACCCTATTTATACACTCAGGAACAGGTGGCTGCCTCAATTCTATCCATTTGTGACCTTGCTTTCACGAGGTGTGTTGGTGTTCTTTGTGCAACATGGCAGAGGGTCTGAGTTTCACAACAACTGAGCAGGTCCTCTTCAACTGGCTTTTGTCACGCCGCTTTGGCCAACCATACCCAGTGATAGTGGATCCGCGGAGGAGGAGGCGCATGTGGATACATCCACTTTTGAGGCAACGACTCACAAGAGGTCATTTTCACCGCCTCTATTCTTCTATGCGGGAGCATCCAGTCAAATTTTACCAATACTGTCGCATGAGCTTTGCGACATTTGATCAACTCTTGGAGACAGTGCGCCCTGGGATAACCTTTCAGGACACAAGGATGCGCAAAGCTATATCTGCAGAGGAGCGACTTCTACTCACAATACGGTATGTACTACAAAACCACATTCTCTAACTTTATAATGTGTGTGCCAAAGTATGTATTTTTTGCATCTTGGACTAAGTTTAAAGCCCTCATCTTAGTCCACATATGTTTAACATAACCAGAATGTTAGGTCAAATATGTACTCAATATCACTTAGTTATTGTGCAACCAAATATGTGTGTGTTAGTCTATCTCAATTCCTACCAAGTTTGGTTGGTATGGCTGGTTTCACACTTGCGTTTTTTTTCGCGGGATTTTAGCGCTAAAAAACGCATGCGTTTTTTTTCCTATACTTTGCATGGGATGCGCTTATGTGCGCATACACATGCGTTTGTATGCGTTTTTCCGCGCATGCGTTTTTTTGCGGTATGTGCTCGGGCGCACAAAATGCATCCTGTTGCATTTTTTGGGCGTCCGACTTGCCTCAAAAAAACGCATGCGCGCGCAATGCATTTTTTTACAGCAAGACACCCATTATAAGTCTATGGGTGCGCATATGTGCGCATTGGCATGCTTATGTATGCGTTTTTTTGCGCATGCGTTTTTTTTTTTACCATTAGTTGGACAATGGAATTTAGGGGTTTGGGTTAGAGTTAGGGTTAGTTAAGGGGGTTTAGGGCTAGGGTTAGGGTTAGCTAGGGTTTAGAGTCAGGGTTAGGGTTAGTATGGTTTGGTTAAGGGTTAGGGCCAGGGTTAGGGTTAGGGTTAGTATGGTTTGGTTTAGGGTCAGGGTTAGGGTCAGGGTCAGGGTTAGGGTTAGGGTCAGGGTTAGGGTTAGGGTCAGGGTTAGGGTTAGGGTCAGGGTTAGGGTCAGGGTCAGGGTTAGGGTCAGGGTTAGGGTCAGGGTTAGGGTTAGGGTCAGGGTTAGGGTCAGGGTTAGTGTTAGGGTTAGTAAAGTCATGGTTTGGGTTAGTGTGAGGGGCCACCTAATGTTGGAAAAAACCGCAAACGCGGTAAAAACCCACTAAAAACGCATACAAACGCATAAAAACGCTGCGTTTCTTTCATGCATGCTCATAAAAATGCTTGAAAAAAACGCAGCATTTGTATGCGTTTTTTCAATGCTTTTTTTGCGGGAAAAACGCGCTGCAAAAAAAAGCAAGTGTGAAATTAGCCTATGTAACTGATTTTTTTGCATTTCTGCAGTCTAAAATTATACATTTCTGTTGTTCAGTCAGGTCAACATGTATAGAAATCTGGACAAGACTCCATCAAGTCGTCATGCCTGAGCCCAGGATGGAAGACTGGTGGAGGATATCAAGGGACTTTGAGGAGGAATGCCAGTTTCTGAATTGTATTGGGGCCCTTGATGGCAAACATATCCGGGTGCGTAAGCTGCCGAACTCTGGCTCCCAATTCTTCAATTATAAACAATACTTTTCTGTTGTATTATTGGCTCTGGCAGACCCTCAATACAAGTTTATAATTGTTGACATTGGGGCCTATGGAAGGACGAGAGACTCTCGAGTCTTCAATACTTCCATAATGGCTCGGCGGCTACGCACCAACCAGTTGGATATACCACCACCACGCCAGCTACCAGGCTCCACTGAAGAATCAGTCCCTTATGTCCTTGTGGCAGATGAGGCGTTTTTGTTAACGCGCAATGTCATGAGGCCATATCCCCGGCGCAACCTTGACCACAGGCGCAGAATTTTTAACTTGCGCCTATCACGTGCTAGGCGACTGGTGGAGTGTTCCTTTGGAATTCTTTGTGCCAAATGGCGGGTACTGCAGTCTGCCATTCAGCTGAGCGAACAAAATGTAAATGAAGTAGCTAAAGCCTGTGTGGTTCTTCATAACTTCACCAGGATACATGAGTGTTTCTCCTCTGTGGGTTTTGTGCGTAGGCCGGACAATGTGCGTAGGGTGAGACCACCTATGAACCCTCAACGTAGACCGCTCTCTGGCCTCAGAGTGCATGATATTTACACTAATTACTTTATATCACCTGAGGGGGCAACTTCTTGGCAAGAGCATGCTGTGTCTATGTTCTAATTTTTGTTTTGATGTGTGTCTAAATATATATATTTATACCCCTTCTGATTCTATAACTGTTTCATTGCATTGGTAAGCGTATGTTATTATGCTGACACTGTTTTTGAGAAATCACACAGATACTTAAAGTGTAGTAGGCAAATTTTTACTTTTGCCTTTTTTATTTTTTTTAAGGCAAACATATTCTTGCCATATTAAAACTGTGGCAATGGGCCAAATTGCCCTTTTGGCATAAGCAAACTTTTTTGAAAAGTAACATTTTCAAACACAACACAAATTTACATTATGCAATAACAACATTGCTACATTCGAATTTTACAATCCAAAGGCAAAAAGAGGTGGTCTCCAGCACGAAAATTCTTGCTAAAAGATAACACTCACATTTCTTCAGAATGTTTGCCAATCATATTAATAATCCTCCATGACAGGCAAGGCTACCTTACGCCTTTCAGACAGATATTACATGTCTGTACAAAAGAGAATATTGAACCACGCTATACTGTAAAGTCAAAGGATGAAAATACACTACTCACTTGTTAAGACGTAGAGAGAGCGTGATGTTCTTAAGGCTGGTCGCCTTGATTTGTGACTATAGTTAGCTTGCAAAAAAGTGACTACTTCACTAAGGCCAGCATGCCTTTTCTTGGCATCAGCAAGTGAGTACTGTATTTTCATCCTTTGACTTTACAGTATAGCATGGTTCAATATTGTCTTTTGTACAGACATGTAATATCTGTCTGAAAGGCGTAAGGTAGCCCTGTCATGGTGGATGTTTATTATGATTGGCAAACATTCTGCAAAAATGTGAGTTGTCACTTTTGTCACAAAGTTTGGTAATGGAGACCACCTGTTTTTTCCTTTGACTTGCTATTTTGAGCACCAGGGAAAAAGCAGTGGACATCTCCTTGCATCAGACTGATTGTGGACACACAATTATAAATTCTCATACGTTGGTGAAGGAGAAGGCGGAACAGCAGCCTGTGTTTGCTGCTGGCTACTGTGGCCAACATCGCCCTGTGTGGGGCCATACTGTTGCCCATGATGTTGGTAGTGTCCTGCCTCCTGTGAATGTTGGGGGTACTGGCCAGAGTAATAATGAGGAGGGGCATCTTGTTGGCTGTGGAAGGCACGTGTGTCATACCCACCAAGATAGCCATATTGTCCCCCACCAGGTTGGGACCAGCCTCCAACACTGGGTGGGAACAAGTGGCCATATTGGTGTGTTTGGCTACAAGCAGACATTTGTGGCTGCTGTATTGAAGGTTGGGTAGTGGGAGGAAGTGGGTGAGGTGTAGGCCCACGTATTTGAGGATCCTCAGATCCTGCTTGAGCATGCATTTGTGGGGGGTGCCTAAGGCGCATGAGATTTCTTGGTGAAAGCTGCCACCTCTCAATATATTCAAATAATTCATAGGGGGTATTGGGGTATGTGCACGCATCAAGCAGGATCTGAAAACATCCTCTAATACGGAGCCTGACCGCACGGGAAAGGGCACGGAGATAATTGGCCAGGCTGCGAGAGTATGCCTCCTCCCCATCATCACTATTTACTCTGGCTAAATAATTTAGGACCCCAGTGTCCACATTAGTGCAGGTATCAGTGGCAGGTATTTGCCGCCTTCGGCTTCTTCCTCGCCGGAATGTGGCAGCAGGCTGTGTGGACCCCCGGATGTGGCCAGTTGGGCTGCTGCTGATGTTGCCCTACTCCTCTGCTCTTTCTGATGCTGCAGCAGCACCAGATGGTCCTGGTGGTGGGCTTTGGGGCACAGGCAATGGCACTTCCTGACTGGAATCTTCTGCCATGCTCCTAGTAGGGGGCGAAGATGGGCCAGCCACCTCTTCCCCTGCAGACACAGGGTCGATGATGGGGTCGGTTTCGGAGCCAGTTCCTCTGTCCGTCAGGTTGGACTGAGTTCTGTTATGAAATCGAACAGAGCCAAAAATCACTAAATATTTTTGGCCCTGTAAAGTATCTGTGTAATGTGGTGTGAGGTATCTACTTACAGTCTGAGATCCAGAATTTGGGCGAGGAAGGAGAGGCTGTCATAGTAGATGTATTTTCGCTTCACATAGCCCACATCCCCACTCCTGGACCGCTGCTGACGTTCCCGGCGGTACTGGTCCCGGATGCTTCGCCAGCGTCTCATCACATCTTCCACTGCAATGTGACAGGAAATATTGTGAAATACACATATTTGAGAGGTCACATTTGCTACCAGTAGTCTAGGCATGGGGCCTTCTGTGGTGTGCTTTCTACCCATGGTGGCATATCTAATTGGGGCACACAGGCCAGATACACAGGGTCACATTAGTTGATGTATCAAGTAACTACACTTAAGAACTTGTTTGTCTAGGAGGAAGAGGAGCTTGTAGCCTGACCAAAATTATGGCAGTGTCAAACCACGTGTTAAATCTAAATCTAACGGCCTCATGATGAAAAAAGTAGAAGCACAGAAAGGGGGCTGCTGATTCTATATTCATTTTTTGGTGTGCTGTAATTTAACTCATTTTTTGGGTTGTACTTACTCATTTTCTGCTGCTCCTCACGTGGCCGATCACCAAAGTCATGGAACATCTGCCTACATATGCACCTCCATGACGCCTCCTTTCTTGCCCGGTTGGCATAATGGGCATCACGTTGGTCCCATATTTCAGGCCGCTCCTGCACCAGGACAATTAGCATTTCAACATTAATATAAGTGGACGCCATGACACTGCTGTACTCCGTGGAGGCGTACTTCCTGGATGTCTGGAGCGCTTTTTGAGCTCATTTGCATGTATCAGCTTCCTGATGATGGATTGGGCCATTTCCTGGCAGCAGCCAAAAGACCTGCGTATTTCTCGCAGGTCACACGTGTGGTCCGTGTGTCATCCGTATTTTTTGCGCACCCATAGACTTGCATTGGCGTATTACGGGCGTAGAACGCTGACAATCGCAGCATGCTGCGATTGGCACGGTCCGTAGAATACACCCGAGAAATATACGGCTATTGGGAGCAAATCCATAGAGAATCATTGGTCCGTGTGTAATGCGTGCTTTTAGCGCCTCTCACTCGGCCGTATTCCTCACCAGTGTGACCCCGGCCTTAACAAGTCGTACAGTCGAGTCCCTGGCGGTTTCTCCCCACCCGCTGACAGTGACTGGCAAGCCTCTACCTACATGTGCATATAGGCAGACTTGTTAGTCATTGTCAGCGGGTGGGGAGAAACCGCTGGGAACATGCCTGTATGTGCAGCTTGGTCCTTGATGGTGATTAAAAGCATGTTTTTCTTTTTTTTAAACAATGCAACATTTCAGAGAAAAACATATATAGCTGCAGCCCATGGTTTAGGCAGCATGTATCCACTGACAATTTCTGTTTAACCTTCTCCTTAATCCAATCCTCACACTGCCATCTCCAAGATGTTTCTTTTGCTGCAGGAATTCCTGACCCCAATCAGATTAACCCCTTCATGACTGGAGCTTTTTTCGGTTTTGCTTTTTTGTTTTTCGCTCCCTTCCTTCCCAGAGCCATAACTTTTTTATTTTTCCATCAATATAGCTACAGTATGTGAGGGCTTGTTTTTTCGGAGTTGAGTTGTAGATTTGAACAACACCATTGGTTTTACCATGTACTGTACTAGAAAATAGGAAAAAAATTCCAAGTGAGGTGAAATTGCAAAAAAATGTGCCATCCCACATTTTTTTTTTGTTTGACTTTTTTTTAGTAGGTTCACTAAATGCTAAAAGTGACCTGCCTTTATGATTCTTCAGGTCATTACGAGTTCATAGATGCCAAACATGCCTAGGTGCTTTTTTATCTAAGTGGTGAAAAACAAATCCAAAGTTTGCTAAAAAAAAATTGTGCCATTTTCCGATACCCATAGCGTCTCCATTTTTTATGATCTTGGGTTGGGTGAGGCCTTTTTTTTTGCGTGCTGAGCTGATGTTTGTAGTGATACCATTTTGGTGCAGATACATTCTTTTGATTGCCCGTTATTGCATTTTAATGCAATGTCACGGCGACCAAAAAAACATAATTCTGGCGTTTTTAATTTTTTTCTCGCTACGTCGTTTAGCGATTAGGTTAATCCTTTTTTTTATTGATAGATCGGGCGATTAGGCCCTCAGCAGTATCTTATATGTGTATATTCTATTGGGTTTAGGTCTGAAGACTGGCTAAGGCACTCCAGGACCTTGAAATGCTTCTTATAGAGCCACTCCGAATAATGGATCCCATGTGGCACTCCATACAGAAAAATGGACCTAATATAATGCTCATAATGTAGACTAGAAACTGTTGTTTCTTAGAAACCTTTCGTGATACAGACGTTTGGAGCACATATTCGTGTTCAGCATATCAAAATCTATAAGATACAATAAAATTTTCTCAGGGAACAAAACTTCCACGATATTTGTTGTGCAGTGTTATTTATTTCCAGATATCTGAACAGAAATTATACTTAATCATACAGTGTCAAAGAAGGGGTGTAATACTTTTTTACGTTTTTCGAAACTCTACAAGTCAATGTCTATAGATGCTTGGATGTAAGTGGCAGCGTCTAGAAAGTAGAAATCAGAGCAATATGTTTGAAGAGCATAAATTATCTTTCTATTATTACCTGTATTTTTTTCAATATTACATTTTGATTACTCCTTTTTTTAATCTAGACACTCCCATTTTGCTTGAGCTGTTGATACCAGTTCCAGACAGGTTTTTTACAGCAGGTACCTAGACATAACAAAAACCTATTGGACTCCGTAACCAGAGAACTATTTTAGCATTTTTGAAATCCTTTTTAATTATTTTTCATTATTTTTAGCATAAAAGGATATGCCCAGCAGCAAAAAAGGGGATTTAGGTAGAAATTTTCGTTAAACACTAATTTTATAGAAAAACCATGCTTCACGAATAAAGTTTTCCATTACCTGCTCGGAGCCTATTGTGTGCAGGATTAACCTCACAAGCAGGACACAAAAATAACAGTCTAGGAATGCAGGCTTTTGATAATGGGAGATTAAGCTTTCTGTCAAGAGAACTAGATTTCTGTACCGGCCTGGCATTACTTTGATATCAGGGCCATATTTGTTAGCGATTCATTCTCTTATCCTTATCTCTTTCAATATGGAATAACAGCAATGGATTAAACAATGGTGAAGCTATGAATAGTGTTATTATTTTGTGAAGAGCTATTGACTTTTGCTAGTTATTCTTTACTTTTTCATTGTATTGTTCCATATAAATGTTGTGCCAACAAAGCCAACTGACTGAATAAGAGTTAGATCCTAGCATTCTGTTAATAATTATATTTATTTCTACACATATCAGACTTGTATAGACCTGTAATATGCCTCCAGTTTCATTCCATACAATTACACACAGAAAAAAATTGCGGCATGCTCCATCAGATGCCACATCACATCCAAATGAACTGTAAGTTACAAATCGACCTCCGCAGGTGTAAGGGTGTGTGCACACTTTGCAGATTCTGCTGTGGAATTTTCCGCGCAGATTTTGCTAAATCCGCAGGTAAAATGACCTGCCTTTTACCTGCAGATTTAGTGGTTTTTGTGCAATTTTTGTGCGGATTTCCCCTGCAGTTTTACACCTGCGGATTTCTATAATGGAGCAGATGTAAAACTGCAGCAGAACTGCACAAAAGAAGTGACATGCTGCAGTTTTAAATCCCCCCCAAAAAAACAAAACCAATAAATGTGCCATCTGTCCAAAAAATGAGAAAAAAGGAATTTTTAAATGTGGAAAAAAACGTTGTGACTGTTGCAAAATTATAGATCATGGTAAGAAAATTTTAAATATAAAAAACAGCAATACCACATACAATTTTACCCAAGAATTAACCTGTGGTTCTGATTTTGTTTTGTAGGCGGTGACCTGTGTGTGTGGACTTTTATATGTCGGCTGCACTACACAGTCACTACGAAATAGTATGAATGGTCATAGACATAATGTGAAAATAGGGTTTTTAAAACAAAGTTTATCTAAGCACATCACTCTTATACATAACAAAAACTTTGAATGTATAAAGGTCACGCCAATAGAACAAATACCTGCAGCAACGAGAAACAGAAAAGCAGTTCTTAATGCCAAAGAGTCCTATTGGATATACAGACTTGGCAGTCTGTACCCCGATGGACTGAATGAGATCACTAATCTCGTATAGATCAATCAGTAGATTCCCCCTTTGTCTTGTTTTTCCTTTTTAAGGCTATGGGCCCACGTAGCATTTTAAAAGCACAATGAAAACCGGACTCCTTCCCAGAAATCGTGCGTTTTTTTCCACATGATTTCACCGCAATTTTACCGCGATTCTGTTTGCGATTTTGCCGCGATTTTCTCAAGCACTTTCCAAGCGATTTGAAGCATCGCTTGGAAAGTGATTGACAGGTTGGTCACACTCGTCAAACATAGTGTTTGACAAGTGTGAGCAGCTTTTTACTATTGAGGCCGCCTATGCAGCCTCAATAGTAAAAGATAAAATGTTAAAAATGATAAAAAAATGAAAAATCGGGGTATATTTACCTTCCGACGTCCCGCGTTGCCATCCCGGGCCTCAGCGTTCCCAGCGATGCCTTGCGAGACCTGTGATGACGTTGGTCTCGCGTTACTAAAGCGATCTTGCGAGACCGCTAGAGTCACGCGAGACTACGTCATCACAGGACCTTGCCGCAAGGCATTACTGAGAACGCTGAGGCCCGGGAATGCAGCGCGGAACGTCGGAAAGTAAATATACCCCGATTTTTTATTTTTTATTCTTTTTTTTATAGGGGTATGGCACCCAGGGCCTGGAGGACAGTCTCTTCTCCTCCACACCGTGGGTACCAACTGCACATGAGACGCTTAACTTCCCGCATGGTGGGCATAGCCACATACGGGAAGTAAGCGATTCTCATGCATTCCTATGGGTGCGGAATCGCGGCAATTCTTTGATCATGCTGCGATTTTTTCCGCGATGCGATTCCGCCATGGAAAAAAGTGCAGCATTAGCACAGCATGTGCGGAATGCCATGGGAATGCATGAGGTGCGTCATGTACAAGATTTTTAAATGTTTTCACAGCGTTTTCGCGCCGAAAATCGGGGCAAAAACGCTTAAAAATCGCATCGTGGGCACACAGCCTAAGGGTATGTGCACACGCTGCGGATTCTGCTGCGTTTCCGCAGCGTTTTTGGCTCTGCAGAAACGCTGCAGATTCTGCTGCGTTGTACAGTACCTTTATTTCCTATGGAAATAAAAAAAAGCTGTGCACATGCTGCGGATTTTTCCGCGCGGTTTTGCTGCGGTTTACAATCCGCAGCATGTCAATTGTTTGGTGCAGAAACGCTGCGGTTTTACACCTCATCCATTATGAGGTGTAAAACCGCAGGGCAAAACCGCGGAAAAAACGCAGATAATCCGCAGATAAACCGCAGAAAAACCGCAGCACTTTGTCCTGCGGATTTCCTGCGGTTTTCTCTACAAAATCCGCAGAGACTAAAAACTACGTGTGCACATAGCCTTAAATTTCTTTGGAAGGGAGGGGGGAAAAAAAACTTTTGAAATTTTTTTTTAAACTTTTTTTGATGACTTTTTTTTAAATATAGTGTTTATATATTTTTTATAATTTTTTTGCTGTTTATTTATGATCTTTAGTACCTGCAGTGCTTCTAGTTTACCGCCTGACCGCTTGCACCAAGAGAAGTGAGATGTTTAATCAGGCATATGAATAGTTTTTTTTTTTTTTTCTTTTGTGGAACATGTACAGTGACATCATGTCTGATTGCCTAAAATTTACAGATATACTGTTTTAACCCTGAAGGAGGGATGATGTTATTTAATATGCGTGCACAACATTATTTTATTGGAGATGAAGTTACAATATATGCACTTTAACTGCTAAAGAGTTTGATAATTAGTGATTGGTTCCTCAGTTATTGTAGCCACACCCTTTAGCAAGGAAAATGGGGTATAAATAGCTTACAACAAAATCATTTTTTATACACCTGATGAAGGCCTACACGGCCGAAACGCGTTGTGTTTTTTATAACAAAAAATGTTTTAATGTTTTTATTGTTTTTAAAAAAATTTTGCATTTTGCCTAGCCAATAAAATACCATCTGATTTAATATCAGAGATACTCAGTTATGAATGGCTTTATAACCTTCTTGCTCCAAATTGGGTTAAAGATCCTCTGAAGGAAGCGCCCTGAAACTTCTTTATTCGCAAGAGGATTTTAAAGTAAGTGTATTTATGTCACAGGCAGGATTACAATGGCAGGTAACACCTCTATACACATTTGATAACACAAGAGCCACCAATGACAACAGGCGAAGTCAAGGCCTCCTTCACTGCTTCTCCATTTAGGTTATGTGAACACGTTGTGGACTTTGATGTGGATCCGCAGCATTTTTGGACGAGCGGAATTGCATCAAGTCCACAGTGTAGTGCACAACCAATTTTAGTCAATGTGAAATTCAGAATTGGTGTGCACATGCTATGGAAAAATATGCGTGGATCTGCTGTGTTTTATTTTCCACAGCATGTCAATTCTTTTTGCGGATCTGCAGCGTTCCTGCACCCATTGACCTCCATTGAGTCAGTCAAATCTGCAGCAAAACCGCAGGTGTAAAAAGATTTGCAGTTTTGCTGCAGAGTTGCATGCAAAAAATGCTGCAGATCGAAAAGAGGAAGAGTGGGTGGGTGGAGACTATGTGTATGGGCAGAGACTGTGTGTGCTTAGATTGTGTGCAGATCTGTCTGCGGGTGTCTATGTGTATCTATGTGTGTGTGCGGGTGTCTGCAGGTGTGTGCATGGCTGTGTGAGTGTGCGTGTCTGTGTTTAGGCAGGCATCGTCCAATGGGACTACTAATCCCATCTGGCTATGTCTGCTACAGTGACAGCATTAGCAGATGATGGAACAGTAGTAGTCCCATCATCTAGCTACTGTGTTGAATAATAAAAAAAACACATACAGTACACATACTCACCATACAGCTAATACCCGACGCCCTCAATCGCCTGCAAAAAAAAATTAAATTAATAAACCAACACAAATACTCCCTGTTCCAACGTAATCCATTTAATAACGATTGTCCCATGACGATCTCCCCTGTAGGGCTGTCACATCAGGAGATGTGTACAGTGATCAGAGATAATCCTTCTGCAGTGGATCACATCGCCACCTAGAGGTCACAGGAGTTCATCCTGTCACTTGCGGCACCGCTGCATGAGAAAATTATCACACAGCAGTGGTGCCGTAAAGTGAAAGCACAAACTCAAATGAAGTACAGTGCGGGAGTATTATCTCCCATTAGTATGTCATCCGAGCCCCTGTAGAGCAGTCACATCTCCTGATGTGACAGCTCTACACTGGAGATCATCGTGGGACACTCATTATTAAATGGATTACGTCAGAACAGGGAGTATTTGTGTTGGTTTATTATTTTATTTTTTGCAGGTGATCGAGGGCATCGCATGGATTAGGCATACAATAAATATGGGAAACTGTGTTGTGTTTTTTTCATTAAAATTCTTTATTCTGGCTGTGTCTTTAACCCCTTAACAACTATAGGATTAGTAATGGAGAGGTGTCTTATTGACACCTCTCCATTACTAAGCTGGGCTTGATGTTACCTTAAAATATAAAGGTGACATCAACCTCACAATTATTACCCCATATGCCACCCCTACAGGGCAGTGGGAAGAGAGAGGCTAAGTGCTGGAATTGGTGCATCTTAGATGTGCGCCATTTCTGGTTTCTGGGGTGGCTGAGTGCTGGTGTTTGTAGCCGGGGGGGTCAATATCCATGGCCCCTTTCTAGGCTATTAATATCAGCCTGCAGCTGTCTGCATAGCCTTTTCTGGCTATTAATTATCGAGGGACCCCATGTCATTCTTGGGGGGCTCCCCTATTTTAACAGCCAGTAAAGGCTATTTATACAGCTCTGAGCTGATATGAAAAGCCTAAGAAGATCCATGGGTATTACCCCTTCCCAGGCTTTAAACATCTGCTCCCAAGTCACAGGCATTCCCTGTTCTGGTTTTCAAAATTGCACGGAGACCACGTTTAATGCAGATTTTGTATGTGTGTCTTTATTTAACTATTTATGTACCATTTTATTATATTCATTACTAAACATCGGCTTTGGTATTATCTATCTATAGATATATCTATCTATAGATATATCTATAGAGAGATAGATGTATTTATAGAAAGCTATAGATATATCTATCAATATATTTATCTATCTATAGATATTCACTTATATTTGTTTTGTGTACATTATATGTAAACATAGTATGTGATGATATGGAATTCAATGGATTATGTATTGGACAAAGAAATTACATCACAATTCTTTTTTTGTTAAATAATAGATCTTTATTTAGCTTACAAAATGCATACAAATCCTCATGAAAAAACGCATGAAAATCTGCATCAAAAGCGCGTGGATTTTTAACTGTGTTTTCTGCCAAGAGAGGAAGAATCTGCACACAAAATTCCACAAGCAAATCTGCAACATATACACATACCCTTAGGCACATGTTGCTGATTTTGATGCAGATCCGCAGCATTTTTGGACGTGCAGAATTGTATCAAATCCACAGTGTAGTGCACAACCAATGTTAGTCAATGTGAAATTCAGAATTGGTTTGCACATGCTGCGGAAAAATACGTGCGGATTTGCAGCATTTTATTTTCCGCAGCATGTCAATTTTTTTTGCAGATCTGCAGCTTTTCTGTACCCATTGACTTCCATTGAGTCAGTCAAATCCACAGAAAAAACGCAGGTGTAAAAATATTTGTGACTTGCTGCGGAGTTGAATGCGAAAAACTGCAGATCGGGAGAAGAGTGTGTGGGCGGAGACTATGTGTGTGGGCGGAGATTATGTGTGTGGGGAGATTGTGCGCTGGTCTGTCTGCGTGTGTGGGTGTCTATGAGGGTCTGCAGGTGTGTGCGCAGCTGTGTGTGTGTGCGGGGGTTGGAGTGTAGCAGGCATCGTCCGATGGGACTACTAGTGCCATCGGGCTCTGTCTGCTACAGTGACAGCATTAGCTAATGATGGGACATAGTGGTCCCATGATCCGGCTGCTGTGTTGAATAGTAAAAAAAAAAAAAACACATAGAGTAGACATACTCACAATACAGCTAACTCCCCCAGCTGATCAAGAACTGGCCTTCTGGAATGGGTATTAGGAGGATTTACCCCACCAGGTGAGAAAAATGACAATTGCCTGGACTAAACAAGGCTTACCTGTTTCCATACATCTGACGATAGTAGATCACATGTGTGGACAATTTCCTGCCTTGAAAATGGACTATCTCAGGACTGAAGTGGAGGATGCCTACAACGCAATCAAATAACATATCAAAGACACTTGAATAAAAGCCATTCATCAGAACCACCTCTTAAATTCACTTTTATGAAATATTTATTTAGGCAGAGAACCTCCTTAGGCCGGTTTCACATTAGCGCATTTTCAGCGCGCGCACGGCCGGGGGTAGCTCCGCCCCCGAGCCGGCTCTCTGCCCGGCGTGCCCGCCCCTTGCCTGTAGCGCCGCCTCCTAGCGGACGGCGGCGCCTGCGATCGGCGCACCCTATCTTTAGCATAGGGTGCGCCGATCGTGCGCAGGTCGTGCGCTAGTTGCGCTTTGACCTGCGCTGCGCACTTTTGACGGTGCGCCGTGCGCGCCAAAATCGAACTTTTCGGATTTTGGCGCGCACGGCGCACCGTCATAAGTGCGCAGCGCAGGTCAAAGCGCAACTAGCGCACGACCTGCGCACGATCGGCGCACCCTATGCTAAAGATAGGGTGCGCCGATCGCAGGCGCCGCCGTCCGCTAGGAGGCGGCGCTACAGGCAAGGGGCGGGCACGCCGGGCAGAGAGCCGGCTCGGGGGCGGAGCTACCCCCGGCCGTGCGCGCGCTGAAAATGCGCTAATGTGAAACCGGCCTTAGAGACGCACTTGTTTGCAGAAAAAAAAAAATGACAATTTCAGACATACAGTATAGACATCTGACTCCAATTATGATAATCATATTTTAGTTTGTAAAATTGGAGAAAAGCACAAGTTAGAAAGAAAGTATCATAGATGAACTTCATGTATATTTTTATTGTTACCAAGCCAGCAGATCTGTTGAGTTTTATAAGAACTTGATCTAAAATGTTTTAGACAATTTAGCAAAAAACAAGTTCGTTGACAAGGCAGTACAATGAATGAAAAGCCAGGATTCATTAAGCAATTATGGGACAGGATATAAGTGTTAAGCCTCATTTAGATGTCAGTGATTATTCTTGAACGCTAAAAAATATACCCTTTTTCATTATTTTTGACCTGGTTTTTTAGCAGTGTTTGGTCAGGGTTTTAGTTTTAGCCATCAGTGGACCCTCAGAGATTTTCTCATATGAAAAAGAAAAGAAAATTAAAATGCAAAAACTTGTTAAAAAAAGGACAGCACATGTACTGCACACAAATGACAATGTGCGGGGTTTTTCACCAAACAATACGGGTAATTTTGATCCATGACTTGGATCAAAAACGGATATGTGACAGCCACATAAACTGTAATGGGCATAATGTTCTGTCTGTTAAAAAACAAATGCATGCTTCATAGATGTCTGAATGAGGCCTTAGCTCAATGAGCTCAATGGTATTGTCTGTATAACAGTTTCATTGTCAAAGTCTTTATTAATAAGGACACCACTTTTCAATCAAATGACTGTGCTATTCTTTATTACATCCCTTATTAAGTTTTATAGGCTATTGGAGTAAATACTATTACAGTTGGAAAACCTAAAATTCAGTGAAAGATGACTGCTCAGTGGTTACAGTAAAATGTGCACTCTTACATTTTCAAAGTCTTTGGCAAATGCAACTATTAAATTAAAATGTTCTTACATAACCAACAATCAAAACCAGTGGTTCCTAGAAACCTGTCCAAAAGTTTGTAAAGGGGAAAGTATGCAAAATGTATACATGAGATGCAACCGTGACAGTCTAGTCTCAAATGTATTTAACTTCACATGAAGCATTAATCATACTTTCTACCAGTTTTAGGCAAGGTATAAAAGGAGAACCATGGAAGAATGAAAAAGATTTTTCAGCTCACCCTCAGTAGTTTCTCATTGTATTCCACAGGATCACATCTCTGCAAGGCATAGAAGCGAGGTCACATGAAAAGAAGGATCCAGCTTTGGTAATAAAAACTTAGTGTCTTTATTAGAATGATTAAAATTAAGGCGATTGTTGTGACATCTATGTAAGCATAGTTATGGTATGGGAGGTGCAAAATGGAACAAACTGGACGCGTTTTGAACACCTGACGTGTTCTTAAACTCAGTTTGATGAATGAAAACACAACGCGGGAAGAACCCCTTAATGAACGCCAATATGTCTTTTTACTGACCTGAGATATAAGCGAAAAGCAACCCCTTATAAATGGTTAATAGAGTGTGGGGGATCCCTGTTTATCCCAATTGGTGCCCTCAGATCATGATTGTGTGGTCCTAATGTTTGCCATGGAAATTCACGACCAAATGGTGGCCTTAGAGTCTGACAGCTGTTGTAAATGGTTCAGAAGTTAGCGGCATTTAGGTAGTAAAAATACACTTTTTCATTCCTATCATGCCACATGGCTTTAATTCCTGAAAATCAACTGAAGGGTTAATAAGCTACCTGACAGCAGTTTTCAATATGTCAGGGGGTGCTGTTTTTAAAATGGTATAACTTGTGGGGGTTTCCCAACATATAGGACCCCTAAAGTCACTTCAAACCTGGAAAGGTCCCTAAAAAAATCAATGTTGTAAATTTCCTTGAAAAAATGAAAAATTACTGCTACATTTTCAAACCTCCTAAAATGCTAACAAAATAAAAGAACATTTTACAAATGGTGCTGATGCAAGGCAGACATGAGGGAAATATTATTTGTTAATGTTTTGCTGTGGTATGACTATCTGGATTAAAACAGTAAAAGTTATAGCCAGCTCACCCAGTCTGTTGTCTTCAGGAGATCCACTTACTGCCAGGAAGCCGCATGGAGTTGAAATGGGAGAGGCACACCAATGATGCAATAGCCACAGGAAACAACAAATAAATCCAGCGGATTCTTCCTACTCGGCATTTAAAATCCATTTTATTGTATCATCTTTTAAAAAATATTCCATTTAGCAGAAATCCTTATTATACACAGGGGGATCAGCAAAAAAGGGCACACTGCTGCTTTATGCATGCAGACAACGCGTTTCGACCTTCTTAGGTCTCCTTCTAGGTCTAAAGTATAATGTGTCACAAAAAAGCAATCTCAAAATCACTGAGATTTGTTGAAGCATTCCAGAGTTAACACCACATAAAGTGACACTGGTCAGATTTCAAAAATTTGACTCCGTCACTAAGGGGTGAAAGGGTTGCAGACTGTGATTACCATAAAGACATGATTATGCTTCAGTTGAGTGATCAAGTCTTAAAACCAATTCATATTAAACAAAAGAAATAGAAAAGCATAAAAATATTCAAAATACAGGAGAAACATATAAGTGTAAATAAGAAACACAGTTGAATATGTGAAAATCAAAAATACAGCAAGATCTCTCCTCCTAATGCTGGAGCCAAAATGAGAAACATAGTTGCCTATATGAAGATCAGCAACACAGCTTGATTTCTTTTCTTAAATTCAAACCTACAGGGACCGATGTATTAAGGACATCGATCCAAAAAGCTTCTCTGTCATGTAACATTTTTACTCCATTTCCGCCCCTTATGTGCTTGAGGAGCTGTTCAATTGCATCATAAACCACATAATGTGTGGTTTGTCTACCATGAACACTAATAAATTGACTTGAGATATTTGATATATTACGTGACTATGGGTATTCGCGATGCCTATAGAATCCCCCATCTACTTTATGATTGCCGAACCCATTAAATGATGACTCGCATACCTTTATTGGATAAATTGGCCACAGCAGCCTTTTATTAACATTTTAACAAAACATTTACAAAACAATGTTCCCAAAGGAGGGGCGGTCCTCGAGGCCCTAAAATTGTAACTGCCACAGGTCAATGACCCCATAAACCTTGTCCCCAGTACGAGTCCTGCCTCTAGCCGTGAAGCACCAGCTCAGAGACCCTAATAGACTCAACTGGACAATATCCACCCGAAATACCCACGTATTTCCGCTTCCATTCCTCAGTGTGACCATTATGTTCCGTTCCACATTAATCCGCCCAAGGGGGAGTCCAGGACCTTACAGATCCCCCCCCCTCCAAACCGCCGTTTCCGGGCACCACCAACCTCGAGGACCACTCCCGCCATGCCGAGCTGCCATGACAAATATACAGAAATGCAAAACATTTGTTAGGAAATCAGAATTCTTAGCCCACTATACACCCCATATCTATGGATCATGTAGACAATTCCAGCATAACCACATAAATACGGGCGGGTGGGTGGGAGCTTGTTCCTACTGTAATGGGGCACCTAAAATGGTTGCCCCACTAAGATGGTGACCCCCTCTTATAGTCCCCCCCACCTCCCTCCTGTGCACCTCCTACCCCTCCCAAGCCTCGTCCCCTTGTTATTATTCAAACATTTAACCCTTTCTTTACATGTCACCTTCCTATAGGTCCCCTCAACCCTGTCATGTCGTCCTTCCTTTGATGGCCTGCGGCCCAGTACGGCCTCACTTGACAATGGGTATTCGCGATGCCTATAGAATCCCCCATCTACTTTATGATTGCCGAACCCATTAAATGATGACTCGCACACCTTTATTGGATAAATTGGCCACAGCAGCCTTTTATTAACATTTTAACAAAACATTTACAAAACAATGTTCCCAAAGGAGGGGCGGTCCTCGAGGCCCTAAAATTGTAACTGCCACAGGTCAATGACCCCATAAACCTTGTCCCCAGTACGAGTCCTGCCTCTAGCCGTGAAGCACCAGCTCAGAGACCCTAATAGACTCAACCGGACAATATCTGCCCGAAATACCCGCGTATTTCCGCTTCCATTCCTTAGTGTGACCATTATGTTCCGTTCCACATTAATCCACCAAAGGGGGAGTCCAGGACCTTACAGATCCCCCCCCTCCAAACCGCCGTTTCCGGGCACCACCAACCTCGAGGACCACTCCCGCCACGCCGAGCTGCCATGACAAATATACAGAAATGCAAAACATTTGTTAGGAAATCAGAATTCTTAGCCCAGTATACACCCCATATCTATGGATCCTGTAGACAATTCCAGCATAACCACATAAACACGGGCGGGTGGGTGGGAGCTTGTTCCTACTGTAATGGGGCACCTAAAATGGTTGCCCCACTAAGATGGTGACCCCCTCTTATAGTCCCCCCCACCTCCCTCCTGTGCCCCTCCCAAGCCTCGTCCCCTTGTTATTATTCAAACATTTAACCCTTTCTTTACATGTCACCTTCCTATAGTTCCCCTCAACCCTGTCATGTCGTCCTCCCTTTGATGGCCTGCGGCCCAGTACGGCCTCACTTGACAATGGGTATTCGCGATGCCTATAGAATCCCCCATCTACTTTATGATTGCCGAACCCATTAAATGATGACTCGCACACCTTTATTGGATAAATTGGCCACAGCAGCCTTTTATTAACATTTTAACAAAACATTTACAAAACAATGTTCCCAAAGGAGGGGCGGTCCTCGAGGCCCTAAAATTGTAACTGCCACAGGTCAATGACCCCATAAACCTTGTCCCCAGTACGAGTCCTGCCTCTAGCCGTGAAGCACCAGCTCAGAGACCCTAATAGACTCAACCGGACAATATCCGCCCGAAATACCCGCGTATTTCCTCTTCCATTCCTCAGTGTGACCATTATGTTCCGTTCCACATTAATCCGCCCAAGGGGGAGTCCAGGACCTTACAGATCCCCCCCCTCCAAACCGCCGTTTCCTGGCACCACCAACCTCGAGGACCACTCCCGCCACGCCACCAACACAAATGTTCTGACCCCTCAAACATTTGTGTCCCGCCACACATTTAAGCCTTTCTCTATGCCCTCTTGGATTGCCAAACACCATAAGTCCAATCCGATCGCATTCAGATGAATCCCATCCTTCCTCCAATAATCCCCTTCCCTCGATTCCAAATCCATGTGGCGCACCACTATTGCCCCATTCCTTGCCATAAAACGGGACACTGTGCGATTAACCTTTATCCTAGCCTTATTCACCCCTCGGACCGATCTCGTCCCGCGCCACACCTTCCTGGGGACGATGTCCGACCAGACCACCAAAAGCTTGGGAAACATGGACCACAGCCTCAACATGTCAAACTCAATATCCCTTATTAGATCCCTGCATGGATGCTTCCCCAAATCGTTACCCCCTAAATGGATTAGCAGCACCTCTGGAACTCGATCTAGGCGAACGAACCTATGAAACTCAGGTAATAGCTGCTTCCACACCATGCCCCGTTTACCGATCCATCTCAAGATTGCTAAAGTCCTTGGCACACCAAGCTGCCTCCCATCCGGACGGATGTCAGCTCTCAAAGCTGCCCAGAATACAAAAGAGATCCTTATGGATAAAATATTTAGGCTTACTGTGCGCTGCTGAGACCAAGATAAAGTCACCACGTGAAAAGCTTTTTAACTCTTTATTCCCAACGCGTTTCAAAGTGGAAAATCACTTCTTCTTCAGGGGATGACATAGACTCTATGTCATCCCCTGAAGAAGAAGTGATTTTCCACTTTGAAACGCGTTGGGAATAAAGAGTTAAAAAGCTTTTCACGTGGTGACTTTATCTTGGTCTCAGCAGCGCACAGTAAGCCTAAATATTTTATCCATAAGGATCTCTATCTGTGGTCACGGACGTGAACCTCGGGCGTGCAGCAGGCTGACATTGACCTACATGCTTTTATCTATCTTGGAAAAGGTGAGTAGATTCCTTTGAATTTATTTCATCTGTTACCCAGATAAGACCCTATTGCGCTCTTTCTTTCCCCAGTTTTATCCAGAATACAAAAGAGTGACCCATTATCCACACGAGCAGCTGTCCCGACTCTGAAACAAATAAGAAAACAAAACACCATAACCACAATAAGTAGACCTTGTGGTCAAACACTAAACCAAATTAGGGCGTACATATGAACGAAACCTCACCGATTCCCACCGACCAATCCTCCTTACCATGTCCTCTCCCAATCCCCTCCTTGCGGCCTCCGTAGCCGCCCCAATCCGAAATGAGTGACCACTGTATTCCCTTGCTGGCAAGCCCCCTCTTTCCAAACACCGCCTGAATATTGTTACAAATTGAAAGCGAGACAGGAATGAACCATCTCCATGAACCAACAACGGGTCTGTAAACGATCTCCCTCCTGTTCCGAAAATCCTCATGCAACTCACAGGGAATAACGGAGACCCGCTCACCTCAAAAAGTACCACCCTACAACCCTTACCATCCCTATCTGTCTTAGAAAACCGCAGAGTTATTTCCAACCGATCCCCAAACACGTCCACATCTTGTCTAAGCAGCCCCCCTTTTTTAAAACGGGAAGGACTCACCAATTCCCCCAACCGAAATGCCCCGAAGAACGCCAAAGAAAATGCCAATTTAAACAAGACAACCTCCTCCAGCGAGGCACATACATCTTTCATATGCTCGCCTAATACTAACAGTACCTCATAAGATACCGGACGCCTCCTGTCCGAAACCCTCCAGTTTCTCCTCCATCCCTTTACTGCTTGCAAAACCAAAAATGACTTAGTTAGGTCCCGCAACCCCCTAAACTTAAAACCAAAAGCCAATCCTGACAAAAAATTATTAAGCTTCGGAACCGACCAACCCGATTCCCAACTATGACCCAATAATAACAGTAATTTGCTCTCATCTTCCAAACCCCCACCAAACTTTAGCTTACAATCTTCCCAAACCCGCCAAGTTTTGGAATAATGAGACCATGTTCCCGCTGCCAGCGACCTGTAAAACAATTCTCTTACTGCCCTGACAGAAGGCTCCATAATTCCACCGGGCAGACCAACCCCGTGGATTCCGCTTGAGGCGCCAGTTCCCGAAATCGATCCCACTGCGAACAAAAAAGAGCTTCAAGAATAGGATACCTTACTGTAGGTTGGGACTCGGCCACAACCCAGAGGTTGCAACTCAAACCCACCCACACCAAGTGCTGCAAAATCTTGACAACGATCTGATCGGGGGATGACAATGAATTTATGGTCCTTACTGCTCCCAACGACTCGCAATGGAAACAAATTTTTTTGTTGCATACCAACTTTCCCCATAATGATAGAGCCACCACCACCGTGAAGATCTCACACACGACCTGATTGGCCATCAACTCCGTTGGCCATCGTTCCACCAACCACATACCGCGAAAAAATAAGCAAAAACCTTGATTACCGGTTGAAATTAGCATACCCAGTGAGTCAGCCGACACCACTGGTGCCATCCAAATCGACTTCCCGTTGTAAGATTCCAAAAAAAGCGCCCAAACTCTGAGGTCAGCTTTCAACTCCCTTCTCAACCGTATAAAATGCGACGGCGATGTAATCCCAACCATAGCCAAAGAAAGCCTCCTGCAAAAGGCTCTCCCAATTGGCATAATCCGACAAGCAAAGTTAAGCTTGCCAAGCAGCGATTGAACCTCTCTCAACGTTGCCTTCCTCAAACCACACATCCGGTTTACCGAAGCCCTCATATCCAAAACCTTATCCTCTGGGATCCTACATTCCATAGCAATGGAATCAATCTCGATACCCAAGAAACTCAGTGATGTGACTGGGCCTACGGTTTTTTCCACTGCCAACGGGACTCCAAATTTCTTTGCCACGCTCTCCATTGTGTGAAGCAAAACAGAACACGCATTCGACTGCGCCGAACCCATAAACAAAAAGTCGTCCAAGTAATGAATACAGGAGCTAAGGCCGGACACTTCCTTAACCACCCATTCCAAAAATGTGCTAAACGTTTCAAAATACGCACATGACAACGAACACCCCATCGGCAAACAACGATCAACATAAAACCCCCCGTTCCAAAAACACCCCAACAAGTGCATGCTGTCCGGGTGATCCGGAAGCAAGCGAAAAGCCGCTTCAATGTCCGTCTTTGCCAACTGGGCTCCCTGGCCGCATTCCCTGACCCAATTCAACGCCAAATCAAATGATGTGTATGAAACTGAACACATCAGCGGGTCGATCCCATCATTAACTGACAAACCCTTTGGGAATGAGAGATGATGTATCAACCTGAACTTGTTCGGCTCCTTTTTAGGCACTACCCCCAATGGTGAAACTCTCAAGTTAACCGCTGGCGGGGATCCAAACGGCCCGGCCATCCTCCCCAAGGCTACCTCTTTATTCAACTTTTCTGTGACCACTTCAGGGAATTCTCTGGCCGACTTCAAATTCTTGGTTGACAACTTCACCTCAACATCAACAAAGAGGATCCGAAACCCGTCCCGAAAACCATCACGTAACAAAACCACTGCCTCTTTATCCGTGTACTCATTTAGATACTGCACCATCTCTGACAGGCGCACTGGAGTCACCCCTTTTTTCAAATCCGTCGGACCCTCTTTGTTTCCCACTCCTAAAGCACTTTGCCGCCCCGTGGCTGCCTCCACATGAAGAACACTTATGTTTGAACTTACATTTTGTCCCGAATTTACAAACGCCGTCGTTAAAGGAGAAGCACAGTCCCTTTTGCAATGCCACCGAGTGCCCTGACTACCCCGAACCCCCGGTGCCCCCAGAAAAAAGCTGTGTTCTCTGTCCTGATTTGACTGGAGCCGTTACTCTCATCCATAGTGCTATATCCTTGTGGTCCCAGCGGATACTAGGTCTAACTGCCTTCCGCTGGCGGAATTGTTCATCATACCTAAGCCAACCTTGACCCCCATACACTCTGTAAGCCTCCCCAATGGCATCCATATAACAAAAAAGGATGAACAATTTTCCGTTGACTTCTCCCCAATTACACTAGCTAGTATAGCAAATGCCTGCAACCAATTTGAGAATGTTCGGGGGATGAGCCGAAACCTCCTCTTTACCTCATCCTCTTTTTTAGAATCATCCCTCCGAACCCTGTCCAAGTTAAAGCGATCCAATGGGAGCAACGAAAAAATTTCCACGTACTCCCCCTTCCAAATCCTTTCCCTAACCTCCTGCTTCAAGTGCGCCCCTAAAGGCCCTTCGAAACAAACGTACACCTCCCCTTTCGCAGCGTCATCTAAGCGCACAGCGTCATCTTTTTCCTTCTTACCCCCCTCGCCTATCGCCCCTCTTCCCACTGACTCGACCCCCACCAGTACCTCCCGCACCTCAGCGCCTGGTATTGGCCCTAATGAACCCGGTGGCCCGTTACTCCCTGATAATGGACCCGTGGAAACTCTGCTCTCCAGTAACTCCCTATCCCTGGTTGGCCCTAGCCAAGCTGACAGCGGCGACGGCTCCCCCAGACCTCCCCCGCATCCCATGATCTAACCAATTCTCTCAGACCTTGAAAAAACAACCCCATGCCGGCACTAGCTCCCCCCGCAGACAACTCCCCACGCGCATTCACATCAGAGGCTAATGACGGCTGCAAGTAATTAACGGAGTTCCTCTCACCTAGCTGCCTGGGTGCTGTGTTCCTAGCGGCCGCTGATCTGGGGTCCTGATGTCCTTGGTCCACGCCTGACGATCTTCTGCCCATGGCAATAGCTTCCGGCGGAGCTCCATGCAGCCGGCCAGGTGTGACCGCTGCGTCCATCGTGGGCGTCAGACGCTGACTTGACCCATCCTGTCTCCCTGACAGTGCTGGGCAAGTAGTATGCTGTCCATGGGCCATGGGACCCACCACCCCCCTCCCAGCTGCAGCACCCCCCCTTCATGCTGGAAACCCCCTTGATACCCCACACCCCCACCCTCTCCACCATCCCACTCAGGCATAAGGCTTTGTCTATCTCCCAGAATCACTGCAGCAGTAGCAGCAGCAGCCATATGGTGGGCGGGTGTAGCACTCTGCCACTCACCAGCAGCTCTGTGTTGGTGATCATGTAAAGCTGCAGTCCTCTCAGTCAGCTGTGCAGCCTGGTGCACGCTGGATTGTCCTGCTGGCTCAGCGCTCCCTTCCCCCAGCGCAGCCGTCCCCTCGCTCAGCCGTGCAGCCTGGTGCACACTGGGTGGTCCTGCTCTCTCTGCTCTCCTGTCCCCGCGCGCAGCTGCTGTGTGGGCGGATCCTCCCCTCCTGCTCCTGGGTGAAGGCACCGTGGAACCCGGCCCCGTGCTCCCTGACGATTCTTCCGAGCTGCACCCTTTCCTTACTGGGCACCAGCCGCACCCTCTCCAGGTTCCCCAGCGGCCATAGACGAATGGGTGGAGGGGGAAGCCGACACCTCCCCCTGCTGCAGGTCCCGCCTCGACACAGGATTCCTCCCAGCTCTCAGTCCCCGTGTCCTAGGCCTGCGGCACGAGGCACCAGCTGGAGGGTCCCCGGAGGGGCTCCTAACACGGCGCCGGACCCGGGGGGTTACCTCTGGGCTGAGGCGCTCCGGAGGCCTGGCTCTCCGAGGCCATCGCCCGTCGCCCTGACTTTGTGGATGAGTGGTCCCCCCTTCCTGCAACAGGCCCTGTAGTGATGCCTGCAGCCATCCTGCGCCCCTGGAGCTCGCAGCCGTTCTCAGCTGCTGAAGGATCGCTTCAACGTCCATGATTTAAGGTAGGATCTGAGCTTGTTCCTACTGTAATGGGGCACCTAAAATGGTTGCCCCACTAAGATGGTGACCCCCTCTTATAGTCCCCCCCACCTCCCTCCTGTGCCCCTCCTACCCCTCCCAAGCCTCGTCCCCTTGTTATTATTCATACATTTAACCCTTTCTTTACATGTCACCTTCCTATAGTTCCCCTCAACCCTGTCATGTCGTCCTCCCTTTGATGGCCTGCGGCACAGTACGGCCTCACTATTAGTCGGTTGTGAAATATCATAAAGATGTTCTCTTATTCTGTTTATTAGTTTTCTGGTTATTGAACCAATATATTTTAAATTGCAAAGGCGACATTCAATAATAAATGTACCAAAATTGGTATTGCAATCAAGGAAATTTTTTATGTTAAAAATTTTGGTACCATTGGAGCATAAGTGGTGAGGTTTTGTATGAGTGTAAGCAGGTGTTACACCCATTTAAAATAACCAGTCACCGATAACCAATGATGAGGACGGGATTTCACATTAGTGCGGTATAGACTAGGTGACAGAGAAATGCCAATAGTGGGAGCATGCCTGGTGACTATTCTAATGTCATCTTTAAGAATTTTATCTATGATACCATCATTTCTGAGAATATATTGATTACGATAAATTATGTCAGAGATGGATTTGAAATAAGAACGATAAGTAAGAAATAAAGTAGTTACGCTGGGTGGATTACGATTGTGTTGTTTTGTTTGATGCACGTTTTAAAGTCCATTCCAGGTAACTTCTTTTGCTCAATCGATGTTTATTTTTTGTAATTACTTGTTATATTAAGATGTGTTAGTACAATTTCTCTTTGCACTGATGATTACACCCACTGGGATGGATTTAATGGTGTGGGGAGGATGGAAACTATGTGCGTGAAGTATAGTGTTTCCAGCAGACTTTTCCCTGTGTTTCAGCTAATAATGGGCAATCCCAGTTTGCCAATCAAAGGTCCAAGAAACAAACTGTGCTATGGTGAAAAGACATGATAAATTTCAGGTTGAATAAAAGGAGAACACAAGGAGTATGTGCCCTGGAGCTTCCACTGACCTGCACGTCTGGATAAAATCCACTAACCACCCTAATTGACTATAAATCAACATAGGAAAGGGGGAAAAGGATATTCTAAGTGCGCACCAGACTATCACAGGAACAAGGGTGCCAGGTTCAATGTGGCTGGAGTCCACTTGTAAATGCAGAGAAAGAGGAAAAACCAGTAGCAGCTGATTTCCATAAAAAATAAAATTTTATATTTTTATTTAATACATTGCTTGTAAAAAGTTAAAAGCATGCGTGTCATTAAATGTCAAGGGGCAAACATCCCCTGCAAACCTGATGCGTTTCGAACATTACGTAATGTCCGAAATGTGTCATGTTCGGGGGATGTTTGCCCCTTGACATTTAATGACACATATGCTTTTAACTTTTTACAAGCAATGGATTAAATAAAAAGATAAAATTGTAATTTTTATGGAAATCACCTAGTGCTGGTTTATCCTCTTTGCTTAATTGACAATGCCACTTCTATCCAACTATTTGCTTAGTTAGGTATCCATTTCATATTTACGTATCTAGTATTTTCTAGCTAAGCCCCTGACAGTCACTGCTTATGTGGGTAGTACCCAGCCAGCATGATTTACAGTATTGGATGTTTTAGTGATAGTCTTGATTATCATCAGACAGGTTCAATAATTAATGGGTAATCTAGAGGCTCTTTTTTAATTCCCCATGACGTTCCTGCGATTTCCATTTTCATTTATTGTATTTTATACTACACAGGTATGCAATTACTGAGGATTGAGCTCTGTGTTTCTGATTCTTGAACATCCTTCTGTTTGCTCCTAGTTGCCCTATTGGATTGACCCTTGGATTGCATAATCTCCTTTTTTAAGATTGTATGTGAACCCATTGTAAACCCAACTACTCTAGACTACATGTTTTGGTCCAAAGTTTTCATTTATGCTTCAACTCGCTTCACTGGCCAGCAGCTATGCTGTGGATACAGCACTGGGCCTCTGGAAAGAAGGTCAGATCCCTGTGTACAGGTAAGGCTGGTTTCACATTTGCGTTTTTTTGCGCTGGAAAAAAACGCATACGTGCGCATGCGTTTTTTCCCCTATATTTAACATGGGTGCGCATACCTGCGCGCTGGTAAGCGCACGTATGCGATTTTCATGCTCTGCGTTTTTTTGGGGTGTGCGTTTGTATTTTCCAGACGCAGCATGTTGCATTTTTTGGCCCTGCAAAAAAGCGCATGCGCACGTATGCGCACGTTTTGCGCTAAAAATGGCCATTATAGCCTATGGATGCGCATACGTGCGCACTGGCATGCTCATGTATGCGTTTTTTTGCACATGCGTTTTTTTTGTTAACCATGGAATTTAGGGGTTTGGGTTAGAGTTAGGGTTAGTTAAGAGGGTTTAGGGTTAGGGTCAGGGTCAGGGTCAGGGTTAGGGTTGGGGTTAGGGTCAGGGTTAGGGTTAAGTATGGTTTGGTTAAGGGTTAGGGTCAGGGTTAGGGTTAGGGTTAGGGTCAGGGTTAGGGTTAAGTATGGTTTGGTTAAGGGTTAGGGTCAGGGTTATGGTTAGGGTTAGGGTCAGGGTTAGGGTTAGGGTTAGGGTTAGGGTCAGGGTTAGGGTTAGGGTTAGGGTTAGTTAGGGTTTAGGGTTTGGGTTAGGGTTAAGTATGGTTTGGTTAAGGGTTAGGGTCAGGGTTAGGGTTAGGGTCAGGGTTAGGGTTAAGTATGGTTTGGTTAAGGGTTAGGGTCAGGGTTAGAGTTAGGGTCAGGGTTAGGGTTAAGTATGGTTTGGTTAAGGGTTAGGGTCAGGGTTAGGGTTAGGGTTAGGGTTAAGGTTAGTTAGGGTTTGGGTTAGGGTTAAGTATGGTTTGGTAAAGGGTTAGGGTCAGGGTTAGGGTTAGGGTCAGGGTTAGGGTTAGGGTTAGGGTCAGGGTTAGGGTTAGGGTTAGGGTTAGGGTCAGGGTTAGGGTTAGGGTTAGGGTCAGGGTTAGGGTTAGGGTTAGGGTCAGGGTTAGGGTTAGGGTTAGGGTTAGTTAGGGTTTAGGGTTTGGGTTAGGGTTAAGTATGGTTTGGTTAAGGGTTAGGGTCAGGGTTAGGGTTAGGGTCAGGGTTAGGGTTAGGGTTAGGGTCAGGGTTAGGGTTAGTAAAGTCATGGTTTGGGTTAGTGTGAGGGGCCACCTAATGTTGGAAAAAACCGCAAACGCGGTAAAAACGCACTAAAAACGCATACAAACGCATAAAAACGCTGCGTTTTTTTCATGCATGCTCATAAAAATGCTTGAAAAAAACGCAGCAGTTGTATGCTTTTGTATGCGTTTTTTCAATGCGTTTTTTTGCGGGAAAAACGCGCTGCAAAAAAAAGCAAGTGTGAAACTAGCCTTAAAGGGTGAAAAACTGGGTGATGTTGGATCTGATTAGTGGAATGGATTGTACAAAGTCTGTTCATGAATGCTTTGTGTAATTTAGACCAAGGTACCTCATCTCTGCAAAATTGGAATTCAGTCTGCAGTCTGTGATCTATTAGTATATCCAAGTCTTTTTCACATGTGCTCTTGCTCAGTTGTATTTCTCCCATTCTGTTAATATAATTTTCATTTGTCTTGCCCAGATGTAGAATCTTGTATTTCTCCCTGTTAAACACCATTAAATACAATTGTTCAAGTTTATCTAGATCCTTCTGAATCCATTCTATATCTTCTCTAGTGTTAGCTATGCCTCCTAGCATTGCATTGTCTGCACATTTGATTAGTTTACCTTCAGTTCACTTATATTGGACAACACTGGGGCCACGACAGAGCCTTGTGGTACTCCACTTGAAACACTTTTCCAAATGGATGTGCAACCATTTATAACAACTTTGTGAATGCAATCACTGAACCAGTTATAAATCCACCTTACGGGAGCCTTGTCAATCCCATACTTGGTAATTTTTTCAATAAGGATACTATGAGATACTTTATCAAATGCTTTGCTGAAGTCAAGATATACTATACCTACTGCATTTCTCTGATTCACCCAGTCAGTGATTCCATCATAGAAGGAAATTATATTAATTTGTCATGTTTTGTTTGCTACAAACCCATGATGGATCTGGTTAATTACTGTATTCTTATCTAAGAACATACATACATGCTGTTTAATAATTTGTTAAAAGATGTTTCCTGATATTTAAGTAAGGCTCACTGGCCTGTAAATTCCTGGCTTCATCTTCTTTTCTTTTTTCATGATAGGGACAACATTTGCCCTTCTCCAATCTTCTGAGACTTAGAATCATAGAATCATAGAATCGTAGAGTTGGAAGGGACCTCCTGGGCCATCTTGTCCAACCCCCTGCTCAAAGCAGGATTCGCTAAATCATCCCAGTCAGATGTCTGTCCAGCCTCTGTTTGAAGACTTCCATTGAAGGAGAACTCACCACTTCTCGTGGCAGCCTGTTCCACTCATTGATCACTCTAACTGTCAAAAAGTTTTTTCTAATATCTAATCTGTGTCTCCTCCCATTCAGTTTCATCCCATTGCTTCTAGTCTTTCCTTGTGCAAATGAGAATAAAGTTGATCCTTCTACAATGTGACAGCCCTTTAGATATTTGTAGACAGCTATTAAGTCTCCTCTCAGTCTTCTCTTTTGCAAACTAAACATTCCCAAATCCTGCAACCTTTCCTCATAAGACAGGGTTTGCAGACCGGTCACCATTCTGGTCGCTCTTTTCTGAACTTGCTCCAGTTTGTTGATGTCTTTTTTAAAATGTGGTGCCCAAAACTGGACACAATATTCCAGATGAGGTCTGACCAAAGAGGAGTAGAGGGAAATAATGACTTCACGTGATCTAGACTGTATGCTTCTGTTAATACATCCTAGAATTGCATTTGCCTTTTTTGCTGCTGCATCACACTGTTGACTCATATTCAGTCTGTGATCTATTAGTATACCCAAGTCTTTTTCACATGTGCTGTCACTTAGCCCTATTCCTCCCATTCTATATATGCTTTTTCCATTTTTATTGCCCAGATGTAGTACTTTGCATTTCTCCCTGTTAAAAACCATTCTGTTAGTTGCTGCCCACTTCTCCAGTTTATTTAAATCTTTTTGAATCCTCTCTCTCTCTTCTCTAGTATTAGCTATCCCTCCTAGCTTTGTGTCATCAGCAAATTTAATCAGTTTACCCTCAATTCCTTCATCTAAATCGTTGATAAAGATGTTGAACAATACAGGGCCCAGGACAGAGCCCTGTGGTACCCCACTTGAGACATTCTTCCAACTGGATGTGCAGCCATTTACGACCACTCTTTGGGTCCGATCACTAAGCCAGTTATGAATCCACCTAACAGTTGCCTTGTCCATTCCATACTTAATCATTTTTTCAATAAGGATTGTATGAGAGACTTTGTCAAATGCTTTGCTGAAGTCAAGATATACTATATCTACAGCATTTCCTTGATCCACCCAATCAGTGATACCGTCATAGAAGGAAATTAAGTTAGTCTGACATGACTTATTAGTTACAAACCCATGCTGACTCTGTTTAATCACTTCATTCTTATCCAGGTATTGACATACATGTTGTTTAATAATTTGTTCAAAGATCTTTCCTGGTATAGAAGTCAGACTCACCGGCCTATAGTTACCTGGGTCCACCTTCTTCCCCTTTTTGAAGATAGGAACAACATTTGCTCTTCTCCAGTCTTCTGGCACTTCTCCTGTTCTCCAAGAATTTTCAAAGATTATAGAGAGGGGTTCAAAAATTTCTTCTGCTATCTCCTTCAGTACTCTGGGGTGTAATTCATCTGGACCTGGAGACTTGAATTCATTTAGGCTAGCTAAGTGTTTCCTCACTATCTTTCTGTTTATAGATATCCTGGATTCTTCTATTCCCTTAATAGGACAGTGAATAACAGTTGATGTTACATTTCCTTTCTGAGAGAAAACAGATGCAAAATAGGAATTTAAAAGTTCAGCCTTCTCAACATCCTGTCTTACCATTTCATCATTTTCATCCTGTAAAAATCCTATAGCATCTTTGACTTTTCTTTTACTTTTGACATATCCCCAAAATCCTTTATTATTGCTTTTGACATCTCTTGCAAGCCTCAATTCATTTTCAGCTTTAGCTAATCTGATTTGTGCCCTGCAGGTTCTGCAGACAGCATTATTCTCCCAGATTCTCCCAGATTTTTCAATGATTCTGGCTAGTGGTTCTGCATTTTCCTCTGCTAACTCTTTCAGTACCCTTGGATGTAATTCATCTGGACCAGGAAAGTTAAATTTATTTAAATTAGCTAAGTGTTCCCTCACCAGCTCTCTGTTTACAGATAATGTGGATTATTTTATTCATTCGTTCCGTTAAGATCAATTGATGTTACAATTGCTTTCTTGAAAAACACAGATGCAAAACAGGAATTTAAAAGTTCAGCCTTTTCAACATTATTTTTGACCACTTCTCATGTGAGAATGTGCTGAAGAAGACTGGAGAAGAGGTAAGTCTACAGAGATGAGCTGTGGATGTGAAAAGTCATCATGGCATCTGGACCATATGGAGAAGAAAAGAAAGAGAAAGGCTACAATCAGAGAAGATAGCATCTATATGGTACCAGGATGTAAATGTTTATTTATTATATTGACTTTGTCTCATCAGTACTTGGTTCATTTATAGTTTACAGTTTGATGATGGCTAGTAATAAGAACTCCCAGTATCTTCTTTCCATTGCTAAGTATATAAAGAGAGTTGTAGGTGCATGCAATGCTATTCTATATGGGGCTGATCTGCCAATATATTTTATCACTATACTAAACTTGGTGATGTGTGGTGGTTGTGGTGGTTCTGGTGGTTGGTGGTTCTGGTTGTTGTTGGATGGTGGTTCTGGTGATGTATTCCTTTACTGAAGGGGTTTGTTTTGCTGTATTTCTGTACTGAAGGTGGTTATGGAAATGTATAATGGGGAAAAAAGTATTTAGTCAGCCACCAATTGTGCAAGTTCTCCCACTTAAAAAGATGAGAGAGGCCTGTTTTTGACATCCTAGGTAGACCATAACTATGAGAGTCAAAGTGAGAAAAGAAATCCAGAAAACTACCTTGTCTGATTTGGCAAGATTTATTTAGCAAATGATGGTGGAAAATAAGTATTTGGTCATTAACAAAAGTTAATTTCAATATTTTGTTATATAGCCTTTGTTGGCAATGACAGAGGTCAAACGTTTTCTGTAACTTCACAAGGTTGGTACACACTGTTGGTGATATGTTGGCCCATTCCCCATGCAGATCTCCTGTAGATCAGTGATGTTTTGGGCCTGTCGCTGGGCAACATGGACTTTCAAATCCCTCTAAAGCAGTGTTTCACAACTCCCGTCCTCAAGACCCACCAACAGGTCATGTTTTCAGAATTTCCTTAGTATTGCATAGGTGATGGAATTAATGCTTGAGAAGGTGATGAAAATATAATCTGTGCTATACTAAGAATATCCTGAAAACTTGACATGTTGGTGGGTCTTGAGGATTGGAGTTGGGAAACACTGCTCTAAAGGTTTTCTATGGGGTTGAGAACTTGAGACTGGCAATTCCCATCTTCATGCGATGATATCCTCTTCCTTGCTTCCTGGGGTGGCTCCTGTGCAGGCATACTGATTTGCCCTGTTGATGGCAGAGTAAAGTACTGCAGTGCGCAGGTGCTAGGCCTCTCTGACCTTTCCTGGCACCTGCGCACTTCAGTACTTTGCTCTGCCCTTAACAGGGCAGAGAATTACGCCTGCGCAAGAGCCGCGACAGTAGCAAGGAAGAGGACATCATTGCATGAAGATGGGAGGTGCTGGACCTGGACCTGCGACACCCATCGGACCGGACTGCCCCCGGGTGAGTATAATCTAACTTGTTTTTCTTATCTTTCAGGTTACATAAGGGGCTTATCTACAGCATTATAGAATGCTGTAGATAAGCCCCTAATGGCGGTGGCCACAGCTTATATGCAAATAATGAGGTGACAGGTTCTCTTTAAGATTAAACGAATATACCCAAGAAGATAATAAGGTGCTGAGGTGCAAAATAGAGATGAAGGGCCAGAAGAATAGACAGGGAGTAGTCTGGTACAATGCACTCCACTGTATATAGAGGTAGATATAGCTTATATAGGTTAGTACAACTGCTAAAAATATAAATAAGCCTAATTTTGGGATAGCAGCAATCATAAAGGACAAAAATAGTAGTCGATAATAGCCCTAGCCTCATCTGAGGAAAATCTGTAAACCAAAGACTGTCAAAATAGATACAAGAGGACCAATGGGAAATGGTATAGTCCCCAAAACTGAAGGACACAGTGGATGTTAGGGAGACCTTCAAAATAAATAGGTAACAGTCTCCCATACAGGGGATAAATGCCAGAGCTGGTGACATATCTAAAGTGCCTCACACACATACAAGGAAAGAAAAGTGCCCTTGTCACTGCAATTTATCCCTGCTGGCTAACCATCTACTTGGGGAGGTTGGTACCCTAAGAAAACGAGAGATGATGCCCCCGCTAGTGCGTCGGCTGTCCCTTAACTCCTCAAGTTGCCCTATTATAGGATGCCCTATGATAAGATGCACAGAAGAAAAATAGAAAACCAATATTGGTATAGATGTAAGTCTCAGAGGTGAATTTTGCAGGGAGAGAGATATACAGTGGGTATGGAAAGTATTCTGACCCCTTTAAATTTTTCACTTTGTTTCATTGCAGCGATTTTGTAAATTCAAAAAAGTTAATTTTTTTTCTCATTAATGCACACTCTGCACCACATCTTGACTGAAAAAAAACAGAAATGTAGAAATTTTTGAAAATGTTTTAAAAATAAAAAACTGAAGTTTCACTTGGTCATAAGTATTCAAACCCTCTGCTCAGTATTGAGTAGAAGCACCCTTTTGAGCTAGTACATCCATGAATCTTCTTGGAAATGATGCAACAAGTTTTTCACACCTGGATTTGGGGATCCTCTGCTATTCATCCTTGCAGATCCTCTCCAGTTCCGTCAGGTTGGGATGGTGAACGTTGGTGGACAGCCATTTTCAGGTCTCTCCAAAGACGCTCAATTGGGTTTAGATCAAGGCTCTGGCTGTGCCAATCAAGAATGGTCACAGAGTTGTTATAAAACCACTCCTTTGCTATTTTAGCTGTGTGCTTAGGGTCATTGTCTTGTTGCAAGATGAACCTTCGGCCAAATCTGAGGTCCAGAGCACTCTGGACGAGGTTTTCATCCGGGATATCTCTGTAATTGGTCGCATTCATGTTTCCTTCAATTGCAACCAGTCATTCTGTCCCTGCAGCTGAAAAACACCAACATAGCATGATGTTGCCACCACCATGTTTCACTGTTGGGATTGTATTGGGCTGGTGATGAGCAATGCTTGGTTTTCTCCACACATACCACTTAGAATTATCACCAAAAAATTCTCATCAGACTAGAGAATCTTATTTCTCATAGTCTGGGAATCCTTCATGTGTTTTTTATCTAAATCTATGCAGGCTTTCATAAGTCTGGCACTGAGGAGAGGCCTCTGTCACTGTGCCCGACTGCCTGCTTCGGTTTCCCGCCTGCACTCTGTCCCTTTTCCCGCATGCAGCGCTTGTTAAACCTGCTCCTCCTACTCCTCCTACCTCAGTTACACGCAAGGGACGGTCCCTCTCAGGAAGTCTTTCCCCCAGCAACATGGGTGACAGTTCCGGCAGTTCCGGAGTTGGAATGATAGTTACCCCTGATTTTGTTCTTCCTCCTACATATTTCCATGACATTTTGAGTATAATATTGGTACCTTGATATATGCTCATACTTTCTGGAGTGTGTGTGTGAGTGTGTGAGACTTCTGATTATATCCATAACCACCTCCAGACCATCACTCTCCACAGCGCAACACTTTGTACTTATTAGTAGCCATATTGTGAGCTCTACTTGTATATCTGACTGCTCCATTTTCTTCTCCCTACATACTTTATACAGTGGGTACAAAAAGTATTCAGACACCTTTAAATTTTTGACTCTTTGCTTCATTGCAGCCATTAGGTAAATTCAAAAAAGTTCATTTTTTTCTCATTAGCCCCTTCCCGACTTTTGATGCCACGTAGGCCTCATGAAAGTTTGTGCCAATCCGATCCATGATGCCTATGTAGCGTCATGAATTTATCGCCCTCCTGCGGGTCGGGTAACCGGGGTCACTGAAAGGTCACCCGACCCCGAGGCACTGGACCCTTTGTTCTTCACCCCAGGAGGGTTGGTTTAGCCTCCCAGTGGCTATGATAGCTCTGATTGGCTGTTAAAAGTGAAACAGCCAATCAGAGCGATTGTAATATTTCACCAATGAAATTTTGTGACATATTACAATCAAGCCATAGCCGATACTGCAATATCATCAGCCATGGTTGATCTCGATCTGACCCCTCCATCCGACTGACGGAGGTGATTGGCCCCCTCCACTGACTGACTGCGGCGATATGCCGCCACCGTCAGCATCTGCTCCCCTCCCCCTTCCCTCCGCTCCCCCGCCTTTGAATTCCCCCTCACCCCACAGATACCTCCTATGTCCCTGTATCCGTCCCGGTGTCTCTCCCGGATCCTTCATGGGTGCAGCCATCTTGCAAAATGGCGGGCACATGCGCTGTGCGCCCATCGAATCTGCCAGATGGCAAATTCATTCATTCATTGCAGGTACATTTTGATCACTATGATAAACTATCACAGTGATCAAAATAAAAAAAGCAAATATATCCCCCCTTTATCACCCCCATAGTTAGGGACAAATAATAAAATAAAGAAAATATTTTTATTTTTCCATTAGGGTTAGAATTATGGTTAGAATTAGGATTAGGGTTAGGGTTGGAGTTAGGGTTGGAATTAGGGTTGGGGTTAGGGTTAGAGCTGGAGTTAGGGTTAGAATTAGACTTAGGGTTGGAATTAGGGTTGAAAATAGAGTTGGGATTAGAGCTAGGGTTGGAATTAGGGTTAGGGTTTGAATTAGAGTTAATATTAGGGTTAGAGGTGGGTTGGGATTGGGATTAGGCTTGCAGTTAGGGTTAGAGTTGGGATTAGGGTTAGGGGTGTGTTGGGGTTAGGGTTGTGGTTAGGGTTAGGGGTGTGTTGGGGTTAGGGTTGAGTTAGAAATGAGGTGTTTCCACTATTTAGGCACATCAGGGGGTTTCCAAATGTGACATGGCACCACTATTGATTCCAGTCAATTTTGCGTTCAAAAAGTCAAACGGTGCTTCTTCCATTTCGAGCCCCATTGTTTGCCCAAACAGTGGTTTACCCCCACATATGGAACTCACGTACTTAGGAAAAATTGCACAATAACTTTGGGTATCTTATTTCTCCTGTTACCTTTGGGAAAATATAAAATTGGGGACTAAAAAATTATTTTTGTGGAAAAAAAATGATTTTTTTATCTTCACGGCTCTGCGTTATAAACTTCTGTGAAGCACTTGGGGATTCAAAAAGCTCACCACACATCTAGATGAGTCGCTTGGGGGGGTCTAGTTTCCAAAATGGGGTCACTTGTGGGGGGCTTCTACTGTTTAGGCACATCGGGGGCTCTGCAAACATAACATGATGCCCGCAGACCATTCCATCAAGTCGGCATTTCAAAACGTCACTACTTCCCTTCCGAGCCCCTGTACAACAACTTTTGGTGTCCAATTTCTCCTGTTACCCTTGTTAAAATAAAAAATTGCGGGCTAAAAAATCAATTTTTGAGGAAAAAAATGATTTTTTTATATTCACGGCTCTACGTTATAAACTTCTGTGAAGCACTTGGGAGTTCAAAGTGCTCACTACACATCTAGATAAGTTCCTTGGGGGTCTACTTTCCAAAATGGGGTCACTTGTGGGGAATTTCTACTGTTTAGGCACATCAGGGGCTCTGCAAACGTAACATGACGCTCGCAGGCCATTCCATCAAGTCGGCATTTCAAAACGGCACTACTTCCCTTCCCAGCCTCGACGTGTGCCCAAACAGTGGTTCCCCCCCACGTATGGGGTGCCAGAATACTCAGGACAAACTGGACAACAACTTTTGCGGTTCAATTTCTCCTGTTATCCTTGGGAAAATAAAAAATAGCGGGCTAAAAAATCATTTTTGTGGAAAAAAAATGATTTTTTATTTTCACAGCTCTGCATTGTAAACCTTTATGAAGCACCTGGGGGTTCAAAGTGCTCACTATGTATCTAGATAAGTTCCTTGAGGGGTCTAGTTTACAAAATGGGGTCATTTGTGGGGGAGCCCCAAAGTTTAGGCACACAGGGGCTCTCCAAACACGACATGGTGTCAGCTAACAATTGGAGCTAATTTTCCATTCAAAAAGTCAAATGGCGCTCCTTCCCTTCTGAGCCCTGCAGTGCACCCAAACAGTGGTTCCCCCCCACATATGGGGTACCAGCATACTCAGGACAAACTGGAAAACAACTTTTTGGGTCCAATTTCTCCTGTTATCCTTGGGAAAATAAAAATAGCGGGCTCAAAAATCATTTTTGAGGAAACAAATTTTTTTATTTTCACGGCTCTGCGTTTATAAACTTCTGTAAAGCACTTGGGGGTTCAAAGTGCTCACTACACATCTAGATAAGCTCTTTGGGGTCTAGTTTCCAAAATGGGGTCACTTGTTGGGGGTTTCTACTGTTTAGCACATCTGGGGATCTGCAAACGCAACATGACACCCATCAAAGTCTGCAATCCAAAATGGCGCTCCTTCCCTTCCGAGCTCTCACATGCGTTCAAACAATGGTTCCCCCCACATATGGGGTGTAGGTGTACTCAGGATAAATTGCACAACAACTTTTGTGGTCCAATTTCTCCTGTTAGCCTTGTGAAAATAAAAAAGAGTGGGCTAAAAAATCATTTTTGAGAAAAAAAAATTTTTTTTAATTTCACTGCTCCACGTTATAAACTTCTGTGAAGCACTTGAGGGTTCAAAGTGCTCATCACACATTTAGATAAGTTTCTTAAGGGGTCTAGTTTCAAAAATGATGTCACTTGTGGGGGGTTTTAACTGTTTAGGCACACAGGGGCTCTCCAGACACGACATGGTGTCCGCTAATGATTGGAGCTAGTTTTCCATTCAAAAAGTCAAATAGCACTCCTTCCCTTTCAGGCCCTGATGTGCGCCCAAACATTAGTTTATGACCACATATGAGGTATCGGTGTACTCAAGAAAAATTGCCCAACAAATTTTAGGATCCATTTTATCCTGATGCCCATGTGAAAATGAAAAAACTGAGGCTAAAAGAAAATTTTTGTGAAAAAAGTACTTTTTTTTTACGAATCAATTTGTGAAGCACCTGGGGGTTCAAAGTGCTCACTATGCATCTAGATAAGTTCCCTGAGGGGTCTAGTTTCCAAAATGGGGTCACTTGTGGGGGAGCTCAAATTTTTAGGCACACAGGGGCTCTCCAAACATGACATGGCAACATAGAAGCACCTGAATGGTTAATAATTTTCTTGAATCTAGTTTTGAATAGCTTGAGGGGTTCAGTTTTTAGAATGGCATCACTTTTGGTTATTTTCTGCCATATAGACCCCTCAAAGTAACTTCAAATGGGAGGTGGTCCCTAAAAAAATAGTTTTGTAAATTTTGTTGTAAAAATGAGAAATCGCTGGTCAACTTTTAACCCTTATAACTTCCTAACATAAAAAAATATTGTTTCCAAAATTGTGCTGATGTAAAGTAGACATGATGGAAATGTTATTTATTAACTATTTTGTGTCACATATCTCTCTGGTGTAACAGAATAAAAATTCAAAATTTGAAAATTGCAAAATTTTCAAAATGTTCGCCAAATTTCCATTCTTTTCACAAATAAACGCAAAAATTATCAACCTAAATTTACCACTAAAATGAAGCTCAATATGTCACAAAAAAACAATCTCAGAATCGCTAGGATCCGTTGAAGCGTTCCTGAGTTATTACCTCATAAATGGACACTGGTCAGAATTGCAAAAAATGGCCCGGACATTAAGGTCAAAATAGGCTGGGTCATGAAGGGGTTAATGTACACTCTGCATCACATCTTGACTAAAAAACAGATATGTGGAAATTTTTGCAAATTTATTAAAAAAGAAAAACTAAAATATCACATGCTCCTAAGTATTCAGACCCTTTGCTCAGGCACACATCTGGCCAAGGTGACAAAAGAATTTCTGCTGTACTCAAGGGTCTTAAGAGCACAGTGGCCTCAATAATCCTAAATTGGAAGAAGTTTGGGACCACCAGAAGGCTTCCTGGACCTGGCTGTCTTGCCAAACTGAGCAATCGTGGGAGAAGAGCCTTGGTGAGAGAGGTAAAGAAGAACCCCAAGATTACTGTGGTTGAGCACCACAGATGCAGTAGGGAGATGGGAGAAAGTTCCACAAAGTCAACTATCACTGCAGTCCTCCACCAGTTGGGTCTTTATGGCAGAGTGGCCCAATAGAAGCCTGTCCTCAGTGCTGGACTTATGAAAGCCTGCATAGAGTTTGCTAAAAAACACATGAAGGATTCCCAGACTGTGAGAAATAAGATTCTCTGGTCTGATGAGAAATTTTTGGTGATAATTCTAAGTGGTATGTGTGGAGAAAACGAAGCATTGCTCATCACCAGCCCAATACAATCCCAACAGTGAAACATGGTGGTGGCAACATCATGCTATGGGGGTGTTTTTCAGCTGCAGGGACAGAATGACTGGTTGCAATTGAAAGAAACATGAATGCGGCCAATTACAGAGATATCCTGGATGAAAACCTCTTCCAGAGTGCTCTGGACCTCAGACTTGGCCGAAGGTTCATCTTGCAACAAGACAATAACCCTAAGGACACAGCTAAAATAACAAAGCAGTGGTTTTATAACAACTCTGTGACCATTCTTGAATGGCCCAGCCAGAGCCCTGACCTAAACCCAATTGATGATCTCTGGAGAGACCTGAAAATGGCTGTCCACCAACATTCACTATCCAACCTGACGGAACTGGAGAGGATCTGGAAGGAAGAATGACAGAGGATCCCCAAATCCAGGTGTGAAAAACTTGTTGCATCATTGCCAGGAAGACTCATGGCTGTACTAGCTCAAAAGGGTGCTTCTGCTCAATACTGAGCAAAGGGTCTGAATACTTATGACCGTGTGATATTTCAGTTTTTCTTGTTTAATAAATTTGCAAAAATTTCTACATTTCTGTTTTTTTCAGTCAAGATGTGGTACAGAGTGTGCATTAATGAGAAAAAAATGAACTTTTTGAATTTACAAAATGACTGCAATGAAACAAAGAGTGAAAAGTTTAAAGGGGTCAGAATACTTTCCGTACCCACTGTAACTGTCCAGCCAGGGGACTGTTCCGGAAGATGAGGAGAAACTGTGTTCACATCAGGATAGCACTCAAAGCAGCTTACAGGCATCACTGAAACATGCCTGAGGGGACACAGAGGACCCATATCACACACCTCCCACTGACAACAGCTTGTATTTTGCCTCTGGGCATCCTGGCACACATGAGCCAATATATGCTGCTGTGCCTGTGCAATGTCCAGTGAGTTTCCTGGATTGTTGCCAGTGCTGATGACTAGGTGGCAACCCTGCTGGATTCAATTGCAACCAGTCATCCTGTCTCTGAAGCTGAAAAACACCCCATAGCATGACGCAGCCACCACCATGTTTCACTCTTTGGATTGTATTGGGCAGGTGATGAGCAGTGACTGGTTTTCTTCACACATCCCACTTAGAATTATCACCAAAAAGTTCTATGTTCGTCTCATCAGACCAGAGAAACTGGGAGTCCTTCATGTATTTTTTAGCAACCTCTATGCAGGCTTTCATATGTCTGGCACTGAGGAGAGGCTTCTGTCGGGCCACTCTGCCATAAAGGCCCGACTGGTGGAGATCTGCTGTGATAGTTGACTTTGTGGAATTTTCTCCCATCTCCCTACTGCATCTGTGCAACTCTGCCTCAGTGATCTTGGGGTTCTTCTTTACCTCTCTCACCAAGGCTCTTCTCCCACGATTGGTCAGTTTGGCTGGACAGCCATGTCTAGGAAGACTTCTAGTGGTCCCAAACTTCTTCCAATTTAGGATTATTGAGGCTACTGTGCTCTTCAGAACCTTGAGTACAGCAGAAATTCTTTTGCACCTTGGCCAGATGTGTGCCTTGCCACAATTCTGTCTCTTTGCTCCTTGGTCAGTTCCTTTGACATCATATTTCTCATTTAATAATAATAATAATAAAAATAAATTTTATTTTTATAGCGCCGACATATTCCGCAGCACTTTACATTTTAGAGGGGATTTGTACAGACAATAGACATTACAGCATAACAATAATCACATACAGTAGATTATAACAAATAACAAGAGGAGTGAGGGCCCTGCTCGCAAGCTTACAGTCTATGAGGAAAGAGGTAGACACGAAAGGTGGGTGGTAACAGTTGCCCTGATTGTATGGACCAGCCATAATGTTAGGTGTGTGACAGTACAGACACAGAGGGCTAATGGAAGCAGAAAGCATGTGGGAACATGATGCTGGGAACCTGGTTATGGTAAAACTTTTGGCTCTGCCACACAGGGATAGGTTAGGTTAATGTGTTGAGGCGATAGGCCAGTCTGAATAAATGCGTTTTCAGGACACGCTTAAAATTGTGGGGATTGGGGACTAATCGTATTGACCTGGGAAGTGCATTCCAAAGAATTGGCGCGGCACATGTAAAGTCTTGGAGACGGGAGTGGGAGGTTCTGACTATTGAGGATACCAACCTCAGGTCATCAGCAGAACGGAGGGCGCGGGTAGGGTGGTATACTGAAACAAGGGAGGAGATGTAGGGTGGTGCTGAGCCATGGAGGGCTTTGTGGGTGAGGGTAATAAGTTTATACTGAATTCTGGAGTGGATGGGTAGCCAGTGTAATGACTGGCACAAGGTAGAGGCATCGGTGTAACGATTGGTGAGGAATATGATCCTGGCTGCAGCATTCAAGACAGATTGGAGAGGGGAGAGTTTGGTAAGAGGGAGACCGATTAGAAGAGAGTTACAATAGTCGAGATGAGAATGAATAAGAGAAACAGTAAGAGTTTTTGCAGAGTCAAAAGTAAGAAAAGGTCGAATTCTAGAAATGTTTTTGAGGTGCAGATGACAAGAGCGAGCCAGTGATCGAATGTGGGGGGCAAAGGAAAGCTCGGAATCAAGTATGACCCCAAGACAGCGGGCCTGTTGCTGGGGAGTAATAGTGGAGCCACACACGGAGATGGCAATGTCGGGTATAGGTACATTAGTAGCGGGAGGAAACACCAGGAGTTCAGTCTTTGACAGGTTCAGTTTCAGATATAGTGAGGACATGATATTAGACACAGCGTTTAGACAATCGCCAGTGTTTTCTAGAAAGGCTGGTGTGATGTCAGGAGAAGAAGCGTATAATTGGGTGTCATCAGCATAGAGATGGTACTGGAAACCAAATCTACTGATTGTTTGACCAATAGGGGCAGTGTACAAGGAGAAGAGGAGGGGGCCTAGAACCGATCCTTGAGGAACCCCAACAGTAAGGGGAAGGTGAGAGGAGGAGGAACCGGCAAAAGAAACAGTAAAGGAGCGGTCGGAGAGATAGGAGGAGAACCAGGAGAGAACGGTGTCCTTGAGGCCAATGGAATGGAGCATAGTGAGGAGGAGCTGATGATCCACAGTGTCGAATGCTGCAGAGAGATCCAAGAGAATTAGCATGGAGTAATGACCATTTGATTTAGCTGTTAGCAGATCATTAGAGACTTTAGTGAGGGCAGTTTCAGTGGAGTGTAAAGAGCGGAAACCGGATTGGAGAGGGTCGAGAACAGAGTTTTCTGAGAGATAGCGGATAAGACGTGAGTGGACCAGGCGTTCCAGGAGTTTAGAGATGAAGGGAAGATTAGAGACGGGTCTATAGTTAGCGGCACAGTTTTGGTCGAGGGATGGTTTTTTAAGTAGTGGATGTATGATGGCATGCTTAAATGAGGAGGGAAAAATACCAGAAGAGAGAGAGAGGTTAAATATTTTAGTTAGGTGAGGGGTGACAGCAGGGGAAAGGGACTGGAGGAGATGTGACGGAAATGGGTCACTGGTGCAAGTAGTTGGGTGAGAAGATGCAAGGAGCCTGCTTACTTCTTCTTCTGTGACTGGTTCAAAATCAGAGAGTGAGTTAGATGCAGTGGGGGAGGGAGGACAGTGCATGGTATGAGGGGATTTGGAGATAATTTCCTGTCGGACCTGGTCAATTTTTTCTTTGAAGTAATTGGCCAGATCGTCAGCTCGGAGCTCCGTGGTTGGGGCCTGTACTCTTGGATTGAGTAGAGAATGAAAAGTGTCAAAGAGACGTTTCGGGTTATTGGACAGTGAGGTGATGAGAGTGTTGAAATAGGTTTGTTTTGAGAGGTGAAGGGCAGTGTTGTATGTTCTGAGCATAAACTTATAATGGATGAAATCTTCGGGTAGGTTGGATTTTCTCCACAGACGTTCGGCGCACCTGGAGCACCGCTGCAGGAAACGTGTTTGCACCGTGTGCCAGGGTTGTTGCCGTCTGTGTTGTGGTGTTCTATTTATAGGGGGTGCAAATTCATCCAGGGCACTTTGAAGTGTTTCATTGTAATGCTTCAATGCAGAATCAGGACATGAGAGGGAGGAGATAGGGGCCAATGAAGACTGCAAGTTCTTCAGAAGTTTCTGGGTGTTAATGGCCTGTATGTTTCTATAAGTCTGGACAGTGGGGGTGACCTGAGCAGCCTGGCAGTTCTTTATAGAGAATGAAAGAAGATTGTGGTCAGAGAGCGGGAGAGGGGAGTTTGCAAAATCATCCACTGCACAAAGCCGAGAGAAGACCAAGTCGAGGGAGTTTCCGTCTTCATGCGTTGGAGAATTAGTAAGCTGCGAAAGGCCAAATGAGGAGGTTAGAGATAAAAGGTGAGTAGCAGATGGGGAGAGGGGAAGAGCAATGGGGATGTTGAAATCTCCCATGATGAGGGTAGGGATGTCACAGGAGAGAAAATGTGGAAGCCAGGTGGCAAAATGATCCAGGAACTGATGGGAGGGGCCGGGAGGACGATACACCACCGCCACTTGCATGGAGAAGGGGGTGTAGAGTCTGACGGCATGGACCTCAAAAGAAGGGAAGACAAGTGAGGGTACTTGAGGGATAACCTGAAAGGTACATTTTGGTGATAGGAGCAGACCAACGCCTCCACCAGCTCTATTGTCTGATCTTGGGGTATGAGAGAAGTGTAGCCCCCCGTATGAAAGAGCAGCAGCAGCAGTAGTATCTGACTGCTGGATCCTGGTTTCAGTTAGAGCCAGGAGGTTAAGAGAATTAGAAAGGAAGAAGTCATGAATGAAGGAGAGTTTGTTACACACTGAGCGAGAATTCCAAAGTGCACAATTAAGAGAGACAGATGGCATGCAGGGAATATTAATAAGATTAGAGGGGTTTCTGAGTGTAGCAGTGGGGGGGTTTGACTTTCTATAACATGGGGGACCAGGGTTGGGAGCAATGACAATTTGGTCTGACATGCACTGTGAGCCGTGAGGTCTTATATAGACAGGTGTGTGCCTTTACAAATCAAGTCCTATCAGTTTAATTAAACAAATATGAACCTAGCACTCAACTTAAAGGCGGTTTATTGTAGTACACGAAAAAAGACGTTTCGGTCAATGTGACCTTCTTCAGTTACTACAAGGGTAAATATAATTACAAAACAAAACGTCATATAACAAAGGAAAACAGAAGTATATACAAACAATAGTCAAAATGGTCATACAAAAATAGGATAAATTGGTCGCAGATAACGCCAGGTATCCCACACTGCCCATATCACGCCAAATAATTTAAAAAGAGCCATAGAAAATATATAGCAGCAATCCATAAGAATGTCAAACATATCGTGTGGTATATAGATTGTGTAGAGCTTATAGGCATCTATCAGATGGGCAGTGTGGGATACCTGGCATTATCTGCGACCAATTTGTCCTATTTTTGTATGACCATTTTGACTATTGTTTGTATATACTTCTGTTTTCCTTTGTTATATGACGTTTTGTTTTGTAATTATATTTACCCTTGTAGTAACTGAAGAAGGTCACATTGACCGAAACGTCTTTTTTCGTGTAATACAATAAACCGCCTTACAAATACCTTTAAGTTGAGTGCTAGGTTCATATTTGTTGCTTTAACGGTTTGGGAACCTAACCTTAGCACCATCTTTAGTTGTGCTCACGGTGTTCTTTCTATCAGTTTAATTAAACACAGCTGGACTCCAATAAAAGAGTAGAACCATCTCAAGGAGGATCACAAGGAAATGGACAGCATTTGACTTAAATATGAGTGTCTGAGCAAAGGGTCTGAATACTTATGACCATGTGATATTTTAGTTTTTCTTTTTTAATAAATTAGCAAAAATTTCTATATTTCTGTTTATTTTTCAGTCAAGATGGGGTGCAGATTGTACATTAATGAGAAAAAAAGAACTTTGTTTGCATTTTCCAAATGGCTGCAATGAAACAAAAAGTAAAAAATGTAAAGGGATCTGAATACTTTCCAAACCCACTGTATGAATTTCGAAGCTGATGGTGCAAGAATCCACCATGATAATGGTGTGAATGGTCCCTGTTCCTTCTCTTCCTTCCATGCCACCACTTCATCCATCAAGCAAGTTTTTCCACGCATGCATGGAAATGGGATAGTAACACTGAGGATGACATCATCAGCGCTGACAATGTTGGGGGAGTACTCAAAGCAGTGCAAAATGGCAACATGTCCTGCATGGAGGCCCACTCACTGGTGTTGAAGTGGTGTTGTTCTGCAGAGTAACTCACCCATGTAAGCTGAATCTGAAACTCCTCTATTGCCTGCTGCTTGCACAGTCTATCCAGCATATGTAAGGTGGTGTTTCACTTTGTGGGCATGTTGCCTATGAGGCAGTGAGCGGTAAAGCATAAGTGATGATGCAGAGCAGACAGGCCAGCAGAAGCAGGGTGAGAACACCAAAAGAGCACACAGATGATGTTTACTTTCAGACAGCAGATCTGACATATATGGGTCATTTTTAAGGAAGTTCTGCACCACCAAATTCAGCACATGCGCTAAGCCAAGATCTCCTAGGTAATTTTGCCCATTATCACACACCACCGGGTCAGACTTGAGGTTCACCGGCCCCAAACACTCATCTGTGCTATTTTATCCCCATCCATAGCTCCTGCGTGGTGTGGGATTTTTCCCCAAACACATGAATTTCAAAACAGCCTGCCGTCGATTCCCCCTGGATGTTCTGAAGTTGGTGGGGCAGGTCTTACTGTGACCGAATGAAGATGCAGTGGAGGAGGATGCAACATGGACAGAGAAATGTCCAGCAATTCTCGGTAATGGTAGGACATGCGCCAGAAAGTTTTCCGCCCCGGCCCAGCCACAACTACATTTACCCAGTGGGAAATTAGGGAGATATAACATTCCTGCCTGTTCATACTGGTCTACGTATCGGTGGTTATGTGGACCTTGCCACTGATGGAGTTGTGCAGTGCACACCTGTTTTTGTCCACAAAGTGTGTGCAGGGCATGGATGGCCCTTCTGGAAAAGTAGTGGCAGCTGGGAACAAAGTAATATGGGAGAGCCACAGTCATCATTTTAAAACTGTCTGTGTCAGCCGGAATGGAAAGATTAGAAATTTTTAAATGCTGTCATTAGCGACCATGGCTTGAGGGTGGGTAGGGGGGTACTGTTGTGAACTCATTTTCTGGTTTACCTCTGGCTTCTGGTGAGGGTGGTGGAGATGGCTGTGTTGACAGAGGAGTCGTGAGTTCTCCATCCGGGCTCCCTCTGGTGGTGACAGCAGGTAATGAAGCTGATCTAAATTGCAGAGAACTGCCACCTGAGGAGGAGGACTGTGAGTGGACATCAGGAGTCTCTGACTGAATTTAAGACAGCCGACTCCCTAATTTTGTGCTGGTGATTTTCTCCTGCCCTGAGGTTCTGGTTTCCAGTTCTGTTCCTGCCTTCTCAAGCTAAGTGTTCTCTGCTATTTTTCACATGAGTTTTGGTCTGGTTTACTCAGTTTTTGTTGTCAGCCAGCCCCTGCTGAGGCTGACTTGAATTTCCAGTCTTAGGCTAGTTTCACACTTGCTTTTTTTTGCAGCGCGTTTTTCCCGCAAAAAAATGCATTGAAAAAACGCATACAAAAGCATACAACTGCTGCGTTTTTTCAAGCATTTTTATGAGCATGCATGAAAAAAAACGCAGCGTTTTTATGCGTTTGTATGCATTTTTAGTGCGTTTTTACCGCGTTTGCGTTTTTTTCCAACATTAGGTGGCCCCTCACACTAACCCAAACCATGACTTTACTAACCCTAACCCTAACCCTAACCCTGACCCTAACCCTAACCCTAACCCTGACCCTAACCCTTAACCAAACCATACTTAACCCTAACCCAAACCCTAAACCTTAACTAACCCTAACCCTAACCCTGACCCTAACCCTAACACTGACCCTGACCCTAACCCTTAACCAAACCATACTTAACCCTAACCCAAACCCTAAACCCTAACTAACCCTAACCCTAACCCTGACCCTAACCCTTAACCAAACCATACTTAACCCTAACCCAAACCCTAAACCCAAACTAACCCTAACCCTGACCCTAACCCTAACCCTGACCCTAACCCTAACCCTAACCCTAACCCTGACCCTAACCCTTAACCCTAACCCAAACCCTAAACCCTAACTAACCCTAGCCCTAACCCTGACCCTAACCCTAACCCTGACCCTAACCCTTAACCAAACCATACTTAACCCTAACCCAAACCCTAAACCCTAACTAACCCTGACCCTGACCCTAACCCCAACCCTAACCCTGACCCTGACCCTGACCCTAACCCTAACCCTAAACCCCCTTAACTAACCCTAACTCTAACCAAAACCCCTAAATTCCATGGTTAACAAAAAAAACGCATGTGCAAAAAAACGCATACATAAGCATGCCAATGCGCACATATGCTCACCATAGACTTATAATGGGTGTCTTGCTGTAAAAAAATGCATTGCGCGCGCATGCGTTTTTTTGAGGCAAGTCGGACGCTCAAAAAATGCAACAGGTTGCATTTTGTGCGCCCGAGCGCATACCGCAAAAAAACGCATGCGCGGTAAAACGCGTACAAACGCATGTGTATGCGCACATAAGCGCATCCCATGCAAAGTATAGGAAAAAAAACGCATGCGCTATTTAGCGCTAAAATACCGCGAAAAAAAACGCAAATGTGAAACCAGTCTTATGTCTCTGTTTATGCCAGTTTGCTTTTTGTCCCTAATCAGATTGGTCTCTTTATGCTCTGTCTTCAGAATATACCAGAGTGCTGATATAGGGAATTGGGTTTTTGTTACCAGAAAATGTTGGACATTTTTTGGCAGGGTTTTGTGCGTGATTGCAGACAGCAACTTTCCTTTCCTGTCCTTTCTAGTTAGTGCGGGCCCCATCATTTGCTCAGCCTATTTTTCTATCTGTGTTTGTGTTTTCATCTTGTCTCACCATCAATACATGTTTGGGGACTGTCTATTGCTTTGGGGTCTGCTCTGGGGCAGTTTAGATTTCCCCTTTTCTTGCTTTAGGCTTATTTAGTTCTCTGGCTGTGACGAGGCATCTAGGATCATCGTAGGTACGCTCCACAGCTACTGGTAGTTGTGTGGATAGGATCAGGGGTCTGCAATCTGCTTAGTTACCAACCTCTCTAGTTTTCTGGGGCTTAGCTTGTTTTTGGTTTTTCCTCGTCGGTGACTCATTCGTAACAGGGTACTTTCTCTTTCTCTCCAGTATTTGTTGGATGGAGTGATTGCTTGGACAGAATGGTGTGGAGATGCTCAGTGACACTACTGGTGGTAGTGGTGTTGTTACATCCTCTCTTTGTGATGAGCCAGGTGGCCCTGTTGAACGGGAGTGAGAGGAAGAGGATGACACCACAACAGAAGGAGCAGGAGGAGCCTCTGATCTTTCCTGGCTTTCCATAGTACTCCAGGTACTCCACTGAAGCTCATGCTTTGAATTCAGATGTGTCATCATGCAGGTGGTGCTCAGGTTAAAAACATTTATGCCTCGCATCAGGCTCTTATGGCACAGCATGCAACCAACCCATCTCTTGTCATCAGCACATTGCCTGACGAAATGCCAAGCCAGGGAGCTCCTTTGAGCTAGCTTTGATGTGTTCTGTTCATTCGTGGGGTGGGCAGTAGCAGCCGACATAGTGGCAAGGGGGTAGCTGCAGCGCTTTTGTACCCTGCTCCCTCTTTTACTGTGCAGTTGGTGCAGCGTGACCACCTGCTCTTCCTCTGAACTATGCATGTCACACAGATGGCCTTCACTCCAAGTTGGGGTCTAGGACATCATCACCCCTCGTATCTTCCACCCACTTCTCAACTCTGCCCTACTTGCCAGTATGCACCCTGCAGAAAGACACAGCAGTTGGCACTTGTGTTTCGTAATCAGCATCAGAGATGTGGTGGTCCCACTGACAGTGTGCACTAGCCCTCCCATGTAGTCATCCTCAAACTAAACAAATGGTTGGATATCAGTGCACTCAATCTCTTCCACTTGTGGGGCAAGGCCAGATGGAAGGCCTGTAGAACGCCAGCAAGCAGAGTAATCAAAAAGCAGAAATGACTGCTGCATGACTTGGGGCTCAGACTGCTTTCCTGATTTTCAAGGAGGCGAGGTCGAAGACAGATGTCCATAGTCTGCAGGTGCAAACTCTGCACTTTCAGCAGTGGACGGGGTGGAAGACCATGTGAAGGAACTGGTGGCACTTTCAGCAATCCACTCTAAAACCGCCTCAACATGTTCTGGTCTCATTATTCATCCAGAAATCCAAAAAGAAGACCATAAATAGTGGATGTCAACTTCCAAAAAGGAATTAAATATAACCAAAAGAGAGGAAGAGCTAGACAACATAAAATACTAGAAATTTATTGGTCACAATTAAAATAAATCAGATGCAAAAAGATGCCCCCTTGGAAGAAGCGACATTAGCGAAACGCGGGTCGGGGTTCCTCTCTCCTCGCCACTTTCACCAGGTATAAATTTTATCATATTGCTGGCAGCCTTCCGGTTAACTTATTAATACTGGCCCTTGTTTGCACTTTGCATCACTTTGGCATTATACAGTGGGATACTCCCTGGGCTTATAGGTTTACTTTATTATGGCATTTCACTCCAGCACAGCGCACTTTATATGACATTATGAATCATGACATAGAATCATAGAATCGTAGAGTTGGAAGGGACCTCCTGGGCCATCTGGTCCAACCCCCTGCTCAAAGCAGGATTCGCTAAATCATCCCAGTCAGATGTCTGTCCAGCCTCTGTTTGAAGACTTCCATTGAAGGAGAACTCACCACTTCTCGTGGCAGCCTGTTCCACTCATTGATCACTCTAACTGTCAAAAAGTTTTTTCTAATATCTAATCTGTGTCTCCTCCCATTCAGTTTCATCCCATTGCTTCTAGTCTTTCCTTGTGCAAATGAGAATAAAGTTGATCCTTCTACAATGTGACAGCCCTTTAGATATTTAATGCTTCAGCACAGTGCAATTTATATGGCATTATATTAATTTTTTATTATTTGTCATATATACCAGTCTTATTCCACTGCTTCATATCCACATGGATATATTGTTTTACATTTAGTGGTTATGTACTTCTGTTTTTTTACTAATATAGTGTTTCTGCTGTCTTATTTACCTGGTTCACTTGATCTAAATTGATAGTCGCAAGGAGTACACTCTGCCTTTTTCTGTATATCTTTTTGCATCTGATTTATTTTAATTGTGACCAATAAATTCCTAGTATTTTATTTTGTCTGGCAATTCCTCTCTTTTGGGTATATCATTATTCGGCCAGCGGTACTTGGGCCTTCGATATCATGCTGAATCTCCTGTCATTTGCATCCACCAGAGAAAGGTGTTTCATTTGGATGCGTAGCAGGCAGAGAGCGAACATGTCCTCTCCTGACAGCAGCTATACCATCTCCACCACTAGCAGCACTACGGCCAAGTCCTCATCTCCTATTTGATGTTCTACTCATATTTTGCACCCCCAAAAAAGTGCAGTCCACTGGCTCTAGTTGACACACCTGGATTGGGGTGTTTATAACTTCCAGCTTGCTGCTGGAAGTTGAGGAGTGATATTGCCTTTTTCTATTTCCCTGTTGAGACTTGGAGCTATAGCAGTTAGTTATCTTCCTCTCTAGTTTTTGGAGGATGTCAGTGTTTCTCTCTGAGTGTACTCAAGCAAAGTGTTTCCGTTGTTTTTTTTATCCTATCTGTCTTTAGTGGTAGTGGGAATTGACTAGCGTTATCCTCTCCTTTCTGTTGCAGGGCTTATCGCCAGGGTCAGGCAGGAATTAGCGATTCTGCTCGGCGATGGATGTAGAACCTGTATAGGGTTGATAGGGCTGACAGCGTGATGTTAGATCTGTCTAGGGGGTCTTCACTCCCCCTTCCCTAGTGTTTGGTTCCCTTTCCCTTATCCCTTCACGTTGCACTTAGCCTTTCCTACACGTTGTGTGACAACCAGGCTGTATTAGATCACTGTGCACCAGACTCTAATAGGTTACTGTGCACCAGACTGTGTTACTTGTACTCTGCACCAGGCTGTTTTAAGGTACTCTGCACCAGGCTGTATTAGGTCTGAGGATTTCAAAAACCCATGGTTTTAATTGAAGAGTGGGAGAGGTTTGACTGCAAAAACTCCTGAAAAAAAAACATGTGGCCATGTGGGTATGCTCATAAAACCTCTTTAAAGAAAACCAGTCACCAGATTTTTCTCATATAACTTATGGCTCCCACCTTTCAGCCCCAAGTGACAACATTCTGTAATGCTGTACATATGACTCCAATACACCTGCAAGGCAAAAAAATACTTTTTTATAATACTCACCTGCATCACAATCTAGTCCAATTGATGTCGATGTTATTCATCCATGGCCTCCTCTCTTCTTGCGATTTTGTCCTCTAAAGTACTGTAATGTGGATGTGTCAGTGCTCTTTGACCTTTCCTAGCACATGAACAGAACAGTGAAAGGTCAAAGATCACTGACGCATGCACATGCGTCAGCAGGCCAGAAAGAAGTGGGCCAGCACAGATGCAAAAGGGGGAACGCATCATCCACATGAAGCAAAAAAGGAGAACAGCATTTCAAGAAGAGAGGAGGTGCCAGATGAAGAACAGCAACACCCATCGGAATGTACCATGATGCAGATAAGTATAATAAAAGGCTTTTTTTTCCTTGCAGGTCAAATTGGAGTCACATGTACAGCATTACAGAATGTAGTCACATAAGGCTGAAAAGTGGTGGTCATAGGTTATATTGAAAAAAACTTCCCTTTAAGGCGAAGCCTCTTCAATGCTGGTAGCCTGTTTTCGGAAGCATCTTTGCTGGCAGTCTTGCTGTAATTTCTTCCAGTGGCTCCGCTGCCGCTGTCTTAGCTCTTTGCTTTCAAGTGTACAGTATAGGGCGGACAGCAAAGAATGAACACGTCATGGGCAGACATACCACCTGTGCTGCCTATGCAGCTGCATCGGGCCCGGAGGTGGAGGGGGGCCCCTGCAGGGCAGCTAATAATGAGGGCAATATGGCCTGTGTATCCGGCCCCGAGGCTCCGGGGGGCCCCTGCCCAGATTTCCCTCATGTGCGGTGGGCAGGAAGCGATCCCTGCAGGTCTGCTGCCTACAAGAGAAAGTAGCAGCGGAGCTGCAGCAATCCATCCCTCCCGGCGCCCACGCTTCCTCTCATATAGACAGCAGCGCCACTGGATGACATCACTGTACAGCGGCCGGCTGTGGCAGTGAGAGGAAGCGTAGGCGCCGGTGATGCTGTGGGAGTGCCTGCGGTGTTGACAGGTGAGAGGTGCTGCCTGTTTGCGTGTGTGTGTGTACAGATGAGTGGTGGTGTGTGTGGGTGTGCGTGCATGTGTAGCGCTGCGAGGGAATGTGCAGACAGGTGAATGTTGCTGTGTTTGTCTGTGTGTGTAGGTGGAGGAGAAGGCCATGATGCGGGTGATTGAGAGGCAGGGCTGCAACTAGGAATTTCGGGGCCCCATACTGGCAAAATTTATGAGGCCCCCCTTGAGACTCCGCCCAGGCTCCAACCCCAGTTCCATCTCCACTCTAGCTCCTCCTCCACCATGCAAAACTTCCAAAACCCCTCCGCCCTTTCCACCATCAGCGGGTCCCTGGGTCCCCCAACAGCCAGGCCCCTTGCTCCCCACAGGACCCCCATCATCAATCGGGCCCCTGGGCCCCTTGCACCCCACAGGACCCCCACCATCAGCCGGGCCCCTGGGTCCCCCACCAACAGCCGGGCCCCTTGCTCCCCACAGGACCCCCACCATCAGCCGGGCCCCTGGGTCCCCCACCAACAGCCGGGCCATTTGCTCCCCACAGGACCCCCACCATCAGCTGGGCCCCTGGGTCCCCTACCAACAGCTGGGCCCCTTGCTCCCCACAGGACCCCCACCAACAGCTGGGCCCCTGGGTCCCCCATGAACAGCCGGGCCCCTGGGTCCCCCACCAACAGCCGGGCCCCTTGCTCCCCACAGGACCCTCACCAAGAGCCGGGCCCCTGGGTCCCCCACCAACAGCCGGGCCCCTTGCTCCCCACAGGACCCCCACCAACAGCCGGGCCTTTGGATCCCCCATGAACAGCCGGGCCCCTGGGTCCCCCACCAACAGCCAGGCCCCTGGGTCCCCACACGACCGACACCATCAGCCTGGCCCCTGGGACCCCCACCAACAGCCGGACCCCTGGGTCCCCCACCATCAGCCAAGCCCCTGGGTCCCCCACCAACAACCGGGCCCCTGGGTCCCCCACCAACAGCCGATGATGCTGTGGGAGTGCCTGTGGTGTGGACAGGTGAGAGGTGCTGCCTGTTTGTTTGTGTGTGTGTAGAGATGAGTGGTGGTGTGTGTGGGTGTGCGTGCATGTGTAGCGCTGCGAGGGAATGTGTAGACAAGGGAATGTTGCTGTGTGTGTCTGTGTGTGTGTAGGTGGAGGAGAAGGCCATGATGCGGGTGATGGAGAGGCAGGGCTGCCACTAGGAATTTCGGGGCCCCATACTGGCCCCATACTAGCAAAATTTATGGGGCCCCCTTGAGACTCTGCCCAGGTTCCAACCCCAGATCCACCTTCACTCTAGCTCCTCCTCCACCATGCAAACCTTCCAAAATACCTCCGCCCTTTCCACCATCGGCTGGCCCCTGGGTCCCCCACCAACAGCAGGGCCCCTTGCTCCCCACAGGACCCCACCATCAACCGGGCCCCTGGGTCCCCCACCAACAGCCGGGCCCCTTGCACCCCACAGGACCCCCACCATCAGCCAGGCCCCTGGGTCCCCCACCAACAGCCAGGCCCCTTGCTCTCCACAGGACCCCCACCATCAGCCGGGCCCCTGGGTCCCCCACCAACAGCCGGGCCCTTTGCTCCCCACAGGACCACCACCAACAGCCGGGCCCCTGGGTCCCTCACGAACAGCCGGGCCCCTGGGTCCCCCCACCAATAGCTAGGCCCCTGGGTCCCCACAGGACCTCCACAAACAGCCTGGCCCCTGGGTCCACCACCATCAGCCGGGCCCCTGGGTCCCCCACCAACAGCCGGGCCCCTGGGTCCCCCACCAACATCTGGGCCCCTGGCCTGGGTCCCCTACCAACAGCCGAGCCCCTAGCTCCCCACAGGACCCCCACCATCAGCTGGGCCCCTGGGTCCCCCACCAACAGCCAGGCCCCTTGCTCTCCACAGGACCCCCACCATCAGCCGGGCCCCTGGATCCCCCACCAACAGCCGGGCCCCTGGGTCCCCCACTAACAGCCAGGCCCCTTGCTCTCCACAGGACCCCCACCATCAGCCAGGCCCCTGGGTCCCCCACCAACAGCCGGGCCCCTGGGTCCCCCACTAACAGCCGGGCCCCTTGCTCCCCACAGGACCCCCACCATCAGCTGGGCTCCTGGGTCCCCCACCAACAGCTGGGCCCCTTGCTCCCCACAGGACCCCCACCAACAGCCGGACCCCTGGGTCCCACACCAACAGCCGGGCCCCTGGGTCCCCCACCAACAGCCGGGCCCCTAGCCTGGGTCCCCCACCAACAGCCGAGCCCCTAGCTCCCCACAGGACCCCCACCATCAGATGGGCCCCTGGGACCCCCACCAACAGCCGGACCCCGGGGTCCCCCTCCATCAGCCAGGCCCCTGGGTCCCCCACCAACAACCGGGCCCCTGGGTCCCCCACCAACAGCCGATGATGCTGTGGGAGTGCCTGTGGTGTGGACAGGTGAGAGGTGCTGCCTGTTTGTTTGTGTGTGTGTAGAGATGAGTGGTGGTGTGTGTGGGTGTGCGTGCATGTGTAGCGCTGCGAGGGAATGTGCAGACAGGTGAATGTTGCTGTGTGTGTCAGTGTGTGTGTAGGTGGAGGAGAAGGCCATGATGCGGGTGATGGAGAGGCAGGGCTGCCACTAGGAATTTCGGGGCCCCATACTGGCCCCATACTGGCAAAATTTATGGGGCCCCCCTTGAGACTCTGCCCAGGTTCCAACCCCAGTTCCACCTACACTCTAGCTCCTCCTCCACCATGCAAACCTTCCAAAATACCTCCGCCCTTTCCACCATCAGCTGGCCCCTGGGTCCCCCACCAACAGCAGGGCCCCTTGCTCCCCACAGGACCCCACCATCAACCGGGCCCCTGGGTCCCCCCCACAAACAGCCGGGCCCCTTGCACCGCACAGGACCCCCACCATCAGCCAGGCCCCTGGGTCCCCCACCAACAGCCAGGCCCCTTGCTCTCCACAGGACCCCCACCATCAGCCGGGCCCCTGGGTCCCCCACCAACAGCCGGGCCCCTGGGTCCCCCACTAACAGCCGGGCCCCTGGGTCCCCCACCAACAGCCAGGCCCCTTGCTCTCCACAGGACCCCTACCATCAGCCGGGCCCCTGGGTCCCCCACCAACAGCCGGGCCCCTGGGTCCCCCACTAACAGCCGAGCCCCTTGCTCCCCACAGGACCCCCACGAACAGCTGGGCCCCTGGGTCCCCCATAAACAGCCAAGCCCCTGGGTCCCCCACCAATAGCTAGGCCCCTGGGTCCCCCACCAACAGCCGGGCCCCTGGGTCCCCCACCAACAGCTGGGCCCCTTGCTCCCCACAGGACCACCACCAACAGCCGGGCCCCTGGGTCCCTCACGAACAGAAGGGCCCCTGGGTCCCCCCACCAATAGCTAGGCCCCTGGGTCCCCACAGGACCTCCACAGCCTGGCCCCTGGGTCCCCCACCATCAGCCAGGCCCCTGGGTCCCCCACCATCAGCCAGGCCCCTGGGTCCCCCACCAACAGCTGGGCCCCTGGGTCCCCCACCAACAGCTGGGCCCCTGGCCTGGGTCCCCCACCAACAGCCGAGCCCCTAGCTCCCCACAGGACCCCCACCATCAGCTGGGCCCCTGGGTCCCCCACCAACAGCCAGGCCCCTTGCTCTCCACAGGACCCCCACCATCAGCCGGGCCCCTGGATCCCCGACCAACAGCCGGGCGCCTGGGTCCCCCACTAACAGCCAGGCCCCTTGCTCTCCACAGGACCCCCACCATCAGCCGGGCCCCTGGGTCCCCCACCAACAGCCGGGCCCCTGGGTCCCCCACTAACAGCCGGGCCCCTTGCTCCACACAGGACCCCCACAAAGAGCCGGGCTCCTAGGTCCCCCACGAACAGCAGGGCCCCTGGGTCCCCCACCAACAGCTAGGCCCCTGGGTCCCCCACCAACAGCCAGGCCCCTGGGTCCCCCACCAACAGACGGGCCCCTTGCTCCCCACAGGACCACCACCAACAGCCAGGCCCCTGGGTCCCTCACGAACAGCCGGGCCTCTGGGTCCCCCACCAACAGCTAGGCCCATGGGTCCCCACAGAACCCCCACAAACAGCCTGGCCCCTGGGTCCCCCACCATCAGCCGGGCCCCTGGGTCCCGCACCAACAGCCGGGCCCCTGGGTCCCCCACCAACAGCTGGGCCCCTGGCCTGGGTCCCCCACCAACAGCCGAGCCCCTTGCTCCCCACAGGACCCCCACCATCAGCTGGGCTCCTGGGTCCCCCACCAACAGCTGGGCCCCTTGCTCCCCACAGGACCCCCACCAACAGCCGGACCCCTGGGTCCCCCACCAACAGCCGGGCCCCTGGGTCCCCCACCAACAGCCGGGCCCCTGGGTCCCCCACTAACAGCCGGGCCCCTTGCTCCACACAGGACCCCCACAAAGAGCCGGGCTCCTAGGTCCCCCACGAACAGCAGGGCCCCTGGGTCCCCCACCAACAGCTAGGCCCCTGGGTCCCCCACCAACAGCCAGGCCCCTGGGTCCCCCACCAACAGACGGGCCCCTTGCTCCCCACAGGACCACCACCAACAGCCAGGCCCCTGGGTCCCTCACGAACAGCCGGGCCTCTGGGTCCCCCACCAACAGCTAGGCCCATGGGTCCCCACAGAACCCCCACAAACAGCCTGGCCCCTGGGTCCCCCACCATCAGCCGGGCCCCTGGGTCCTGCACCAACAGCCGGGCCCCTGGGTCCCCCACCAACAGCTGGGCCCCTGGCCTGGGTCCCCCACCAACAGCCGAGCCCCTAGCTCCCCACAGGACCCCCACCATCAGCTGGGCTCCTGGGTCCCCCACCAACAGCTGGGCCCCTTGCTCCCCACAGGACCCCCACCAACAGCCGGACCCCTGGGTCCCCCACCAACAGCCGGGCCCCTGGGTCCCCCACCAACAGCCGGGCCCCTAGCCTGGGTCCCCCACCAACAGCCGAGCCCCTAGCTCCCCACAGGACCCCCACCATCAGCTGGGCTACTGGGTCCCCCACCAACAGCTGGGCCCCTTGCTCTCCACAGGACCCCCACCATCAGCCGGGCCCCTGGATCCCCCACCAACAGCCGGGCCCCTGGGTCCCCCACTAACAGCCGGGCCCCTTGCTCCCCACAGGACCCCCACCATCAGCTGGGCTCCTGGGTCCCCCACCAACAGCTGGGCCCCTTGCTCCCCACAGGACCCCCACCAACAGCCGGACCCCTGGGTCCCACACCAACAGCCGGGCCCCTGGGTCCCCCACCAACAGCCGGGCCCCTAGCCTGGGTCCCCCACCAACAGCCGAGCCCCTAGCTCCCCACAGGACCCCCACCATCAGATGGGCCCCTGGGACCCCCACCAACAGCCGGACCCCGGGGTCCCCCTCCATCAGCCAGGCCCCTGGGTCCCCCACCAACAACCGGGCCCCTGGGTCCCCCACCAACAGCCGATGATGCTGTGGGAGTGCCTGTGGTGTGGACAGGTGAGAGGTGCTGCCTGTTTGTTTGTGTGTGTGTAGAGATGAGTGGTGGTGTGTGTGGGTGTGCGTGCATGTGTAGCGCTGCGAGGGAATGTGCAGACAGGTGAATGTTGCTGTGTGTGTCTGTGTGTGTGTAGGTGGAGGAGAAGGCCATGATGCGGGTGATGGAGAGGCAGGGCTGCCACTAGGAATTTCGGGGCCCCATACTGGCCCCATACTGGCAAAATTTATGGGGCCCCCCTTGAGACTCTGCCCAGGTTCCAACCCCAGTTCCACCTACACTCTAGCTCCTCCTCCACCATGCAAACCTTCCAAAATACCTCCGCCCTTTCCACCATCAGCTGGCCCCTGGGTCCCCCACCAACAGCAGGGCCCCTTGCTCCCCACAGGACCCCACCATCAACCGGGCCCCTGGGTCCCCCCCACAAACAGCCGGGCCCCTTGCACCGCACAGGACCCCCACCATCAGCCAGGCCCCTGGGTCCCCCACCAACAGCCAGGCCCCTTGCTCTCCACAGGACCCCTACCATCAGCCGGGCCCCTGGGTCCCCCACCAACAGCCGGGCCCCTGGGTCCCCCACTAACAGCCGGGCCCCTGGGTCCCCCACCAACAGCCAGGCCCCTTGCTCTCCACAGGACCCCTACCATCAGCCGGGCCCCTGGGTCCCCCACCAACAGCCGGGCCCCTGGGTCCCCCACTAACAGCCGAGCCCCTTGCTCCCCACAGGACCCCCACGAACAGCTGGGCCCCTGGGTCCCCCACAAACAGCCAAGCCCCTGGGTCCCCCACCAATAGCTAGGCCCCTGGGTCCCCCACCAACAGCCGGGCCCCTGGGTCCCCCACCAACAGCTGGGCCCCTTGCTCCCCACAGGACCACCACCAACAGCCGGGCCCCTGGGTCCCTCACGAACAGCCGGGCCCCTGGGTCCCCCCACCAATAGCTAGGCCCCTGGGTCCCCACAGGACATCCACAGCCTGGCCCCTGGGTCCCCCACCATCAGCCAGGCCCCTGGGTCCCCCACCAACAGCTGGGCCCCTGGGTCCCCCACCAACAGCTGGGCCCCTGGCCTGGGTCCCCCACCAACAGCCGAGCCCCTAGCTCCCCACAGGACCCCCACCATCAGCTGGGCCCCTGGGTCCCCCACCAACAGCCAGGCCCCTTGCTCTCCACAGGACCCCCACCATCAGCCGGGCCCCTGGATCCCCGACCAACAGCCGGGCGCCTGGGTCCCCCACTAACAGCCAGGCCCCTTGCTCTCCACAGGACCCCCACCATCAGCCGGGCCCCTGGGTCCCCCACCAACAGCCGGGCCCCTGGGTCCCCCACTAACAGCCGGGCCCCTTGCTCCACACAGGACCCCCACAAAGAGCCGGGCTCCTAGGTCCCCCACGAACAGCAGGGCCCCTGGGTCCCCCACCAACAGCTAGGCCCCTGGGTCCCCCACCAACAGCCAGGCCCCTGGGTCCCCCACCAACAGACGGGCCCCTTGCTCCCCACAGGACCACCACCAACAGCCAGGCCCTGGGTCCCTCACGAACAGCCGGGCCTCTGGGTCCCCCACCAACAGCTAGGCCCATGGGTCCCCACAGAACCCCCACAAACAGCCTGGCCCCTGGGTCCCCCACCATCAGCCGGGCCCCTGGGTCCCGCACCAACAGCCGGGCCCCTGGGTCCCCCACCAACAGCTGGGCCCCTGGCCTGGGTCCCCCACCAACAGCCGAGCCCCTTGCTCCCCACAGGACCCCCACCATCAGCTGGGCTCCTGGGTCCCCCACCAACAGCTGGGCCCCTTGCTCCCCACAGGACCCCCACCAACAGCCGGACCCCTGGGTCCCCCACCAACAGCCGGGCCCCTGGGTCCCCCACCAACAGCCGGGCCCCTGGGTCCCCCACTAACAGCCGGGCCCCTTTCTCCACACAGGACCCCCACAAAGAGCCGGGCTCCTAGGTCCCCCACGAACAGCAGGGCCCCTGGGTCCCCCACCAACAGCTAGGCCCCTGGGTCCCCCACCAACAGCCAGGCCCCTGGGTCCCCCACCAACAGACGGGCCCCTTGCTCCCCACAGGACCACCACCAACAGCCAGGCCCCTGGGTCCCTCACGAACAGCCGGGCCTCTGGGTCCCCCACCAACAGCTTGGCCCCTGGGTCCCCACAGAACCCCCACAAACAGCCTGGCCCCTGGGTCCCCCACCATCAGCCGGGCCCCTGGGTCCCCCACCAACAGCCGGGCCCCTGGGTCCCCCACCAACAGCTGGGCCCCTGGCCTGGGTCCCCCACCAACAGCCGAGCCCCTAGCTCCCCACAGGACCCCCACCATCAGCTGGGCTCCTGGGTCCCCCACCAACAGCTGGGCCCCTCGCTCCCCACAGGACCCCCACCAACAGCCGGACCCTTGGGTCCCCCACCAACAGCTGGGCCCCTGGGTCCCCCACCAACAGCCGGGCCCCTAGCCTGGGTCCCCCACCAACAGCCGAGCCCCTAGCTCCCCACAGGACCCCCACCATCAGCTGGGCTCCTGGGTCCCCCACCAACAGCTGGGCCCCTTGCTCTCCACAGGACCCCCACCATCAGCCGGGCCCCTGGATCCCCCACCAACAGCCGGGCCCCTGGGTCCCCCACTAACAGCCAGGCCCCTTACTCTCCACAGGACCCCCACCATCAGCCGGGCCCCTGGGTCCCCCACCAACAGCCGGGCCCCTGGGTCCCCCACTAACAGCCGGGCCCCTTGCTCCCCACAGGACCCCCACGAAGAGCCGGGCTCCTAGGTCCCCCACGAACAGCCGGGCCCCTGGGTCCCCCACCAACAGCTAGGCCCCTGGGTCCCCCACCAACAGCCGAGCTACTGGGTCCCCCACCAACAGACGGGCCCCTTGCTCCCCACAGGACCACCACCAACAGCCAGGCCCCTGGGTCCCTCACGAACAGCCGGGCCTCTGGGTCCCCCACCAACAGCTAGGCCCCTGGGTCCCCACAGAACCCCCACAAACAGCCTGGCCCCTGGGTCCCCCACCATCAGCCGGGCCCCTGGGTCCCCCACCAACAGCTGGGCCCCTGGCCTGGGTCCCCCACCAACAGCCGAGCCCCTAGCTCCCCACAGGACCCCCACCATCAGCTGGGCTCCTGGGTCCCCCACCAACAGCTGGGCCCCTTGCTCCCCACAGGACCCCCACCAACAGCCGGACCCCTGAGTCCACCACCAACAGCCGGGCCCCTGGGTCCCCCACCAACAGCCGGGCCCCTAGCCTGGGTCCCCCACCAACAGCCGAGCCCCTAGCTCCCCACAGGACCCCCACCATCAGCTGGGCTCCTGGGTCCCCCACCAACAGCTGGGCCCCTTGCTCCCCACAGGACCCCCACGAACAGCCTTGCCCCTGGGTCCCCCACCAACAGCTGGGCCCCTGGGTCCTCCACCAACAGCCGGGCCCCTTGCTCCCCACAGGACCTCCACCATCAGCCAGGCCCCTGGGTCCCCCATCAACAGCTGAGCCCCTTGCTCCCCACAGGACCCCCACCAACAGCCAGGCCCCTGGGTCCCCCACCAACAGCCAGGCCCCTTGCTCCCCACAGGACCCCCACCAACAGCCGGGCCCCTGGGTCCCCCAACAGCCGGGGCCCTTGCTCCCCACAGGACTCCCACCATCAGCTGATCCCCTGGGTCCCCCACCAACAGCCAGGCCCCTTGCTCCCCCACAGGACCCCCACCATCAGCCAGGCCCCTGGGTCCCCCACCAACAGCCGGGCCCCTTGCTCCCCACAGGACCCCCACCATCAGCTGGGCTACTGGGTCCCCCACCAACAGCTGGGCCCCTTGCTCTCCACAGGACCCCCACCATCAGCCGGGCCCCTGGATCCCCCACCAACAGCCGGGCCCCTGGGTCCCCCACTAACAGCCGGGCCCCTTGCTCCCCACAGGACCCCCACCATCAGCTGGGCTCCTGGGTCCCCCACCAACAGCTGGGCCCCTTGCTCCCCACAGGACCCCCACCAACAGCCGGACCCCTGGGTCCCACACCAACAGCCGGGCCCCTGGGTCCCCCACCAACAGCCGGGCCCCTAGCCTGGGTCCCCCACCAACAGCCGAGCCCCTAGCTCCCCACAGGACCCCCACCATCAGATGGGCCCCTGGGACCCCCACCAACAGCCGGACCCCGGGGTCCCCCTCCATCAGCCAGGCCCCTGGGTCCCCCACCAACAGCCGATGATGCTGTGGGAGTGCCTGTGGTGTGGACAGGTGAGAGGTGCTGCCTGTTTGTTTGTGTGTGTGTAGAGATGAGTGGTGGTGTGTGTGGGTGTGCGTGCATGTGTAGCGCTGCGAGGGAATGTGCAGACAGGTGAATGTTGCTGTGTGTGTCTGTGTGTGTGTAGGTGGAGGAGAAGGCCATGATGCGGGTGATGGAGAGGCAGGGCTGCCACTAGGAATTTCGGGGCCCCATACTGGCCCCATACTGGCAAAATTTATGGGGCCCCCCTTGAGACTCTGCCCAGGTTCCAACCCCAGTTCCACCTACACTCTAGCTCCTCCTCCACCATGCAAACCTTCCAAAATACCTCCGCCCTTTCCACCATCAGCTGGCCCCTGGGTCCCCCACCAACAGCAGGGCCCCTTGCTCCCCACAGGACCCCACCATCAACCGGGCCCCTGGGTCCCCCCCACAAACAGCCGGGCCCCTTGCACCGCACAGGACCCCCACCATCAGCCAGGCCCCTGGGTCCCCCACCAACAGCCAGGCCCCTTGCTCTCCACAGGACCCCCACCATCAGCCGGGCCCCTGGGTCCCCCACCAACAGCCGGGCCCCTGGGTCCCCCACTAACAGCCGGGCCCCTGGGTCCCCCACCAACAGCCAGGCCCCTTGCTCTCCACAGGACCCCTACCATCAGCCGGGCCCCTGGGTCCCCCACCAACAGCCGGGCCCCTGGGTCCCCCACTAACAGCCGAGCCCCTTGCTCCCCACAGGACCCCCACGAACAGCTGGGCCCCTGGGTCCCCCACAAACAGCCAAGCCCCTGGGTCCCCCACCAATAGCTAGGCCCCTGGGTCCCCCACCAACAGCCGGGCCCCTGGGTCCCCCACCAACAGCTGGGCCCCTTGCTCCCCACAGGACCACCACCAACAGCCGGGCCCCTGGGTCCCTCACGAACAGCCGGGCCCCTGGGTCCCCCCACCAATAGCTAGGCCCCTGGGTCCCCACAGGACATCCACAGCCTGGCCCCTGGGTCCCCCACCATCAGCCAGGCCCCTGGGTCCCCCACCAACAGCTGGGCCCCTGGGTCCCCCACCAACAGCTGGGCCCCTGGCCTGGGTCCCCCACCAACAGCCGAGCCCCTAGCTCCCCACAGGACCCCCACCATCAGCTGGGCCCCTGGGTCCCCCACCAACAGCCAGGCCCCTTGCTCTCCACAGGACCCCCACCATCAGCCGGGCCCCTGGATCCCCGACCAACAGCCGGGCGCCTGGGTCCCCCACTAACAGCCAGGCCCCTTGCTCTCCACAGGACCCCCACCATCAGCCGGGCCCCTGGGTCCCCCACCAACAGCCGGGCCCCTGGGTCCCCCACTAACAGCCGGGCCCCTTGCTCCACACAGGACCCCCACAAAGAGCCGGGCTCCTAGGTCCCCCACGAACAGCAGGGCCCCTGGGTCCCCCACCAACAGCTAGGCCCCTGGGTCCCCCACCAACAGCCAGGCCCCTGGGTCCCCCACCAACAGACGGGCCCCTTGCTCCCCACAGGACCACCACCAACAGCCAGGCCCTGGGTCCCTCACGAACAGCCGGGCCTCTGGGTCCCCCACCAACAGCTAGGCCCATGGGTCCCCACAGAACCCCCACAAACAGCCTGGCCCCTGGGTCCCCCACCATCAGCCGGGCCCCTGGGTCCCGCACCAACAGCCGGGCCCCTGGGTCCCCCACCAACAGCTGGGCCCCTGGCCTGGGTCCCCCACCAACAGCCGAGCCCCTTGCTCCCCACAGGACCCCCACCATCAGCTGGGCTCCTGGGTCCCCCACCAACAGCTGGGCCCCTTGCTCCCCACAGGACCCCCACCAACAGCCGGACCCCTGGGTCCCCCACCAACAGCCGGGCCCCTGGGTCCCCCACCAACAGCCGGGCCCCTGGGTCCCCCACTAACAGCCGGGCCCCTTGCTCCACACAGGACCCCCACAAAGAGCCGGGCTCCTAGGTCCCCCACGAACAGCAGGGCCCCTGGGTCCCCCACCAACAGCTAGGCCCCTGGGTCCCCCACCAACAGCCAGGCCCCTGGGTCCCCCACCAACAGACGGGCCCCTTGCTCCCCACAGGACCACCACCAACAGCCAGGCCCCTGGGTCCCTCACGAACAGCCGGGCCTCTGGGTCCCCCACCAACAGCTAGGCCCATGGGTCCCCACAGAACCCCCACAAACAGCCTGGCCCCTGGGTCCCCCACCATCAGCCGGGCCCCTGGGTCCCGCACCAACAGCCGGGCCCCTGGGTCCCCCACCAACAGCTGGGCCCCTGGCCTGGGTCCCCCACCAACAGCCGAGCCACTAGCTCCCCACAGGACCCCCACCATCAGCTGGGCTCCTGGGTCCCCCACCAACAGCTGGGCCCCTTGCTCCCCACAGGTCCCCCACCAACAGCCGGACCCCTGGGTCCCCCACCAACAGCCGGGCCCCTGGGTCCCCCACCAACAGCCGGGCCCCTAGCCTGGGTCCCCCACCAACAGCCGAGCCCCTAGCTCCCCACAGGACCCCCACCATCAGCTGGGCTACTGGGTCCCCCACCAACAGCTGGGCCCCTTGCTCTCCACAGGACCCCCACCATCAGCCGGGCCCCTGGATCCCCCACAAACAGCCGGGCCCCTGGGTCCCCCACTAACAGCCAGGCCCCTTGCTCTCCACAGGACCCCCACCATCAGCCGGACCCCTGGGTCCCCCACAAACAGCCGGGCCCCTGGGTCCCCCACTAACAGCCGGGCCCCTTGCTCCCCACAGGACCCCCACGAAGAGCCGGGCTCCTAGGTCCCCCACGAACAGCCGGGCCCCTGGGTCCCCCACCAACAGCTAGGCCCCTGGGTCCCCCACCAACAGCCGGGCCCCTGGGTCCCCCACCAACAGACGGGCCCCTTGCTCCCTACAGGACCACCACCAACAGCCAGGCCCCTGGGTCCCTCACGAACAGCCGGGCCTCTGGGTCCCCCACCAACAGCTAGGCCCCTGGGTCCCCACAGAACCCCCACCATCAGCCTGGCCCCTGGGTCCCCCACCATCAGCCGGGCCCCTGGGTCCCCCACCAACAGCCGGGCCCCTGGGTCCCCCACCAACAGCTGGGCCCCTGGCCTGGGTCCCCCACCAACAGCCGAGCCCCTAGCTCCCCACAGGACCCCCTCCATCAGCTGGGCTCCTGGGTCCCCCACCAACAGCTGGGCCCCTTGCTCCCCACAGGACCCCCACCAACAGCCAGACCCCTGAGTACCCCACCAACTGCCGGGCCCCTGGGTCCCCCACCAACAGCCGGGCTCCTAGCCTGGGTCCCCCACCAACAGCCGAGCCCCTAGCTCACCACAGGACCCCCACCATCAGCTGGGCTCCTGGGTCCCCCACCAACAGCTGGGCCCCTTGCTCCCCACAGGACCCCCACGAACAGCCGGGCCCCTGGGTCCCCCACCAACAGCTGGGCCCCTGGGTCCTCCACCAACAGCCGGGCCCCTTGCTCCCCACAGGACCTCCACCATCAGCCAGGCCCCTGGGTCCCCCACCAACAGCCAGACCCCTTGCTCCCCACAGGACCCCCACCAACAGCCGGGCCCCTGGGTCCCCCAACAGCCGGGGCCCTTGCTCCCCACAGGACCCCCACCATCAGCTGATCCCCTGGGTCCCCCACCAACAGCCAGGCCCCTTGCTCCCCACAGGACCCCCACCAACAGCCGGGCCCCTGGGTCCCCCAACAGCCGGGGCCATTGCTCCCCACAGGACCCCCACCATCAGCTGATCCCCTGGGTCCCCCACCAACAGCCAGGCCCCTTGCTCCCCCACAGGACCCCCACCATCAGCCAGGCCCCTGGGTCCCCCACCAACAGCCGGGCCCCTTGCTCCCCACAGGACCCCCACCAACAGCCGGGCCCTTGGGTCCCCCATGAACAGCCGGTCCCCTGGGTCCCCCACAAACAGCCAGGCCCCTGGGTCCCCACACGACCGACACCATCAGCCTGGCCCCTGGGACCCCCACCAACAGCCGGACCCCGGGGTCCCCCACCATCAGCCAGGCCCCTGGGTCCCCCACCAACAACCGGGCCCCTGGGTCCCCCACCAACAGCCGATGATGCTGTGGGAGTGCCTGTGGTGTGGACAGGTGAGAGGTGCTGCCTGTTTGTTTGTGTGTGTGTAGAGATGAGTGGTGGTGTGTGTGGGTGTGCGTGCATGTGTAGCGCTGCGAGGGAATGCGCAGACAGGTGAATGTTGCTGTGTGTGTCTGTGTGTATGTAGGTGGAGGAGAAGGCCATGATGCGGGTGATGGAGAGGCAGGGCTGCCACTAGGAATTTCGGGGCCCCATACTGGCCCCATACTGGCAAAATTTATGGGGCCCCCCTTGAGACTGGCCCAGGTTCCAACCCCAGTTCCACCTACACTCTAGCTCCTCCTCCACCATGCAAACCTTCCAAAATACCTCCGCCCTTTCCACCATCAGCTGGCCCCTGGGTCCCCCACCAACAGCAGGGCCCCTTGCTCCCCACAGGACCCCACCATCAACCGGGCCCCTGGGTCCCCCACCAACAGACGGGCCCCTTGCTCCCCACAGGACCACCACCAACAGCCAGGCCCCTGGGTCCCTCACGAACAGCCGGGCCTCTGGGTCCCCCACCAACAGCTTGGCCCCTGGGTCCCCACAGAACCCCCACAAACAGCCTGGCCCCTGGGTCCCCCACCATCAGCCGGGCCCCTGGGTCCCCCACCAACAGCCGGGCCCCTGGGTCCCCCACCAACAGCTGGGCCCCTGGCCTGGGTCCCCCACCAACAGCCGAGCCCCTAGCTCCCCACAGGACCCCCACCATCAGCTGGGCTCCTGGGTCCCCCACCAACAGCTGGGCCCCTCGCTCCCCACAGGACCCCCACCAACAGCCGGACCCTTGGGTCCCCCACCAACAGCTGGGCCCCTGGGTCCCCCACCAACAGCCGGGCCCCTAGCCTGGGTCCCCCACCAACAGCCGAGCCCCTAGCTCCCCACAGGACCCCCACCATCAGCTGGGCTCCTGGGTCCCCCACCAACAGCTGGGCCCCTTGCTCTCCACAGGACCCCCACCATCAGCCGGGCCCCTGGATCCCCCACCAACAGCCGGGCCCCTGGGTCCCCCACTAACAGCCAGGCCCCTTACTCTCCACAGGACCCCCACCATCAGCCGGGCCCCTGGGTCCCCCACCAACAGCCGGGCCCCTGGGTCCCCCACTAACAGCCGGGCCCCTTGCTCCCCACAGGACCCCCACGAAGAGCCGGGCTCCTAGGTCCCCCACGAACAGCCGGGCCCCTGGGTCCCCCACCAACAGCTAGGCCCCTGGGTCCCCCACCAACAGCCGAGCTACTGGGTCCCCCACCAACAGACGGGCCCCTTGCTCCCCACAGGACCACCACCAACAGCCAGGCCCCTGGGTCCCTCACGAACAGCCGGGCCTCTGGGTCCCCCACCAACAGCTAGGCCCCTGGGTCCCCACAGAACCCCCACAAACAGCCTGGCCCCTGGGTCCCCCACCATCAGCCGGGCCCCTGGGTCCCCCACCAACAGCCGGGCCCCTGGGTCCCCCACCAACAGCTGGGCCCCTGGCCTGGGTCCCCCACCAACAGCCGAGCCCCTAGCTCCCCACAGGACCCCCACCATCAGCTGGGCTCCTGGGTCCCCCACCAACAGCTGGGCCCCTTGCTCCCCACAGGACCCCCACCAACAGCCGGACCCCTGAGTCCACCACCAACAGCCGGGCCCCTGGGTCCCCCACCAACAGCCGGGCCCCTAGCCTGGGTCCCCCACCAACAGCCGAGCCCCTAGCTCCCCACAGGACCCCCACCATCAGCTGGGCTCCTGGGTCACCCACCAACAGCTGGGCCCCTTGCTCCCCACAGGACCCCCACGAACAGCCTTGCCCCTGGGTCCCCCACCAACAGCTGGGCCCCTGGGTCCTCCACCAACAGCCGGGCCCCTTGCTCCCCACAGGACCTCCACCATCAGCCAGGCCCCTGGGTCCCCCATCAACAGCTGAGCCCCTTGCTCCCCACAGGACCCCCACCAACAGCCAGGCCCCTGGGTCCCCCACCAACAGCCAGGCCCCTTGCTCCCCACAGGACCCCCACCAACAGCCGGGCCCCTGGGTCCCCCAACAGCCGGGGCCCTTGCTCCCCACAGGACTCCCACCATCAGCTGATCCCCTGGGTCCCCCACCAACAGCCAGGCCCCTTGCTCCCCCACAGGACCCCCACCATCAGCCAGGCCCCTGGGTCCCCCACCAACAGCCGGGCCCCTTGCTCCCCTCAGGACCCCCACAAACACGTGGCCCCTGTGTCCCCCACCATCAGCCGGGCGCCTGGGTCCCCACAGGACCCCCACCATCAGCCAGGCCCCTGGGTCCCCCATCAACAGCTGGGCCCCTTGCTCCCCACAGGACCCCCACCATCAGTTGGGCCCCTGGGTCCCCCACCAACAGCCAGTCCCCTTGCTCCCCACTGGTCCCCCACCATCAGTTGGGCCCCTGGGTTCCCCACCAACAGCTGGGCCCCTTGCTCCCTACAGGACCCCCAGCAACAGCCGGGCCCCTGGGTCCCCCAGCAACAGCCGGGCCCCTGGGTCCCCCACCAACAGCCGGGCCCCTTGCTCCCCACAGGACCCCCACCATCAGCCAGGCCCATGGGTCCTCCATCAACAGCAAGGGCCCTTGCTCCCCACAGGGCCCCCAGCAACAGCCGGGCCCCTGGGTCCCCCACCTACAGCCGGGCCCCTTGCTCCCCACAGGACCCCCACCATCAGCTGGGCCCCTGGGTCCCCCACCAACAGCCGGGCCCCTTGCTCCCCCACATGACCCCCACCATCAGCCAGGCCCCTGGGTCCCCCACCAACAGCCAGGCCCCTTGCTCCCCACAGGACCCCCACAAACAGCATGGCCCCTGTGTCCCCCACCATCAGCCGGGCGCCTGGGTCCCCCACCAACAGTCGGGCCCCTGGGTCCCCCACCAACAGCCGGGCCCCTGGCCTGGGTCCCCTCCAACAGCCGGGCCCCTGGCCTGGGTACCCCAGCAACAGCCGGGCCCCTGGGTCCCTACAGGACCGCCTGGCTCCCCCCAGGACCCCCATCAACAACCGGCCCCGGGCCCCCAGACTCCCCATTATCAGAGTGAGAGTCAGACAACAACCAACCCTGGGAGGGCCCCCAGACTAGTCCCCATGATGATCAGCTGGGCCCCGACAGACAGACATAAAAAGAATATTCACTTACCTGCTCACTCGCCGTCCACCGTCACCCAGGGACCGACGGCTTGTGCTCTACTGCAGCCGCTCCCAGTCCCACGCCGACACCACGTGCACATTGCTCTTCTGCTTGCTCAGGAATGAGGAAGTGAAGAGCAGCGTGTCACGTGAGCCGGGGGCGGTGCTGGAGTGGTCCAAGGTGCACTGGGGGGGAGGGAGACAGGAGGAGGAGCCAGGCGCTGCGCCGGACCTTGCCTGCCATACGTCAGTGAACTGTGAATTTAAGACGGGGAAAAAAGTCAGAGCAGGCTGAGGGGGGACCCGGCTGGGACCCTAGTGGCGAGTGCGGACCTGGCTGCCAGCGACGCGTGCTCGGGCACCGCCGGGCCCGGGCGGGCCCCCCTATCACCGGGGCCCCATACAGCTGTAATGCCTGTCATGCCCTGATGGCGGCCCTGTGGAGAGGGCAATGATGGAGGTGATGGTGGAGAAGACCATGATGGAGGTGATGGAGAGAAGGCAATGATGGGGCAATGGAGAAGGCCATGATGGGGTGATGGAGGGGGCAATGATGGGGGTGATGGGGAGAAAGCAATGATGGGGTGATGGGGAGAAGGCAATGATGGGGTGATGGGGAGAAGGCCATGATGGGGGTGATGGGGAAAAGGCCAAGATGGAGGTGATGGGGAGAAGGCAATGATGGGGTGATGGAGAGGGCAATGAAGGGGGTGATTGGGAGAAGGTAATGATGGGAGTGATGGGGAGAAGGCAATGAAGGGGAGAAGGCAATGATGGGGGTGATGGAGAGAAAGCCACGATGGGGGTGATTGAAAGAAGGCAATGATGGGGTGATGGGGAGAAGGCAATGATGGGGATGATGGGGGAGAGACAATGGTGGGGGTGGTAGGGAGAAGACAATGATGGGGTGATGGGGAGAAGGCAATGATGGGGATGATGGGGGAGAGACAATGATGGGGGTGGTGGGGGAGAAGGAAATGATGGAGGTGGTGGAATGGGCAATGATGGGGTGGTGGGAGAGACAATGATGGGGGTGGTGGTGGAGGAGGAAATGATGGAGGTGGTGGAATGGGTAATGATGGGGTGGGGGGAGAGACAATGATGGGGTGGTGGGGGAGGAGGAAATGATGGAGGTGGTGGAATGGGCAATGATGGGGTGGCAGGGGAGAAAGCAATGACAGTGGTGGGGGAGAAGGCAATGATGGAAGTGGTGAAGAGGGCAATGATGGGGTGGGGGAGAGGACAATATAGGGATGTGGGGCAGGAGAGCAATGAGAGGTGTGGGGGATTGGGATAGGAGGAAGGGGGACTTATAATGGACTTAGGAACAGGGGGAGGTGGAGGAAGACATTATTATTGCTTATTATGTCTAACACAGTCCCTTAGTATATAGTGTACTCACTTATTATGTATAACACACTCCCTTAGTATACAGTGTATTCACTAATTCTGTATAACACCATCCTTAGTTACATAGTTTCCTCTTTTTTATTATGTAATAGATAAAGCAAGGGAGACACAAAGTGCAATAGGGTCTTATCCGATAGTAAGTTAGCACTTTTTAAGTAGGAAGCTGCTCACCTGGTATTAGGTGGTTAAAGCACATGTAGGAGAGGCTGCCGCAGATCCACAGGTTGGTCAACGACCCGACAATACAATACACTGCAGAGACAATGTGAATACCACCCCTTCCTCAGGAAAATATCACATATAGCTATATGTGGTATTTTCCTGAGGAAGGGGTGGTAGTCACCCTGAAACGTGTAGATTAAACCACTCCTTAACTGTCACTACGTCTTCTAAATCTATTATTTGGACAGTGCGGACTGGAATCCACATCTTCTCTGCAGTGTATTGCTCTTTTATTATGTATAACACCGTCCCTTATTACGTACCATCCTCTCTAGTTATACAGTTGTGGCCAAAAGTATTGACATCCCTGCAATTCTGTCAGATAATACACAGTTTCTTCCTGAAAATGATTGCAAACACAAATTCTTTGGTATTATTATCTTCATTTAATTTGTCTTAAATGAAAAAACACAATAAAAATTGTCCTAAAGCCAAATTGGATATAATTCCACACCAAACATAAAAAAGAGGGTGGACAAAAGTATTGGCACTGTTCGAAAAATCATGTGATGCTTCTCTAACTTGTGTAATTAACAGCACCTGTAACTTACCTGTGGCACCTAACAGGTGTTGGCAATAACTAAATCACACTTGCAGCCAGTTGACATGCATTAAAGTTGACTCAACCTCTGTCCTGTGTCCTTGTGTGTACCACACTGAGCATGGAGAAAAGAAAGAAGACCAAAGAACTGTCTGAGGACTTGAGAAACCAAATTGTGAGGAAACATGAGCAATCTCAAGGCTACAAGTCCATCTCCAAAGACCTGAATGTTCCTGTGTCTACCGTGCGCAGTGTCATCAAGAAGTTTAAAGCTGTCTCTTACATAGTGTATTCTTTTATTACATAGTCCCCTCTCTTTTTAGATATAAAAAGACTGCTGATGGAGGAGCCGGTGATCAGACGACCCGTCCATCAGCTCCTACAGCAGATAAGAAGCTTTCCCATGCTCCATCAGATTTCATTGCATTATACATCTAACAATACAGGACGGTATGCAATAAAAAACAGGGATCTATATAATCCAATATACACTCACTGGCCACTTTATTAGGTACACCTGTCCAACTGTGTGTTAAGACTTAATTTCTAATCAGCCAATCACATGGCGGCAACTCAGTGCATTTAGGCATGTAGACATGGTCAAGACAATCTCCTGCAGTTCAAACCGAGCATCAGTATGGGGAAGAAAGGTGATTTGAGTGCCTTTGAACGTGGCATGATTGTTGGTGCCAGAAGGGCTGGTCTGAGAATTTCAGAAACTGCTGATCTACTGGGATTTTCACGCACAACCATCTCTAGGGTTTACAGAGAATGGTCCGAAAAAGAAAAAAAATCCAGTGAGCGGCAGTTCTGTGGCCGGAAATGCCATGTTGATGCCAGAGGTCAGAGGAGAATGGGCAGACTGGTTCGAGCTGATAGAAAGGCAACAGTGACTCAAATTGCCACCCGTTACAACCAAGGTAGGCAGAAGAGCATCTCTGAACGCACAGTGCGTCGAACTTTGAGGCAGATGGGCTACAGCAGCAGAAGACCACACTGGGTACCACTCCTCTCAGCTAAGAACAGGAAACTGAGGCTACAATTTGCACAAGCTCATCGAAATTGGACAGTAGAAGATTGGAAAAACGTTGCCTGGTCTGATGAGTCTCGATTTCTGCTGCGACATTCGGATGGTAGGGTCAGAATTTGGCGTAAACAACATGAAAGCATGGATCCATCCTGCCTTGTATCAACGGTTCAGGCTGGTGGTGGTGGTGTCATGGTGTGGGGAATTTTTTCTGGGCACTCTTTGGGCCCCTTGGTACAAATTGAGCATCGTTGCAACGCCACAGCCTACCTGAGTATTGTTGCTGACCATGTCCATCCCTTTATGACCACAATGTACCCAACATCTGATGGCTACTTTCAGCAGGATAATGCGCCATGTCATAAAGCTCGAATCATCTCAGATTGGTTTCTTGAACATGACAATGAGTTTACTGTACTCAAATGGCCTCCTCAGTCACCAGATCTCAATCCAATAGAGCATCTTTGGGATGTGGTGGAACGGGAGATTCGCATCAGGGATGTGCAGCCGACAAATCTGCACCAACTGTGTGATGCCATCATGTCAATATGGTCCAAAATCTCTGAGGAATGCTTCCAGCACCTTGTTGAATCTCTGCCACGAAGAATTGAGGCAGTTCTGAAGGCAAAAGGGGGTCCAACCCCTTACTAGCATGGTGTACCTAATAAAGTGGCCAGTGAGTGTATAAGTGACGGTACTGTACAAAACAAGAGAGGGCACTATATAATAAGGGACGGCAATATACATAATAAAGGAGACTATGTAATATACAGTATACATGTATGTGTGTGTGGCTATATATACACTGCTCAAAAAAATTAAGGGAACACTTAAACAACAGAATTTAACTCCAAGTAAATCAAACTTCTGTGAAATCAAACTGTCCACTTAGGAAACAACACTGATTGCCAATCAATTTCACATGCTGTTGTGCAAATGAAATAGACAACGGATGAAAATTATTTGCAATTATCAAGACACCCTCAATAAAGGAGTGGTTCTGCAGGTGGGGATCACAGACCACATCTCAGTACCAATGCTTTCTGGCTGATGTTTTGGTCACCTTTGAATGTTGGTTGTGCTTTCACACTCGAGGTAGCATGAGATGGACTCTACAACCTACCCAAGTGGCTCAGGTAGTGCAGCTCATCCAGGATGGCACATCAATGCGAGCTGTGGCAAGAAGGTTCTCTGTGTCTGTCAGCGTAGTGTCCAGAGGCTGGAGGCGCTGCCAGGAGACAGGCCAGTACACCAGGAGACGTGGAGGGGGCTGTAGGAGGGCATCAACTTAGCAGCAGGACCGCTACCTCAGCCTTTGTGCAAGGAGGAACAGGAGGAGCACTGCCAGAGTCCTGCAAAATTACCTCCAGCAGGCCACAAATGTGCATGTGTCTACACAAACGGTTAGAAACCGACTCCATGACGATGGTCTGAGTGCCCGATGTCCACAGATGGGGATTGTGCTCACAGCCCAACACCATGCAGCCCTCCAAAGAAATGCCACCCCACACCATTACTGACCCACTGCCAAACCAGTCACGCTGAAGGATGTTGCAGGCAGCAGATCACTCTCCATGGCGTCTCCAGACTCTGTCACGTCTGTCACATGTACTCAGTGTGAACCTGCTTTCATCTGTGAAGAGCACAGGGCGCCAGTGGCGAATTTGCCAATCCTGGTGTTCTGTGGCAAATGTCAAGCGTCCCGCACGATGTTGGGATGTGAGCACAACCCCCAACTGTGGATGTCGGGCACAGCTCGCATTGATTAGCCATCCTGGATGAGCTGCACTACCTGAGCCACTTGTGTGGGTTGTAGAGTCCGTCTCATGCTACCACGAGTGTGAAAGCACAACCTACATTCAAAAGTGACCAAAACATCAGCCAGAAAGCATTGGTACTGAGATGTGGTCTGTGGTCGCCACCTGCAGAACTACTCCTTTATTGAGGGTGTCTTGATAATTGCCAATAATTTCCATCTGCTGTCTATTCCATTTGCACAACAGCATGTGAAATTGATTATCAATCAGTGTTGCTTCCTAAGTGAACAGTTTGATTTCACAGAAGTTTGATTTACTTGGAGTTATACTCTTAAGTTTAAGTTTTCCCTTTAGTTTTTTTGTTTTTTTGAGAAGTATGTATGTATATATATATATATATATATATGTAGCTTTGTCACCATAACAGGAAGTGGGCCTAGACACATTTCTTACACAGGGGCCCCAAGCTGTCAGTGTCCGCCCCTGGAACATGCTATTTCTTTTCACCGTTTCAAGTTTTCCAAACCTGGTTAAAAAAGTGACAGGAGATGGAACATGTGCACAACAATGTCATTTTGGCATTCCGATGCACTATGTTCATTTATTGCTGTGCTGTTGGGGTGCTTTTTAAGGCAGATTCCACATGGAATGTGTGTGAAAAAGATGTCATGTGCACACACCCTTAAACTGTTTTTTTTTCAAAGTTGATGGAGCATAAGCCTGGTTATATGACTCTTTCTGGGTTATCTATGGAATTTTAAGTTTATGTCTACAATTAGGACACAAGCCAGCTGTTTCTGACCAGAGAGTTTTATCTCCTAGCATGCCATAGGGAAATTCAGTAAATAAGCGAACGAAGCATTTGGGAAATGTTTCAATAAAACAAGGATTGTAATTGCTAAAAGCCTCCTGGATCCCTCCTCTAAATATCTCTCTATACCCTCCATTCTGTATAGAGAGTTTGTTTCTTCTAGCAATAAATAGCTTATATCAGGGGCATAACAATCAAAGTCGCAGAGGGTGCGACCACGACAAGGTCCATGTGGGAGGGTTGTCCATGACTGTTAGCACATATTTCAGCAGGATGTCCATCCAAGGACACACATTTAGCTGCCATGCATTGAGGCGCAGGTTCCTCCACTGGAAAACACACTGTTGGCCAATCAGAGGCAGGCAGCTGACATTGGCATACATGTTACTGTCATCTCAAGGCAGTGACATCATGAGCTGCCTGTCGCTTGCATGTTGAAGACAGCCGGTGGCTTCTGCACCAGATAGAGAAGAGGATGTCGTTCTGCACTGGAGTGGAGGAAGATGAGTAGAATCATATTTTTTATGCGTTAAAGAGTAGCCGCAGAATGGGGAACATATATACCTGGAAGGGCAACATATATATCAGAATGGGCAACATAAATACCAGGATGGGCAACATATATACCAGGATGGGCCCAGAAAGGAAAACATACATGCCAGGATGGGGGGACAAAAATACAAGATGGGAGAAATATTTATCAGGATGGGAGACTATATACCAGGACGGGGGACGTATATACAGTATCAGGATGGGAGACACCAAGATAGGCCCAGGATGATGGACATATATACCAGGATGGGGGACATATATACCAATAAGGGGACCAGGATGGGGGACACATATACCAAGATGGGCCCAGGAAGACATATGTATATACCAGGATGGCGGGCTTATACAGCATATCAAGATGAGTCCAGGATGGGGGACATACAGTATTATTTTGCTTTAATTATTGTATTGCTAACGTTGTTACTTATGACTTGTGTTTTGAAACTGTTAAACTGTAAAGCGCTGCGTAATATGTTGGCGCTATATAAATAAAAATTATTATTATTATATACCAGAATGGGCCCAGGATCGGAGATACATACAGTATATACCAGGATGGGAGATACCAAGATGGGCCCAGGATGAGGGACATATATACCAGGATGGGGACCTATATACCTTAAATGGATCAAAGATGAGGCACATTAGTACAAGATGGGGGATGTTATTCCATAATACGGGAGGGGCAACATGTTCTGTATGTTCTCATAGGATTTAGAATGCTACAAGGGCCCACACATCTGTCCAACCATATTTTGCATCGGGGCCCATCAGACTCAAGTTACTACATTAGTTACTACATTGGCTTACAGAGTACGGAAGGCATGATACAATGTTGGATCCCTTGTGCAACAGATATAACTGCCGCCTGATGGAGTCCACTAAATTATAATGCAATCTGTGGAGACTGATTTTAGTGCCTGCTGTTGTATCAGCCACATGAGTGCTGCATGCTGAACAAATGAGCTGATCATATAATTTATGTATATATTTTAATTTATTTATTTGGTCAATGTTTCTTTACTCCACCTCATATTTTACCCTCTACAGCAGGAGTTCCCAACCTATAGTTCGGGTGCCACATATGGCTCATGGGCCCATGATGTGTGGCTCATTGCTGTCTGCCAGTTTGGTGCAGTAGCACCAGATCTAACAAACCGCTATGATGAACAGGTTTCCATATGGTGACTCTTGTGATCAGCCCCACACAGAAGAGAAGATCTGGATGTACATATACTGGTAAGGAGAAGGGGGCAAAACTATGGTAAGCCGCCAGTCCAAGAGGTGCATGATGCTGGATGCAGTGGAGTGCCTGATATGTGGTGGGAGCACCTGAATGTAAATATATTGCCTAGTAGGCACATGTCCTCAGAGTGTTTTGTATAATGAAGCTTTGGTCGTCAATTTACTGGTAATGAGGGGCTCGGAGTTTTACTACAGTGTGGGGATGTGGTGCTGGATGCGGCTCACAATCTTCTCTCAGAGCTGAATATGGCTCTCAGGCCGGGGTCAGACATACTAGAAACTCACACGAGTCTCGCACCTCAATGCCCGGCATGCAGGGCTGCCACTAGGAATTTCAGGGCCCCATACTGGCAAAATTTATGGGGCCCCTTTGAGACTCCACCCAGGCTCCACCCCCAGTTCTGCCTCTACCCTAGCTCCTCCTCCACCATGTGAACCTTCCAAAATCCCTCTGCCCTTTCTTGGAAAAACGTCACTTCTGCACCATGCCCTCACCAATCACACATTAACACCATATCACATACATAGCCATCAGCTTTTGTTTCAATGTTAACCCTATGACCTTTGAAATGCACTCGGATGGCACACGGATGCCGACAACAAACAAAACTGGCCTTGTTGCCCATAGATACCGGCTGGGTGCATTGTCGCCACGCCACCAGAGATGGAGACGGAGTCACGGAGACGTTGGAGAGAGTCAGAGACAGACTCACCCTGCTCGCTCGCCGCCGCCTCGTGACTGGTCTGCCAGTGCCTGCTGTCCGCCATCCCGCTGCCAACCACGTTCACTGTCTTCTGCTGCCACTGCCAGTCCCACCACATGGCGCACGCACACCGCATGCTGCTCTGCTCTGGAATGAGGAAGTGGAGCAGAGCAGCGTGTGACGTCATGTGAGGGCGGCGCTGGACCATGGTGCATCGGGAGGAGGGAGGGGAGGGGGGGCTGGCTGTTTTATGAAGCGCTGGCGAAGCCTGAACAAAATGTAGGGGTGCCCGGGCACGGACCAGGCCCCATACAGTCTTAAGGGCTGTAATGCCCTGATGGTGGCCCTGCCAGTGTGTGCGACTGCATGTATTTCTATGCAGCTGAACGCTCTGGTCCGAGTGCCAGCGGCAGTGCTGGGTATTGAGGTGCGAGACTCATGCGAGTTTCTCGCAAGTCTGACCCCGGTCTCAAGGTAAGAAAGGTAGGAGAGATCATTACTCTACAGATCATAATCCTATAAATACTTCTTTCACTGTCTCATATATTATGCCTGATGAAGGAGTCAGACCATCTCAGAAAAAGCTGAAGGAGTCAGTCCATCTGAGTCAAAGCAATTACAATAAAAAAAAACTCTGTACTTTGGTAATTTTCTGTAAGTGAATTTCATGTGCCCTTGCAAGCAGCACCAAATAAGGTATAAGATGGTCATTTGTTATTCTATATGGTTTACTACTAGTGATGAGTGAATAGTGAAATATTTGGATTTGGGAAAATCTGCACAAAAACTTTCTAATATCCGTACTGAATAATGGATCCAGTACAAGTCTATGGGAAAGTCGAATATTTTTCTGCTGGACCCAACAAACAGGTCTGAGGGCATAAGAAAAAATCTGAAATGGATGGGATAGATAGATAAAGATGAAAAGCCGGCAATTCATCTTCCGCGTACAGTAAAATCACAGTGTGACAGGTTAGGATAGAATAGATATATACATATAGAAGAGATATAGAAGAGATAGATATATAGATGTCAGTGACACACACATTTGTATGTACTGTATATACTGTATATTACATCTACCTATCTATCTACCTATCTATCTAAGAAAAGCCAGCAATTCAGCAACCACGCACTGTAAAATCAGAGCAGGAGCCGACAGCATAGAATAGATGGATTGCATAAAGTATATACACATAGATTAGATAGTTATACAGATGTTAGTGACATATACAATTAGCAAAGTGTGTGTGCAGATTACTGTGCATGTATTTAATTATTAAAAGATTATTTTTCATAACAAATGACGTGGGCTCCAGCATAATTTTCATAACCAGCAGAGGAAAAGCCAATGGCTGGGGGCAGATGTTTACAGCCTGGGAAGGGGGTAATACCCATGGAGCCTCCCAGGCTATTAATATCAGCTCACAGCTATATACTTAGCCTTTACTGGCTATGAAAATGAGGGAACCCCCAAAAAATGACATAGGGTCCCCCTTTAATTACAATATCCAGCAAAGGCTATGGATACTGTTCCCCCTTTATTCTGTCTGTGTCTTTATTTACCATGTAACTATAGGATTAGTAATGAATAGATATCTTATAGACACCTCTCCATTGCTAATCCGTGGGCTTGATGTCACCTGACAATACAAAGGTGACATCAACCCCAAAAATATGAACCCCACTTGCACCGCTACAGGGCAAGTTGGAAGAGCTGGGCAAAGTGCCAGAATTGGTGCATCTGATAGATGTGCCTTTTCTTGGCAGCTGCGGGCTGCTATTTTTATGCTGTAGGGTATCAATATCCATGGCACCTTACCAGCCTGAAAATACCAGCCCCCAGCTGTCTTCTTTAGCTAAGCTGGTTGTAAAAAATGTGGAGACCCCATGCCATTTTTTAAAATCCTCCCATCAGCCACTTCTGCTCCCACTGTTAGTAGTGGCAGCAGGTGTCGGATGATGGGAGTTGTAGACCCATCAGCAGACACCAGAGGTGAACTTTATACCTCTGATCACAGCTGCATGCTCTCACTCTCTTATGACAGCGTGGGAACTGCAGCTCCCTGACCAGCGATGATGATTTCACCACCGATCAGAAGCGGTGTTTACCACGCTGTCATGCACATGATTGTGCAACAAACACCTGGTGTTCGGGCAGCCAATCACAGTAATGCCACACCAAAGATGGTGCCAGCATTACTGTGATTGGCAAGCAAATAAAGCACAAAACATACTAAACTGATCACTCGAATATACCGAGGCGAATAGCAAATTACTTGCTGAGTAACGAATACCCCAAATACTGTACTATTTGTGCGAGTAACGAACAGTGCAGATTACATTCACTCATCACTATTTACTACCTTTATCCACCTTTGAATGCTAGCATGTACACTAGATGTGTGAGGGTTGAGAGTGAAGGCCTGCAGGAGTTTTCTATGTGTTCTTCTCTTTCTTTCAAAATTTTATATTTTCTTTTTGCTTGTTTCTATAATGTAAACAAAACTATCAATAAAAAGACATTGTGTTAAAAAAAATTTCATAATATGCAGCAAACATATCACAGTCTCAAAAGCACGCACCATCTGCATCACCAGATCCTCTTAGCCTGGTGACTGTCTGCAGAAGTCATGTGAGCTAAGTCATGACGTGACCACTGTAAAGTACAAATAATCACAGTGAGTTATGGTGGGGAGCTGGACTGGGAAGAAGGGTGCAAAGAAACATATAGAAGCCTAGTTATGGAAAAGTTTAACTGCGAGAACACTTTTAAGTTGGTCACTCATACACTTCTCAATAGTTGTTGAACATTTGAGCACCCATATGTGTGGAGAGAAAGGATAACCTCTGTTATATACTTTGGGGAGCAGGTTAGCTACTGGAGCAGTTTGCCAAACTCCAGTTCTCATGGCCTCCAACAAATTATATGTTCAGGATTTCCATAGTATTTCACAGGCTAGAGAATTCCTGATGCCTTGAGGATACTTCCACCACCTGTGCAATACTAAGGAAATCCTGAAAACATGTCATGTTGGGGGCCATGAGGACTGGAGTTTGGGAAACACTGTATTGGAGGAACAAAGAACCGTCAGATATTGGCTTCAGAATGGTGTATATTGCCTATATTGATATTTATTTATATATATATGTATATTTAAAATCTTTTATTGTCTAATGGTTTCAGTGGAAAGTTCTAATAAGGTAGAGATCACAGAGGTAGATAGTTGGGGTGGACCTATGTCTTATCCAGACTGGGTCAGTTCTTGTGAATAATGGCCATATCATGGTGAGCTTTTTAACCCCTCAACGACTGCCGATATGCCTTTTAACGACGGTAGTTAAGGGTACTTAAAAAAAAAGTATATAGTGCCCCCCAGAGTCGGATTTTCTCTGGGGTCTCGACTGCCGGGTCGGTTTTTACAGACCCTGCTTTTGCGATCACCGTTATTAACTGAATAACAGCGACTGCAAAAGAAAAAAAAGCCGCGATTTTGCATTTACTTTCTCTCTCCTCTGATGTGATCGCACATCAGAGGAGAAATAGGGTCCCCAATCCCTCCCCGGTGATCAAAATAAAAAAATATTAAATAACCCCCCCTTCATCACCCCATTAGTTAGTGAAAAATAATGAAATAAAGAAAATATATTTATTTTCATTTTTTCGTTAGGGTTAGGGTTGGAATTAGGGTTAGGGTTGAAATTAGGGTTAGGGTTGGAATTAGGGTTAGAGTTGGAATTAGAGTTAGAATTAGGGTTAGGTTTGGAAATAGGGTTAGGATTGAAATTAGGGTTAGGGTTAGGGTTAAAATTAGGGGTTAGATTTGTGGTTAGGGTTGGCATTTGGGTTAGGGTTGTAGTTAGGGTCAGGGTTGGGATTAGGGTTAGGGGTGTCTTGGAGTTAGGTTTGTGGTTAGAGTTAGGGTTGGGTTTAGGGTTATGGGCGTTTTGAGGTTAGGATTGAGTTAGGATTGAGTTAGAATTGAGGGGTTTCCACTATTTAGGCACATCAGGGGGTCTCCAAACATGACATGGCGCAACCATTGATACCGGACAATTTTGCGTTCAAAAAGTCAAACTGTGCTCCCTCCTTTCCGAGACCCGACGTATGCCCAAACAGTGGTTTACCCCAACATATGGGGCATCGGTGTACTCAGGACAAATTGCACACCAACTTTGGGGGTCTAATTTCTCCTGTTACCCTTGGTAAAATAAAAAATTGTGGGCTAAAAAAAATGATTTTTGTGGAAAAAAAATGATTTTTTTATTTTCACGGCTCTGTGTTTTAAACTTCTGTGAAGCACTTAGGGGTTCAAACTGCTCACCACACATCTAGATAAGCTCCTTAGAGGGTCTAGTTTCCAAAATGGGGTCACTTCTGGGGGGTTTCTACTGTTTAGGTACATCAGGGGCTCTGCAAACGCAACATGACATCCGCAGACCATTCCATCAAAGTCTGCATTCCAAAACGGCACTCCTTCCCTTCTGACCTCTGCCATGTGCCCAAGCAGTGGTTTCCCCCAACATATGGGGCATCAGCGTACTCAGGGCAAATTGTACAACAACTTTTGTGGTCCAATTTCTCCTGATACCCTTGTGAAAATAAAAAATAGCAGGCTAAAAAATAATTTTTGAGGAAAATAAATGATTTTTTATTATTTTCACGGCTCTGCATTATAAACTTCGGTGAAGCACTTGGGGATTCAAAGTGCTCACCACACATCTAGATAAGTTCCTTAAGGGGTCTAGATTACAAAATGGTGTCACTTGTGGTTCTTTTTTTACTCTTTAGGCACATCAGGGGCTCTCCAAACGTGACATGGCATCCAATCTCAATTCCAGCCAATTCTGCATTGAAAAAGTCAATTGGCGCTCCTTCCCTTCTGAGCTCTGCTGTGCGCCCAAACAGTGGTTTACCTCCACATATAGGGTATCAGCGTACTCAGGACAAATTGCTCAACAACTCTGGCCATCTATTTTCTCTTGTTACCCTTGTGAAAATAAAAATTTGGGGGTGAAAAGATAATTTTTGTGGAAAAAATGTTTTTTATTTTCACAGCTCTGCGTTATAAACTTCTGTGAAGCACTTGGAAGTTCAAAGTGCCCACCTCACATCTAGATAAGTTCCTTAAGGGGTCTAGTTTCCAAAATGGTGTCACTTGTGGTTCTTTTTTTACTCTTTAGGCACATCAGGGGCTCTCCAAACGTGACATGTCGTCCGATCTCAATTCCAGCCAATTCTGTATTGAAAAAGTAAAACGGCGCTCTTTCCGTTCCAACCCCTGCCATGCACCAAAACAGTGGTTTACCACCGCATAAGGGGTATCGGCGTATTTAGGAGAAATTGCACAACAAATTTTGTGGTTCATTTTCTCTTTTTACACTTGTAAAAATAAAAAAAGTGGTTCTGAAATAAAATGTTTGTAAAAATAAAGTTAAATGTTAATTTTTTCCTTCCACATTGCTTCAGTTCCTGTGAAGCACATAAAGGGTTAATAAACTTCTTGAATGTGGTTTTAAGCACCTTGAGGGGTGTAGTTTTTAGAATGGTGTCACTTTTGGGTATTTTATGTCATATTGACCCCTCAAAGTGACTTCAAATGTGATGTGGTCCCTAAAAAAAATGGTTATGTAAATTTTGTTGAGAAATCGCTGGTCAACTTTTAACCCTTATAAGTTCCTAACAAAAAAAATTTTGTTTCCAAAATTGTGCTGATGTAAAGTAGACATGTGTGAAATGTTATTTATTAAGTATTTTGTGTGACATATCTCTCTGATTTAAGGGCATAAAAATTAAAAGTTTTAAAATTTCAAAATTTTAAAAATTTTCGCCATATTTCCCTTTTTTCATAAATAAATGCAAGTCATATTGAAGAAATTTTACCACTAACATGAAGTACAATAGGTCATGAAAAAACAATCTCAGAATCAGCAGGCTCCGCTAAAGCATTCCAGAGTTATGACCTCATTAAAGTGACAGTGGTCAGAATTGTAAAAATTGGCCTAGTCATTAAGCTGCAAATTGGCTCTGCCACTAAGGGGTTAAATGCTTTTAATTTTTGTTTGTGGCTTGTTTTTTTTCATTAATAATAGGCATATTAAGGTGATCACTATTGTATACATACTTCTTTTCTCATACTTAGCGCTTGGTATGTTATGGTTGATCCCTACACATAGGAGTGCTGCCCTCCAAAGAAAAACAGCTTTTCTATTTAATATTATTAAATTGCTATAATGGATTGTTTAGCTACTTGGACATTTAGGCTGTGTGCCTACATTGCTCTTTTTAAGCGTTTCCTCCGCCTTTTTCCTGGAGCGAAAACGCTTAAAAACACATCCCCATGCAATCCTTTGGGATTCCGCAGTTGCTGTGCCCATGCTGCGGATTTTACCGCTACGGAATCGCATAGCGGTAAAATCTGCAGCATGTCCATTATTTCTGCGGAATCGCTGTGATTCCGCCGCCATAGGAATGCATTGAAACGCTCACTTTACGCATGTGGCTATGCCGACCATGCGTAAAGTGAGCGCTTCATGTGCGGATGGTACCCAGGGTCTGGAGGAGAGGAGACTCTCCTACATGCCCTGGGTACCATATTCCTGTAAAAAATAGAATTAAAATAAAAAATAGTGATATACTCACCCTCTGATGGCCCCCGGAGCCTTCGCGCCCTCAGCCACGCTGCCGACATCTTCCGGTCCCAGGGATGCATTGCGTGAATCACCTGAGATCATGTTGCGGTCTTGCGAGCGTGACGTCATCTTAGGTCCTTCGCACAAAGCATCCCTGGGAATGGAACGTACCGGGAGCCCCACAGAGGAGATCAGGGAGGCCATCAGAAGGTTAGAATAATAATGTTTTTTATTTTTATTATTATTTTTTACATTCTATCTTTTACTACTGATGCCACATAGGCAGCATCAATAGTAAAAAGGTGGTCACACTTGTCAAGTACTACGCTTGACAAGTGTGACCAACCTGTCAATCATTTTTCCAAGCGATGCTTCAAAAAGCGCAAGCATTCTGCAAGCTAAAAACGCTTGCCAAATGCTTGTGTTTTGCGGGAAACCGCATGCGAATTACGCATGCGTTTTACCCACGGCAGGGAGTTGCGGAAATGCTGCAGACATTTCCGCAGCATTTCTGCAACGTGGGCACATAGTCTTAAACTTTTTCTATGACTCCTGTGAGGAAGACTCTACAGATGCCTTTTGTTCTCAGCAAATAGATAGACTGCACTGAACTTTTAATACAGAGAGGCTTAAGTCTCACCTCTTTATGCAGCAGGAATGGAAGCAAGTTCCCCTGACACCTCGGTCATTCAGCACTTCCAAAGGAGGAGAGGGCAGCAGAGAGGAGGTATCAACTCCAGTGACTGGCCACAGGGCTGACATCCATCATAAGTTTCTGAAACCTTCTGTACCCTCACCCTCTCACCAGGGACTTCTCCTTCCCCTCTGGCATCGTGCAGTAAATGAGTTCAGGCTGCATGGGGAGAGGACAGACTGAACTTTATGCTTTAATTAGATGAAGGGGTCCTGATGGGGCTTAGCCTGGGGTGATCTCTCCACCACAGGTTACTGAAGGCTAGAAGAAAGGGACATGCTGCATGTGTAACCGCTTTGGGGGCATTGCCAAAAACTCCCAGATGCTCTGAGTTCATGCTTCAGAGTCTTGCAGCTGGGAACTGCAAGGAAAGCGAACTCCTTCTCTTCTGCTATGTGTGTGAGAAGAAAGCCGTCCATGTGGAGCTGCTGGTCTGCAGAAGTGTCAGAAGTGCCTGGAGCTGGCTAGGTGAAATCACCAATACTGGGGTGGGGGTGGGTGAGAAGCCCACCAGATGGACAGCAGGGCAGCACATGGCTGGGGGAGTATGCTGGACTGACCGCTGATGTAGCGCTGGATGGAGCAGGGGGGCTGCATGACAATGTTGGGGGCACTGGCTGCTTTCTCTATGGTGGGCATCATGACCTATGGATATCTGTCCTGGGATAATGGAAACCAAAGCCTGGAAGAAAGAGAGATCGTGCACCTAAATGTGGATGAACAGATTGGACACCAACCTCATATCATATTCATTCTGGCTGATGATCAAGGGTACAGAGATATTGGATACCATGGATCTGAGATCAGGACACCTACACTGGATAAACTTGCATCTGAAGGAGTAAAGCTTGAGAACTACTATGTACAACCCATCTGCTCCCCATCAAGGAGTCAGTTCATCACTGGGAGGTAAGTGCTGAAATGGTGACAACCCCTAGCACCACTGCAGACTTTTCAGCCTTCCTCTCCCTAGTAATAAATACACGATGCAGTTAGTTGTATAGACTATACAACTGTTGATATCAAGCTGATGTGGGACTACAAATCCCAGCATAGCTATATAATAGGCTAGAGAGCCACAATGTGGTCCCTATTCCTGCCTACAAGCATTCTCCACGACACTGGCTTTGCTGTGCCATGTTTTTAGGAGTAAACAATACACAACAATGGTTAAATAAATACTTTTGTTACATTGTACCCATCCTGATACAAGAAAATGGATCAGTCGTGTAAGCATTACTGCTGAAGTTAGAAAAAAAGCAAACTCATATCATTCTGTATCTATGAGTTGTAAGGGTGTATTTCCACCAGAAAACATTGAGAGAAGTGTTATTTATGCTTACCAGAGTGTACCAGCAAAAGTAACTCACACTCTGGACAAAAGCTTAAAAGGAAAATGTCATTAGATTCATGCTGCGCGAACCACAAGCAGCAGGAAGCACAGCCTGGCTGAGCAATTGTGACTAGGTATATCTTATTCTGACACCCTACAGTGTTGCAGAGAAAATGTAGCTTAAAAAGTCCATTCCAGGTGATTGTCAAGTCTCCTGTCAGTCAACTAGAATGGCGCTGGCAAAAGCCCGTCAGGGTCTGGTCAAGTCTCACGCTTAATCCACGGTCAGCTTTTTAATAGTGTTTTCTCTGAAATGACACAACTTTTGGAAAGAAACCATACATGACTGCAATAGCACCGCCAAGCTCTGATTATAATGACAAGTTGCTTTTAGGGCTCGTCCAGATGACTGTATTTTTGGTCTGAGTGCGATGTGACAAAATATCAGATCGCCCTCGAACCAATGTTATTCTATGGGGCCATGCATATGCCCGATTTTCTTTTTCCTCTGATAGAGTCTGTCCAAACAAAAGTTATTGAGTCCATGGAAACCATCGGACTGCACTCAGATGACATACAAGTACAGTGTGATTTTCACAATCTGGCAGAATGAAGAACATAGAGATATTTTTTCCATGTTCTCGAGATTTGAAAAAATCGGATCACATCGGATCGAAGCATAATTGGATCTATTGTCTCAGAAGAAAAAAATGCGGTTGCACAACCTTACCCTTAGGCAAATTCCCTTCATGAGTATTTGGTGAGTTTTTGATATAGTAGATTTTCTTCACCATTTCTACACCTATTTGGTATATTAGATTACTTGCAATTTTTCTTTGCATTTTTGAGTATATTTTATACATGAGGTTTTTTTGCGTTTTGTTTTCCTTTGGTTTTTGTCTCATTTTGGTATGTTGTGTTTTGATTAAAGCCGCTTTGTTTTGGATACTTTCTGTTAACTAGCTTTGATTAAACCTCATTGATAAAGTCATTTGTGGATTATGTGCATTCTCAGTGCGTTTTCTGCGCAGAAATGCACTTAAAATGTTTATGCATTTTTTACTTGCTGAAGTTCTTCATTCCATTTAAGTCTATTAGGAAAATCGCAAATAAAACCTATATTTATTGCTAAAAAAACAATTTGGGATGTTGTACATTCCAAAACCGCACCACAGATCAATTTTATGCTGTGTGAAAAAGACAGCACAGTGGGCAAAGTGGGCATTAGAGAATTTAGAAAATTGGGAGATACAGTATGAGAATTTTGTTGTACATTTTGGAGAGTTCTCATTAAGTCCTTAAAGGAGCTTTCTCTTCTGTGACATTTATGGCGTATTGATAGGCTATGTCATTAAAGAGGTTGTCCTTAAAGAGCTTTGTCCACTAATAATATTAATAATCTTTATTTTTAAAAAGCGATAACATATTCCGCAGCACAGTTTGCACACATGACCTTCACTGTCCCCGATGGGGCTCACAATCTAAACTCCCTATCAGTAGATTTTTGGTGTGTGGGAGGAAACCAGAGTACCCGGAGCAAACCCATGCAAACATGGGGGAACATACAAACTCCTTGCAGATGTTGTCCTTGGTGGAATTTGAACCCAGGACTCCAGCACTGCAAGGCTGCAGTGTTAACCACTGAGCCACTGCCCACTACCTTTATCATTGATGAACTATCAATGATAAGTGATCTCTGGATTGAAAATGCTTCCAAATTCCAGGAAATTTGCAATTTTCCTAATTGTGTGGGGGCTGTGGACGGCAAACACATTAGGATTATGAATCCAGCTGGAAGTGGAACAGAGTACTTCAATTATAAAAAATATTTTTCCATAGTTCTAATGGCTATTGGGGATGCCGATTGTAAATTCGCTGCCGTGGACATTGGCTCTTTCGGACGAGACAATGACTCGCAGATGTTCAAAAACTCAAACATGGGCCAACATCTGTATGGGAATGATTTTAATTTTCCGCCGCCACGACTTCTGCCCAACACTGATGGACCGCCAATGCAATTTGTTGTTGTTGGTGATGAGGCCTTCCAAATGGGTACCAACCTCATTAAACCATACTCTAGTAGAAAAAAAATGTTCAACTACAGACTGACAAGGGCACGAAGAACCGTGGAGTGTGCATTTGGATTGCTGGTATCGAAATGGCGCACATCCATTAATCTAAAAATTGACAATATTGATGAGATTGTGAAAGCATGTGTTCATCTGCACAACTACATAATGGTAAAAGAGCGACCAAGCTTACAACCTGAGGAACCTGTTACAGTGCCTGATTACCAAATTCACCCTCTAAGAACCACTGTTGAAGTTTGCCGCTTACTTTGTTTCAAATAATGGACTTGTGGCCTGGCAAGACGAAATGATTTAAGCCTCTAAGGCTATGTGCGCACGCTGCAGATTCACCTGCGTTTTTTTCCGCGCGGAACCGCAGGTAAAACCGCAGGTAAAGTGACCTGCGGTTTTCCTGCGGATTGGTCTGTGGTTTTGCCCTGTGGTTTCACACCTCTACTATGTTAAAGGTGTGAAACCGCAGCGGAAACCGCCCAAACAATTGACATGCTGCGGTTTGTAAACCGCAGCAAAACCGCGCGGAAAAAACGCACCGTCAGCACAGCGTTTTTGAAAACCCATAAGGTTTCATTGTACTGTACTTGGTCTGCGGAACTGCTGCGTTTCCGCAGGGCCAAAACCGCTGCGGAAACGCAGTAGAATCCGCACCATGTGCACATAGCCTAAGTTAAATGTACCTGTTATATTTTGTACCTGTTATGTACCTGTAAGGTCAAATATTACATACCTTTTATGTATAAATGTACCTGTGATGTTAACATGTACATGCAATAATTTACCTCTAATGTTTCTTGATTTAAATATAAACTACCTTCCCTCCCCAAAAAAGTGTGCTTGTGTTGTGCTTTACCTCCAAAAACACAGGTGTTTGTGTCAGCGGCAGCGCATATAGCAAAATACAACAACTTTTATTTTCAAGACTTTCACAACTTTTATTTTCAACATTTTTAACAAAAAAGGGTTAAGGTCGGGGTGGTATATTTTTTCTTCGGTGTTTACTTGAGGGTGAAATTGGTAGGACCTTGGGGGTGTGGAGCTGTGAGGATTGGATGGTAGTTGATGAGGATGGTGTTACAGGGGAAGGGTATACAGGGGAAGGGGCAACCAATTGAAGGATTGGATCAGGGATGGCAGTGGAGACATTGGGGATAGATGACAAAGTGGAATCATGGGAATCGGAAGGAACAGACAGAGACACAAGGGAAGGTAGTGACAAATTGGTAGGTGAGGGTGGAGGTGGTGGGTTCAAGGTGGGAAGATTTTTTTGGCTTCTTGTTTTGGTCCTGATGCCAAGATTTTTTTTTTAGACCTTGCTTTTCTTTGCCGAGTGGGACTGCTGGGCTCTGTAGCAGTCATCAGCCATGGTGCTGGACTGGGCCGCATTAGGGGTACTGTTGTGGGCATGAGTGCTGGACTGGGCTGGGGTGGTGGACTGGGCAGCATTGTAGATCCTGATAGCTGCAGGGGTGCTGTACTCTGGAGCATGGTGAATGAGGCCGGCTGCAGGGTTGAAGGACTTGGCAGCGTGGTTGCTCGGTGAACTGCAGACGGTGGTGGTGGTGGATAGTTCGGTGCGGTGGGAGCTGAATAGTACATTTGCTGCTGGTAGTATCCTCCGGCCTGTTGATTGTAGGATTGTGAATGCTGCTGCTGTAATGCATGGCTGTAAGCAACCTGGCAGGCCTGCATGACGGACAGCTGAAGTAGAAGCGTATGGTTTTCCGACACACTCCACTCAATTGCAGAAAAAAATGTTGCGCCGGTCTATTAAGGTCGGCTTCCAGGCGGTCTAGGCAATTGTTGACTTCTTTGAACCCACTCTTCACTCAATCAATCTAACCCCATCCTGGAAGACCGAGCTTAATTGAAGAAACTCGGGCATGCCTGACCTCTCCCAGGCCCTCTGTCGCTGACAAGAAGACCCAGCAAAAGCAAAGGCAGAGGGCTGGCAGAGGGGAAAACCTGACGGACCGACTGCCTCTTCCCCAGCCTGTGAAGCCTGTAAGGTTGCTCCATCACTGGTAGATGACTGGTACTGCGTCTGGTCAGTGGCTAGTCGATGAGCCGCTTCAACCGAGGAGGCTCCGGGTTGTGTAGTGCTGCACCAGGTTCTGTGAAAAAAAGAGAAAAACATTAGTGAAAAAATATAGTTTGTGTTGTGCTGCTTCAGGTTCTGTGTGGGAGAAAAAATTAAACATTAGTCAAAAGAAAATAAAAAATCTATACTTAAGGTCGCTGAGCAAGCGCAGGTCTCAGAAAGGCAAGGTCCTGGTGGTACTTGTATTTTCTGAACCTTGCAGCAGACCCACTTTGAACCCGAAGCTCCTCTCTCATGTCCTTGTTGAAGCGGTCCTTCATCGAGCGCCAACAGATTTTGATTCGCTTCACTGTGAAGGGGGTAAAAAAATAATTAGAAAAGAATTCCCATCCATTCACAGGTTCACTGCTGTTAAAGACCACATTGCATTACTTACCAAAATCTGTTCTGGCACGCGGCGTGGCACTGTCACAACCAGGCAGCAGCGGTGTTGCCACTTGTTCCCAGAGCTGTCGAATCACCACATTGTTGGAGTGCTGATGGTCACGGGTGTCCCACAACGGTACTCACTCTTGCACTAGGTGGATGAGTTGTTCGTTATCTATATCCAGTGTGGCTTCTTCCCGTTGTGAAACCTATAGATAAAATAGAAAAAAAAAGAATTTTCAGTAAAACTGAAAAAATTGTATTACAACTCTGATGAAACAAATACTTACTCCCCGTCTTTCCTCTTGAGAAACATGAACCCGACGACCCTGGGAAGATTCCTCTCCACTGGACTGCTCCTGTTCTTCATTACTGCCAGGTACCTGTCAAGAAATTACATGATTTAACACTTTGCCAGTCAATACATACCAATCAGTAAAGCAAAGGTGATTACATAATCTTTCTCCGGTCCACCCTGGGAAGAAGTCTGTTCTTCACTTGAAGACATGGCTGAAGAGCAGGCAGCAGCCAAGTGAAACAATACAGAAAAAAACAGAAGAAAATTTAAACTTGTAAAGATAAAAAAACAATGTAGACCAAAAAAAAAAGGACAATGCTTAAATTACAGGCAGTAGTTCAACACCACAGCAGTCAGCTCAGGCCAGGGACAGATGGCAGCAACAGGAACCAACCACAGAGGAGACGACCACAGGAAAACCGCTGCACCAGAAGACACCCACTGCACCAGAGAGAATCGGCCAGTCTACAAGGAACAGAAAAAGCATTCAGAGAGATAGACATTTCCAAAGCTTCTATACTTACATAGACAGTGTTTTCCTCACCACGACAGAAAGCAGCACCAGGAGATGAAATGGAGAAAACCGCTGCACCAGGAGCCAACCACTGTACCAGTCCAAGGGACACGTCTAAAATTAAACAGAAAAAAAATTAATAGAACAAACAGCAGTGAGGGAGGGTGACATTTTCTAAGGTTCTATACTTACATAGCCAGTGTTGTGGTCGTCCAGAGCGCTAAGACCTTGCTGTGTCCACACTTCCTTATATAGAGCTCTCAATTACCAGGTAGATGAATCACTTCCTGGACCAACTCATTTAAAAACGCATGCGTATAGAACGCATGTACATACGCAAGTCCTTGCATACGCATGTATTTCCATAGACAGTAATTCGTTTATTTGACGCACTCATCTGCATGCGCATGACTGCACACATTTGCTGGATTTTTGCCGCTTCCAAAAATCCAACATGATGTGTTCGCGAACTGATGCAAATGCATGCACCAGTGTACACCATGTTAAAGATAGGGAAACATGACGTATGCTGATTGCTGCCGATGAAACGCTGCGCAAACAGACACTAATGTGAAATCAGCCTAATAGTGGAGGAGAAACTCAGCAGATGACTGCGCTGTTGCTGAAAATAATCTCTATATAAAGACCAACATTGATATTACCGCCATGTGGTCAGTGGTAGATCTCAGTCCTACAGAACATATAAGAGATTACAGCAGAGTTACAGATAATGACTTACCGCTGACGTTCTTTCTGATGGAATCGTTCACTTTTCCCGTCTTTTCCATCTAGCCCAGACTGACATGACAACTTCTTCCAGACAGGACTCGGCTGCAGAGATTACAACAAAGACACATTTCACTTTTCACATTTCCAGCACTGTCCCCAATGGGACTATTCCCAACCTGCACAAACTCCTCGTCCTGCTGATACCCCAATGCAGAGTCGCTGCTGTGTATGTGCACCTATTACTGCACCTGCTGTGTGGTTCTGCCTTCTAAATTCTAAAGCAACCCTCTATAATATAGTAATGTTGTGTGAAAGTGCCCTAGAAAACAGTGCCCATATTTTGCCCCCTAGAAAGTAATAATGCCCTCTGTGTGCCCCTTTGACAGTCACAGTAACCTGAGTTCCCCTATAACAATAAGTGCCCACTTTACATTTAATAATGTCCTGAGTCTCCCTCTGTGTAGCTCCCCTATACACAGTATGATTTTTCCTTATACACAGTATAATGCCCCCTCACTGTATAGTACCACCCACAAAGTATACTGAACCGTTAGTAGCCCCCAAACTGTTTGAAGGCTCCGACACTGTATGATGGCCCCCTCACTGTAATCTCCACCCTCTATGATGGCCCCCTAGATAGTCTTCATATAGTATAATGCACAAGATAGTCCTCAATAGAGTATAATGAACTCCCCATAGCCCCCATATAGTATAATGCACTCCCCATAGGCCTCCACATACTGTAGTATAATGCACCAGATAGTCCTCAATATAGTATAATGTACTCCCCATAGGCCTACTCTATATTGTATAATGCACCCCCATAGGCAGACTCAATAGCAGAAGGCAGCCCCCATACGCAGGCTCTATAGCATGAGACAGCTCCCATAGGCAGACTCTATAGCATAAGGCAGCCCCCATATGCAGACTATATAGCATAAGGCAGCCCCCATAGGCAGACTATAGCACAAGGCAGCACCCATAGACATACTCTATAGCATAAGGCAGCCCACAAACGCAGACTCTATAGCATAAGGCAGCCCCCATAGGCAGACTCTGTAATATAAGACAGCACCCCATAGGCAGACTCTATAGCCCAAGGTAGCCCATAGGCAGACTCTGTAGTATAAGGCAGCCCCCATAGGCAGACTCTGTAGTATAAGGCAGCACCCCATAGGCAGACTCTGTAGTATAAGGAAGCCCCCCATAGGCAGACTCTGTAGTATAAGGCAGCCCCCATAAAAAATAAATAAATACCTCTCTTCTTCCTGGTTCCTCTGCTGCTCTGAGCGCCCTCACATCTCCGGACCGCAGGCGCCGGGTAGTGACGTCATTGCAACCCCCTGTCAGTGCCGACGTCAATGATGTCAGACGCTGACAGGGGGATGATGGGAGAGGGAGCGCAGCGCTCCTTCTCTTATCAATGCGTTCAGCTGTATCGGTATGTAGCTGATGCAGCTAAACCTGCGATGACAGGCTGGGGCCCACTGCTGGCACGAGGGGCCCCCCACCTGCTCAGGGGCCCCACAGCGGCCGGGACAGAGCAGGGAGATCGATTCTCCCTGCTCTGCCGCAGAATATAACTGTATCGGCGTGCTCTGCACGCCGATACAGCTACAGTACGGTGGCTCCAGGTGGGCCCCCTCAGAGCGTGGGGCCCAGGGCGTTGGCCCCCTCTGCCCCCCTGGTAGCTACACTACTATTAGAGTCTATAGAGTCATATAACCTTTGGATATCACCACTGTATTATCCCTCTTAATTGAAAGCAATTTGCCATGGTCCTTGCACTTCAGAGCAGAATTTTGTCAGAAGATCAGTTTTTCTTTTCCTCTCAGAGAATAAAGTTTGCAGAACTGGGCTAGACACTGATTCACCACTAGATCCCTGCACTTCTGAAAAGGAAACGCTTGCTGCTCTGTATGGTACATGATGAGCTCATTAGCTTTTAGGTAACCGAGCGCAATAAATTACATCTTGTGTCTAGCAATCTGCAGAAATGTCTAGGAGCTAAGGAAGGTTTGACATAAAGTACACCAAAGTCAAAATCTTTTCCACTGCAATTCAGCTACAAATGCAAAGTCTATTCTTTTGTCTTAGTGCTAATAAACTAGTACAAACACATTATTCATTATTGTTAACAACATAGAAGACTTCCAGTTCAGTATACTTTTACAAATGCAGGGGCTATAAAAAAAACAGTCCTGCCAGCTGATATTTGATCCAGATGGCAATAGCAGGCACTCTTTAAAGAGCATTAATAAAACTGGAGGACTGCAGGACAAAATACATTGGTGTACAGAGAAGAGGGTTTTATAGGAAAGATCAAAATTCCTCCCCCTCATTATAGTGCCATTTTTGTCAGTCTTGACTAAAAGACCTATTCTTCTTCAATCCATTGTATGCAAGCAATACAAGTATATCATCAAGAAGAATTCTACAAAATTTATCATGATAGCCAGTAGCAAAACTCATGGAACCAACAAATGATCACATACCATTTATTTGGTATTTGACAGTGATATGTATGCCCTTGGTAAGATAGATAGATAGATAGATAGATAGATAGATAGATAGATAGATAGATAGATAGATAGATAGACATATCAGATATTAGATATTATTTAGATGGGACTTCTGATTAGTAAGCCATCATAACATGCATTGTACTTCATCACTGGCCCTACTAATCAGAAGGGGTGCCTAGGATGCTGGCAGGTCGTAGGAGGTTTGCAGTGCTCTGGTCAGGCTCATTCACGATTCTGGAAAAGGAGAATAACAATCCATTTGGGAGTTTGTTTTTTTATTGGACAGCTATGTGCATATTTAGCAGATTGTAGCAAAACGTGTTAAATGTGATAAACCCATATTAATTGGTGCTTACGTTAATTTTTTTTTTTTAGGAGCCTGAATTAAGTTCAAAGTCAGCTCTAACATATATATCAGAGAAGACCAAGTTCAGATCATTCTATGACAACAGCCATCAGCTATTTTAGTAAAATCAGATCTGGGAAACAGACTTAGGCCAGAGTTTGGTGAGAAATGTTCCTGTCCTCTGGGCCATTATACTCTGCCGGAGAGATCTTTTAGACCTGGCAAGGTGGAGCATCTTTCATCACTTTTCTATGATATAAGGAAGGGATCGTGTCCCTGCTTATTGATATTCTGACATATAACAACATCTCTGTTTAATATGCTTTTATAGTATCTCCTCCATAGGTGACAAACATGCCAATAATATTTTTGGAAATAATTAAAAATAAGAAAGTAACAAACCAGCACCTCCTGTTTTGTCTGCCATCTTTTTGGCATAAAGTAGAGTAGCAGCCTGTGATCAGGTATCTGTTAGAGCTCCTTTTGATGAGTCTATTATACGGACATCTGCTGAGTAAAAATCTGACAGTGAGCTGACCAGTGTAATTCACCTGGACTGTTCAGATGACTATTTCTACTCACAACCATGCATGCACTATTCTCTTCTGTATCTTGGGATCCCTGATGAAGGATGTTGTCCGAAACGTGTGTCGGGGTGCCTGCCATACATACAAAGCCGACTAGGTAATACTCTATACCTATTGTATACTCACTCCTGGCTTCGGGCTTATTATGTTCTTCCAAGTTTAGGCTAACGCCATGGGTGCCATGCTGCTACTACACTTGTGCATCAAATCCATTTATATATGCAATTTCTTCTAGCATGACTCCCCTGTGTTTCCATCACTGTGCCATTATTAATTAATTTATATTAGAGCACTTTAGCACTGTGTTCTTGGATAGTTTATTTACTGCCTCCTACCCATTTACAATGATATTTGCATACTACACTCTCCTTTTTGTATACTTATTGCCTGGCCTTTTTATTTAACTATTTAGCTACTTCGGTTTTTAATAATGTATTTATAGTGTATGACTCATATGATGTACTCTTACTGTTTGTATGTACTAGACACTCCTTGTTAGTCGTGCCACCACTTCACAATGTCTCTTTATTAAAGGTGTTTTAATGTAAGTTTCTTGTTTCACGCATCTTTTATTTGCATACACCCCTTGACCCATGTTCGGGAATTTTTCTTTGGGGTTCAATGTATCTTGGATGAGACTTGCTTATACACAAAAAAAATAAGCTCCTACATGGATCATCCATATTACATCTGATTTTTACGCTGCCATTACTAACCTGGAAAAATATATTTGATCATGTACATTTTAAAATGTAGATATGACGCATGAATGCCACAAGGATGTCACGCGGATGGCACATGGATGTAAGATATGGACAAGCAGATGGCACATTGATGGAGTGCGGATGACAATATGGATGAAAATCATCTCGAGTTTTCCAGATGAGGATAGGATGATTGTTCGTATGCTTGTCAGACCTGAGCGTAATAGTGTAATAATAGTAATACCATGTCATAGCCAGGGGCGTAACTTTAGTTGGTGTTGGTGCAGGGGTTGTAGTTGTACGGGATCTGGAGCATGCGGATCGGGATTGCTTTGGTTTGGCCAGTATGAGAAGACCATTACTATTAAAAACCTGTGATAGTTGGGGGTCCTATTGGAGATTATGCATTCGGGCACAACAGCTTCAAGATATGACACTAGCTATCCCTATAACAGTGTGCCAGCCAAAGATATACAAGAAACATATAATTAATCATACAAATAAATAACTTAACCCAACTCCAGGCTTCAGTGTCTGGCATCTTGAGTGCTGGTATATTAGACATATGGGTCAAAAAGCTTGCTGTCATTAGTTATCTGATTATTTGCTTGGATGTTAGACCATAGTCTTTTGTACATTTGTCAGTGTAAGAATTACTTTACTCTTTTCACCATACGCATTTTCGGATAATCTTGTAAAACTGCAGAGGTCACTGAAATAGCTTTTCTTTCCAGAAAATCAGGAACATATGGACATGGTCTTTTCTGCTTAAAGGTGGCAAATAAGAACATGTGCACAAACATAAATACTGGAATTTTTTTCCATTTCTAAAGCCTATCACCTAGAAGGGAATAAGTTTAAAGAGGATAAACCTTTACTTTACAAGAAACAAAAAATGTACCTAAGCACTAACAGGAAGGTAATAGCAACCTATAAGCCTGTTGTGCCCAGCATCGTTCTTCCCCGACACAGAGCGGTTACAGACCACTCCCACCGGGGATTCAGAAGCCTCTGCTGATGTCATGTCTGTAGAGCAGAGGCTTCTTTTCCACTCCGCTCAGTCGACAGGGTAGGACTTCCGATGTCATTCTGACTGACAGCCGGACCCCCGCTGCCTAACTGGGGGGAGCCAGCTGTCATAAATGCCCTAAAATGGCAAATTACTGTTATAATTTATCTAAAGGGAACCCATCACCTGATTAATGATGTCCAAACAACAGACAGGATATTGCAGTCAGGTATTCTTATATTTGAAACGCTTTGGTGTTTTAGAGGAAATATACTTTGAAGCTCCATTTAGTGACCATAGCCAGAAATTATTCTAGTCCGGGGATATGCCTCTAGACAGCTTCTCCCAAAGGTGCTGGAGGTTATTGTCGGATCTTTCCCATGGTGCAAGAACAGATTAGGGAGAAGTCAGATAGGGGCAGAGTCAGACTAGTCTGGGTTTAGGCTTTATCAATCAGGTGACAGGTTCACTTTAAATTTTCTGTATACTATACATTAAACTAAGAAATTACTGTTCTTTTATAAAAAAAAAATTATGTTCGTTAATGAAGATTAAAATGGAAAATTAGAAAGAAAATTGTCGTTTGCCAAAGTTTTTATTTCCCTTTAGAGACATTTTTAATAGTCATTGTTTTCATTAGTAGGCAACCAAAGCTTGCAATACGTCCTTTTATGGTTTGACAAGCATGACTGAAGTACATTTTTATTGCACCATCCCTTTAAGGTCTATGATGTTAGCCAAAAAAGGGCTGAATGTTCATAATACACAGAAGCCTGCCAGCAAATTTTAACAGACAGTCCTCATAGTCCACAGTGTCAAACACGAAGTAGAGCAAGTTGTGTGGTCTGATGTTTTGGCACCTGTTCTGCTATTTGTCCAAGGTCTGATTACTTAGATTCCAGAAATGTAACTTGCTTGTTCTTTTACACACTCTAACAAGTTGTGGAGGATCTTAAAACTGACATTACTAATTTTTAACATTAGATCCCATCCCAGTTTTGGCAAATAAAACTGCTCATGTGCCTGCCACACTGCAAACAGGTTACTACCAGCCTCCCTGTTGGTCTAGGGCAGAGAAAGGAATAATGATGGCACCATCTTTAGTGGTTCTGAGCATTGAAATATATTATATGTTTTTTGCAGGTTAATGTTATTTTTTATTTTAAAGACATAAAGTAGAAAAAAAAATGAGCAATTTTCAATTGCGAGCCACAGGGGAGGTGCCAGATGTTGCAGAGACGGGCCAGCTGGGAGATGTACTTTTGCTGGTGGATTTTAATGTCAAAACAGCTGAAGTGGATCACTGGACCCCTAAACACTTCCCTCATGTCAACAATTGTCAATAGTGGGAGGTGGCACTTATGGAGCTGTTATAAGGCCTCCTAGGCAAACAAGCGGAAGTGTGGCACTTACTAGGGTCTTCAAACGTTCTCAGTCCAGAAGTCCCATTTTTTGGACACAATTCACAGACACCTGGAATTCCTGAAGCCCCATCTCCAGGAAAATTGGCTGATATATGATGCAGGGCATGACATTTTCAGCAGAGAATGTTACGAGATGTACCCCCTGAACCCAGCTCTGACCCCTCCTGGGTCTTTGTGTGTCCCTCTGACATGCCCTTGGGCCACATCTTTTGGGTTTCCCAGAAATGAGATCTCAGATGTCTTTGGTTTCTCAGAGAGCTTTCCATGGCCAAGTATCTTTCCACAAGGCTCACAAGGTCATCTGCATTCAAGGAATCTCCTTTGCACAGCTTTTGGTATTGAGTGGATAAATCGGTCCACTACCACTTTTTCCACCATCTATGCTGCAGACCAGGTCTAGGACTGCAGCCATTTTTGCACCCGTGTAATGGGTCTAAGTTCTGGGCCCAGTGAGATTTGTTCCTTTGGTAGCGCCAGAGGTGCACCTGTTGTGCTTTGATTTCCAGAGTTGCTCCCAAACATGCCATCATTTCTGTCTTTGGCTTGTAGTACTCCTGGGCTTCCTGCAGGGCAAGGTCATAGTACTCTTTCTGCTGTTCCCCAATAAGGTATGGAGCTAGGACCTCTGCTCATTGCTTTGGGGGCAGTTTCTCTCTGTCTTATACCCTCTCAGATACAGTCAGGAAAGCAATGACGTCATCTTCTGTAAGGCCTCTCTTATCGTTCACCTCACTTGGATAACTTCACTGTGGCTGGCGGTTGGTGCTAGCTCAGACAGTTTCTATAATGAAAGCCATGTGTTGCTTATGCTGCTCCAGAACCTGCTGTAACTGCTGCTGATGCTGTGGTAACTGCTTGCTCAATTCCTGCTGCTGTTGAAACTGCTGCTTTATCTTGTGCTGCTGTTGTTGAAACTGCAGGAATTAGTCTTCTGTTTCGTCTGCTGCTGGACTAATTTCTTAGCAAGCTCCTCCATGCTTTCAGACAGCATTCGAAATGCTGTAGCTACCTTTACTCAGGACATTCAATTTTTCCACTGCAATCACCTCTGCTCTCTGGGACTTAACACCCGCATTACATCCACCAATTATAGGGGTTCAGACTCTCAGGTGGGCAGTATTTATCGTTCACACAGGCACTGGATTCTTGTATGAAAACAATGCGACGATTCTTTTTTACAGCTTGCACAGTACCAAACAAAACAATAAGCATAAATCCTAGCCTTGTCCAGGTGCTAACTAAACAACACAGAGCCTGGCTACTCATACACGGCTGAGCTAGTCCAATCCGGTCAAACAAAGCAGGTGTCCTGGATAGCAACGACAGATACTTGCAGTTTGGTGCACACGGCTTATGTTGACTGTTCTCAGAAAGAGAGAGTCTTGCCTATAATGGCATTACGCTCCATATTAATAACCAGTAACTATAGCTCTACAGTTATTATTATTATTATTATTATTATTTATTGTTATAGCGCCATTTATTCCATGGCGCTTTACATGTGAGGAGGGGTATACATAAAAACAAGTACAATAATCTTAAACAATACAAGTCATAACTGGTACAGGAGGAGAGAGGACCCTGCCCGCGAGGGCTCACAATCTTCAAGGGATGGGTGGTAATACAGTAGGCGAGGGTAGAGCTGGTCGTGCAGCGGTTTGGTCGATCGGTGGTTACTGCAGGTTATAGGCTTGTTGGAAGAGGTGGGTCTTCAGGCTCTTTTTGAAGGTTTCGATGGTAGGTGAGAGTCTGATATGATGTGGTAGAGAGTTCCAGAGTAGGGGTGATAATAATAATAATCTTTATTTATATAACGCCAACATTATTCCGTAGCACTTTACAGTTTAACAGAGTCCAAGTCATAAGTAACAATGTTAACAATACAATAATTAAAGCAAAATAAGACGACCCTGCTCGTGAGAGGTTACAATCTACAATGAGGTGGGGGAAGATACAAAGTACAGGTGTGTATTTACAATCATGTATTTACAATGATGGTCCAGCCATCTTGAGGGAGTGAGGGATGGATGGAGATAGTGAATGGGCTACACATGCACACTTACACATAGAATGACTGTGAATAGTGAACGTGATAGGCCTGAAACTTTGCAAATTGTGGATAGTCCTAATTTCTTGGGGTAGAGCATTCCAGAGGATTGGCGCAGCGCTGGAGAAGTCTTAAGCCCCCGTTACACACTGCGATATCGCTAGCAATATCGCTGTAAAGTCACGGATTTTGTGACGTTACAACGATATTGCTAGCGATATCGCTACATGTGATACTTACCTCCAACCGGCTCCCCCGCTGGTTATCGCTGATCGCGCGAGAAGCTCCTGGACCATTCCTCGTCAGTCACTTCCTGCGGCGCTTCCTGCTGTGACGACGAGCGACGCGTGGACGCGGGAAGGAAGGACGTCAGGATCGCCTCGTCTGACAGGTAAGTAGCGATCCCCGACCCCTGCGATGTCGCTGGTGAGATCTGCCTGTGTGGCAGCTCACTAGCGACCACCTAGCGATGCACCAGCGATCCTGACCGCGTCATATCGCTGGTCGGGATCGCTGGTGCATCGCTAGGTGTAACGGTACCCTTAGAGTCGGGAGTTATAAAGATATCCAATAATTATAAAAAATGCACGTTGACTTAATGGAAAAGAAGTTTGGCCACAGCCTTTATTAACAAGTTGCTTAACTCATAGACAACCAAAGAAAACTTGATGTAATAAAGTAATTATTACCAACACCGCAGCTTAGCCAAAGCTCAAGCCTACTTACCTTTCATAATACTTGCTGTCCGTTCAATTCCCTGAACAACTAACCCACCCGACCATCATGTCTAATTCATTAGGCAAGCGTGGCCCTGTCCCACATAAACATGGAGGACCGTGAGAACAGAAGAAACCTATACAAAGAATTAGTCTTCCAATAAATTTCAACATAAAATATAAATATTATTGAGACATATGTTTGAAAAGGTTTTTCTTAAAAAAGGGAGCTGAAATTACAAAGGACAAAAAAATGAAAAAACAAGCCAACACTGAGCAGAAAGATAAACTATGTCCAAAATTATATACGAAAAATACAGAGACTTGCAGTAATAATCCCTAGGTTACTAAATAATATCAAATATGCTTAAATAAAATGGGATAAAGTGCTAGGTGCAAGTAAACAAGGACAAAAAAAAACGTGCGGAATTGCAGCGTTTATTTTTCCACAGCATGTCAATTCTTTGTGCTGATCTGCAGCGTTTTTGCATCCATTGACTTGCATTGAGTTAGGCACATCTGCAGCAAAAACGCAGATGTAAAAAAGATCTGTGGTTTTGCTGTGGATGAAATGCTGCTGATCGGGAGGAGGGAAGTGTGTGGGCGGAGAATGTGTGCATGTATAGTGTGTGCCGGGCTATGTGTGTGTGCGTGTATAGTGTGTACCGAGCTATGTGTGTGTGCGTGTGTGTCTGCGGGACTGTCCGGGGGTTGCCAGGGCTGTGCGGGGGTCTGCAGGGCTGTCCGGGGGTCTTCCGGGGCTGTGTGTGTATGTGTGCATGAAGGCATCGTCCGATGGGACTGCAAGTCCCATCGGGCTATGCCTGCTACAGTGACAGTGAGTGACACATTAGCCAATGATGGGACAGTAGTAGTCCCATCATCCGGCTAATGTGTTGAATGTAAAAAAAAAACACATACAGTACACATATACTCACCATCTACACCTAATCTCCGAAACCCTCACTCATCTGCAATAAAAATTAAAAAAATAAACAAACAATATACTCCTTGTGTCTGACTTAATACAATTAATAACGATTGTCCCATGACGATCACCCGTGGAGAGCTGTCACATCAGCAGATGCGACCGCTCTCCAGGGGCTCTAGTGATACAGTGACGGAGATAATCCTCCGTATTGTATCACTCCGCCACCGACAGGTCACCTGAGTTCACCTGTCACTTTGCGGCACTACAGCATGAGAATTTACTCACGCTGTAGTGCAGTAAAGCGAGAGGCTTAACTCTGATGACACACTGCAGGAGGGTCATATTGACGCCTCTCCATTATTAACCAGGCTTAATGTCACCATATAATAGCAAGGTGACATTAACCCCATATCACCTCATATGCCACGGCTACACTGCAGTGGGAAGAGAGAGGCTAAGTGCCAGAATTAGTGCATCGTATCTAACTATCTATATCTATCCATAGATATATCAAAAGATAGATATATCTATAGATATATCTATGGATATATCTATAGATGTATATAGATTGATATACAGTAGACATACCTATAGATAGATATATATAGATATATGGATAGTTATATCTATGTATCTATAGATATATCTATATATCTATCTATAGATCTATCTATCTATGTATCTATCTCTCTATAGATCTATCTACAGTTGTGGCCAAAAGTATTGACACCCCTGCAATTCTGTCAGATAATACTCAGTTTCTTCCTGAAAATGATTGCAAACACAAATTCTTTGGTATTATTATCTTCATTTAATTTGGCTTAAATGAGAAAACACAAAAGAGAATGAAGCAAAAAGCAAAACATTGATCATTTCACACAAAACTCCAAAAATGGGCCAGACAAAAGTATTGGCACCCTCAGCCTAATACTTGGTTGCACAACCTTTAGCCAAAATAACTGCGACCAACCGATTCCGGTAACCATCAATGAGTTTCTTTCAATGCTCTGCTGGAATTTTAGACCATTCTTCTTTGGCAAACTGCTCCAGGTCCCTGATATCTGAAGGGTGCCTTCTCCAAACTGCCATTTTTAGGTCTCTCCACAGGTGTTCTATGCGATTCAGGTCTGGACTCATTGCTGGCCACCTTAGAAATCTCCAGTGCTTTCTCTCAAACCATTTTCTAGTGCTTTTGAAGTGTGTTTTGGGTCATTGTCCTGCTGGAAGACCCATGACCTCTGAGGGAGACCCAGCTTTCTCACACTGGGCCCTATATTATGCTGCAAAATTTGTTGGTAGTCTTCAGACTTCATAATGCCATGCACACGGTCAAGCAGTCCAGTGCCAGAGGCAGCAAAGTAACCCCAAAACATCAGGGAACCTCCGCCATGTTTGACTGTAGGGACCATGTTCTTTTCTTTGAATACCTCTTTTTTTCTCCTGTAAACTCTATGTTGCTGCCTTTGCCCAAAAAGCTCTACTTTTGTCTCATCTGACCAGAGAACATTCTTCCAAAACGTTTTAGGCTTTTTCAGGTAAGTTTTGGCAAACTCCAGCCTGGCTTTTTTATGTCTCGGAGTAATAAGTGGGGTCTTCCTGGGTCTCCTACCATACAGTCCCTTTTCATTCAGACGCCGACGGATAGTATGGGTTGACACTGTTGTACCCTCGGACTGCAGGGCAGCTTGAACTTGTTTGGATGTTAGTCGAGGTTCTTTATCCAACATCTGCATAATCTTGCGTTGAAATCTCTTGTCAATTTTTCTCTTCCGTCCACATCTAGGGAGGTTAGCCACAGTGCCATGGGCTTTAAACTTCTTGATGACACTGCGCACGGTAGACACAGGAACATTCAGGTCTTTGGAGATGGACTTGTAGCCTTGAGATTGCTCATGCTTCCTCACAATTTGGTTTCTCAAGTCCTCAGACAGTTCTTTGGTCTACTTTCTTTTCTCCATGCTCAATGTGGTACACACAAGGACACAGGACAGAGGTTGAGTCAACTTTAATCCATGTCAACTGGCTGCAAGTGTGATTTAGTTATTGCCAACACCTGTTAGGTGCCACAGGTAAGTTACAGGTGCTGTTACACAAATTAGAGAAGCATCACATGATTTTTCGAACAGTGCCAATACTTTTGTCCACCCTCTTTTTTATGTTTGGTGTGGAATTATATCCAATTTGGCTTTAGGACAATTCTTTTTGTGTTTTTTCATTTAAGACAAATTAAATGAAGATAATAATACCAAAGAATTTGTGTTTGCAATCATTTTCAGGAAGAAACTGAGTATTATCTGACAGAATGGCAGGGGTGTCAATACTTTTGGCCACAACTGTATCTATCTCATTCCTTCTATCTATCTATCTAAAGTATAGATAGATATGGGATAGATAGATAGAAGGAATGAGATAGATAGAGATAGATAGACCTATAGATAGATAGATCTATACATAGATTGATAGATATTATCTATAGATCTGTCTATATATCCCTATCTATCTGTCTATCTATCTGTGTGTGTAATGGAGTGTGAGTTGGACAAATATAAAAGAGGAGGCTGGACAAGAAATGACATCACAAATCTTTTTTTTTGTTAAATAACAAATCTTTATTTAGCTTCCAAAAACGCATACCATCCGCATGAAAAAAACACATGAAAATCCGCAGGAATAACGCATGAAAAACACGCGTATTTGTACCTGAGTTTTCTGCCAAGAGATGCAGATTCTGTGTGGAAAATTCTGCAGGCAAATCCGCAACGTGTGCGCATACCCTTATGGGGTGCAAAGAAATCCTTTTGTTTTTTTGGACTCCTTTATGATCTTGATTTATTTCATGTAGTTTTTTTATACTCCATTGTATATTTTTTTGGAGTCTCTTTAAACAAAACCCGGTCAAGTCCTGTTTATTTATTTATGTCCTTGTTTACTTGCACCTAGCACTTTATCCCATTTTATTTAAGCATATCTGCTTTTATATACAGTATGAACCTAGGGATTATTACTGCAAGTCTCTGTATTTCTCGTATATAATTTTGGACATAGTTTATCTTTCCTTCTGCTCAATGTTGGCTTGTTTTTTCATTTTTTTGCCCTTTGTAATTTCATCTCCGTTTTTTAAGAAAAAGTTTTTTTAAACATATGTCTCAATAAAATTTAGATTTTATGTGGAAACTTATTGGAGGACTGATTCTTTGTATAGGTTTCTACTTAACCCAAATAAGCCTGGACACAATCTATTAAAATATAATTGTAACCCCATGAGACAGCTTTTTTTTAACTCTAACAATAACGATAATGACTTTTGGGTTTCCATTGGCTGTAAGCCATAATCATCAACATTAACAGAAATAAGCACTTGAAATAGAGCACTCTGTTTATAATGACAATATAATTAATATTCAGTGTCGGACTGCGGTGCTAAGGGCCCACCAGTAACATTGACTTTGGGGGCCCACTTTTCACTTGCATACAAATATTGCACTACCCTCAATCACAAAAGTTACCTATATCTCTATATAATAATAAACTAGGTAGTTTGGTTACTGAAAGATGAGTTGCTGCATTTTTCTGTACAGATTAATTCATGTCAATTATGCCAAGTACTGTCCATACAGTGGGGTTGGGGGCCCAAATCTGCATAGGGGCCCAGCGGGGGATTCCCCTGTTCCACTATGGGCCAGTCTGAGCCTGATATGAGTTTCACCTTTTGTATTGAAGAACTGAAATAATTTAACTTTTTGATGAAATTCTAATTTTGTGAGAAGCACTTGTAGTCTAGCAGCCTCCGTCGCAGCACCAATCCTACAGGAATGAGTTGAGAAATACGGTATTTATCACTTAAATTTAGTTTTGACAAACATTTATTAAAAATACTTCTAAACTGGAACTGCATCAGAGGATTACCATAACGGTGCAGCAAGAATTTCTCTGCATTTGCTGGACATGAACCCATATAATTCCTGACCATGGAGACACAACATATTTCTTTTACAGATAAACATTGTAACATCAAACGGCTACCCTTACCGGCTTGGTCTGTTTTGGATTTAGCTACATAAGTTATCAGTGTATCTGTTCCCAATGTCACCTGATGACCAGCTAAATCTTTCTGGCCTCTTGGTAACAATTCTCCTTTACGCAGTAAAACATTAGTGCTGCTGCTGTGGAAAATAAAAGTGCTTCAAAATTATCATACCAACATGAAAAGGAAACTATGCATAAGTTCTTCAACATTTCAGGAAAAATAGTGCATCTACCTTCACGAACAACGTTCTCTTTCTTATATCCATCATGGTCCAGTCCAGAGTTTATTTTCTGCTGTCCTCTCTCTGGACTGGTCATGCGGGTATTAATCTCCTCTGCCTTGTTCTGGAGCTAGCTGGGCTATTTCAGTCCCTCACAGCCTGCTGACCAGTGTTAGTGATAGCTCAAGCTTCCAGTTTAGAGCCTCTGACCCTTGTACCTGGGTGATCCTCCTGCCTTTGACTTGTATCCATGTGTATGACCTGGACTGATCTCTGACCCCCATCTCTTGGTATTCATCTCTGCTGCTATGTTCTCTGTCTGACTTTTGATTCCCCGGCTTTTTTGACCCTAAGCTTGGTATTTTGACTACGTGTATTGCTGTTACTTCTGATACGTCTGCTCCTGATCGTTTCTGACTCGGTTCGTCTTACCATTCTCTCATTACCTGTGACACCTGTGTGGTTGCTCAGTGTTGCTACGCTTAGTGTGTAACCTCTCTTCCCTCACCAGCTCCCCCTGGTGGAGGTTTCACTACAATATCCTTTCAAAACCAGTTTGATTAGAAAATAATCATTGATTGGCCGTTGTCCAAGAATCTGCATAAAAAAGGATACACCGGACAGATTTTTTTGCTATTATTGAATATGCAAGCTCTGTATCAAAAATTAATAATGCAAACATTAAAGCAGCATACTCAGAACCCCTGTCTGCTTCTAAGCTTCTGGTGTTGCAAAATCTAAATCATAAATCCCAAGCTGCCAGGTAACCCGTCAAGATTGAACCAGCTATAGACTGCTGCAAAAGATCCATTATCCTGACCAAAATATTCCCAACAGATATTCTGGACAATCCACTCCTATTTGTTGTAGACCAGGTCCAGACTGAAGAACTTCTCGAACTGAAAGTGAGAAAATAATTCAGCAACTCCATTGCATTTCTTATCAACCAGTACCGCTTTGAACCAAATGTTCCATTTTAAGCATAACAACACTAAAGGTCTAAGCAATTTAACCACTTAACCACATTTACTTGCTAAACACTTTATAGAAAAAACCCTATAACACTCCACCTTTCCTGACAGATTTGATAAGAACATTTCTGTTTGCCAACTGCCTACCCCAAATAACTAATGCTACTATGATAGGTAACAATTTCAGTAAAACTATATTATTCACCACTCCTCCACCATACCTGGTGCCACTTGTCTGCATGCCATTTCACATTCGAAAAAACACCAAAACCTAAAGCAGGGGTTACATCAATAAATAAGTTCAACCCTTCCTCCATAGTAAAAGTCAAAAGCCATAGTGCCTACCTGTTAAACGATTTTCAAAAACTCTAACCAGACTTCTAAGTCTTCTTTTATTTCCCTGGTTTAGCACACATGAAAACATGGATTTCTGATGCAATATGTACTGCTAGGCGCCTAGAAAAAACCCTACCTATTGGCATTAGCCTAGATGCAAAAGCCAGTAAACCCAGTAACAGTAATAGCTTTTCTCCTACTTTACTTCGATAAATAAAGCCATTCTGCATTTATTTATCTTGGCTACCAGCAAGCGGAACTCACCTTTATTCTATAACTATACCCAAGTATCCTATACAATTAGCTGGGTGAACCGTCTTTTCCTTAGTCAGTGGGATATCAAAAACTCTGCAAATTAACTGAAAAGTAGAAAGAAGCTCTTTACAAACATCAGAGTCACATGGATGGATAAATAAAAAATCATCTCAATAATGTGCTAGCCCACTTTTCATACACTGCCCTGCTGTTACCCATTCAATAAATGATGCAAATGTCTCAAAATAAAAACAGGATACCTAACAGCTCATAAGCAAACATTCATCAACATTGAAAAAAACCCTCAAACTGAAAACCCAAAGAATTAAAACCACTGGGATGAATTGGCAACAACCTAAATGCTGATTCAATATCTGCCTTGGCCATTAATATCACAGGCCCAAAGCTTTTAACTATCTCTGCAGCGTTATCAAAGGATGTACAGTGGGGCAAAAAAGTATTTAGTCAGTCAGCAATAGTGCAAGTTCCACCACTTAAAAAGATGAGAGGCGTCTGTAATTTACATCATAGGTAGACCTCAACTATGGGAGACAAACAGAAAAAAAAATCCAGAAAATCACATTGTCTGTTTTTTTTTCATTTTATTTGCATATTATGGTGGAAAATAAGTATTTGGTCAGAAACAAAATTTCATCTCAATACTTTGTGATATATCCTTTGTTGGCAATGACAGAGGTCAAACGTTTTCTGTAAGTCTTCACAAGGTTGCCACACACTGTTGTTGGTATGTTGGCCCATTCCTCCATGCAGATCTCCTCTAGAGCAGTGATGTTTTTGGCTTTTCGCTTGGCAACACGGACTTTCAACTCCCTCCAAAGGTTTTCTATAGGGTTGAGATCTGGAGACTGGCTAGGCCACTCCAGGACCTTGAAATGCTTCTTACGAAGCCACTCCTTCGTTGCCCTGGCGGTGTGCTTTGGATCATTGTCATGTTGAAAGACCCAGCCACGTTTCATCTTCAATGCCCTTGCTGATGGAAGGAGGTTCGCACTCAAAATCTCACGATACATGGCCCCATTCATTCTTTCATGTACCCGGATCAGTCGTCCTGGCCCCTTTGCAGACAAACAGCCCCAAAGCATGATGTTTCCACCACCATGCTTTACATTAGGTATTGTGTCTGATGGATGCAACTCAGTATTCTTTTTCCTCCAAACACGACAAGTTGTGTTTCTACCAAACAGTTCCATTTTGGTTTCATCCGACCATAGGACATTCTCCCAAAACTCCTCTGGATCATCCAAATGCTCTCTAGCAAACTTCAGACGGGCCCGGACATGTACAGGCTTAAGCAGTGGGACACGTCTGGCACTGCAGGATTTGAGTCCATGGTGGCGTAGTGTGTTACTTATGGTAGGCCTTGTTACATTGGTCCCAGCTCTCTGCAGTTCATTCACTAGGTCCCCCCGCGTGGTTCTGGGATTTTTGCTCACCGTTCTTGTGATCATTCTGACCCCACGGGGTGGGATTTTGCGTGGAGCACCAGATCGAGGGAGATTATCAGTGGTCTTGTATGTCTTCCATTTTCTAATTATTGCTCCCACAGTTGATTTCTTCACTCCAAGCTGTTTGGCTATTGCAGATTCAGTCTTCCCAGCCTGGTGCAGGGCTACAATTTTGTTTCTGGTGTCCTTTGACAGCTCTTTGGTCTTCACCATAGTGGAGTTTGGAGTCAGACTGTTTGAGGGTGTGCACAGGTGTCTTTTTATACTGATAACAAGTTTAAACAGGTGCCATTACTACAGGTAATGAGTGGAGGAAAGAGGAGACTCTTAAAGAAGAAGTTACAGGTCTCTGAGAGCCAGAAATCTTGATTGCTTGTTTCTGACCAAATACTTATTTTCCACCATAATATGCAAATAAAATGAAAAAAAAACAGACAATGTGATTTTCTGGATTTTTTTTTCTCAGTTTGTCTCCCATAGTTGAGGTCTACCTATGATGTAAATTACAGACGCCTCTCATCTTTTTAAGTGGTGGAACTTGCACTATTGCTGACTGACTAAATACTTTTTTGCCCCACTGTATATGTGATGAATATCAAACTATTGTCAATACTATCGTTTAAAGATGACCCATATGGGTATGGTAAATGATGAATTAAAATAATGTATTTGTTTCTTTTTTTTGTAACTACTCCCCAAGAGTTGAAAGCTGAAAATGTATAAATGGCTGCTCCTTAAATGGGCCAGCCACTCTTCCTTCTGATATTTTTTCTTTTATTTTTTCCCTACTACCTCTGGATGTGGTTCCACTGATTTTAAATTATTCACCCATATGCATGCTTTCCCAGTAAATTGGGGAATTGTAAACCCACCTGAAAAGCCACCAATTATTAATTTGGCCATCTTGAGGTTTGGGTACTGCTCTAGCCATGGCCGCATATTCGCCAGATTTACCGAAGTTAATGCTTTTATTAAAATATTCTTTTAGGAGGGTTGTCCAGAGAGGCTTGTTTTTTTTAAAAAACACCTGGTCATAGGGTACGACCGTCCGCAAAAGGAACACTCAAGCTTATATTTACAAGTATTAGGCAACTTACAGTGTGCCTCCTTAAAATCAAAGCATGTACCAATTCTGAATGTATTATGAGCTTCCACTTGACGCTGTATAATGGCAGGTTAGCTTGGTAGCATTAAATTAAGCCACAAACCAACGTTTTTAACCCCCCATTTAAGAGACTGGTAATCTTGACAACTTCTGCCTAAAATTCTCATCATAATAATACCAGCTGAAACTACCTAAATTTTTATTACCTTCTAATACTATTGCAATGTGTTGAAACAGACCAGAAAATTTACTAGGGAATTTCTCACCCATAACACTGGCATAAATGCAAAGGCTTGCAGCCATTTGTTAAAAGACCTTGGTATAGGTCTGCTTCTATCCTCATCTTTCTCCTCCTCTGCTCTCTCACTGGTGATGGGGAATACAGGATTCTTCTCTTTTTACTCCTGCAACAAGTGCTTATGCCCATGCCTCCGGATGATGTCATTGTGACTTACGGCTCAGCTGCTGCGGCTCATTCGTCCTGCACTTCCTGGTTCCCTGTTCAGTGTGTGAGCAGCGTTTGGTGCAGGAACATTGTCTGGAGGTCAATTGAAGCATTGATGGAGACACACTTTGGCACTTTCTTCTCCCATTCTTCTGTGGAGTACATCCAGTAAGGCATCCTTTTCTTTCTTTACAGGTACAGCAGCACTTTTTATGTAGCAGCGCCGAGGTCTGAAACAATACCTTGGAGCTGCTACCTTATATCCCCCACCTCTCTATATATACTAACATCATGCCCTATCAGCAGGCGATGGAGGAGGAGAAACATAATCTTCCCCCTCGGCTCACTGCTTAATGGCTATATGCTCCAACCTATCCCTAAACCTTCTCCCCATAGGGGAAAAAGCAGGAGAACCTTGGCGGGAAACTTGTTCCCACCATTTAACCCTTCATTAGAGGAACACAAATCCATTTTAATGCAATGTGCTCCACTCCTAAAGGTCTGGGTCTGCAATTCTCTTTAGCTCTAACACAAATCCACTCTGGTCAGCTTCCTTCAGCTGACTGACTAAGAAGAACAGCTTGCGAGGTTATCTGTAGGGCTAGACAGGTTCTAATCAGAAGCTGTAGAACTTGGATTTAACCCTAGTCTACCTTGCTTTTGCTTCAAAGGCTTCACTACTTTGTTCAGGAAACTATGTGGAGAATGATGTCCACTCAGCGTGGACTGGAATGAATTAAGGAAGCAGTGGAACTTCTTTCCTCTGTTTTGACCATACAGGACTAGACTGGTTTCTACCAGCGCACAGGAACTGAACTGGGAGGCTCCTCCTAGCCTTTTCTAAGCCAATTTGTCGTAAGGAAATTAATCACTTAACTTTCATACCCATACGTTGCCCAGTAGATGGCAGCAAAGTTCAAATTACAATGTACATTTATGAGTCCTCAGTGTATGCACATGCAATGTATTAGATCTCCTAACTCACAGTGTCCAAAGTAGTACTGGAACACTGGAACAAATCTACTGTTGTACAACAACTGTTTCACTCAGCATCAGCAGATTGGGTACTGGGATAATGTAAGCAGGTTATTTGGATGCAACAGACCAGATAATGAGGAGAAAGTGGCACATAACCAACACTATTTATTTAACTAACACAAGCCCCTGATGTCAATGCCAGCAGCTAAAATGGCAAAAAAAGGGTGACAGATTCCCTTTAATGCCTTTATGTCTCAACTTAATGTGCATCACTCTCAGTACTATACCTGTCCCCGTCACAGTCTCTATAATCACCTCGCATCATTATATTGGCTCTAGTGGGGGATAACTGGTGTCCTAGATATGCAAGTCACTGGGTATACTGGGTGCTCATTACACTGGCCCTCTCTGTTCACTGAAGCACGGCCACAGCCGACACCCTGTGCAGTACATCTGTTCTGGAACTTAATGGCCCACACGAACCGTCCTTTGCAACATCTGGATCATCTCTCAAGCGTTGTTTGGATCTGGTCATGGACTTCTACTGGTACTGGTTATGGAATTCTACCAGCACTGGCCACGGACATCTACTGGTGCTGGTCACAGACTTCTACTTGCACGGGGCATGAATCTTCCTCACAGCTCAGGACTGCTCCCGCATCTGACCACTCTTGGACCTTTCTATGGTGATGGTGGTTATAAGCCCACCTTGCAGCCACATGACCTGTCCTGGTACAGGTTCTAGTGCCAACTGGTTGTTCTCATCCCGGACAGACCTTTTATAATTAGTAACTGCATCACAAGTGTCACCTGACTTGGTGTCATCTTTTAACTTTTCCTCTGGGAGCATAGGTTCCCACTATTAGATTTCTACTACTGTAATTCTTTATTTACTTTCACTTTCTCTTTTGACCAGCAGATGGCGATGTTAACTCAGCTAGGCATCAACTTCAATTGTGTTCTTCTCTCTTGTCTACTTCTTACCAATACCTCATCATCTGTTACTGATTCCCCCATGCTGCTTCATCTGAACATTTCGAGTAGTGGATGAGATCCTAGTTGGCACTTGACCACCAGTAGGCAAATCATACCCACTCGATATGGCAATAGAGGTGAATTTAAGACAGTGTACATGATGCAGAAATGTAGCTCAAGCCCAGAAAACCACTTAAATTCTTCATAACTTGAGTTCTGTGGTTTGCTCATCTTTCCACACTTCATTATTGCCCTGTTGATGTGTAATAGACAAATCTATATTTTTCCAAGAATCTTAGGCAGGGATCTCTTCTGGTGACATGCCTACATAGCGTTCATCAGGCATGCTGCAGATTTTAAAATTCACAATGTGAACAAATTCTGCACAGATTCTTCCCCTATATGTGAATGGTACATGAAATATACCATTCACTTCTTTTGTATACAGGTTGTCAGAGTATTTTCTTGAAGGTGATGTATGGTGGTCACAGCTGGTGTACCATATTTATACATCAAGACTGTTGTCTTCCAAAGTGGAGCACATATTTATGCCAGCTCAGGCCTTACACAGAGCTTTCTGCAGTTTATAACAGTCCGTAACAATCTAGACAGTTATTCATGAATCAGTAGACATTTTTCATACATAACTCTAGGCTATCTTGAATCCTTATGACTGACGACTATGTGCAGTCTTTTCCTTTTTAAACTCAACTGTTTCAAGGCTCCGTTCTTGATACACAAGGAAGAAAATACCCTTGGCTGAGCATGGATATTCTTCAAGGGTAGGGGAGTAAGCCACTGTAAGACACTTTTAGCAATGGCATATCTCCTGTAGGAACAAAGGATTGAATTTGTAAAAATCCAGCATTTTATCATTCTCTTCGCAAAAATCTGCCACCAGAGGAGATACTTTACTGATACTGCCAAAATCAGCTTTATTACAGACCAACTGTATAACAGGACCCGCTTTCCCTTTCTGTGTCCTTGATTATAAATTTATATCAACCTATTTAACTGATTTGGATTATATTTATACAAAATATATTCCGAATCTGTTATAGAGGTTCGTATAAATTTATAATCAAGGATACAGGGAGGGAAAGCGGGTCCTGTTATACAGTTGGTCTGTAATAAAGCTGATTTTGGCAGTATCAGTAAAGTATCTCCTCTGGTGGCAGATTTTTGCGAAGAGAATGATAAAATGCTGGATTTTTACAAATTCAATCCTTTGCTCACCATAAAGTGCAATTGTATTCATAAATTAAGAAAAACAAGTACAATTTTATTTATTTATACAATTGGAAATTATGGTGGCTTTATTACAGACCAACTAGATGTACAACAGACATTACATTACATTGTTATGACTCATGTTTACTATGATATAATAAAGATTGTTGAATTTTATAATATTTTGCAATAGTTTACGTTGATTTATAGGTTTATGTTTATCCATTTATAAAAAAATTGGCTTTGGGTAATAGTCCTGTAGGTCTGTGATTGATATTAGTGTGTCAGCTTCATTTTTCCCGTGATTTACATAAAATGGTTTTGATGGGTTTTTTTACATGCTGCTCTTCTTTTTACATATTTATAACTATTGAACTATTGTATTTTTAGTAAAATGTAAGTTCTTGTGCACTTTAGCCTTGTAATCTTGCATTCTCCTATGATCTATATTTATATTCGTGTTTTCATTTTATTTTAACTATTTGTCTCTATGGCTACCAGTATTTTCCAACTCTGATTTTTCTTTCCTGAAAGCATAAACCAATAAAATGCTATCTGATTTAAGCAAGAGCAAAATTACCAAGCAAAATGTTCAATAATTCTGTATCCAATTGCACACACAAGGGATCCAATTTATTAATCCTTTCTTAACCCCTTAGTGACGGAGCCAAATTTTTGAAATCTGACCAGTGTCACTTTATGTTTTAATAACTCTGGAACGCTTCAACAAATCCCAGTGATTTTGAGATTATTTTTTTCTGACACATTGTACTTTATGATTATGGTAAATTTAGGTCAATATGTTTTGTCTTTATTTACAAAAAAATATCAGAAATTTGAGAAAAATGTTAAAAAATTAATAGTTTTCAAACTTTGAATGCTTATCCCTTTAATCCAGATAGTCATACCACACAAAAACATTCATAAATAACATTTTCCACATGCCGGCTTTACATCAGCATCATCTGTAAAATTTTCTTTTATTTTGTTAGCATTTTAGGAGGTTTAAAAATGGAGCAGTAATTTTTCATTTTATCAAGGAAATTTACAAAATTTATTTTTTTAGTGACCTATCAAGGTTTGAAGTGCCTTTGCGGGGTCCTATATATTGGAAAACCCCCAAAAGTGACACCATTTTAAAAACAGCACCCCCTGACATATTGAAAACTGCAGTCAGTTAGTTTATTAACCCTTCAGGTAATTTTCAGGAATTAATGCAAAGTCTCATGACAAAAATGAAAATGTGTATTTTTACCACCTAAATGCCACTAACTTCTGAACAGGTTACAACAGCCATCAGACTCTAAAGGGGGTTTTACACTAAGCGATATCGCTAGCAATATCGCTAAAACGTCACTGGTTTTGTGACGTTATAGCGATATTGCTAGCGATATCGCTATGTGTGATACTTACCAACGACCGGCTCCCCCGCTGTCCATCGCTGATCGCGCGAGAATGTCCGGCTCCATTTCTCGTCGGGCGCTTCCTGCTGGGCTTCCTGCTGTGACGTCCAGCGACGCGTGGAGGCGGGCGGGAGGACGCAGGATCGCTGTGTGTGAATGGTAAGTATCGTTCTCTGCGTCGCTGCTGCATCGCTGTGAGATCTTTCTGTATGAAAGCTCACTAGCGATCATTTAGCGATGCACCAGCGATCCTGACCGGGTCGGATCGCCGGTCGGATCGCTGGTGCATCGCTAAATGTAAAAGGGCCTTAAGGCTGCTATTTGGGTGTGAATTGCCATGGCAAACATTAGGCCCACACAATTAAGATCTGAGGGTGCCGATGAGGATAAAGAGGAAGCCCCCACACTGTGTTAACCATTTATATGATGTTATCACTATTGACAGCAGTATCTAAGGGATTAAAAAGATTTGGACGGTGCAAACACTGACCGTGGCTGATGCAGCAAGTTGTCAGCTATAGTGTACAGCCGACAGCTACTGGATTGTCACCTGTATGGGGATGCTATTCTCTTATATCTCATGTCGGTTAAAAGACATACTGGCAGTCATTAAGGGGTTAATGGGGTTGACTGCTTTCTGGATCAGTTTCTACAATGCCCTACACTGTTCTGTAACAACCTAATCAATCATATTTATATTCATTCCACCGTATGTTAAGACCCCCTGCTGCCAGCAGTGTAAACTAGACGGCAGCACAACTACATCCATATTAATCAAGCTCATTTTGGGCTCTGACCTCGGGCAGCAGAAGCACCTGCTCAAAATACTTCAGGAACCTGAGCAGAAGAGGATTAGACCTGGTCCACTTGGTTGCCTAAATGGACCCTGCCATGTTGATTGGAGTAAAGAGGGTGTTAGAAGACGTTTATTGCGTAAGCAAGGGGGATCTTTTAAGATTTCTTAGGTCAGTGCGGAAAACTATAAGATATTTTAGAAACCTCGCCAGAAAGTGACTAACTCCATAAAAGGAGTGTTCTCATAGTTTTTTCTTCAGGACCCCACTGCTCCTCTGCCTTCTGGCTTCCTGGCTGCCAGGAGCAGTGTTCTTCTGAAGATTGACAGCTTAGACCAGCGGCATGATCACATGCATGCTTCACAGCTACTGGCCAGTCTGAGGGTTGAAAGGAGGCGGGTACATTTGGCAGCAATCTGGGAACAATAGAGTTAAAAATCCCTTCATTCTTTAGAACGGAGTGAATTTGTAATATGAGGTAAATTACAAATTTGCTTGATTTTACAAGCACTTTGCAATCGTATCCATTTAAAAACTTGATAAAACCCCTTTATTATCAGACAGTTTAGATCTAGATTAGCTGATAAAAGCATATAAAAACTGTCTAAAGTACAAAAAAGTTACAGTTACATAAGTTGAAAAATGCCCTAGGTCCATCATGTTCACCCTTTCTCCATCAATTGTCCATTTTGTCACTAAATGTGTATTGTGGAAATCATCCAGCCCTTTTTTAAAAGCTGTCATAGTGGCTGCCATTAGTACCTTCAGTGGTAGGGAATTCCACAGTCTGACTGCTCTAACTGTAAAGAACCCTTTCCTATTTAGCTATCAGAATCGCCATTCTTCCACCCGTAATGAGTGCCCCCTGGTCCTTAGTATGTTCTTGGAAGGAATAAGTCATGTGCCAGTCCTTTGTATTAAAAAAATATGTTGCAAAGCAGTCAATTGAAAAAAGAAGCTGAAAGACCCAGTGAATTTCAGATAACCAAATCAACGTTTCAGCCTATGTATCTTGAAAAAAGCCGCACTATAGGCCAAAACGTTGAATTGATTATCTGAAATTCACTGGGTCTTTCGGCTTCTTTTTTCAATAAATTGTTTTGCAACACATTTTTTGAGTGCCGAAGTTTATACTCTACATGTTATATTTATTTACTTCAGAGCAACATGTGCTATAAGTTTTTTCTTTTTATTAGTCCTTTGTACTGACCACACATATATTTCTATATGTAAATGAGATCCCCTCTGAAGTGTCTTTTTTCTAAGCTAAACAAGCCCAACTTTTGCGACCTCTCATCGAATGAGAGGCCTACCATCCCTTGTGATAATGTAGTTGCACGTCTTTGAACTGACTTTAATTTCTGAATGTCCTTTTTAAATGTGGAGCCTAAAAACTGGATTCCGTACTCTAGATATGGCCTCACAAGTGATTTATAAAGGGATAACAAGACGTTAGGATCATGGGATTTATCTCTTTTTTATACACCCTAAATCTTGTTTGCATTTACGGCTGCTACTTGACATTGAGTACTGCTGCTCAGCTTACTTGTAACCAGTAGAGTTGAGCGACTTCTGGTTTTTTAGGGTCGAGTTTCGTTTCATGAAACCTGACTTTTCCAAAAGTCGGGTCGAGCAAAATCGTCCGACTATAGGGAAAAGTCGGGGGTCCAACCGAAACACGAAACCCAATGTAAGTCAATGAGGAATTAAAGTCGGCAGTGAGAGGAGGACAGGAAACACACCTACAGTGCCCTTTTGAATGCCAAAAGCATCAATTCTTATTACTTAAGCTTGTCAACCTTAATTTACTTCATAATACTAGTTACGCACAGAAAAATGGGGGTTATTTGGCTACAGTTGTGGGGGGGTAGGGCTGGCTCCAGGTTTTTGTTGGCCCAGGGCCAAAGAGTGCCCCTTTAACACATACCACAACTCATGATGCTCCGATACGGCAGAGAAATAGCAGTATAGTACAGTGAAAAATACTTCACTTCTTACATCTCATGACTGATATCCATTTTAAATTCTCCAATACCTCCAAACACGGACAGTATATAACTCCATACAGTATTATGGCCAGCGCTTAGTGCGCTATACAGAGTAATGAGGCCTATATATTTCTCCATATGGAATCATTGATCCCATATAATGTTTCAAACCGTATATGATGAGCTCCACATAATGCTATAGTATATGTTGGTCCCAATGGATGAAGCTCCACTGTCTTATGGGCCCAAATAATGCTCCATATATAATGGGCCCCATTTCTACTGCTCTAGTGTATAATGGGCCTTGTAAATGCTGCTCCAGTGTCTGATGTCCACCTTTGGAATGCTCCAGTGTATGGTGGGCCCCATATTTCATTCACCAGAGTATAGTGCTCCCCAAAAATTGCTGTCCCAACATTGAAAACAATTACATAAGTCTCCTTGCTAGGGAATCCCAGCACTAACTACTCTGAACTCCTTGTCGTCCCCATCTTCCATCTCACTGCACTTGGCTGTTTAGGCCCTCCCACCGGCAGAGACACTTTTGCGTACTATGCAGTGCCCTGTGCCAGTGCCATCGCCCATGAGTATGCCATCCCGACCTGCTCAAGGAACCTGCACTTTCATCTGCACCTTCCTCTTTGTCACCGTGTAAGGTGGTATAGTATGTGGGAAGGGGAACCTGAGTTTCCTCTGGGTCAGATTCTGGCAGTGTAGAGTGCGAGGAGAATGTAGTGGTCTGGGTCAATGTACCAGCAGCATCATCCAGCAGTGGCTGGGCCTCAGTGCACTTGTGGCGTCCCCAAGAGTACAGTCGCCACTGTGGCATTACCTTCCTCCTAGGGAGTGTGTTGTCAAGCTTGGGAGCAACGAAGGATCTCTCTAGCAGTGAAACCAACACACAACACATTTCCCACTCCAGGCTAGCAGGGAGACCTCTGAACCTGACTGCTGAGGAGCTGCTCTCTGTGGTCGGGAGGTGGTAAGTTAGGGCACTCTGTGCAGGGAAGGGGAAGTGTGTGGACATGAGAAGGGGAGCTGGAAGATGAGCAGAGTTAAGGCTTACACCTAGCTGGAGCACATGGTCCCGGTTCCGGTCTCCGAGTTTGTAGGGACACTGACGTTCCTGCAGCAGAAACCGGGGGAAGTAGCAGCTATAAATGCTCTGTACCCAACTAAGGCTCGGAGGCCCCAGCATCGACGTGTGGGAGCCAGAAGGAAAAGGCTACAGCTGTCTGCCATACAAGTAAAGTCTGAGGAACATCTGTTAGACAGGAGGCGCTTCAGTGAACCACGGTCCTGTGAGTGCTTCCCCCACAAGAGCTAGAAAGGAGACGTTCAGGAAGGTACATGTTGGCGGAGTGTTGGAAGGGAGCTTTCCATTTTGGTCCCGGAGGTTGGCTGAGGTCCTGACCTGGAGGACACAGCACGGAGGCAGGCATCTGTGTAACCTGCAGACTGTGAGTAAAGCTTTGGAACTGCACGCTCTGGTGTCCTACAGTTATTCCAGCACCGCTACATCTGGGTACCAGCACCTACACCGCCTGTGCCTTTCCCCCATCACTATATCTACACTTCCCTGGGACTCCAGTTCCACCTGTGGGGAGCATCACCATCTTTGCTGCACAACACCATCAGTCCCAGAGGAGCTGCATGCAGCGTCGGCCTAAGATCTATGTTGCCGAACACCACAGGTGGCGTCAAACTATCTATATAAACTCTTTACCATTATACCATGCCATTTACATGGGCGCCCAGGGCCACCGTCCGGGTCACCGCTGCTGTGACACATCCCACTGACACCGGCCCGGTACCGAGTACCCCACAGCCCTGGGAGGGCGACCCATATGCCGACTGCTGATCGGGCGGCGTTATTCCCACGAACCTCCAAACAGCGTCCATGAAGGCAAAGTTTTTGGTTTCCGGGGGCAGTATGATTGCAAAGCTGAACCTTAAAGGAATGTCCAAAAGGGCACCACCAGGAGTGAAGCCTGTGGCTTAATTGGACTCCACCCGGGAAACCACAACCATGCCACCTAAAGAAAAGATGCACACTTTGGTAAAGCTTTGTCGATTCTGTGTGTGGTGTGGTATGTGTGTTTGTAGTTGTGCTAGCGATTTCTCAGCTTTATTCCGTTAAGAACCGAGACTCCGGCATGCCCCCGCTGTACGCGTCAAGCTTACTAGAGGGATAAACGAGGCTCTGGCACATGAGATCGAGCAATAACAGGTCTAGCATTCCCGTACATGTCCAGGGCTGCATGCATGCTACACTGAAAGGACCAGCTTTTGTCGCTTACAGGTGCAGATAACCTGCTGAACTCCGTTAGTGATGGGGATCTGGGATTCAGATTATTCCCCGCGAACGATGATTTCCCAGTAAGTTCAGGTGAACCGCAATTCCGGAGTTAGGCCTCACCGTCATTCCTGAAAAAATTACGTGTCCAAAACACAGGTGCTGTAGCTTGCTTAACAGCTCGGCAGCCGTTCTCAGGCCCAGTATGGATTCAACAACATTGTAGAAAGTTGATAAAGGGTACAGTTTCACCGGATAACACGTATATATGTAGCCTAGTTTACACATTAAAAATATATGTCTATAGATAAGGAGGCAGACTCAGATGTTCTCAGGCCCAGTATGGATTTGACCAGATTGTACAAAGTTGAGAAAGGGTACTTTATCACTGGATAGCAGGTATATATAGCATAGTTTAAACATGTAAAATCTCCGTGTTCTCAGTATGGATTACACAGCAATCTAAAAAGTGGAAAAAAGGAAATGCATTTGAGGCGTACACAACTATATACTTTTGGTGTTATTTTTAAATCTTCATATATATTTCTGTCTCAGTAATACAGTCCAGCCTCTCCGCAATAGGAAATGAGATGCATACAATTACTGACATAAAGGCTAGTGATTGCAGAAATCTAGGAATTACTATTCACAGGAAAAACTTCCGTCACAATTCTCATAGGCGATGCTGACCCTCAATTAATTTGTGTGTTGAGACAGTGAAAACATTTTTTTGTGAATAAAGTCTTGCTGTATCGCACTTCCGTTGATTCCATCACTGTTACTCATCTCAATCAAATTTTTATCACAGGGAGCGATGTAAACATCGTGCTCACTCGCTATCATGATCTGTCACGTAACTTTGGAGTGCAAAAGACAGAAGCAACAGGCCGTAGGCGATTCTATTTGATTGGCATGAGAGGGCACCTTTTAAAATGTGCGCCGGAATGTCACACGTTTGTGAGTAGGAAAACTCTGAAAGCTGATGATAAACCACCACTGCATGTCATTGTGAGTCGACGTCCATAAGAAATGGAAGCCATTGATCATCTGGAGCCAGCAGGACAGGGCATAGCTACATCTTAACCATCATCTTTCAGTTCAATCAATTTGTAGTGGCACTCCCAGTGAAGGATTTGACAGCCCAGACTACACAGCGGAGGAGCAGGGAGAGATAAACATTGCAAATGCTGGGGCCCTGCCCAAGCAAGGGGGGCACACTCGTGGGCGTCGGTACTGGCACTGGGCCCCTCATAGTACGGCGGTGTGTCTGACGGCGGGTGTGCACCACCACCATCAGAGACACTTGATTGCACTATGAGGGACCCTGTGCCAGTGCCCGCGCCCAAGAGTCGGCCTACCCACCTATCCAGGGCAACGGCACTTGCATGGTTTTGTGCGCTAGGTGGTGACCCCGGCCATGGGGGGGGCAGCCCAGTTAGGGCGGTTTACAAAGTGGCATATGTTGATGTGGGACATTCTGCTGCAAAAGGCGAAATAGGTCAAGTTCGCGGAATAGGAGGAGGACCAAAGCAAGCCATTTTTCTGGCAACCTATGTGTCATCAAGGGAAGGTGGGACAAAATCCTTGGAAACCCATGCATGGTTCATTTTAATGAAGGTTAGATCATCCACATTTTGGGTTGACAGACGGGTCCTTTTTTCTGTCAGGATTGATCCAGCTGCACTGAAGACTCTTTCCGATAGCACACTTGCAGCTGGGCAAGCGAGCTCCTGTAAGGCATATTGTGCCAACTCAGGCCAGGTGTCCAGTTTAGCGGCCCAATAGTCAAAGGGGAATGACCTGTGCGGGAGAACATCGATATGGGAGGAAACGTAGTTTGAAACCATAGTTGACAACTGCTGTCTCCTGTCACTTTCCATCGATGCAGTATTACCAGTTGTGTGAGCGGTAGAGTTGAGCGACTTTTGGTTTTTTAGGGTCGCGTTTCGTTTCGTGAAACCCGACTTTTCCAAAAGTCGGGTCGAGCAAGATCGTCCGATTATAGGGAAAAGTCGGGGTCGTCCCGAAACACGAAACCCAATGTAAGTCAATGGGGAATAAAAGTCGGCAGTGAGAGGAGGACAGGAAACACACCTACAGTGCCCATTTGAATGCCAAAAGCATCAATTCTTCTTACTTAAGCTTGTCAACCTTAATTAACTTCATAATACAAGTTACGCACTGAAAAATGGGGGTTATTTGGCTAAAGTTGTGGGGGGGAGGGCTGGCTGCAGGTTTTCATGTGCCCTGGGCGAAAGAGCGCCCCTTTAACACATACCACAACTCATCATGCTCCGATACGGCAGAGAAATAGCGGTATAGTACAATGAAAAATACCTCACTTTTTACATCTCATGACGAGGCCCATCTATTTCTCCATACAAAATCATTGGTCCCATATAATGTTTGAAACAGTATATGATGAGCTCCACATAATGCTACAGTATATGTTGGTCCCCATGGATGAAGCTCCACTGTCTTATGGGCCCCAATAATGCTCCAAACATAATGGGCCCCATTTCTAATGCTCTAGTGTATAATGGGCCCTGTAAATGCTGCTCCAGTGTCTGATGTCCACCTTTGGAATGTTCCAGTGTATGGTGGGCCCCATCTATCATTCTCCAGAGTATAGTGCTCCCCAAAAATTGCTGTCCCAACATTGAAAACAATCAAATAAGTCTCCTCGCTAGGAAATCCCTGTACTTGTCTGGACTCCTCGTCGTCCCCATCTTCCATCTCACTGCACAGTATTTCAACTTTGCAAGTGCTGTGATCCTGAGCAAGCAGGGGGGGCCCACTCATTGGCGACGGCACTGGCACAGGGCCCCTGATAGTACGGTGGTGTGTCTGATGGCGGGTGGGCCGAACCTGCACTTTCATCTGCAGCTTCCTCTTTGTCACCGTGTAAGATGGAACTGTATATGGGAAGGGTAACCTGAGTTTCATCAGGTTCAGATTCAGGTCGTGTAGCGTGCGAGGGGAATGTAGTGGTCTGGGTCAATGTACCAGCAGATTCATCGAGCAGTGGCTGGGCATCAGTGCACTTGTGTCGCCCCCAGGAGTACGGTCGCCACAGTGGCATTACCTTCTTCCTAGGGAGTGTGATGTCATGCTTGGGAGCAACGAACGATCTCTCTATCAGGTTAACTGATTGGGCGGCGTTATTCCCACGAGTCATGACCCTCCAAACAGCGTTCATGAAGGCAAAGTGTTTGTTTTACGTGGGCAGTATGGTTGCAAAGCTGAACCTTAAAGGAATGTCCAGAAGGGCACCACCAGGAGTGGAGCCTACGGTTAAATTCGACTCCACCTGGGAAATCTCAACCATGCCAGCTACAGAACAGATGCACACATTGCAAGCTTAATTCCGTTAACGAACGAGACTCCGTCATGCCCCGCGGTCCGAGTCCGGCTTACTAGAGGGACACGTGAGGCTCTGGCACATGAGATTGGCCAATAACTGGTGTGTCATGCCCTTACATGTCCGTGGCTGCATGTGCGCTACACTGAAAAGGCCAGCGTTTGTCGCTTACAGGTGCAGATAACCCGCTGAACAATGTTAGTGATGGGGATCACTGATTACAATTATTACCCGCGAACAATGATTTCCCAGTAAGTGCAGGTCAACCACAGTTCCGGAATTAGGCCTAACCGTCATTCCTGAAAAAATGAAAAACTTACGTGTGCAAACCACAGGTGCTGTAGCTTGCTTAACAGCTCGCCAGCCGTTCTCACGCCCAGTATGGATTACACGTGATTGCACAAAGGTGAGAAAGGGTACCGTATCCCCAGATAACATGTATGGATAGCGTACACATTCAAAATATATGTCTATACATCAGGAGGCAGGCTCAGACGGTGTAAGGCCCAGTATGGATTGCACGTGATTGCACAAAGGTTAGAAAGGGTACCGTATCCCCAGATAACATGTATGGATAGCGTACACATTCAAAATATATGTCTATACATCAGGAGGCAGGAAGACGGTGTTAGGCCCAGTATGGATTGCACGTGATTGCACAAAGGTTAGAAAGGGTACCGTATCCCCAGATAACATGTATGGATAGCGTACACATTCAAAATATATGTCTATACATCAGGAGGCAGGAAGACGGTGTTAGGCCCAGTATGGATTGCACGTGATTGCACAAAGGTTAGAAAGGGTACCGTTTCCCCGGATAACATGTATGGATAGCGTACACATTCAAAATATATGTCTATACATCAGGAGGCAGGCTCAGACGGTGTTAGGCCCAGTATGGATTGCACGTGATTGCACAAAGGTTAGAAAGGGTACCGTATCCCCAGATAACATGTATGGATAGCGTACACATTCAAAATATATGTCTATACATCAGGAGGCAGGCTCAGACGGTGTCAGGCACAGTATGGATTTGACGGCCCAGACTACACAGCGGAGGAGCAGGGAGAGGTAAAGATTGCAAATGCTGGGGCCCTGCCCTAGCAAGGGGGGCCCACTCGTGGGCGTCGGTACTGGCACTGGGCCCCTCATAGTACGGTGGTGTGTCTGACAGCGGGTGTGCACCACCACCGTCAGAGACACTTGATTGCACTATGAAGGACCCTGTGCCAGTGCCCGCGCCCAAGAGTCGGCCTACCCACCTGTCCAGGGCAACGGCACTCGCACGGTGTCGTGCGCTAGGTGGTGACCCCGGCCATGGGGGGGGGAGGCAGCACAGTTAGGGAGTTTTAGAAAGTGGCATATGTTGATGTTGGACATTCAGCTGATGCAAAAGGTGAAATAGGTCAAGTCCCAGGAAGAGGTGGACCAAAGCAAGCCATTTTTCTGTCACCCTATGTGTCATCAGGGGAAGGTGGGACAAAATCCTTGGAAACCCATGCGTGGTTCATTTTAATGAAGGTTAGATCATCCACATTTTGGGTTGACAGACGGGTCCTTTTTTCTGTCAGGATTGATCCAGCTGCACTGAAGACTCTTTCCGATAGCACACTTGCAGCTGGGCAAGCGAGCTCCTGTAAGGCATATTGTGCCAATTCAGGCCAGGTGTCCAGTTTAGCGGCCCAATAGTCAAAGGGGAATGACCTGTGTGGGAGAACATCGATATGGGAGGAAAAGTAGTTTGTAACCATAGTTGACAACTGCTGTCTCCTGTCACTTTCCATCGATGCAGTATTACCAGTTGTGTGAGCGGTACTTGAAAAATCAGTCCACAACATTGTCATGAAACCCCTGTCTCCAACGCCACTTCTGCTGTGTGCACCACGAACACCTCTGCCAAGCTGCCCCCGGCCCGTACGGCTCGTGTGAGAACCATCACCGCTGCTGTGTGCTGGGAATGCCTCAAGCAACCGATTTACCAGAGTTGCTTGTTTATTAGCCAATATTAGGTCAAGGTTCTCCTGTGGCATGATGTTTTGTAATTTGCCTTTATAGCGTGGATCCAGGATGCTGGCCAACCAGTAGTCGTCATCGTTCATCATTTTGGCAATGCGTGGGTCCCTTTTTAGGATCTGCAAGGCATAATCTGACATGTGGGCCAATGTTCCCGGTGTCAATGATGCACTGCGAGTGCTGGTTGGAGGAGCACTTTCTGGCAAATCCACATCCCTCCAGTCACGCACAAACCCTGTACCAGACCTTGCCACGCCAACATTTTCACTTGCCCCACGAGATGCATCCTCCTCCCCTAAGTAATCATCCCCATCATCCTCCTCCTCCTCCTCTTCTTCCTCCACCTCGTCCAGGAGAGGTCCCTGAGCAGACAATGGCTGAATGTCATCAAGGATTCCCTCCTCCTCATCAACATTGGCTGCAGACGCCTGCTCCTTAAGGTGCGTCAAAGTTTGCATTAGCAGACGCATAAGTGGGATGCTCATGCTTAGGATGGCGTCGTCTGCGCTTACCAGCCGTGTGCATTCCTCAAAACACTGAAGGACTTTACAGAGGTCTTTCAGCTTCGACCACTGCACACCTGTCAACTCCATGTCTGCTCTCAAAGTGCCTGGCCGTGTATCCTCCCACAAATGCATTATGGCCTGCCTCTGCTCGCACAGCCGCTCCACCATGTGCAGGGTGGAGTTCCACCTTGTTGCAATGTCGATAATGAGGCGGTGGTTGGGAAGGTGGAGCAATCGCTGCAGCTTCTGCATACGAACGGAGTGTACAGGCGACCGGCGGATGTGCGCGCACAGTCTTCGCACCTTCTGGAGCAGGGCTGTTAACTCCGGATAATTTTTGAGGAAGCACTGCACCACCAGGTTCAAGGTGTGAGCCAAGCAAGGTATATGGCTGAGTTTTGAAAGGGCTATGGCTGCCACAAAATTACGGCCGTTATCACTAACTACCTTGCCTGCCTCAAGATGTACACTGCCCAGCCATGACTCAGTTTGTCGCTTCAAGTACTCGGCCAGCACCTCGGCGGTGTGTCTGTTGCCCAAACACATCATCTGCAACACAGCCTGCTGACGCTTTCCACTAGCTGCTCAATAGGGGGACACATCGTGTGCAACAGTGGCAGCTGCAGATGGAGTGCTCGTACGACTGCGCTCTGTGGACGAGCTTTCGCTTCTGGAGGAGGAGGAGGAGGAGGGTCGAACGCCTACAGCCAACTGTTTCCTATACCGTGGGCTAGGCAGCACTGTCCCACCACCGCTGTCCCCTGTGGACCCTGCATCCACCACATTAACCCAGTGCGCAGTGATGGACACGTAACGGCCCTGGCCATGCCGACTGGACCATGCATCAGTTGTGAGGTGCACCTTTCCACTCACTGCTTGAGTGCATGGACAATGCGGTCTTTCACATGATGGTGGAGGGCTGGGATGGCTTTGCGAGAGAAGAAGTGGCGACTGGGTAGGTCATAGCGTGGTACTGCATAGGCCATGAGTTCGCGGAAAGCTGTGCTTTCCACCAACCGAAAGGGCATCATCTCAAACGAGATTAGTTTGGCAATGTGGGCGTTCAAACCCAGTGTACGCGGATGAGAGACTGAGTACTTTCTTGACCTACTCATAGTGTCTGGGAGGGTGAGCTGGACTTGAGAGCTGCATATGGTGGAAGTAGCGGTGGACAGGGCGGACTGAGAGAGGGTTGATGATGGTGATGGAGTTGGTGTTCTTTCTGATGGCCTAGAATCAGTCTTTCGTTGATATAACAGTGGGATTCCCTGACTGCTGTGGCCTTGCAACGACACCTCAACATTTGCTGCTGTGCTAACCGGTGGGCTTACAGTGGGGGAAACAATGTAGCATTGCTGACTACCTTCGTTGTGATCAGTTGCACATGTGGCACTTGAGGTTTGGTGTTGTGTCCACGCTTGCAAGTGCATGCTGGTTAAATGTCTAAGCATGCAACTGGTATTCAAATTTTTCAGATTTTTCCCTCGGCTAAAGGTCTTTGCGCACTTCTTACAGATAACCTTGGCCTGATCATGAGGATTTTGGTCAAAAAAGTGCCACACTGCACTCTTCCTACTTTGGCAGACATTTTGTGGCCTAGCACGCTGTGATCTTTTGACCCTCTGGACAAGCTGTCCAGCAACTCTTTTGATGTTTGGAACCTGTCTTTGGAGTGCTCCGGGCCTGCCAGATAACAGCTGTTGCGATGTCGATGTCTGCTTTGGATGCTCCTCATCTGAGCTATTGGAAACAGCACCCTCTTCCCCCAATGGATGCCAATCTGGGTCAACAACTGGGTCATCCATCACCTCCTCTTCTATGTCATGTGCACCTTCCTCTGTGTCACCGTGTATGGTGGTATAGTGTGCGGGAAGGGGCACCTGAGTCTCATCAGGGTCAGAATCTGGCTCTGTACACTACGAGGACAATGTAGTGCTCTGAGTGAATGTACCAATCATCCATCAGCGGCTGTGCATCAGTGCACTCCATGTCAGATTCATCTTGGCCTGGGTAATTCACCATTTGACTTGATAATCCAGGCATGGTATGTGAAAACAGCTCCATGGAGTAATCAGTAGTATGGCCTGCGTCATCCTTCAATCTTGGTTGGGGTGAAGGACACAAGGAAAGGTGTGGTTCATGAACATGAGCCTCCAATGACGACTCAGTGCTTTTACTTTTTACAACTGAAGAAGAGGAGGCGATAGAGCTGGAGGCTGAGTCAGCAATGTAAGACAAAACTTTTTCCTGATGCTCTGGCTTTAAAAGCGGTTTGCCAACTCCTAGAAAACTAAGCGTTCGAGGCCTTATGTAGCCAGACGATGACGCAGGCTCAACACCTCCTGCATTCGGTCCTATTTTGCTCTTGCCACTACCATCAGATCCACCACCAACACCATCATTACCAGCTGCCAACCCCCGCCTCTTCCACCAGCCTTCCTCATTTTTGGTAGAAATGTAGACAAAATCCAACAAACTATATAGTAATGTAAAACAAGGTACAAGGTGTCTATAGGACAGGGGAGATTTTGAATTTCTGCAGACACTTGTGGACACTGGACACTTTTGGATTGTGTGAGGCCCACTGATATCTGAGCGCTATGTCACAGGCTCGATGGCACAGCTGTGACAAAAGTGACGAGAGGATAAGGGAGATTTTGAATTTCTGCAGACACTTGTGGACACTGGACACTTTTGGATTGTGTGAGGGCCACTGATATCTGAGCGCTATGTCACAGGCTCGATGGCACAGCTGTGACAAAAGTGACGAGAGGATAAGGGAGATTTTGAATTTCTGCAGACACTTGTGGACACTGGACACTTTTGGATTGTGTGAGGCCCACTGATATCTGAGCGCTATGTCACAGGCTCGATGGCACAGCTGTGACAAAAGTGACGAGAGGATAAGGGAGATTTTGAATTTCTGCAGACACTTGTGGACACTGGACACTTTTGGATTGTGTGAGGGCCACTGATATCTGAGCGCTATGTCACAGGCTCGATGGCACAGCTGTGACAAAAGTGACGAGAGGATAAGGGAGATTTTGAATTTCTGCACACACTTGTGGACACTGGACACTTTTGGATTGTGTGAGACCCAATGAATATCTGAGCGCTATGTGACAGGCTCGATGGCACAGCTGTGACCAAAGTGACTAGAGGATAAGGGAGATTTTGAATTTCTCCACACACTTGTGGACACTGGACACTTTTGGATTGTGTGAGGCCCACTGATATCTGAGCGCTATGTCACAGGTTCGTTGGCACAGCTGTGACAAAAGTGACGAGAGGATAAGGGAGATTTTGAATTTCTGCAGACACTTGTGGACACTGGACACTTTTGGATTGTGTGAGGCCCACTGATATCTGAGCGCTATGTCACAGGCTCGATGGCACAGCTGTGACAAAAGTGACTAGAGGATAAGGGAGATTGGATTGCTTTTAAAAAAGCGGTTTGCAGAGCAGTGGGTAAACAGCAATGCCAGCCTGTCAGGAAGCCTTAAAAGGCAGCCCAACAACCAACACCACTGATACACCACAATATAGCCTCCCCTTGCACTGCACACACAGTGACTGGTGTGTTGTGCAGGCCAAATCACTAGCAGCAGAAGCAGTTTTTTTTTCTTCTCAGCAGGACAAAAAAAAAAAATTGGGATTGCTTTTAAAAAAGCAGTTTGCGGAGCAGTGGGTAAACAGCAATGCAGGAATGTCAGGAAGCCTTAGAAGGCAGCCCAACAACCAACACCACTGATACACCACTATATAGCCTCCCCTTGCACTGCACACACAGTGACTGGTGTGTTGTACAGGCCAAATCGCTAGCAGCAGAAGCAGGTTTTTTTTCTTCTCAGCAGGACAAAAAAAAAAATTGGGATTGCTTTTAAAAAAAGCAGTTTGCGGAGCAGTGAGTAAACAGCAATGCAGGAATGTCAGGAAGCCTTAGAAGGCAGCCCAACAACCAACACCACTGATACACCACTATATAGCCTCCCCTTGCACTGCACACACAGTGACTGGTGTGTTGTGCAGGCCAAATCGCTAGCAGCAGAAGCAGTTTTTTTGTCTTCTTCCCTGCCTAACGCTCTCCCTACAGAATCAGCAGCAACCTCTCCCTATACTGAGATCGGCAGAAGTAAGATGGCGGTCGGCGTGCACGCCCTTTTATACCCCCTGTGACGCCCACCAAAGCAAGCCAATCACTTGCATGCCCTTCTGAAAGATGGTGGTGACCCCTGCCTATGTCATCACGTTGCCCACAGTGTCCGTGGATCCTGATTGGCTGAAAAAGAGCGCAAAACAAACTTTTGAAACGCGACTTTGGCGCGTAAGTCGCCGACCTCGTGGCCGACCTCATCCTAGGGTCGGGTTTGGTTTCATGAAACCCGACTTTGCCAAAAGTCGGCGACTTTTGAAATTTTTCGGCCCGTTTCGCTCAACTCTAGTGAGCAGTACTTGAAAAATCAGTCCACAACATTGTCATGAAACCCCTGTCTCCAACGCCACTTCTGCTGTGTGCACCACGAACACCTCTGCCAAGCTGCCCCTGGCCCGTACGGCTCGTGTGAGAACCATCACCGCTGCTGTGTGCTTTGAATGCCTCAACCAACCGGTTTACCAGAGTTGCTTGTTTATTAGCCAATATTAGGTCAAGGTTCTCCTGTGGCATGATGTTTTGTAATTTGCCTTTATAGTGTGGATCCAGGATGCTGGCCAACCAGTAGTCGTCATCGTTCATCATTTTGGCAATGCGGGGGTCCCTTTTTAGGATCTGCAAGGCATAATCTGACATGTGGGCCAATGTTCCCGGTGTCAATGATGCACTGCGAGTGCTGGTTAGAGGAGCAATTTCTGGCAAATCCACATCCCTCCAGTCACGCACAAACCCTGTACCAGACCTTGCCACGCCAACATTTTCACTTGCCCCACGAGATGCATCCTCCTCCCCTAAGTAATCATCCCCATCATCATCCTCCTCCTCCTCTTCCTCCACCTCATCCAGGAGAGGTCCCTGAGCAGACAATGGCTGAATGTCATCAAGGATTCCCTCCTCCTCTTCCTCCTCGTCAACATTGGCTGCAGACGCCTGCTCCTTAAGGTGCGTCAAAGTTTGCATGAGCAGACGCATAAGTGGGATGCTCATGCTTAGGATGGCGTCGTCTGCGCTTACCAGCCGTGTGCATTCCTCAAAACACTGAAGGAATTACAGAGGTCTTTCAGCTTCGACCACTGCACACGTGTCAACTCCATGTCTGCTCTCAAAGTGCCTGGCCGTGTATCCTCCCACAAATGCATTATGTCCTGCCTCTGTTCGCACAGCCGCTCAACCATGTGCAGGGTGGAGTTCCACCTTATTGCAATGTCGATAATGAGGCGGTGGTTGGGAAGGTGGAGCAATCGCTGCAGCTTCTGCATACGAATGGAGTGTACAGGCGACCGGCGGATGTGCGCGCACAGTCTTCGCACCTTCTGGAGCAGGGCTGTTAACTCTGGATAATTGTTGAGGAAGCACTGCACCACCTGGTTCAAGGTGTGAGCCAAGCAAGGTATGTGGCTGAGTTTTGAAAGGGCTATGGCTGCCACAAAATTACGGCCGTTATCACTAACTACCTTGCCTGCCTCAAGATGTACACTGCCCAGCCATGACTCAGTTTGTCGCTGAAAGTACTCGGCCAGCACCTCCGCGGTGTGTCTGTCGCCCAAACACATCATCTGCAACACAGCCTGCTGACGCTTTCCACTAGCTGCTCGATAGGGGGACACCTCGTGTGCAACAGTGGCAGCTGCAGATGGAGTGCTCGTACGACTGCACTCTGTGGACGAGCTTTCGCTTCTGGAGAAGGAGGAGGAGGGTCGAACGCCTACAGCCAACTGTTTCCTATACCGTGGGCTAGGCAGCACTGTCCCACCACCGCTGTCCCCTGTGGACCCTGCATCCACCACATTAACCTAGTGCGCAGTGATGGACACATAACGGCCATGCCGACTGGACCATGCATCTGTTGTGAGGTGCACCTTTCCACTCACTGACTGCTTGAGTGCATGGACAATGTGGTCTTTCACAAGATGGTGGAGGGCTGGGAAGGCTTTGCGAGAGAAGAAGTGGCGACTGGGTAGGTCATAGCGTGGTACAGCATAGGCCATGAGTTCGAGGAAAGCTGCGCTTTCCACCAACCGATAGGGCATCATCTCTAACAAGATTAGTTTGGCAATGTGGGCGTTCAAACCCAGTGTACGCGGATGAGAGACTGAGTACTTTCTTGACCTACTCATAGTCTCTGGGAGGGTGAGCTGGACTTGAGAGCTGCATATGGTGGAACTAGCAGTGGACAGGGCGGACTGAGAGAGGGTTGATGATGGTGATGGAGTTGGTGTTCTTTGTGATGGCCTAGATTCAGTCTTTCGTTGATATAACAGTGGGATTCCCTGACTGCTTTGGCCTTGCAACGACACCTCAACATTTGCTGCTGTGCTAACCGGTGGGCTTACAGTGGGGGAAACAATGTAGCGTTGCTGACTACCTTCTTTGTGATCAGTTGCACATGTGGTACTTGAGGTTTGGTGTTGTGTCCACGCTTGCAAGTGCATGCTGGTTAAATGTCTAAGCATGCAACTAGTATTCAAATTTTTCAGATTTTTCCCTCGGCTAAAGGTCTTTGCGCACTTCTTACAGATAACCTTGACCTGATCATGAGGATTTTGTTCAAAAAAGTGCCACACTGCACTCTTCCTACTTTGGAAGACATTTTGCGGCCTAGCACGCTGTGTTATTTTGACCGTCTGGACAAGCTGTCCAGCAACTCTTTTGATTTTTGGAACCTGTCTTTGGAGTGCTCCGGGCCTGCCAGATAACAGCTGTTGCGATGTCGATGTCTGTTGTGGATGCTCCTCCTCCTCATCTGAGCTATTGGAAGCAGCACCCTCTTCCCCCAATGGATGCCAATCTGCGTCAACAACTGGGTCATCCATCACCTCCTCTTCAATATCATGCGCACCTTCCTCTGTGTCATCGTGTATGGTGGTATAGTATGCGGGAAGGGGCACCTGAGTCTCATCAGGGTCAGAATCTGGCTCATTACACAGCGAGGACAATGTAGTGCTCTGAGTGAATGTACCAGCAGAATCATCTATCAGTGCCTGTGCATCAGTGCACTCCATGTCAGATCCATCTTGGCCTGGGTAATTCACCATTTCACTTGATAACCCAGGCATGGTTTGTGAAAACAGCTCCATGGAGTAATCAGTTGTATGGCCTGCGTCATCCTTCAATCTTGGTTGGGGTGAAGGACACAAGGAAAGGTGTGAACATGAGCCTCCAATGACGACTCAGTGCTTTTATTTTTTACAACTTCAGAAGAGGAGGCGATAGAGCTGGTGGCTGAGTCAGCAATGTAAGCCAAAACTTTTTCCTGAAGCTCTGGCTTTAAAAGCGGTTTGCCAACTCCTAGAAAACTAAGACTTCGAGGCCTTGTGGAGCCAGACGATGACACAGGCTCAACACCTCCTGCATTCGGTCCTATTTTGCTTTTGCCACTACCATCAGATCCACCACCAACACCATCATTACCAGCTGGCAACCCACGCCCAATTCCACGGCCTCTTCCACCAGCCTTCCTCATTTTTGGTAAAAATGTACACAAAATCCCACAAACTATATAGTAATGTAAAACAAGGTACAAGGTGTATGTAGGACAGGGGAGATGTAGAATATCTGAACACACTTGTGGACACTGTTGGATTGTGTGAGGCCCAGTGAATATGACACCGCTATGTCACAGGCTCAATGTCGTTGGTGTGAAAAATGTCACTATAGGACAGGGGAGATGAAGAATTTCTGAACACACTTGTGGACACTGTTGGATTGTGTGAGGCTCAGTGAATATCACACCGCTATGTCACAGTCTCAATGTCGCAGGTGTGAAAAATGTCACTATAGGACAGGGGAGATGTAGAATTTCTGAACACACTTGTGGACACTGTTGGATTGTGTGAGGCCCAGTGAATATCACACCGATATGTCACAGGCTCAATGTCTCAGGTGTGAAAAATGTCACTATAGGACAAGGGAGATGTAGAATTTCTGAACACACTTATGGATACTGTTGGATTGTGTGAGGCCCAGTGAATATGACACCGCTATGTCACAGGCTCAATGTCGTAGGTGTGAAAAATGTCACTATAGGACAGGGGAGATGTAGAATTTCTGAACACACTTGTGGACACTGTTGGATTGTGTGAGGCCCAGTGAATATCACACCGCTATGTCACAGACTCAATGTCGTAGGTGTGAAAAATGTCACTATAGGACATGGAAGATGTAGAATTTCTGAACACACTTGTGGACACTGTTGGACTGTGTGAGGCCCAGTGAATATGACACCGCTATGTGACAGGCTCAATGTCGTAGGTGTGAAAAATGTCACTATAGGACAGGGGAGATGTAGAATTTCTGAACACACTTGTGGACACTGTTGGATTGTGTGAGGCCCAGTGAATATCACACCGCTATGTCACAGTCTCAATGTCGCAGGTGTGAAAAATGTCACTATAGGACAGGGGAGATGTAGAATTTCTGAACACACTTGTGGACACTGTTGGATTGTGTGAGGCCCAGTGAATATCACACCGCTATGTCACAGGCTCAATGTCTCAGGTGTGAAAAATGTCACTATAGGACAGGGGAGATGTAGAATTTCTAAACACACTTCTGGACACTGTTGGATTGTGTGAGGCCAGTGAATATCATACCGCTATGTCACAGGCTCAATGTCGCAGGTGTGAAAAATATCACTATAGGACAGGGGAGATGTAGAATTTCTGAACACACTTGTGGACAGTGTTGGATTGTGTGAGGCCCAGTGAATATCACACCGCTATGTCACAGGCTCAATGTCGCAGGTGTGAAAAATGTCACTATAGGACAGGGGAGATGTAGAATTTCTGATCACACTTGTGGACACTGTTGGATTGTGTGAGGCCCAGTGAATATGACACCGCTATGTCACAGGCTCAATGTCGTAGGTGTGAAAAATGTCACTATAGGATAGGGGAGATGTAGAATTTCTGAACAGACTTGTGGACACTGTTGGATTGTGTGAGGGCCAGTGAATATCACACCGCTATGTCACAGGCTCAATGTCACAGGTGTGAAAAATGTCACTATAGGACAGGGGAGATGTAGAATTTCTGAACACACTTGTAGACACTGTTGGATTGTTTGAGGCCCAGTGAATATCACACCGCTATGTCACAGGCTCAATGTCGCAGGTGTGAAAAATGTCACTATAGGACAGGGGAGATGTAGAATTTCTGAACACACTTGTGGACACTGTCGGATTGTGTGAGGCCCAGTGAATATCACACCACTATGTCACAGGCTCAATGTCTCAGGTGTGAAAAATGTCACTATAGGACAAGGGAGATGTAGAATTTCTGAACACATTTGTGGATACTGTTGGATTGTGTGAGGCCCAGTGAATATGACACCACTATGTCACAGGCTCAATGTCGTAGGTGTGAAAAATGTCACTATAGGACAGGGGAGATGTAGAATTTCTTAACACACTTCTGGACACTGTTGGATTGTGTGAGGCCCAGTGAATATCACACCGCTATGTCACAGGCTCAATGTCGCAGGTGTGAAAAATGTCACTATAGGACAGGGGAGATGTAGAATTTCTGAACACACTTGTGGACACTGTTGGATTGTGTGAGGCCCAGTGAATATCACACCGCTATGTCACAGGCTCAATGTCGTAGGTGTGAAAAATGTCACTATAGGATAGGGGAGATGTAGAATTTCTGAACACACTTGTGGACACTGTTGGATTGTGTGAGGGCCAGTGAATATCACACCGCTATGTCACAGGCTCAATGTCACAGGTGTGTAAAATGTCACTATAGGACAGGGGAGATGTAGAATTTCTGAACACACTTGTGGACACTGTTGGATTGTGTGAGGCCCAGTGAATATCACACCGCTATGTCACAAGCTCAATGTCTCAGGTGTGAAAAATGTCACTATAGGACAAGGGAGATGTAGAATTTCTGAACACACTTGTGGATACTGTTGGATTGTGTGAGGCCCAGTGAATATGACACCGCTATGTCACAGGCTCAATGTCGTAGGTGTGAAAAATGTCACTATAGGACAGGGGAGATGTAGAATTTCTGAACACACTTCTGGACACTGTTGGATTGTGTGAGGCCCAGTGAATATCACACCGCTATGTCACAGGCTCAATGTCGCAGGTGTGAAAAATGTCACTATAGGACAGGGGAGATGTAGAATTTCTGATCACACTTGTGGACACTGTTGGATTGTGTGAGGCCCAGTGAATATGACACCGCTATGTCACAGGCTCAATGTCGTAGGTGTGAAAAATGTCACTATAGGATAGGGGAGATGTAGAATTTCTGAACAGACTTGTGGACACTGTTGGATTGTGTGAGGGCCAGTGAATATCACACCGCTATGTCACAGGCTCAATGTCACAGGTGTGAAAAATGTCACTATAGGACAGGGGAGATGTAGAATTTCTGAACACACTTGTAGACACTGTTGGATTGTTTGAGGCCCAGTGAATATCACACCGCTATGTCACAGGCTCAATGTCGCAGGTGTGAAAAATGTCACTATAGGACAGGGGAGATGTAGAATTTCTGAACACACTTGTGGACACTGTCGGATTGTGTGAGGCCCAGTGAATATCACACCACTATGTCACAGGCTCAATGTCTCAGGTGTGAAAAATGTCACTATAGGACAAGGGAGATGTAGAATTTCTGAACACATTTGTGGATACTGTTGGATTGTGTGAGGCCCAGTGAATATGACACCACTATGTCACAGGCTCAATGTCGTAGGTGTGAAAAATGTCACTATAGGACAGGGGAGATGTAGAATTTCTTAACACACTTCTGGACACTGTTGGATTGTGTGAGGCCCAGTGAATATCACACCGCTATGTCACAGGCTCAATGTCGCAGGTGTGAAAAATGTCACTATAGGACAGGGGAGATGTAGAATTTCTGAACACACTTGTGGACACTGTTGGATTGTGTGAGGCCCAGTGAATATCACACCGCTATGTCACAGGCTCAATGTCGTAGGTGTGAAAAATGTCACTATAGGATAGGGGAGATGTAGAATTTCTGAACACACTTGTGGACACTGTTGGATTGTGTGAGGGCCAGTGAATATCACACCGCTATGTCACAGGCTCAATGTCACAGGTGTGTAAAATGTCACTATAGGACAGGGGAGATGTAGAATTTCTGAACACACTTGTGGACACTGTTGGATTGTGTGAGGCCCAGTGAATATCACACCGCTATGTCACAGGCTCAATGTCTCAGGTGTGAAAAATGTCACTATAGGACAAGGGAGATGTAGAATTTCTGAACACACTTGTGGATACTGTTGGATTGTGTGAGGCCCAGTGAATATGACACCGCTATGTCACAGGCTCAATGTCGTAGGTGTGAAAAATGTCACTATAGGACAGGGGAGATGTAGAATTTCTGAACACACTTCTGGACACTGTTGGATTGTGTGAGGCCCAGTGAATATCACACCGCTATGTCACAGGCTCAATGTCGCAGGTGTGAAAAATGTCACTATAGGACAGGGGAGATGTAGAATTTCTGAACACACTTCTGGACACTGTTGGACTGTGTGAGGCCCAGTGAATATCACACCGCTATGTCACAGGCTCAATGTCGCAGGTGTGAAAAATGTCACTATAGGACAGGGGAGATGTAGAATTTCTGAACACACTTGTGGACACTGTTGGATTGTGTGAGGCCCAGTGAATATCACACCGCTATGTCACAGGCTCAATGTCGTAAGTGTGAAAAATGTCACTATAGGATAATGGAGATGTAGAATTTCTGAACACACTTGTGGACACTGTTGGATTGTGTGAGGGCCAGTGAATATCACACCGCTATGTCACAGGCTCAATGTCACAGGTGTGTAAAATGTCACTATAGGACAGTGGAGATGTAGAATTTCTGAACACACTTGTGGACACTGTTGGATTGTGTGAGGCCCAGTGAATATCACACCGCTATGTCACAGGCTCAATGTCGCAGGTGTGAAAAATGTCACTATAGGACAGGGGAGATGTAGAATTTCTGAACACACTTGTGGACACTGTTGGATTGTGTGAGGCCCAGTGAATATCACACCGCTATGTCACAGGCAGAATTTGGCTAGTGTATGACAAACTACAAGGTGTATATAGAATTGGGCAGAATCGGAATCTCCCTAGAGTGTAGGTCTGTAAGAACAGAACAAGTCCTCGACTTATCCTTACAGAGTCACACACAGATAGCTTCACTGTGGCCGTCATAACAGCCGTTACACGGTACTGAGAGAGGAGCGTGCACGTACACCGCTGTCTGGTGTCCGTAAAATTGTCAAGCTCCGTGTTCTTTAAGTATATGGACTGACACACGCTGTCTCTATAGTTTTGAATGTGATCAAACAGCAAATATACTTAACTGTTTGAAAACCAGACAAAACTAGAAGGTGGAGGTCTGTAAGAACGGAACATGTCCTTGACTTATCCTTACAGAGTCACACACAGATAGCTTCACTGTGGCCGTGATAACAGCCGTTACACGGTACTGTGTGAGGAGCGTACACCGCTGTATGGTGTGAAAAAATGCACGCTCAGTACCTCACCAGGACAAAAAAAAAAATTTGGATTGCTTTTAAAAAAGCAGTTTGCAGAGCAGTGGGAAAACAGCAATGCAGCTATCAGGAAGCCTTATAAGCAGCCTAGCAACCAACACAGCTGATCCAGCAAAATATAGCCTCCACTTGCACTGCACACACAGTGACTGGTGTGTTGTACAGGCAAAATCGCTAGCAGCAGAAGCAGTTTTTGGTGTCTTAGAATCATAGAATCGTAGAGTTGGAAGGGACCTCCTGGGCCATCTGGTCCAACCCCCTGCTCAAAGCAGGATTCGCTAAATCATCCCAGTCAGATGTCTGTCCAGCCTCTGTTTGAAGACTTCCATTGAAGGAGAACTCACCACTTCTCGTGGCAGCCTGTTCCACTCATTGATCACTCTAACTGTCAAAAAGTTTTTTCTAATATCTAATCTGTGTCTCCTCCCATTCAGTTTCATCCCATTGCTTCTAGTCTTTCCTTGTGCAAATGAGAATAAAGTTGATCCTTCTACAATGTGACAGCCCTTTAGATATTTGTAGACAGCTATTAAGTCTCCTCTCAGTCTTCTCTTTTGCAAACTAAACATTCCCAAATCCTGCAACCTTTCCTCATAAGACAGGGTTTGCAGACCGGTCACCATTCTGGTCGCTCTTTTCTGAACTTGCTCCAGTTTGTTGATGTCTTTTTTAAAATGTGGTGCCCAAAACTGGACACAATATTCCAGATGAGGTCTGACCAAAGAGGAGTAGAGGGAAATAATGACTTCACGTGATCTAGACTGTATGCTTCTGTTAATACATCCTAGAATTGCATTTGCCTTTTTTGCTGCTGCATCACACTGTTGACTCATATTCAGTCTGTGATCTATTAGTATACCCAAGTCTTTTTCACATGTGCTGTCACTTAGCCCTATTCCTCCCATTCTATATATGCTTTTTCCATTTTTATTGCCCAGATGTAGTACTTTGCATTTCTCCCTGTTAAAAACCATTCTGTTAGTTGCTGCCCACTTCTCCAGTTTATTTAAATCTTTTTGAATCCTCTCTCTCTCTTCTCTAGTATTAGCTATCCCTCCTAGCTTTGTGTCATCAGCAAATTTAATCAGTTTACCCTCAATTCCTTCATCTAAATCGTTGATAAAGATGTTGAACAATACAGGGCCCAGGACAGAGCCCTGTGGTACCCCACTTGAGACATTCTTCCAACTGGATGTGCAGCCATTTACGACCACTGTTTGGGTCCGATCACTAAGCCAGTTATGAATCCACCTAACAGTTGCCTTGTCCATTCCATACTTAATCATTTTTTCAATAAGGATTGTATGAGAGACTTTGTCAAATGCTTTGCTGAAGTCAAGATATACTATATCTACAGCATTTCCTTGATCCACCCAATCAGTGATACCGTCATAGAAGGAAATTAAGTTAGTCTGACATGACTTATTAGTTACAAACCCATGCTGACTCTGTTTAATCACTTCATTCTTATCCAGGTATTGACATACATGTTGTTTAATAATTTGTTCAAAGATCTTTCCTGGTATAGAAGTCAGACTCACCGGCCTATAGTTACCTGGGTCCACCTTCTTCCCCTTTTTGAAGATAGGAACAACATTTGCTCTTCTCCAGTCTTCTGGCACTTCTCCTGTTCTCCAAGAATTTTCAAAGATTATAGAGAGGGGTTCAAAAATTTCTTCTGCTATCTCCTTCAGTACTCTGGGGTGTAATTCATCTGGACCTGGAGACTTGAATTCATTTAGGCTAGCTAAGTGTTTCCTCACTATCTTTCTGTTTATAGATATCCTGGATTCTTCTATTCCCTTAATAGGACAGTGAATAACAGTTGATGTTACATTTCCTTTCTGAGAGAAAACAGATGCAAAATAGGAATTTAAAAGTTCAGCCTTCTCAACATCCTGTCTTACCATTTCATCATTTTCATCCTGTAAAAATCCTATAGCATCTTTGACTTTTCTTTTACTTTTGACATATCCCCAAAATCCTTTATTATTGCTTTTGACATCTCTTGCAAGCCTCAATTCATTTTCAGCTTTAGCTAATCTGATTTGTGCCCTGCAGGTTCTGCAGACAGCATTATATTCTTCTTTAGATATGCCTCCCTCTTTCCATTTTATAAACATTTTTTTCTTCCTTTTTAGCATGTGCTTAAGTTCTGTGTTCATCCATCCTGGTTTCCTTAACTGCTTCCTATTCTTCCCTCTTTTCGGAATTGTTAACAACTGTGCTTTGAGAATTTCATTTTTCAAGATTTCCCATCCTTCCTGGACATTTTTGTCTTTAAGGATATCCAGCCATTGGATCCCTCCAATTCTCTTTCTGAATCCCTTAAAATCTGCCTTTCTGAAATCTAACCTTGACGTCTGAGTCTTCACAGGTCTTCCGCCTCTAGTTATCCAAAATTCTAAAATAGCATGGTCGCTACCTCCTAGGGTCCCAGCCACTTTTACCTCCTCAACCATTTCCTCCCTGTTTATAAGGATTAGATCCAAGGTAGCAGTTCCCCTTGTTTTCTCCCTTACCTTTTGGAAGATAAAGTTGTCAGCAAGAGATGATAAGAATTTCCTTGACCTGTTAGTTTTGCCTGAGAGAGATTCCCAACAAATGTCTGGATAGTTGAAATCTCCCATGACAACTATGTCATATTTTTTGGGGAACTTGGCCATTTGATGCATAAAGAGTTCATCCATAGCTTCAGCTTGCACAGGCGGCCTGTAGTAAATGCCTACAATGGTGTCCTTTCCATTGTTCTGTCCTTGTATTCTTACCCAAACAGTTTCCACAGAACTCCCAGTCTCTGAAGCTTCAATCTCTGTGCAGATATACGAGTTTCTAACATACAATGCGACACCCCCTCCTCGTTTATCAAGTCTGTTTCTTGCAAATAAGTTGTATCCTTCTAGTCTTGTATTCCAATCATGTGTATTGTCCCACCAAGTTTCAGTGATTCCAATGACATCATATTTCTTTTCCTGTGTTAGTAGTTCCAATTCTCCTTGTTTGTTGCCCATGCTTTGTGCATTAGTATAGAAACATTTTAGTTTGTGATTGGTTTCTCTTTCTCCAATATTTTTATTAATTAGATTCTTTCGTCTTTGTTCTTCCTTTCCACTTCTAATAGCAGAGTTCTCAATAGCATTTGTCAGGTGTATGGCTTTTTCTGGTCTTTTGCTTCCCTTCCCATGTTGTTCTAGTTTAAAGCTCTCCTTACAAGTGTAGCAAGGCGACTTCCAAATACATGCTTACCAGTCTTCGTAAGGTGCACCCCATCTCTAGCAAGTAGTCCATCGTATAAGTAGTTCACTCCGTGATCCAGAAATCCAAATCGTTGCTGACGGCACCATCGACGTAGCCAGTTGTTCACCTGCAGAATCTTATTCCACCTCCTTGTTCCATGGCCATCCACTGGGAGGATGGAAGAGAAGACCACCTGCGCTCCCAGTTCTTTCACTTTCTTGCCTAAGTCTTCAAAGTCTCTGCAGATGGTTTCCAGGTCGTTTCTTGCAGTGTCATTTGTCCCCACATGTAGTAGCAGGAATGGGTAGTCATCTGTAGGTCTGAAGAGTCCTGATATCCTGTCAGACACATCTTTAATTTTTGCACCTGGAAGACAACACATTTCTCTTGAAGTTATATCCGGTCTTCCCTGCCTAACGCTCTCCCTACAGAATCAGCAGCAGCAGCAGCTCTCCCTATTCTGAGATCAGCATGAGTAACATGGCGGTCGGCATGCACGCCCTTTTATACCCCCTGTGACGCCCCCCAAAGCAAGCCAATCACTTGCATGCCCTTCTCAAAGATGGTGGTGACCCCTACCTATGTCATCACGTTGCCCACAGTGTCCGTGGAACCTGATTGGCTGAAAAAGGGCAGAAAACAAACTTTTGAAACATGACTTTGCCGCTAAAGTCTCCGAGCTCGTGGCCGACCTCACCCTAGGGTCGGGTTTCGTTTCATGAAACCCGACTTTACCAAAAGTCAGCGACTTTTGAAATTTTTCGACCCGTTTTGCTCAACTCTAGTAACCACAATACCCAAGTCCTCCTGTTCTGTAGTCCCAAGTATGGTCCCATTTAATGTACAGTGGGGAAAAAAAGTATTTAGTCAGTCAGCAATAGTGCAAGTTCCACCACTTAAAAAGATGAGAGGCGTCTGTAATTTACATCATAGGTAGACCTCAACTATGGGAGACAAACTGAGAAAAAAAAATCCAGAAAATCACATTGTCTGTTTTTTTTTCATTTTATTTGCATATTATGGTGGAAAATAAGTATTTGGTCAGAAACAAGCAATCAAGATTTCTGGCTCTCACAGACCTGTAACTTCTTCTTTAAGAGTCTCCTCTTTCCTCCACTCATTACCTGTAGTAATGGCACCTGTTTAAACTTGTTATCAGTATAAAAAGACACCTGTGCACACCCTCAAACAGTCTGACTCCAAACTCCACTATGGTGAAGACCAAAGAGCTGTCAAAGGACACCAGAAACAAAATTGTAGCCCTGCACCAGGCTGGGAAGACTGAATCTGCAATAGCCAACCAGCTTGGAGTGAAGAAATCAACTGTGGGAGCAATAATTAGAAAATGGAAGACATACAAGACCACTGATAATCTCCCTCGATCTGGTGCTCCACGCAAAATCCCACCCCGTGGGGTCAGAATGATCACAAGAACGGTGAGCAAAAATCCCAGAACCACGCGGGGGGACCTAGTGAATGAACTTCAGAGAGCTGGGACCAATGTAACAAGGCCTACCATAAGTAACACACTACGCCACCATGGACTCAGATCCTGCAGTGCCAGACGTGTCCCACTGCTTAAGCCTGTACAGGTCCGGGCCCGTCTGAAGTTTGCTAGAGAGCATTTGGATGATCCAGAGGAGTTTTGGGAGAATGTCCTATGGTCTGATGAAACCAAACTGGAACTGTTTGGTAGAAACACAACTTGTCGTGTTTGGAGGAAAAAGAATACTGAGTTGCATCCATCAAACACCATACCTACTGTAAAGCATGGTGGTGGAAACATCATGCTTTGGGGCTGTTTCTCTGCAAAGGGGCCAGGACGACTGATCCGGGTACATGAAAGAATGAATGGGGCCATGTATCGTGAGATTTTGCGTGCAAACCTCCTTCCATCAGCAAGGGCATTGAAGATGAAACGTGGCTGGGTCTTTCAACATGACAATGATCCAAAGCACACCGCCAGGGCAACGAAGGAGTGGCTTCGTAAGAAGCATTTCAAAGTCCTGGAGTGGCCTAGCCAGTCTCCAGATCTCAACCCTATAGAAAACCTTTGGAGGGAGTTGAAAGTCCGTGTTGCCAAGCGAAAAGCCAAAAACATCACTGCTCTAGAGGAGATCTGCATGGAGGAATGGGCCAACATACCAACAACAGTGTGTGGCAACCTTGTGAAGACTTACAGAAAACATTTGACCTCTGTCATTGCCAACAAAGGATATATCACAAAGTATTGAGATGAAATTTTGTTTCTGACCAAATACTTATTTTCCACCATAATATGCAAATAAAATGAAAAAAAAACAGACAATGTGATTTTCTGGATTTTTTTTTCTCAGTTTGTCTCCCATAGTTGAGGTCTACCTATGATGTAAATTACAGACGCCTCTCATCTTTTTAAGTGGTGGAACTTGCACTATTGCTGACTGACTAAATACTTTTTTTCCCCACTGTATATGCAGGTATCGGATTACTCTGTCCTAGTGTATTACTCTACATTTATCTACATTAAACCTCATTTGCCAAGTGTTTGCCCATTCAGACATCTTATCCAGATTGTTTTGCAATATTGTACTGTCAAGGTCAGATTTTAATATCCTACATAGTTTGGAGTCGTCAGCAAAGACTGATACTTTACTCTCAATCCCATCCACAAGGTCATTAATAAAGAGGTTAAAAAGAATCGGTCCTGGCACAGATCCCTGCAGTACCTCACTGCTGACTATATCCGATTTAGGGGACGTACCATTCATGACAACTCTGTTTCCTGTTATTTAGCCAATTCCTTACTCATCTGCATATAGTTTCCCCCATTCCTTGCTTCTGGAGCATCAGTATAAGGCTGTTATGTGTTACAGTATCAAATGCCTTTGCAAAGTCCAGATAAATCATATCAGCCTCATTACCAACATCCAGATTTGCACTTACCTTCTCATAGGAACCCAACATGTTGGTTAGACATGACCTCTCTTTCATGAATCCATGCTGGTTGTTAGCTATTGTATTATTCTCTAGAATATATTTCTGCAGGTCATCTCTTATGATGCCATAAAAATTTTTGAACACTATTGATGTCAGGCTTACCGGACGGAAGTTGCCTGGATCCATCTTCTTACCTTTCTTAAATCTCAATACCACATCAGGCACCCTCCAATCTTGTGGAACCACCCCTGTTCCAAGAGAGTCTAAGAGTATAAGATACAGCGGTCTGTCAAATACTGAGCTTTATTTCCTCAGTATCCATGGATGAGGCTTACCGGACAGAAGATGCCTGGATCCACCTTCTTATCTTTCTTAAATCTCAATAACACATCAGCCATCCTCCAATCCTGTGGCAACACCTCTATTCCAAGAGAGTGTAAGAGTATAACAATATATGAATATAAGATAGAGCGGTCTGTCAATTACTAAGCTCAATTTCCTCAGTATCCATGGATGGAATGCCATCTGGGCCAGGGGATTGGTCAATGTTTAATTTGCTCAGATGCAGGCATACTTCTTCTTGTGTCAAAATAGTTATATCAGGTGGCGAACTTTGATTTTTGCCTTGTTGAATGATCCCTGGAACAGATATTAAACAGATTAAAAGTGACTGTTTAATATATCAGCCTTTTCTTTGTCCTCTCTTATCATCTCTTAAGGGGCCCATAACATCTTTTTATTTTTGGCATTCCTGTTTTTCGAAAAATTTGGGGGATTTATTTTAATGTCACTGGTAATTTGTTTCTCTGAGGATAACTTTGCTAGCTTGATTTGTTTTCTACATTTTTAATTAGATCTTTATACTCCTGAAATGCTATTTCTGTATTCTCAGCCTTCAAGATTTTGAATGCCCTTTGTTTTAGTTTTATTACACTTTGTACTATTTTTATTTATCCATAATGGTTTATTTTTAGTCCTGGGCATTTTATTACCAGAGGGTATAAGTTTATGGTCGGTATCCCCAGTTACCATGAGATGGTCCCAGTCTACATGATTAGGCTCTTCGCTTAATTTGTTGATATCAGCTTTCCTAAAGTTCCAAGATTTTGCATTTCTCCTTTTGAATGTTTGATTGAAATTTACTTTGAAACTTACCATATTATGGTGACTGCATCCCAAATGCTCCCTGGCCTGATAAGTGTATTTCTTTATTGTAATGTGGCATGATTATTCTTTTTAGCATTGTAAGGATTGCTCTGATTCCTAACAGCACTCAGCTGAACATAACTTGAATAATAGCTATGTAAAATATGAGTAATTTGCTTTTTAATCATTCTAAAAATATGACTATAATGTTATATTACCACACCCGGGCATTTTAAAAATCATAAATCTGAGTTGTTTTTACTTTACAATAAAGCAATTTCCTACTTTGTTTGCGGAAACCATTAAAGGAACAATAATAAACCTTTTCTTCAAATCACAATCTAAAGTTATTTCTTTTTCTTTTGCTTAGCTTCCTGGAGACATTTGTATTGTCTTCCCTTTTTGGCCATTCCTGAGTTTTGCTTACATTTTAACCTTGTGCTCACCCTTTACGGTTAAAAAAAATGCAGCCACCATTTTACTAAATCAGCTCAGCAGCAAATTGCAAAGAATCCACATTTTGGCTAATGCAGTTTTTGTAAAATTTGAGTGGAATTAAATTCTACTTGAATTTATTCACTCAACTCTACAAACCATGCTTGCTTCGCCTTACCAGCCCAACCATCAAGTCTCCTAACCTGAGATAACTGCCTCACATAATGTCTACAGGGAAGTTAGCTCAGGTTAGGCTAGGTATTGCAATCCAAACACAGTCCATGTTCAATGGATTTGTGCTTTGGATCTAAGTACAAAATTACTGTTCAGATAAATTATCTTAAATAAAAGTCCATGTATCACCATGCAATGCCCAAAACAGTATTGTAAAGTGACAACATTCTACACATCGTAAAATATTAGCATCAAAACAAAAGTGCCAGTTTGAGATAATTGTTCCGGCAAGAGATAAACTTTTAAAACTGTTTATTTTAATATCATGTGGGTAAATTTTCAAAAAGAATTGTAAAAAGAACATCCTTTCTGACATGGAATTTCTCACCAGTCTCAACTGGTCTAAGATATCAAGTCAATAATGTATGTAGTTTGTAATGTCAAATCTTGTGATATATTCCCTTTATTGATGATGCTGTTTTATGTGGGATGGTGTACGATCAGCAATAAACTGTCACATTCATGGGGATAATGTAGCCATTTCATATACGCCTCAATTATACAGATGCCGCGTGCCAGTAACTGTCTCAATCATCACTAGATAATAGCGATTGCATATCTACGTGGTTAGATAGTGGTGGTTGTGCTGGGTAGCCATCTTGATTCTCCTATTATAACCTGTATCTATATATATAATTGCCTTAAATTGTCCATCATCCACTTCCGTCTGGATGTCCCCGAATCCCACAATCCACAGTGCCGACCGAAATTACGCCGACCGCCATATTGAAATACCCAAGTGATGGGTATTTTAATATGGCACCCGCTGGTGGTACCAGGCCCTTCCACAGTACCACCAGCGGGACACCACCGCCGGACCCCCCCGCCGCTGCCACGGCTGGACCCGCTGCCAACGGACCCCCCCGCCACTGCCTGCCCACCCACCTCCGTCACAGCAGGCAGGAAAGAATGCTGTTTGCGGCCTGTGCACAGGCCGCAAGCCGCGGTCTTTCCTGCCGGCTGGCCGCCGCCAGGACCCCCCGCCGGACCCGCCGCTGCCTGCCCACCCACCTCCGTCACAGCTGGCAGGAAAGACTGCAGCTTGCGGCATTGCACAGGCCGCAAGCCGCTGTCTTTCCTGCCGGCTGGCCGATGCCAGGACCCCCCCGCCGCTGGACCAGCCATCGCTGAACCCCCCCACCGCCACCGCTGGACCCGCTACTGCTGGCCACCATGTACATACACACACACATGTCCACACACACGTACATACACACACACATACATGTACATACACATGTATGCACACACACATGTACACACGTACACACACATGTACGTAAACACACACACATGTACGTACACACACACATGTACATACACACACATACACACACGTATGTACACACACGTACGTACACGTACTCACATACACACACGTACTCACATTCACACACACATACTCACATACACACACACGTACTCACATACACACACGTACTCACATACACACACATAGGTACACACATACTCACATACACACACATACTCACACCCACACATGTACGTACACACACACGTACACATGCACGTACTTACATACACACACACATGTACTCACATACACACACACGTAGTCACATACGCACACACGTACACACACACACATGTACTCACACACGCACACACGTACTCACACACATGTACTCACATACACACACATACATACACACACGTACTCACATATACACACACTCATATACACACACATGTACACACACATATGTACAGTCATGGCCAAAAGTTTTATGACACAAATATTAATTTTTACAAAGTCTACTGCTTCATTTTTTCTAATGGCAATTTGCATATACTCCAGAATGTTATAAAGAGTGATCAGCTTAACAGCAATTAGTTGCAAAGTCAATATTTGCCTAGAAAATGAACTTTATCCCCCAAAACACATTTCAACATCATTGCAGCCCTGCCTTAAAAGGACCAGCTAACATCGTTTCAGTGATTGCTCCATTATCACAGGTGTGGGTGTTGATGAGGACAGGGCTGGAGATCAATCTGTCATGATTAAGTAAGAATGACACCACTGGACACTTTAAAAGGAGGCTGGTGCTTGGCATCATTGTTTCTCTTCTGTTAACCATGGTTATCTCTAAAGAAACATGTGCAGTCATCATTGCACTGCACAAAAATGGCCTAACAGGGAAGAGTATCGCAGCTAGAAAGATTGCACCTCAGTCAACAATCTATCGCATCATCAAGAACTTCAAGGAGAGAGGTTCCCTTGTTGCCAAAAAGGCTCCAGGGTGCCCAAGAAAGACCAGCAAGCGCCAGGACGTCTCTTAAAAGTGTTTCAGCTGCGGGATCGGGCTACCAGCAGTGCAGAGCTTGCTCAGGAATGGCAGCAGGCAGGTGTGAGTGTATCTGCACGCACTGTGCGGCGGAGACTCTTGGAGCAAGGCCTGGTCTCAAGGAGGGCAGCAAAGAAGCCACTTCTCTCCAGGAAAAACAACATGGACAGACTGATATTCTGCAAGAGGTACAGGGAGTGGACTGCAGAGGACTGGGGTAAAGTCATTTTCTCTGATGAATCCCCTTTTCGATTGTTTGGGACATCTGGAAAACGGCTTATTTGGAGAAGATCAGGTAAGCGCTACCACCAGTCTTGTCTCATGCCAACTGTTAAGCATCCTGAAACCATTCATGTGTGGGGTTGCTTCTCAGCCAAGGGAATGGTCTCTCTCTCAGTCTTGCCTAAAAACACAGCCATGAATAAAGAATGGTACCAGAATGTCCTCCAAGAGCAACTTCTCCCAACCGTCCAAGAGCAGTTTGGCGATCAACAATGCCTTTTTCAACATGATGGAGCACCTTGCCATAAAGCAAAGGTGATAACTAAATGGCTCAGGGAACAAAACATAGAGATTTTGGGACCATGGCCTGGAAACTCCCCAGATCTTAATCCCATTGAGAACTTGTGGTGAATCATCAAGAGACAGGTGGACAAACAAAAACCTTCAAATTCAGACAAAATAAAAGCATTGATTTTGCAAGAATGGACTGCTATCAGTCAGGATTTGATCCAGAAGTTGATTGAGAGCATGCCAGGGAGAATTGCTGATGTCCTGAAGAAGAAGGGTCAACACTGCAAATATTGACTTGCTGCATTAACTCAATCTAACTGTCAATATAACCTTTTGCTACTCATAATATGATTGCAATTATATTTCTGTATGTGATAAAAACATCTGACAAACACACATAAAAACCAGAGGCCAGCAGATCATGTGAAAATATAATATTTGTGTCATTCTCAAAACTTTTGGCCATGACTGTACTCTCACACACACACATACACACACACACATACTCACACACACTTCCCTCCCGATGCGATAGCATTGGGCACACCTCTAGTAGAATAATATTTATCAGAAGATATGCTTGCTACTTTTGGCAGCCACCAGACTGAGTTTAAGAAGTAACTATAATAATAATAATAAATTTTATTTCTATACCGCCGACATATTCCGCAGCACTTTACATTTCAGAGGGGATTTGTACAGACAATAGACATTACAGCATAACAATAATCACATAGATCATAACAGATACCAAGAGGAATGAGGGTCCTGCTCGCAAGCTTACAATCTATGAGGAAAAAAGGGGAGACACGAAAGGTGGGTGGTAACAGTTGCCCTGATTGTATGGACCAGCCATAATGTTAAGTGTGTAACAGTACAGATGCAGAGGGCTAATGGATGCATAAAGCATGTGGGAACATGATGCGGGGAACCTGGTTATGGTAAAAAAAACTTTTGGCTGTGCCACATAGGGATAGATTAGGTTAATGTGTAACTGTTTTATTATTAAGTCCATTGTGTAGCAGTATGAAGATAACTTCTGTTCAACTTTTTCGGTGACTGCATATTTTAGAAGGAATGCATATTTATTGTGTAACCTGTTTTTTTCATTTTAGATTTGTATGAGATACATTTGGAAAAAAAAGAGACTACTGACCTACTTGCAAAAAAAGATAAAGTAAATATATAACCTTAAAAATAAGGCCAACTGACACCTTCAATTTCCACACACATGTTTGATAATGTTTATTCCCCTCCCATCAGTAGACATTCTGGTATGTTATATAGAAAGTGCAGGTGTATAGAGCGTGCTCAGATACTGAGTCAACACATACAGTTGCTTCTCACAAAATTAGAATATTATCAAAAAGTTAATTTATTTCAGTTCTTCAATACAAAAAGTGAAACTTATATATTATATAGAGTCATTACAAACAGAGTGATCTGTTTCAATTGTTTATTTCTGATAATGTTGTTGATTATGGCTTACAGCCAATGAAAACCCAAAAGTCATTATCTCAGTAAATTAGAATACTTTATAACACCAGCTTGAAAAATTATTTTAAAATCTGAAATGTTGGCCTACTGAAATGTATGCTCAGTAAATGCACTCAATACTTGGTCGGGGCTCCTTTGGCATCAATTGCTGCATCAATGCGGCATCGCATGGAAGTGATCAGCCTGTGGCACTGCTGAGGTGTTATAGAAGCCCAGGTTGCTTTGATAATAGCCTTCAGCTCATCTGCATTGTTGGGTCTGTTGTCTCTCATCTTCCTCTTGACAATACCCCATAGATTCTCTATGTTGTTAAGGTCAGGCGAATTTGCTGGCCAATCAAGCACAGTGATACTGTTGTTTTTAAACCAGGTATTGGTACTTTTGGCAGTGTGGACAGGTTCCAAGTCCTGCTGGAGAATGAAATTTCTGCCTGCGCTGACTTTGGTCTTGATAAAACACAGTGGACCTACACCAGTAGATGACATGGCACCCCAAACCATCATTGATTGTGGAAATTTCACACTAGACCTCAAACAGCTTGGATTGTTGTGTGCCTCTCCACTCTTCCTCCAGACTGTGGGACCTTGATTTCCAAATGAAATGCAAAATTTACTTTCATCTGAAAACAACACCTTGGACCACTGAGGGATAGTCCAGTTGTTTTTCTCCTTATCCCAAGTATGACGCTTCTGGTGTTGTCTATTGGTCATGAGTGGCTTGACCCAAGGAATATGTCACTTGTAGCCCATGTCCTGGATACGTCTGTGTGTTGTGGCTCTTGAAGCAATGACACCAGCAGCAGTCCACTCCTTGTGTATCTCCCCCAAATTTTTGAATGAACTTTTCTTAACAATCTTTTCCAGGCTGCGGTTATCCCGGCTGCTTATGCACCTTTTTCTACCACAGTTTTTCCTTCCACTCAAGTTTCAATTAATATGCTTGGATACAGCCAGCTTTTTTAGCAATGGCCTTCTGTGGCTTACCCTCCTTGTGGAGTGTGTCAATGACTGCCTTCTGGACATATGTCAAGTCAGCAGTCTTCCCCATGATTGTGGAGCTTATTGAAACATACTAAAGGACCTTTTTAAACACTTAGGAAGCCTTTGCTGTTGTTTTGTGTTAATTATTCTAATTTACTGAGATAATGACTTTTGGATTTTCATTGGCTGTAAGCCATAACATTAACAGAAACACTTGAAATAGATCACTCTGTAATGACTCTATATAATATGAGTTTCACTTTTTGTATTGAAGAATTAAAATAAATTAACTTTTTAATGATATTTAAATTTTGTGAGAAGCACCTGTACATGGCAGGCCCTGGCTTTGTTATCTACTTCTAACAGCAGTGATTGAAGCTAGCTCTTATTCCTGCTGTTTAACCACTAAAATTCTGCTGCCAATCTCTGATAGCAGCTTTTAAGTAGTGCAATCTTGATGAGGCATCTATTAGATGTCTATCGCCCCATAGCGATCATGTCACATACCAATGGTCTGCTATGGCAGTCGGAGGCCTGCTGGAGGGTGTACCTTCAATGCTATATTGATACTTCTGAGAGGCCCAACCTGTTTTCACTTTCAATTTTAGCAGGTTTAAGTCTCCAACCAAGACAAAAAAAGGTATGATAGACAGATAGATAGATAGATAGATAGATAGATAGATAGAAAGATAGATAGATAGATATGGTTTTAGAAAGGGTTTTTTAATTGTTTAGAAATTCCAAAAAAAGCAAAAAATAAATAAAACTAAAAACATATTTTATATTGCCACATCCGCAAGTCTGAAATAACATACCGTATATACTCGTGTATAAGCAGAGATTTTCAGCCCATTTTTTAGAGCTGAAAGTCCCCCTCTTGGCTTATACACGGGTCATATACCTGGAGGTCGTGGGGGAGGGAGAGCGGGGGTGTCAGAGATCATACTTACCTGTCCTGCCGCGGTCTCTGCAGCCTCGCTCCTCCAATGTCTCCCTTCCTGTCTTCAGCGGTCATGTGGTACCGCTCATTACACTCATGAATATGCGCATATTCATGAGTGTAATGAGCGGTACCACGTGACCGCTGAAGACAAGAAGGGAGACAGTGGAGAAGCGAGACTGCGGCAGGATGGGTGAGTATAGTTATATTCACCTGTCCCCCGGTCCATCGCTGCTCACCACTGTCTCTGCTGCATCCTGCGTCAGTGACGTTTAGACAGCAGGGGGCGTGGTGATGTGGTTAGTGCGTGCCGCCTCTCTGCTGGCTGAACAGTCACTGACACAAGAAGCGGCAGATAGCAGCGATGGACCAAGGAGAGGTGAGCATGGCTTTTTTTTTGCAGCATATGGGGGCATATTCCATGGAGCAGCATATGGGGGCATAGTCTATGGAGCAGTATATGGGGCATATTATATGGGGCAGCATATGAGGGCATATTCTATGGGGCAGCATATGGGGGGCATAAACTATGGAGAAGCATATGGGGGCATAATCTATGGAGCAGCATATGGGGGCATATTCTATGGAGCAGCATATGGGGGCATAAAATATGGAGCAGCATATGGGGGCATAAACTATGGAGCAGCATATGGGGGCATAGTCTATGGATTACACCCTCGGCTTATACACGAGTCAATACGTTTTCCCAGTTTTTTGTGGCAAAATTAGGGGCATCGGCTTATACAAGGGTCGGCTTATACACAAGTATCTACGGTAATTAACATAGTAACATAGTTAGCAAGGCCGAAAAATTACATTTTTCCATCCAGTTCAGCCTATATTCCGTCAGAATAAAACCCCAGAACTATGTTCTTCTAAAGAACATCATAGCTGTAAGATACAATGTTGTTACGCTTCAGGAAGACATCCAGGCCTCTCTTGAACCCCTCGACTGACTGAGTTCACCATCATACATCTACTCAGGAAAGGAATTCCAGATTTTCACTGCCCTAACAGTAAAGAATCCTCTTCTATGTTGGTAACAGAATTATTTAACTAGTAGGTTAAATGACGTAAAGGAAAAACACCTTAATTACCTTTTATGGGTCGTTGGACCTCATTTATAAAAGCAATAAAAAATTATATGCACCCAAAATGGACTACTAAAAACTGCATCTCCGCACAAAAAAATCCAAGCTCCATTGACAGAAAAATAAAAACATTACAAGTTTCAGACTATGGCAACACAAACAAGCTTCTTCAGTGCTACAGTTGTAAAGCACATTATTGCCTGGATCATCCCTGGACAAAGTGTAGCCTAGCGTAGCCCGTGGACCAAGACAGCCGAAAGGTTGAAACAGTGTCCCACAGGTCGCACTATTCCCCAGCCTACCGTCCATTCGCCGCCTCTCGCTGTCACTGCTCTCCGCATCCTCAAGATAGAGACAGTGGTGAAAACCCAGGTGGAGGATGGGGCCGACGATTCCATCTTCCTCCAATCAGCTTGTGAGGCAGCAGACGCGATGATGTAATTTATATATCAAAACAAGGAGAGACCTGAGTTCAAAAAATGCCAATAAAAAATTTCAAAGTTTATTATTACACATAAATAAATAAAAATTCCAAAAAAGGAAAAGGACAAAAATGTATTTAAAATAATACATGTATATAAATATCATACATGGGTTAAATCTGAAAACAGTGACTGACTCTGTGGGTGTGAACCGGGGCTGAAGGTAAGGTCAGGATTAATTGTTACAAATGCCAACTGAAGAGAAAATAGAGGGGGTATGTGATCCCATTATAGGACCTAATGAAAGAGTTCATTAAATGCTTGTGCACATAGATATTTCAAATAGGCATTAGATGTATGAATAGCCATGAAAGCAACATACACTCAATATAATGCTCTTTAATTCCCTCTGTTATGCATTGCTGTTATAGAGAATACTTTTAGTAGAGTAAGGGATAATTACCCATTAAAGGTGCTTCGTACTGCCTTGACCTCAGCCACGTACCCCAACGCACGTTTCGCGTTAAATGTCACTTCTACATTTTTTCTCCTTGTTTTGCTATTGATTGGCGAGTTGCCATTTTCATGGTTATATGCTGATATACTACTGGTATTTATATATAGTTGTCATTTAAATATGTAGGCTGTGAACTGCGGAGATTCACTGCATTGGAGACATGAGCAGAGCGCCAAGGAAGTTGGACCGAGGTGAGTGTTGTTGTTTTTTTTCATGTGTATGGGATATTTGTATATAAGAAGCTATGTGGTGTTCATTTTATATATAGAGGTTTAAGTGGGGCACATGCTGTTTATAGGGGTCTAAGTGGGGCACATGCTGTATATAAGAGGTCTATGTGGAGGCTTGCTCTGTTTATAGGAGGCTTTGTTGGGGTTCATACTGTATGTAACTTTTATACAGGCTATGATTGTCACTCCTGATAGGTTCTGCTAAACCATGAGATATGATAGCTGCAAGGCATCGTAGGGGAGCCCGCGTGGTCATTCCTGAGGCCATGTGAGCCTTTTCTAGTCGATGTAATCTTCTGCAATGAGTAAAATTGAGATGGGCATTATTTTGATGATTCACACAGCTCAAACATGCAAATTGTTTGAATTTATCAGGACCTGTAAAGTTTAGAAGATTTGACTTAAATTTGATTTGCATCAAATCATTTCACTTATCTCTAATACTAACTATAGAAAATGAAAAAACACTCAGTAATACACACTGGCAAAAAGGCCATAATGGTATACACAGAAGATAATACTCTTGTCTATCTTTGTCTGGAGTTTAAAAGTTATTCTGGTGTTAGGAAAAGATGAGCATGAATCATATGAACAGATAATGAATATGAAGTGTGTGGTAAAACATGTGAAGGTTAGAAGAACTATGCATGGTATGTAAATAATATAGTGTTACCTCCATATCCACAGACCTTAGACTAGTCATCTAAGATGCATGATCCCTGGATAAATTTTCAAAATATGTTTTCTCTTGAACACCACAGTGTTTCATAGTAAAAAAAAAATACACAGCTGCAATACTGAGCATTTGTGGATTAGTTGTATTGGGAGAAGTTTAGGTTAATTTATATACAGGAAAGATATACATCTTTGTACCGTGTTAGCCAGTAGATAGAAGAATATTTAGAATTGAGAGTCCTCAGTGGTTGATACCTTTTAATGGCTAACTGAAAAGATGGTAACAAATTGCAAGCTTTCGAGACTATGCAGGTCTCTTCATCAGGCTAGACTACTACAAAATCTGAAGAATAACATATTTATACACAAGACAGCACATAAACAACTCAATAGATAAGACAAAGAATGTGAAGCTGAATAGTCATTGTGGGAGAGAGATAGGCATAAATATTGGAGCAGTTCATAGATAAGCAGTGTGAAGGTTTTATTGCCCTCTGATTGCCGGTCTGGTTCTGTGTTGTGATGACCCTAGAAGGTCTAAGGGGCAAATTCCTTAATTGATGTAAAAAGACATAAATCCATGCGACACATTAATACCTGCACTGAATGTGTTGAAGGTTTTCATAAATTTGTACTCAGAGATTCTTCTCTCTCTCTGAGACTTGTTACCTTTTAATACAAGTAATTTAATGTCCATCATGCTATGACCAGGGATACAAAAATGTTTTGCCACAGGTAGATCCATTCTTTTTTCTTTTATTGAGTGGCGATAAGAATTCATCCTTGTTCTCAGTTTTTGCCCTGTCTCCCCCACATACAGACCCCCAGTAGGACATTTAGTACAAATAATTAAGTACACCACATTAGATGTGATGCAGCTGAATGTACCTGGGATCTTGTAGTCCTGATGTGAGTTGGGGATCTTTATCTTGTCCATGGTCATTATAAATGGACAGGTTTTACATTTTTTCTGGTTGCAAGAGAAGGTTCCTGCAGCTGTTGGAGAGGACAGGGAGCTTCTGACAATTATGCTTCTTAAATTTGGGGGCTGCCTAAAACACAGCAGTGGGAGGTCTGGAAATATGGATTGTAATCGGGCATCTTTTTGCAGTAAAGGTTGTAATTTCCGTGCAGCTCCCCTTAACACCTCCAGATTTGGATTGTAGGTGACCACTAGAGGCACCCGGTTATTCACTTCTTTAGCTTTGTAATGTAGCAAGTGATTCCTTGATATTCTGGTGGCCCTTGTAATTTGGTTTTCAATTGTTCTTGGATGGTAGCCCTGATTCAAAAAGGTTTTTCTGAGGCGACCAAGGTGTTCATCTCTATCCATGGGGTTGGAACATATACGATTGTATCTGATGGCTTGGCTGTAGATAATAGAGTTCTTTATGTGTTTTGGATGGAAACTGTCCCATTTAAGGTATGTTGGACGGGCAATTTGCTTCTGATACAGGGATGTCTCTATTTCATTGTTTTTTAGCTTAATGATGGTGTCTAAAAAGATAATTTCAGTGCTGGAATAGTTGAGTGTTAAGTTGATGGTGGAATGAAATTGATTAAACTGTTTGTGGAACATCTTTAGCTGTTGCTCAGACTCCGTCCAGATGATTAAAATATCATCAATGAAGCAGTAGTAGGCCAGAGGCCTGATGGGACATGAGGACAAAAAGTCGCTTTCAAGCTTGGCCATGAAAAAATTTGCATACTGTAGAGCCATTTTACTTCCCATAGCTGTGCCAGTCTCCTGTAAATAGAAATTATTGTCAAATTCAAAGTAATTGTGGGTGAGGATAAATTTTGTGAGTTTCACTACAGAATTCGCTTCATTGCCGGTGTTTTCCATGAAGACTTTGCAGGCATTTAATCCATCCTGGTGTGGGATATTAGAGTGCAAAGATTCCACATCCATGGTAGCCATGATGGTTCCTTCTGGTAGAGGACCTATTGCTGCTAGTTTATTCAATAGGTCATTTGTGTCCTGAATGTAGCTGTGTGTATCCTTTACCAGGGGTTTAAGAATACCCTCTACCCATCCAGATACCTGCTCAGAAATGGTGCCCACACATGAAATAATCGACCTCCCTGGATTTCCAGATTTGTGGATTTTGGGAAGCATGTAGAATGTCCCTATAATAATAATAATAATAATACATTTTATTTCTATAGCGCTGACATATTCCGCAGCACTTGACCTATTCTTGGACTCTCTGGTATCAGGTCATTGCTTCTTATAGATCCGTCAGGCAGACCAGATACCAACTTGTTTAGTTCCTTGTAATAGTCCTGTGTAAGATCCGACTTCAATTTTCTGTAGTAGCGTGTGTCCATAAGTTGTCTGTCTGCTTCCTTCATATAGTCTGATGTGTTCATCATGACTATTGTACCTCCCTTGTCAGCAGGTTTAATGATGATTTCTTTGTTGGTTTTGAGAGACTGTATGGCCTTTCTTTCCTGGGCACTGATATTGGATGCTTGTCTCCTGTTGCTGTCTATGATGGTATGATGATGACGGGTAATTTATAGTAAAGCATATGACAAAAGTGCTTAACATGTAAAAATAGGTATTTATGAAGGAGATTTTAGTTATCAGACCACACTTTTAGCAGACACTCTAATGGAATGCATAATGGTGAAACTGGAAAACACTTTTAATTATTTTGGCAGAAAATCAAAAACTAAGGTCACATTGTCATGGGTGTGTCAGAGGCTGCAGACAGTCGCACTGCATCTGGCTGCAGAAGGTCTCAGCAATTGGCCTTGCAGACTAGTGGCAACCTCCCTTGGCCTTAATGGTGTCACCTAGCATTTTTATAATTCTCAACTTCCTGTTGGGAGTTGTGGGTGTTATTTTCTATTTGCACTTCACTGTTGAGGATTGGAGCTGCATCAGTAGGCTAGCGTCCTCTTTGGAGTTTGAAGGGCAATGATGTTCCTCTCTGAGTCTACTCAAGCTAAGTTTCCCTTTGTTTTGTGCATCCTATCTCTTAGGGACAGCGGAACGCACTAATAAATAAATAATAATAAGTGCGTTCGCTGCCCGGTGTCCACCGTGCAGTAGGTGTTACACCGCTGCTAGATAATGGCAGACGCACAATATGGCGGTATATCGCACACGGGTTGAACGTCACCCGGTGTGTACTGAGCATACTCTGTTAACTCCACAGAGACGCTTAGAAATTAAACGTAAATACTGAGCCTGTTGGACTCACAGGTCTCAGAGAACTGCACGCACGGTAAATGGTCACAGGAGCTGAACCCAAGGCAGAGGGTCAGGGTCCGTCTAGACCTACTGTGTGTGTGGCGTCGCTACCGCGGACGCCCACAGATGCTGCTGATTGCATCGCAGCGACTGACTCAGCCGCTATACGTCAGTGCCCAGAGGAGGCGCACTGTCGGACGCTAGATAGGTGAAGATATGCACTGTGGCCTGTAACATGCCACTGGCTGGCACTGACTCTAATACTAAGTCCCTATCCACACACGTAATATCAGAGGGGGGGAGTCTTAATGAGTCATTCGCAGGCACATGCATCCGTCATCATTCACACAGGTAGCAAGTAGAATATATACTAGCGCATGACTTAGCCGCCATGTGGGCCTTTTATAGCAGTGCGCTTCCGGGACCTTCCAGATCTCTGAACATTACCCCCCCTCCTAGGGCCCCCCTCTGAGCCTCGCTACGCACAAAGGCTGCAATCAGGAGCGGAGCGTGGATGTTCTCCACTGGCTCCCAGGTCTGGTCCTCTGGACCTTGACCCTTCCAGTCCACCAAATGAAATTTTTTGCCACGCACAATCCTGCGTCCCGCAATGGCGTTAATCTCAAACTCATCCGAAGACAAGTCTGATGAGCCGACAGATGACTCGGAGAACCGGACCATGTGAACAGGTTTGAGAAGGGACACGTGGAAGACATCAGAGATGGCCAAATGTGGTGGAAGAGCCAGGCGGTAGACCAAGAGCTGATTCACTCGAGAACCTTAAGAGGTCCAATGTATCGCGGCGCGAACTTGGTAGACTCGGCCCGCAGCTTGATATTTCGAGCAGAGAGCCACACCAAGTCGCCGGGGGAAAAGGTTGGAGCGGGATGTCGATGTGTGTCGGTGGACGCCCTCATTCTTTCTTTAGAGGTTCGAATAGCATCCTGGATGCGATCCCATTGTCACGAGCCTCCACTGCCCAGTCTGCCACCCTGGAATCAGTGGAGGACACTGGCATCGGGACAGTGACGCGTGGATGCTGGCCGTAATTAAGAAGGAACGGCGTCTGACCAGTGGAATCAGTCACTGCCTTATTCAGGGCAAATTCAGCCCATGGTAGCAAGGATGCCCAGTCATCCTGCCTGGCAGAGACAAAATGCCGCAGGTACGTGACCAAGGTTTGGTTGGCTCTCTCAACCAACCTGTTTGTCTCGCGGTGATAAGCGGAGGACAGGTTTAGCTCAATGCTGAGTAGGCTGCAGAGCTCCCTCCAAAACCGGGACGCGAATTGGGGACCTCGGTCACTGACAATTTTGTCCGGCATGCCATGCAAATCGAATACATGTTTTATGAACAGTGTGTCAAGACCACAAGTGGAAGGCAACTGCGCGAGTGGCACTAGATGCACCATTTTAGAAAAATGGTCGGTGACTACCCAGATGACCGTACTGCCACCAGACTTGGGCAGGCCAACCACAAAACCCATGCCAACCATTTCCCAAGGTCTGTTTGACACTGGCAGAGGATACAATAACCCAGCCGGCCTTTGTCTAGAGGACCTGTTCCGCGCACACGAGATGCATTCCTGTATGTATTACTTCGTGTCTCGAGCCATGTGCGGCCACCAATAAGACCTTGCCAGGAGTTCTGTGGTCCGCTTATTGCTGAAGTGACCACCCACCCTGGACGCGTGTGCCCACACGAGAACCTCCAGCCATAACTGAGGAGGGACAAAGGTCTTGCCCAGCGGCACTGACTCGTGAGCAACTGGAGCCACGGTCCTAAAACTCTCAGTAGGGAGAATTAGCCGAGGCTCAGCCTCCTCTTCCTCCAGAGAGAGAGTGCAAGGTGAAGCGGAAGCAAGAGAAGAAGAGCGACCACCTAGCTTGACGAGAGTTCAAGCCCTGGGATGTTTGTAAATAGACCTGATTTCTATGGTTCTTATACACCTGGAAGGGAAACCAGGCTCCCTCTAGGAGATGTCTCCACTCGGAAAAGGCCAACTTCATTGCCAGCAGCTCCCTGTCCCCGATGGAGTAGTTCTTCTCCACCGGTGAGAAGGTCTTAGAGAAGAAGAAGCAGGGATGCTTCCGACCTTGAGCATCCTTCTGAAAAAGGACTGCTCCAGCACCGACGGACAAAGCATCTACCTCTAGGATAAAAGGTTTATCCACATCGGGACAGTGTAAGATGGGAGCGCCAGCAAAATAGGATTTTAGAGACGAGAAGGCCTTGGAGACTTTTTCAGACCAAGCCTTAGGATTAGCTCCTTTCTTTGTGAGAGCAACCATAGGAGCTACCAGTGTGGAGAAGTGGGGGATGAACTGGCGATAATAGTTGACGAACCCCAAAAAGCACTGCACCGCTTTGAGTGAATGTTGTTCCTGCCAGTACATTACCTCTTGCAGTTTGGCCAGATCCATAGCCAACCCCTGGGCCGAGATGATGTAGCCCAGGAACGGCAAGGACTCCTGCTCAAACTGGCACTTCTCCAGCTTGGCGAAAAGAGAGTTCGTCCATAGACGGTCGAAGACCCTGCAGACGTCTCTCCGGTGGGAGGTCAAATCTGGCGAAAAGATGAGGAAGTCATCCAGATAGACCACCACCGAGGTAGAGAGCATATCACGGAAGACGTCGTTAGCAAAATCCTGGAAGACAGCAGGCGCATTACAGAGGCCGAAGGGCATGACCAGATATTCATAATGGCCATCCCTGGTGTTAAATGCTGTCTTCCACTCGTCTCCTTCGCGAATGCGGATCAGGTTGTACACTCCCCGTAGATCTAATTTCTTAAAGATCCGGGCCCCACGCAACCTGTCAAATAACTCAGAGATCAACGGAAGAGGGTACTTATTTTTAACCGTTATGGCGTTGAGACCTCTGTAATCAATGCAGAGACGTAACTCTGCACCAGCCGGAGACACCGACTTTCTGATAAAACCTCTTGCCAAGTTCTCCCAGTTATATTGAGACATAGCCTCCGTCTCAGGGAGTGATAGCGGATACACGCAGCCTCTAGGAGGTTCCGTGCCTGGCAATAGATCTATCGGACAATCGTAAGGACGGTGCGGCGGAAGCGCCTCCGCAGATTTTTTAGAGAAGACGTCTGCGTACTGATGGTACGGTTTGGGAAGTGCGGAGAGATGTGTGGGTACATCAGTGGAAGCTACCTGAACACTGCCCCTCAGGCACCTTCCCTCACAGTCCTTGCTCCAACCCAGTATATTCCCCGAAGCCCAATCAATATGAGGGGAATGGCAACGGACCCAGGGAACGCCGAGAAGCACCTGGTCGATGCCATCAGGCAAAATGAACAAGGACAAAATCTCAGGGTGGGACGGTGAGATTGAGACACCGAGTGGTGCTGTCTGGTGGGTCACCTGAGATGGTAAAGGTGAACCATTAACCACCCTGATGGTCAGGGGTTGGGGCAGTAACACCAGAGGAATAGCGTGCTTTAGGGCGAAGGTCGAGGACATAAAGTTCCCTTCTGCCACAGAATCCACTGTGACCTCTACCTCCCAGGTGGAAGCCCCGCTATCTAAGGTCCCTCGGAATACTGGTTTGGGAGAAAAGGGTTTCACATTAGTTAGACCACCACCTTCGACCACTGGACGTGATCGTTTTTTCGACCACAGAGGACATGTGCTAGCCGAGTGACCAAACTGCCGGCACTGGTAACAACGTGCGGAGCTTCTCACCGGACGTGGCTTGGGGCCGGCGCGAGACACCTCCATAGATTCAGAAGGTGTAAGCTCCTGAGCGGGAAATCTTAGCAGCTCGGAGAAGGTGGGAGCCAAGTTAACCCTTTGTCTGGATTGCGCACGTTTCAACCCGCGCTCCGTAAACCGGAGATCAATGCAGGTGGAGATGGCAATCAATTCCTCCAGACTTGTGGGGACCGCTCTGGTTGCTAGAGCATCTTTGACATGCTCCGCTAACCCTCTCCAAAGCACAGGGACGAGTGCTTTATCAGGCCACTCCAGTTCAGAAGCCAGTGTCCGGAATCGGACGGCATAATGGCTGACCGAGAGACCCCTGTGTTAGGACAAATAATTGGAGAGAGGTGTCGTGCGTGATCCGTGGTCCCAAAAAGACCTATTTCAGAGCTGTGAGGAACTGAGCAGCGCCCTGAACCATGGGGTCATCACGCTCCCACAATGGCGTAGCCCACTCTAACACCCTGCCTGATAGGAGAGAAACAATAAACCCCACCTTAGCCCGCTCTGTAGGGAATCGCATGGCCAGTGACTCAAGCTGGATAGAGCACTGACTCACGAACCCCCTGCAGGCAGTGCTGTCACAGGAAAACTTATCGGGCAACGGGAGGCGGGTTATTGTCGGCATAGGCATGGGTGTGGACACGCGAGAGACCGCCTCTGCGACTGCCTGAGCAGTGGCCACTGTAGAATTCGCAGCTGAGGTGGAGCTCTCAATAGCTGCCAACCTGCTTTCCAGCTGCCGAATGTACCGCTGTAGATGCTGCAGGTCCGCCATTACTAGCCAGACCCTGGTGCTAGTATAATGTTAGGGATGGTGGAACTCACTAATAAATAAATAATAATAAGTGCGTTCGCCGCCCGGGGTCCACCATGCAGTAGGTGTTACACTGCTGCTAGATAATGGCAGACGCACAATATGGCGGTATATCGCACACAGGTTGAACGTCACCCGGTGTGTACTGAGCATACTCTGTTAGCTCCACAAAGACGCTTAGAACTTAAACATAAATACTGAGCCTGTTGGACTCAAAGGTCTCAGAGAACTGCACGCACGGTAAATGGTCACAAGAGCTGAACCCAAGGCAGAGGGTCAGGGTCCGTCTAGACCTACCGTGTGTGTGGCGTTGCTACCGCGGACGTCCACAGATGATGCTGATTGCAGCACGGTGACTGACTCAGCCGCTATACGTCAGTGCCCAGAGGAGGCGCACTGTCGGACGCTAGATAGGTGAAGATATGCACTGTGGTCTGTAACATGCCACTGACTGGCGCTGACTCTTATACTAAGTCCCTGTCCACACACGTAATATCAGAGGGAGGAGAGTCTTAATGAGTCATTCACAGGCACATGCATCCGTCATCATTCACACAGGTAGCAAGTAGAATCTCTACTAGCGCATGGCTGAGCAGCCATGCGGGCCTTTATAGCCGTGCGCTTCCGGGACCTTCCAGATCTCTGAGCTGGACCAATCAGATCAGGAGAAGGACCTGAGCACGTGACTCCCGATCTCCAATGAGAGATCGTCTCGTGAGCATGCCCAGTAGCGCGATGAGAGGACTTGGCCTCTGGAGCAGCTTGCTGCAGGACAGCCTGCGTTGCTATTGCTGACCCAGAGGTGGCAGCAACAACCAATCCTACAGAGCTGGTCTGAGCAGAGCGCCTGGGACGCCGAGATTGCTGTGCAGGCTCCTGAGCAGTCGGTGGAGAATGGGAGACCGCTGGATGCAAGGCTCTGGGTTCTTGCTGTGCAGCTGCAGGAACCCGACGCCTAACACTATCTGTCTTTAATAGTGGGTTTTGACCAGTGTTCACCCCTTCCTTCCCTAAGTAGGGCTTTACAGCTAACGTTAGATCTGCCTAGGGGTCTCCAATCCCCATTTCCCTGGTGTTGGGCCCCCCTTCCCCTTATCCCTTCTTTGTGTTGCACTTAGTCTGTCCTACACTGTGCATGACACACGTTCAGATTTTTATGGGTAAAATAGAATTCCAGGATAACGCAGATTAAAAATGCATAAAAATGTAGTAAGCTGTAAATATATTGATTTTTTATGCAGTTTAAGGGTTTATTAACACATCAGTGTTTAGTCAGTATTTTTCATCAGTATTTGTATGCCAAAACCAGGAGTGGCAAAATCAGAGCAAAATTATAATTGCAAGATTGGCAAGTATTCTGTGCTTTGGAGACATTCCTGGATTTGGCATGCAAATACTGATCAAAATTATTGATGTGTGAATAAAACCTTAAAGGGGTGACTTGGATTTTTTTTCTAGGGAGCTAAACACTCACCAGCAGATACTGTATATGCTATCTACCTGCTTATTCTTTCCTGCGTTGATCACTTCCTACTGCATTTCTTCTACTTCCTGTCATGTCAGCAGAGCAGGTCCTTCTCTTCCATTCTGCTCTGTCAACAGGGTGTCACTGCTTATGTCAAGCTGATTCACAGCTGACTCCCAGTAGTTAGGCAGTAGGCACTGAGCATGATGTCGGCTGTGATGACGCATCGACAGAGAAGATCTGATGATGTGATGTCGCAGGCAGCAGGAGGATTGACCCCTGAATTGGGAGAGATCATGGCAGGGAAGAACAGACAAGGAGTTAAAGGGCTTGAAAAGAGGTGTATTACCATCACCAAACTCCTGTGATTTTCTCAGCTGAAATTGCAATCTTCCTGGGTGTGAACTGGACACCAGAAAACTAAGGGAATACAGGTGCACATCAAAAAATGAAGGAATCAATTGTAGTCCAAAAACAGAGAAAAAAGGTGGCACTCACCATCCGATAAAACATTCCTTTATTTAGTCCTTGACACAGGTACAGTCTGAGAGGAGCGGATATCTTCTGTGGACGATGGCCGTTTCACGCTGACTGAGCTCCTTCAATGGTTCCTATGCTAGCAGGAAATGAAAGGGCACCCTGATATAGAGAGTGAACCAACCATGTAGGTTTGAAACACCAAGTCACTCCTTCCAGGAAAACAGAAAACAAATTACAGAAAGTGAACCATAAAATATAAGTTTTTATTGCAAAAAGAGTCCAACTGGATTCTGTGCTCACGGGCAGCGGCAAGGTCCATCTGGACTGAATGACAAAATAGATATGACGGTGTTTCTGTAAAAGGGTATTACATCATATTACACATTGGTTGTTTTTATTTAAAGGTGGATTTGCACAAGTTTAAAAAAAAAACACGCTTCTGCGGGCAGGTGCAGCCCGTGGCACCTACTCTGCAGCAAAATCGCATATTTTGTGTGGTAATAATACATGTTTTTTCAGCTAGAGAGCTAAGCTAAGTGCGACTTAGGGCCCCGTCACACATAGCGACGCATCAGCGATCCCGACAACGACATTACCTTGTCAAGATCGCTGGTGCGTCGCTACATGATCGCTGGTGAGCTGCCAAACAGGCAGCTTCACCAGCGATCAGCACCAGCGACAGGAGGGTAACAAGCGACGCACGTCGCTTAGTTACCCACTGTATACCTTAGTTACCAGCGCGCTGGTGCAGGGAGCTGGTAACCAAGGTACACATCGGGTTTCTAAGCAGCGATGTGTACCTTGGTTACCAGCTCCCTGCACCAGCGCACTGGTAACTAAGGTACACATCGGGTTTCTAAGCGCTGCGCGCCGCTTAGGAACCCGACATTTACCTTAGTTACCAGCGCGCTGATCGCTGGTCTCCCGCCTGTCACATGCAGCGATGCATGCTGGCCAGCGGGAGACCAGCGATCAAAAAAATGTCCTGGCCATTCCAGGACGATCAGTGATACCCGGCAGGGGGGCCGGTTGCTGGTCAGGGTCACACACAGCGATCTAGCTGGTGAGATTGCTGTTGCGTCACAAAACACGTGACTCCGCAGCAATCTCGCTAGCGAGATCGCTATGTGTGACGGGGGCTTTACTCCTCACTGTAAGTTATTTAGTCTGATTTGATTTGAAAAACCTCTACATTACATTTATATGGAAACACTAATTGTTGTTATTAATTTATCAAAAGCAATCAAGAACTGTGACGCTAATTGGACTTTAGTGAAATTCCCAATGCACCTTGCATCTGGGCTTGTTATTATGTAAATGTATTCTTTTCATTTTACTTGTGTGTGGTTTTAAAAACTACTATTCATCTATAGAAACTTGGTTTGATCTTATATTCTAATTAACGTCAACAATAAATTAAAGTTCATGCAAAGGTCACTCATTTTCAGTGATCATTTAGAAGAAAAATGTTTACAGCATGTTGTGATAAAATATTCCATTGGACTGCAGTGACGTTGATGACAAATGAGCATTTTGTCATATAAATGTTATTAAAATCAATTTAATCTCAAAATTATACAAACACTAGCTGAAGAGCCCGGCGTTGCCTTGGCATAGTAACAAACTGTGGTTAGTTATAACAAATTATAATGATTATATTGCGCATAAAAACATTTCAAATCATATATTCAACACTACAGACTTTCAGCACAAATTAACTAAATGATTACCCAAGTATTGATAATATTTTCTTTTCAACCCATTCAAGAGCCTTTTGATAAACAACATTTTTGGTTTTTCCTTCCGGTGCAAAGATGAACAGATTTTTGGCAGTTCCAACTCTTGAACAGGCCACGTAAAGTTGACAATGAGAAAAGCATGGAGATTGCAAATCGATTCCTACTACTTTCAAGGACTGTCCCTGAGCCTTGTTAATGGACATTGCAAATGCCAGTTGAACTGGAAACTGGAGGCGTTTAAAATCAAAAGGCAAATCAAATGGAATGAGTGGAATTCTTGGAATGAAAATGTCCTCTCCTTTGGCACATCCTATCAAAATGGTTGCTTCAATTACATGTGAAAACAGGTTCTTTTTTGTATTTCAGTTTTCCTTGGTTCTTCCTTTTTTCTAGGAACCAAGTCATATGTGATGTACCTATTACCAATTCTATTATCTCTGTGCTGACTGTATGACTTGTATCGGTTTAAAACTTAATAAAAATTTATTGGATAAAAGAGTCTTGTTCCATTACACAGCTTTGTCTCTGCTGAGACGATTCCGTGGCCCTTGAGAAAGTAGTTTATTCTCATGTCTGCAAATCTTGCTTCTCTCTGCTGAGACGTTTCAGTTCCCCTTGAGGAAGCAGCTCTTATTCTCATGTCTGGAAGTCTTGCTTCTCTCTGCTGAGATGTTTCAGTGGCCCTTGAGGAAGCAGCTCTTGCCTCCCTTTCTCCCATATCTGTACTCATTTCTGTAAGTCTTGTCTCCCTTTCTTCTTTCTGTAAGTCTTGCTCATTGAGGCGTAATACAGCTTTTCTCTTAGAGAAAGCAGATTTCAACCTTGTGGGAGTGTAATACCATTTTGTTAGAAATTTTAAAGAAGGACTAATTTAGTGTGGCATTAGTTGTAGCTGTGTAAATAAGTTTAAAGCAAATCTGTCATCAGGATTTTGCCAAGTAAACTACAGGCATTGTTAGGTTGGCACTGTTACACCGATCAAAATGATACCTGGGTTGGAGAAATCCATCTTATGTTTCTTTTTTAATCTGTATTTGAAGGTTTTAAGGCTGGTTTCACATTTGCGTTTTTTAGCGCTGGAAAAAAACGCTAACCTGCGCCTGCGTTTTTTCCCCTATATTTAACATGGGTGCGCATACCTGCGCGCTTGTAAGCGCATGTATGCGATTTTCATGCGCTGCGTTTTTTTGGGGTGTGCGATTGGATTTTCCAGACGCATCATGTTGCATTTTTTGGCCCTGCAAAAAAGCGCATGCGCACATATGCGCACGTTTTGCGCTAAAAATGGCCATTATAGCCTATGGATGCGCATATGTGCGCACTGGCATGCTCATGTAAGCGTTTTTTTGCATATGCGTTTTTTTTTTTTAACCATGGAATTTAGGGGTTTGAGTTAGAGTTAGGGTTAGTTAAGGGGGTTTAGGGTTAGGGTTAGGGTCAGGGTTAGGGTTAGGGTTGGGTTTTGGGTCAGGGTTAGGGTTTAGTATGGTTTGGTTAAGGGTTAGGGTCAGGGTTAGGGTCAGGATTAGGGTTAAGTATGGTTTTGTTAAGGGTTAGGGTCAGGGTTAGGGTTAGGGTTAGGGTCAGGGTTAGGGTTAGGGTTAGGGTCAGGGTTAGGGTTAGGGTCAGGGTTAGGGTTAAGTATGGTTTTGTTAAGGATTAGGGTCAGGGTTAGGGTCAGGATTAGGGTTAAGTATGGTTTGGTTAAGGGTTAGGGTCAGGGTTAGGGTTAGGGTTAGGGTTAGGGTCAGGGTTAGGGTTAAGTATGGTTTTGTTAAGGATTAGGGTCAGGGTTAGGGTCAGGATTAGGGTTAAGTATGGTTTGGTTAAGGGTTAGGGTCAGGGTTAGGGTTAGGGTCAGGGTTAGGGTCAGGATTAGGGTTAGGGTTAGGGTTAGGGTTAGGGTTAGGGTCAGGGTTAGGGTTAAGTATGGTTTTGTTAAGGGTTAGGGTCAGGGTTAGGGTTAGGGTTAGGGTCAGGGTTAGGGTTAGGGTTAGGGTTAGGGTTAGGGTCAGGGTTAGGTTCAGGGTTAGGGTTAGGGTTAGGGTCAGGGTTAGGGTTAGGGTTAGGGTTAGTTAGGGTTTAGGGTTTGGGTTAGGGTTAAGTATGATTTGGTTAAGGGTTAGGGTCAGGGTTAGGGTTAGGGTTAGGGTCAGGGTTAGGGTTAGGGTTAGGGTCAGGGTTAGGGTTAGTAAAGTCAGGGTTTGGGTAGTGTGAGGGGCCACCTAAAAATGTTGGAAAAAAACGCAAACGCGGTAAAAACGCGCTAAAAACGCATACAAACGCATAAAAACGCTGCGTTTTTTTCATGCATGCTCATAAAAATGCTTGAAAAAAACGCAGCAGTTGTATGCTTATGTATGCGTTTTTTCAATGCGTTTTTTTGCGGGAAAAACGCGCTGCAAAAAAAAGCTAGTGTGAAACTAGCCTAAGTTAATGAGATGCTGGTGTTCCGGGATGTGCCGGTATGGGGATCATTTTTGGTGCTCTGGCCTCATCATGATCATTCTGGGCTTAAATGACAGGTCACTGAACCTTCAGTGACGTGCTTCATATTTTAAATACTGCTCCTGCTCATAAAATATTGTGGTCTTCATAAAAGAAAAATTTTGCTTAAACAAAACGGTGCTGGCACATGCGCAATAGCATATATTGGCAAGCCATGCTCTCAATTTGCACATGCGCAGCCTACTGTGTTCTGAGGACCAGTGTGGAAACGCACACAAGAAAAATAAATTTTTGCTGTTGAACATAGCAACACACCCGTACTGGTACACAGAACACAACCGTTGTTGAAGCAAAAGGTTTTTTTAAACACAATATTAACCCCTTAACGACTGCTGATACGACTTTTAAAGGTTGGCAGTTAAGAGGCCTTATTCCTCCTGCACCTCATGCTCCTTCTTTTTACACAGCATTTTTCTGCAGCACAGCTTTTCTCCTTTATTGTCCTATCTCTCAACCAGACCAACCAAGTCATCTGCATTCTGGGGGTCCTGACAGGATCGGTGGATGTTACGGTCATGTGATCATCACATCAGGTGTTAAATACCTGGACATGAGAGTTAGTGTGGGTGGTGCATTGGGGAGAGGTGGAACTCTAACATGGCTCCCGTAGGAGCTAAGTACATTGTTTGCGTTACCTGCAGTGAAGCCTGCAGGGCAAGGACTCTGATGGATTTTATCTTTGTTTTGTTTTACCTTTATGCCAGAAAGGCTCTGTTTTGTTGAACCCTGGGAGTGACAGTGTCTGTAAGAGCTCAGCAAGTCCACCACTGGGCGTATGCTGGCGACAAACCCCCATGCTCCCAGATGTTTGATCTGTTGAACCTGGCTCAAAAGTATTTGCAGCCAGAGACTTCCACTGCGGCCAAAATGGTTGAGCGTGTCGTAATGGACAGGTTCGTCCACTCCCTCCCCAGGCCAATACAGACCTGAGTTGCTCAGAGCAACCCCCAGAATGCAGATGACTTTGTTGGCCTGGTAGAGAGATAGCAGGTTGTGGAGAAATCCCTCGTGAGACCAGACTTCCCTCCTTCCACATACTGGGATACCCAATCGGGGGTGGGCTCACCATGGAGGGTGATTAGACCCACAACTGGGTGGTGTCCCAACCCTGCAGAGGGGTCACCTAAACCTGTTATGAAGGATGTGGTCTGTTTGTGTCACACACAATCATGGACACGTCACTGCCCGGTATCATATTCCCCCTGAGCCTATGGACTGTAGTCTAAGCAGGTGCTGCTCCTACTATGACTACCCAGCCTGCAGTTTGTACTGTCAACCCGGTTAGGGTCCTCAGTTGTGTGCTGTGTCCATCAATGTGTGCGGTAATCTTTCTGAGACTGTTGGACTCTGATAGTCCCGTGACCCTTATCAGTGCTGCACCACCCCACCAGTTAATCCCTAACAAGTTTGTCGGCGTCCACTGCATACACAGAGATGCCAAGGACTACAGTGTAGCCAGAGTAACCATGGGAACAGACTGTGGTAATCAGACCCATGAGGTTGGGGTGGTAAAAGACTTAAGTCATCCGGTTGTACTGGGTCGGGACCCTACTGGCGGAGGGTTTTTGACATGGCCGATTCGCATGTTTTGGGTGGACATCTAGGGGTGGAGAAAACTCAGGAGAGAGTCTGGCTCATCCCTTGGTACAATTTTAAGATACCTGAAGGTTCCTTATTCATCTGTACAAACAATTATATGTAAGAACAAACAAGATGGGAATGTCCAGCCATCATACCACTCACAAAGGAGATGGATTCTGTGCCCCAGAGATGAACGTGCGTTCGTCTGACATGTGCATATCTACCCAAGTACAAAAGCAAATGACCTTGTGAAGATGATGAAGGATGCTGGTAAGATTGTGTCAATATCCACAGTGAAACAAGTATTGTATCAACATGAGCTGAAATGCCACTCTGCCAGGAAGAAGCCATTACTTAAAAAAAAACATAAAGCCAGATTAATGTTTGTAAATATACACAGGATCAGAGACCTTAATTTTTGGAGACATGTCCTGTGGTCCGATTAAACTAAAATTTAACTTTTTGGGCATAATGACCATCATTATATTTGGAGGAAAAAGGGAGAAGCTTGGAAGCCTAAGAACACCATTCCAATTGTGAAACACGGGCTTGGCAGCATCATGTTGTGGGGTTGTTTTGCTGCAGTAGGGACTGGTGCACTTCACAAAATAGATGGCATCATGAGAATGGAAGATTGGAGTGGCCATCACAAAGCTCTGATCTCAATCCTATTGAAAATTTATGGGCAAAGCTGAAAAGACAGGTGCGAGCAAGGCGACCTACAAACCTGGATCAGTTACACCAGTTTTGTCAGGAGGATTGGGCCCAAATTCCAACCAACTATTGTGAGAAACTTGTGGAAGGATATGCCAAACGTTTGACCCAAGTCATTCAGTTTAAGGGAAATGGTACCAAATACTAATGAAATGTATGTAAACTTTTGACTTTTGCAGTAAGTAATAAAAATGCCTTAAAACATTCTCTCTCTCTCTCATTACTCTGGCATTTGGCAAATATTATTTATGGTAATCCTAATTGACCTAAATCAGGATAGGTATATTCTGATTTCTTTTCAGATATTGAGAAAAACATGCATATGTGTCTTTTTATATAGTGTACGTAAACTTAAATAAAATATATAAAGTATATATATATGTGTGTGTGTGTCACTGACACCTATATATCTATCTATTATATGTGTATATACTGTCTGTAATCCATCTATTCTATCCTGTCAGGTCCTGCTGTGATTTTACTGTACGCGGCTGCTGAATTGATGGATTTTATCTCTCTATCTATCTACTTTAAAATGGCCATGAAATTATTTTCCTGCACTTTTACCTAATTTTACTGACTTTTTATGATTTTTAAGAAAAAATGCTCATGTTTCCATTCACGAATCTGAATATGCCATATTTATGCCGAATTTATGTTTTGTTCCGAACATATTTGCTCCTCTCTAGTTAAGACCATCCCGTGCTTGAATATACCTTGACGTTGGTGGGATGACTTTTAGACTTTTTGGGATGAAAAACAGTGTTTACTAAGCACCCAATGTTCCAAGTGCTTCTCACTAAATTGGAATATCATCAAAAAGTTAATTTATTTCAGTGCTTCAATTCAAAAAAGTGAAACTCATATATTATATAGAGTCATTACAAACAAGTGATCTATTTCACGTGTTTATTTCTGTTAATGTTGATGATTATGGCTTACAGCCAATAAAAACCCAAAACTCATTATCTCAGTAAATTAGAATAATTAACAAAAAACACCTGCATAGGCTTTCTAAGTATTTAAAAAGGTCCCTTAGTCTGTTTCAGTAGGCTCCACAATCATGGAGAAGACTGTTGACTTGACAGATGTCCAGAAGGCAGTCATTGACACACTCCACAAGGAGGGTAAGCCACAAAAGGTCATTGCTAAAGAGGCTGGCTGTTCACAAAATGTTGTATCCAAGCTGTGCTGTATCTGCAAGATCACAAGCAGTTGCTCTACTATTTAGTGACATTTTAGAACGTCACTGCAGGGTAGAATGTGGAGAGCTCAGATGTTTATCATCTATGGGCAGTCTGGAAGTAGTTTAGGATGCAAAAAAAGTCACTTTATGTTGTGTCTGTCCTCCATTTTGGCAATATCTGACTTTTGGAGGTGGGCACAAAAATGTGATCGACTGTGTTTTTGTGACTACCTCAAAAAGGCGGACACTACTTAAATGCAGGCCAGGCAAAGCACAAAAGTGACTTTGTGTGCTTGCTTAAAATCAATGGCTCCATCGAAGGGTTAACCTGAATTATACTTTTCAAGACTTAAGACGGAAGTCCCGATGGAGCCATTGATGTGTAGTTGAAATGTGATGTGAACTCAGCCTTACATGTTTTCACTGCTTCTAGTTATTTCAATACTAGCTAAAGAAATCCATAAATCTTAAGCTTCCCCTAGTGGTGGTTTCTAGCTAAAGAAATCCATAAATCCTAAGCTTCCCCTAGTGATGGCTCCTAGCTAAAGAAATCCATAATTCGTAAGCTTCTCCTAGTGGTGGCTCCTAGCTAAAGAAAACCATAATTCGTAAGATTCCCTTAGTGATGGCTCCTAGCTACAGAAATCCATAAATCCTAAGCTTCCCCTAATGGTGGCTCCATGAAGTGAGAATTTTATAATTTAAAGAGTTTGTTCAGTAGTAGACAAAAATGCTGCTTTCTTTCAGAAACAGTGCCATCCCTGCTCGTGTGTTGTCTGAAGTATTATGGCTCAGCTTTATTAATTTAAGTGGGGCTGAGTTGGAGTACCAGACATAACCTATGGTCGGGTGGCACTTTGGTTGGGTTCTATGTGGCATTTAAGTTCTTTTATATTTTGCATGCAGTTACAATCAACTAAAACAGAAAGTACTGTTACCTTGCAATAATGAAGATCCTCATAGATTGCATAATTATATCAAAGGACATAAAATGACACAATCATCTCTGCTAAATCGCTACATCACTATTTTTTTATTTTTTGTTCAAATATTTTTAGTAAGAAATTATTCTAACTGATTACATTCAAAGAATCAAGTATTATAACATTAATATTAATGAAAATGTTATTGTCATGATAGCCTGGGGGAAGGAAAGATAGAATAATGAGCTTACTTGGGGTGAGGGAAGGGAAAGTATATGACGGAATGGTAAAACAGTACAGATTAAAATTTAAGAACTAGCATTCTTATTTTGATTACAAATTGAACAGTAACATCGGTACAGATTAGGTTTATAACAGTCAGCTTTATGAAGAAGAAAATCTTATTAACTAATATGATGTGTATGTGTCCAACTTCTCCTCTTCAAGCCCCCATGCAAATCATTATTTTGTTCTGAAATGCATCATCTTACAGTTTGATAGATATTACACTGTCAGCAGCTGTCAACAATTATAAATGTACTAGCTGAAGAGCCCGGCGCTGCCCGTGCATAGTAACTAACTGTGGTTAGTTATAACAAATTATAAATATCCTCCATCCCATAGTCCCGTGCCCATATACCCATCATACATATCCACAATCCCATAGGCCCGTGCCCATATACCCATCATACATATCCTCCATCCCATAGTCGAGTGCCCATATACCCATCACACATCCTCCATCCCATAGTCCCATGCCCATATACCCATCATACATATTCTCCATCCCATAGTCCCATGCCCATATACCCATCATACATATTCGCCATCCCATAGTCGAGTGCCCATATACCCATCACACATCCTTCATCTCATAGTCCCATGCCCATATACCCATCATACAAATCCTCCATCCCATAGTCCCGTGCCCATATACCCGTCATACATATCATCCATGCCATAGTCCAGTGCCCATATAACCATCACACATCCTCCATCCCACAGTCCCGTGCCCATATACCCGTCATACATATCATCCATGCCATAGTCCGGTGCCCATATAACCATCACACATCCTCCATCCCATAGTCAACCATTATGACATCATAATGAGCGGCGGGTCTTGCAACCTATGACGACATCAGCGTCGCCATGGCAACCATTATGACATCATAATGAGGGGCGGGGCTTGATACACACACACTTTTTCCCCATTATGTAGATAGGGGCAAAATTGTTTGGTGAATTGGAATGCGCGGGGTTAAAATTTCGCCTCACAGCATAGCCTAGGACACTCTCGGGGTCCAGTCGTGTGCCAAATTTTGTGGCTGTAGCTGCGACGGTGCGGATGCCAATCCCGGACATACACACACACACATACACACATACAGTACATACATACATACACACACTTGAGCTTTATATATTAGATACACGCTCGCCATAAACTGTCTTTCTAAATACTTTTTCCAAAATAAACATAGATACCTTGCAGCAGCTACTTAATTTTATTTTATGGTATGCTGCCCCTGGAAAGAACTTATAATGTCCCCAACTCAGAGACTGTAGACATCTGCTCCCTATATCCATGTGCAATTAAAATAATTACTCATTTCCAGAGCTCAGCTGTGTGATTGCCTATAGCTACAGTAGGTGGAAGTGACAAATGACTGGCAGATAATGTGGAAGTCTGAACTTTCTCATACTTCAAAGATTTGTTTGCTTAATAGTTAGAGAATTAATTTGAAGGACCCTGGTCCATTGCCAAAGTCATTAATCTGTGACCTCTGGGCAAGAGGTCTGCAGATCTCCTTACCTTCCAGTATTCCCAGCTCTACTTTTGGCTAATCGGGCTGTATGACGTGATCATTGCAATGTAACATAGGCGCAATATTGTGCCAGCCCAGCTAATTAAAAGATGAGCTGGGGAGGTCAGAAGATTTGGAAATTCACAAGCCTCCCATGCAGCGGTCACAGTTTACTGACCTGGCCATTGAAGTTGCATCATGTTCCCACATGCTTTTTGCAGTTAATAGCCCTCTGTGTCTGTACTGTTACATATTAAGACTGTTAACTGGTTCATGCAGCAACAGGAACACTGTATTCTTACACTAGGGATGGTCCAAACAATAAAAGCAATTGTTATCATCCACCTTTCATGTCTCCCCTTTGCCCTTATAGATTGTAAGCTTGCGAGCAGGGCCCTCATTCCTATTGGCATCTGTTTTGATCTATGTGTTTATTGCTATGCTATGCTGTAATGTCTATTGTCTGTAAAAGGTCCCCTCTATAATGTAAAGTGCTGCGGAACATGTTGGCGCTATAGAAATAAAATTACCGTATATACTCAAATATAAGCCGAGATTTTCAGCCCGTTTTTTGGGGCTGAAAGTCCCCCTCTCGGCTTATATTCGAGTCATATACACCGGGGGGTCGGAGGGGGAGGGGGGCGGGTGTGTCAGGTCATACTTACCCGTCCTGACGCTGTCCCTTGTGCCCCCAGCTTCTCCGCACTCTCTCTTCCTGCCTTCAGCGGTCACGTGGTACCGCTCATTAAAACTCATGAATATGCGCATATTCATGAATTTTAATGAGCGGTATCACTTGACCGCTGAACGCAGGAAGAGAGAGCGCGGAGAAGCTGGGGGCTCAAGCGACAGCGTCAAGACGGGTAAGTATAGCGATACTCACCTGTCCTGCGTCCATGGCTGCTTGCTGCTGTCTGTCATCGGTCAGTGACTTCAAACAGCAGAGGGCGTGGTGACGTGATTAGTGCACGCCGCGCCCCCTGCAGTCTGAATGTCACTGACCGATGAAGTGGCAGATAGCGGTGAGCAGCCATGGACGCAGGACAGGCGAGTATCTGACACCCAGCGACGGAGAGGTGAGTATGTCATTTTTTTTTATTTTTACATGCAGCAGCAGCAGCGGCAGCACATGGGGGAATAATCTAAGGAGCTTCTTATGGGGGCAGTATATGGGGAAACAATCTATGGAGCATCTTATGGGGGCAGTATATGGGGGAACAATCTATGAAGCTTCTTATGGGGGCAGCATATGGGGGAACAATATGGAGCTCCTTATGGGGGCAGCATATGGGAGAATAATCTATGGAGCTTCTTATGGGGGCAGTATATGGGGGAACAATATGGAGCTTCTTATGGGGGCAGCATATGGGGGAAGAATCTATGGAGCTTCTTATGGGGGCAGTATATGGGGGAACAATCTATGGAGCTTCTTAAGGGGGCAGCATATGGAGGAATAATCTATGGAGCTTCTTAAAAATAGTCACACATGTTGTTTACATGTCACATGTGTGACTATTTTTAAATGTTTTTAAATGTTTTGTGCTTGGCTTCTGGTGTCCAATAAAATTTGATTCATTTTGAGCTATTTCCTGCCTTGGATGATCCCCTGCTTGTGGCCTATTCCTTTCTTCTCCTTTGTATTGCAATAGTGTTTGTATAGGCCAGGGTTGGATCCCTTTAGATATTACTGTGGTGCCCCCGTGCTTTGATTTTGGTCTTGTAGACAGTGCTGCAACCAATAATTGAGCTCAGCAGCTCTGCCGATGTAGACAGCCCAAGCCACTCAAAGACACTGAGCTCACTGACTGGCCCTTGTGTTGTTGACTTGACAGTGCTGCAGAGTACAGCAGACACCAGGATCAGCAGTGGAGACTCAGTGCAGGTACTGGAAACGGAGAGTAAAACTCAGTTTATGGAGAAGTTTATAGGAAAAAAAAAATTTTCTAAATGGGGACAACCTCTTTGAGTATTACATTTCCCATTTGGATGAATACCAAATGTAATGTTTTTTCCTACAGTAAAATATGTCTTCTTATTTTTGCTTTGTTCAGAACATCCATAGAGGGCTTGTTTTTTTGTGTTGTTTTTAATAGTACCAGTTTTCATAATAAAAAAATGGTTAAAGAGTAAAAAATGTTTTTTTTATAGTTTTGTATAGCATGAAAAGTAGTGAAACTTTGCAAATTACTTTATTAGGGTTTTTGTCTTGATTCCTGTAAAAAAAAAATGCATGTACCATAATTGGCTTCCAAACCCTTGCTTTCCTCAGTCTATTTTACTGCTTTTAGATGCATTGACAAGTTCATCATCAGGGCATTACTGTCCTTACGGGTGTATGGGGCCTGGTGAGCTCACCGGGCCCCTGGAGCAGGATTCAGCAGGTTCAGTAACTGAGCATGTGTCCTCTGACGCAAATTCAGTTGAAATCTTTTGCCATGACAAACATGTTGCCAGAGAATGTCGTTAAAGCTATGCCTCAAATGGATGAGGGAGAGGATGCCGCTGGACCGCAACCAGATGAGGAGAAACTTTTTTATACTGAAAGCTTCAATATGGGGATAGGATGTTAGGACATATGAAGGCAGGATGGAGACACATGGGACAAGGATGGAAGATCATATGGGGCCAGGATGGGAGATTATATGGGTGTAGAATGGAGATACGTAGGGCCAGGAAGTGAGATTATATGAAGCTAGGATGGAAGATCAAAAGTGTTCAGGATGGAGACACATGGGGCCAGGATGGAAGAACATATGGGTCAGGATAGGAAATCATATGGGGCCAGGATGAGAGATCATATGGGTTCAGGATGGAGACACATGGGGGCAGGATAGGAAAACATATGGAGGCAGGATGGGAGATCATATGGGGCCAGAATGGGAGAGGGAGATTATATGAGGCAGCATAGAGACAATTGGGGCCAGGATGGAAGAATATATGTGGGAAGGATGGAGACACATGGAGCCAGGATAGGAGAAGATATGGGGGCAGGATGGGAGATCATATGGGGCCAGGATCGGAGATCATATGGGGGAAGGCTGGAGATACATGGGGCTATAATAGGAGAACATATGGGGGCAGGATGGGAGAATATATGGAGCAATGATGGGAGATCATATTGGTCCAGGATGGAGACACATGTGGCTAGGATGAGATAACATATGGGGGCTGGATGGAGATATATGGGGCCAGGATGGAAGAACAAATGGAGGCTTGATGACACATGGGGTCAGGATGGGACAACATATGGGGGCTGGATGGAGACATATGGGGCAGGATAGAACAAATGAGAGCAGGATGAAGACACATGCGGTCAGGATGGGACAACATATGGGGGCAGGATGGAAACATTTGGGGCAAGGATGGGAGAACTTTTTGCCTCAGGGCCTGTGTGATGGGAGGGTCTGAGAAAACTCTCCCAGAACTTTGACATTTGTGTCATCATCTACCTTCTTTCTACGCTTCTCACTCAGCACTGCTACATCCTCCACTCCATACTGCATCACCAACTACAGACTCATCTCAACTGCCCTGGGACTACAGCTCTGCCTGTGGAGAGCTTCACCAACTCTGCGGCATCATAACATCTGTCCCAGAGAAGCAACACTGCAGCGCTGGTCACCACTGACCAGAAACCACAGGTGGCGTCACAAATTCATACAAACTCTATTTTCATCTAATTACACCCATTTTACATGAACACCTGGGGCCACTGACTGGGTCACCACCACTGTGACACATCCCTTTAAGACGACCGCCCCGGTACAGAGTATCCAATGGACCCTGGGGCGCCTCATATGCATACTCAGGAGAAATTTAAAAACAAAAAGTAAGGTCCATTTTCTCTTGTTACCCTTGTGAAAATGCAAAATTTGGGGGCTAAAGTAACATTTTTGTATGAAAAAGTAACATTTTTAATTTATTCCTTCCATATTGCTTCATCTCGTTTGAAGCCCCTGAAGGTTAATAAACTTCTCGATTGGGAATTTCAGCACTTCCGAGGGGTGCAGTTTTTAGAATGGTGTCACTTTTTGGTATTTTCTGTCATATAATCCCCTCAAAATCACTTCAAATGTGATGTGGCCCCTAACAAATGGTGCTTTAGTAAATTTTGTTGGAATAATTGGCAATTGCTGAATTGCTGAGTGATAAACTTTTAACTTTTCCAACTTCCTAACAAAATTTTATTTAAAAAAAAAAATTATGCTAATGTAAAGTTAACATGTGGAAACTTATTATTAACTATTTTGCGTGATAAAACTATTCGGTTTAAGGGTGTAGTAATTAAAAGTTTGAAAATTGCAACATTTTTGACAGTTTCCTGATATGAGTATTTTCACAAATACATGCAAAAAATATCGACCTATATTTACCGCCAACTTGAAGTACAATTTGTCAGGAAAAAAACAATCCCATAAAGTAACACTGGTAAGAATTGAAAAAAATTGGCCTTGTCAGGAAGGTGAAAAAAGTCTATGGCAGGAAAGGGTATAAGAAAGATCTCCAATATCACAGCAGGGAGCTCAAAAAATATGTTTAAACTAAGTTGCTTACTTAGTCCTGTACACTGCTGTGAAGGCTCCAGCACTTGGATCTGAAATTGACATAGATTCTTGGATAAAGATATGTTTAGCTACTTCCTGCACTGATTTCATGAGGATTGTAGAACCACAACAGCATTGAAATTTCAGTTCATATTGAAAAACTAGTACTTTACCAGAAAAACTTATATAAAGTGTATTTGTGTTTTGACAATTATACTCGGTATAATTTGCGGTGTTTACAGTGATTAGTGCATTGCATCACTTCATGCTATCACTTAATTACAAGTCTAAGCTACTGATGAAAAATCAACAGCACAATAGCATTTCTTTCAATTACACGGTTCTCACTGGGAGGTATCCTGTAGTCATGTGTGCGCAGTAACGTCTCATTTCCTTTCACTTCTTGCAATGCTTTGCTTCATTTCTTCAATTTTACATTGTTGATTTTAGTGAGAGATTCTGCAATCCCTGCCCAAATCTGTCACCACACCATCATATGGAGGATGTAGGTTTCTATATTTCGTGTGTTTTAATCTATATCTAAATATATACATTATTTGCTAAAACTGCTGTAAAACAAATGTAGCTTATAGTTTTATAGTTCAATAAGCTATACATGGTATTTGCAAAGGTGTAAAAGTAGGGGACTCAGAACTGGCAGCCAATGCAACCAAAAGAGGGGTGAAAGATACCCCGGTCACAAGGGAGGGCGAAGGACACAGATGAGGAGGTTGATTCAATCATCGTTTATTAGTATCCACAACGCGTTTCGACGGAACAACTCCATCTTCATCTGGTGGCAATGGTGGAGCTGCAGGGGACTCCCCTCATCTTGTCCTAATTGACCGCCAGCTTGGCGCTCCCCTTAGACCATCTCTTCTGACTTTGACTGCAGCCAAAAGTGGCATGACTGCACATCATAAGACTCTGGCGCTACAACTAGGACAGGAAAAATAAATATAAGGAACCTGTTGTATATTTTGCATGGGAGCCCAGGAAGTAAAGTTCTGCTTTTGAGTATGTCTGTATATATACTGCTCAGAAAATAAAGGGAACGCAAACAGGATGTTGCAAATGGAATAGTGTTCCCTTTAAAATAGGATGGCAAAAAGAAAAAAAAAAGAAAAGAAAAATTGAAACATTCTGTTAGCGAAGTAATACAATATTATACAATTTGTATATTCTGGTCAGCAGAGGCAGACATGGAACAAAGTTCTTTCTTGCAAAAACAATGTATGGTTATGTTACTGCCCGGCAGCTGGTTGACCGAGAGTATGGTGATCATCATAGATTTCCACTGCCTTGGCACTTGGGGAACTCCCGGCTCTTACATGTCAGTTTTTTAACATAGCAATTTCCGATATTTATGAACAGTAAAACGACCCCTTGGCTTATAGGGCTTAGGCTGCAGATATGCCTGTTCTGGTTGGTGGGATATTAAAATGAGAAAACGTAACTTTAAATATTTAAAGGGAACCTGTCGCTATGAAAATACAGTCCAATCTGCAGGCCCCATGTTATAAAGCAAAGGGAGCTGTGTAGATTGCTATACATACACAACAAATATTCAAAACCTTCATAGTGGTCAAATACAGCCAGGAACCAGCGCTCAATCGCAATATGGTTTCCCCATGAGTAAAATCAAAACGAGTATGAATGTGGAGTACTCCCAACAGCATGAACAGCATGTACAGAAATAAAAGGGCTAGGAACAGGAGAACACCAATGTGGCTAAATAAGGATGTAAAAAGGGCAGTAAATAACAAGAACAAGGCATTTAAGAAGCTAAAACAAGAAGGCAATGAAGAAGCATTAAAAAGTTATAGAGAAAAAAATAAAATATGTAAAAAACAAATACATTTAGCAAAAGTGGAAACTGAGAGACTCATTGCCAAGGAAAGTAAAACAAACCCCAAACTATTCTTTAATTATATAAACAGTAAAATGATTAAAATTGATGGTGTCGGCCCTTTAAAGAACAATGAGGGTGAAATCATAGAGAGCGATGTGGGAAAAGCAAATGTTTTAAATACTTTTTTCTCAACAGTGTTCACACAGGAAAAGGATTTGCCAGGGGAAATGCAGAGTGATAATGTAAACTCCCCATTAAGTATTACCTGCCTAACCCAGGAAGGAGTGCAGAACCGCCTTAGTAAGATTAAATTGACAAATCACCAGGCCCTGATGGCATTCACCCTCGGGTATTAAGGGAGTTAAGTAATGTGATAGACAGGCGTCTATTCCTTATATTTAAAGACTATAGAAACAGGGTCTGTTCCTTTTGATTGGCGGCAAGCAAATGTGGTACCAATATTCAAAAAGGGGTGTAAAAGGGAACCTGGAAACTATAGGCCGGTAAGCTTAACATCTGTTGTGGGTAAAATTTTTGAAGGGTTTCTAAGGGATACCATTATGGAATATCTCAGTGTTAATAAATGTTTAACTCCATATCAACATGGATTTATGAAGGATCGCTCCTGTCAAACTAACCTGATCAGCTTCTATGAGGATGTAAGCTCTCAAATGGACTAAGGAGAATCACTGGATGTCATTTATCTCGACTTCTCCAAAGCATTTGACACTGTCCCACATAAAAGATTGGTAAGTAAGATGAGAAAGCTTGGGCTAGGGGAAAATGTGTGTAGATGGGTAGGTACCTGGTTTAGTGATAGAAAACAAAGAGTGGTTATTAATGGTGCATACTCAGATTGGGCCAGGGTTACTAGTGGGGTACCACAGGGTTCTGTAATGGGTCCCCTACTATTTAATATATTTTTTAATGATCTAGTGTATGGCTTACACAGTAAAATATCAGTATTTGCAGATGATACAAAGCTATGTAAGGTAGTTAACACAAAGGAGGACAGTTTGCAACTACAGACAGATTTGAGTAAATTGGAGAATTGGGCAGAAAAATGGCAAATGAGGTTTAACACAGATAAGTGTAATGTTATGCACATGGGAACCAGAAACAGATGCTACAATTACTTACTAAAAGGGAAACTGCTTCAGACATGGAAAAAGACTTAGGCATCTTAGTCAATAAGAAGCTAAATTGGAGTGCCCAGTGTCAGGCAGCTGCCACCAAAGCAAATAGGGTCATGGGATGCATTAGAAGAGGTCTGGGGACACGAGATGAAAACATAATTCTCCCTCTGTACAAATCACTCGTCAGACCACACTTGGAGTATTGTGTGCAATTTTGGACGCCGATGCTCAAGAAAGACATTACCGAACTTGAAAGGGTCCAAAGGCGGGCTACTAAAATGGTAAATGGAGTTGCTTCACTACAATACCCAGAAAGGTTATCAAAATTAAGTCTATTTACTCTAGAAAAGAGAAGACTTAGGGGAGACCTAATATATATGTACAAGTATATCAGAGGGCAATACAGAGGTCTCTCCAATGAACTGTTTGTACCAAGGATTTGACAAGAACAAGGGGGCATTCTCTTCGTTTGGAGGAAAGACAATTTCTGCACCAGCATAAAAGAGGGTTCTTCACGGTAAGAGCAGTGAGGCTCTGGAATTCTCTTCCTGAGGAAGTGGTGATGGCCAACTCACTGAATGAATTTAAGAAAGGAATGGATGCTTTTCTTGTGAGTAACAGTATAGAAGGTTACGAATAACATAATATTATAGGTAGATGGTTGACCCAGCTTAGGGGAAGGAATTTTTTCCCTATGGAGAAAATTGGCTTCTACTCTGTGGGTTTTTTGCCTTCCCCAGGATCAACAATGCAGAACAGCTGCACTAAAAATAGGCTGAACAAGATGGACATAAGGTCTTCCTTCAGCCTTCAAAACTATATTACTATGTTACTATGAAAATAGAAAAATAGAGTAACCAAGAGCCACAAAAGATATGTATGAAAGATACAAGACAAATTTTATTAATACAACACTAGTAAAAACATCGGACATTTATAATATTAGACTGTAAATAGGTAATAAGGAAGAACATTCTAACACAAACAGGAAGGCAGCCCATGTAGCGATAGAATAGGGTAAGGACACACCTGAATAAAATATTCAGAAAGTATAAGAAAAAACGACCTTAAATATGATAATAAGATGTATATAAAGTGCAATAGTTAGATAGTTAAGGTGTCGGATGTGAAGATAAATAGTACCATAGGCCTATCAATTATCAGCCTACACATACAGTGGGGAAAAAAAGTATTTAGTCAGTCAGCAATAGTGCAAGTTCCACCACTTAAAAAGATGAGAGGCGTCTGTAATTTACATCATAGGTAGACCTCAACTATGGGAGACAAACTGAGAAAAAAAAATCCAGAAAATCACATTGTCTGTTTTTTTTTCATTTTATTTGCATATTATGGTGGAAAATAAGTATTTGGTCAGAAACAAGCAATCAAGATTTCTGGCTCTCACAGACCTGTAACTTCTTCTTTAAGAGTCTCCTCTTTCCTCCACTCATTACCTGTAGTAATGGCACCTGTTTAAACTTGTTATCAGTATAAAAAGACACCTGTGCACACCCTCAAACAGTCTGACTCCAAACTCCACTATGGTGAAGACCAAAGAGCTGTCAAAGGACACCAGAAACAAAATTGTAGCCCTGCACCAGGCTGGGAAGACTGAATCTGCAATAGCCAACCAGCTTGGAGTGAAGAAATCAACTGTGGGAGCAATAATTAGAAAATGGAAGACATACAAGACCACTGATAATCTCCCTCGATCTGGTGCTCCACGCAAAATCCCACCCCGTTGGTTCAGAATGATCACAAGAACGGTGAGCAAAAATCCCAGAACCACGCGGGGGGACCTAGTGAATGAACTGCAGAGAGCTGGGACCAATGTAACAAGGCCTACCATAAGTAACACACTACGCCACTATGGACTCAGATCCTGCAGTGTCAGACGTGTCCCACTGCTTAAGCCTGTACATGTCCGGGCCCGTCTGAAGTTTGCTAGAGAGCATTTGGATGATCCAGAGGAGTTTTGGGAGAATTTCCTATGGTCTGATGAAACCAAACTGGAACTGTTTGGTAGAAACACAACTTGTCGTGTTTGGAGGAAAAAGAATACTGAGTTGCATCCATCAAACACCATACCTACTGTAAAGCATGGTGGTGGAAACATCATGCTTTGGGGCTGTTTCTCTGCAAAGGGGCCAGGACGACTGATCCGGGTACATGAAAGAATGAATGGGGCCATGTATCGTGAGATTTTGAGTGCAAACCTCCTTCCATCAGCAAGGGCATTGAAGATGAAACGTGGCTGGGTCTTTCAACATGACAATGATCCAAAGCACACCGCCAGGGCAACGAAGGAGTGGCTTCGTAAGAAGCATTTCAAGGTCCTGGAGTGGCCTAGCCAGTCTCCAGATCTCAACCCTATAGAAAACCTTTGGAGGGAGTTGAAAGTCCATGTTGCCAAGCGAAAAGCCAAAAACATCACTGCTCTAGAGGAGATCTGCATGGAGGAATGGGCCAACATACCAACAACAGTGTGTGGCAACCTTGTGAAGACTTACAGAAAACGTTTGACCTCTGTCATTGCCAACAAAGGATATATCACAAAGTATTGAGATGAAATTTTGTTTCTGACCAAATACTTATTTTCCACCATAATATGCAAATAAAATGAAAAAAAAAACAGACAATGTGAGTTTCTGGATTTTTTTTTCTCAGTTTGTCTCCCATAGTTGAGGTCTACCTATGATGTAAATTACAGACGCCTCTCATCTTTTTAAGTGGTGGAACTTGCACTATTGCTGACTGACTAAATACTTTTTTTCCCCACTGTATTAAGAGGTCACTACTATAAAACTGCCACTTACCCATATCAAGTATTACGTGGAATGCCCCGAAGATCCCTACACGCGTTTCGCCACGGCTTTCTCAAGTGGAGGTCACTTTTAGGAATAAAGATTCAGGATAACCTGGGATTTAATCATTTAATCCTCTGGTCTTTCTGGGATTTTTAGTCTAGTCCTTTCAGTGATTGACAACTATCTCTGTGTGCAATCTTATGCAGAGAAAGCTGTCAATCACTGATGGGACTGCCCACTGGTCTGAAGATCTCAAAAAAGCAACAGATTAAATTAATTAAAACCCAGGTTATACTGAATGTTTTCTCCAAAAATTACATACCTTTCTATTTAGCTTTCTTGCTCCATTACATGGTGTACTGCATTTTCATGGTGACAGGTTCCCTTTAATACAGAGATTTCTTAATTTTATATACTGTCATTCCCCCATAGGCCCATTGTAACATGACTCATTCAGCATAGAACTGCAATCACCTGGAGGGATATCATCAACATGCACACCCTCTGGTGAGAACTAATGTTTTCCTTATGATTCAGTAACAGGGGAAAGAGAGGAAACTGTTGAGTAATGTGGCTGCATTCAAACAGAGGAATAGAGCCACGTACGTCTATTTTCTTTTTAGTGCTGATGAAAATATCTGAGAAGCTCACTGGCGGACATGGACAAAAAGGGCCCATGTGCAAGAACAGTATAGAAGCCCATTGCTATAAAATTTCTCATTATAATGAACAAGTTCACCTGCTTTGGATGTGGAAATGGACTCTCTTACCTCTTGGACCCCTGTGCTGCTGCACAGGTTGCACCAATGTTATGTCTGCCCCCGGAAAAGGTACACTATATAATAACTGATCAGGTAGCTAACTACACATCAATGGAAGTCCACTTTAAAGAGAATTTATCTGTAGGTTCAAGCCTCCTAAGCCATCTATATGAGTATGTGGGTCATATGAAGCTGAATAAAGTAATATCTTGATATCTGCAATCTGGTGTTTTATTCCTAAGAAATCCATGTTTTTGTTATATGTAAATGATGTAAATGAGCTGTTCAGGACTACTGTTTGGACACTGATCTGCATGAGAATCTGCCTCTCAAGATTATTTGCATATTTGCAGTTTTCTTCAGTTTGCCCTCATCCCTGGGAACTATTAACAGCTGATCAGTGAGGGTTTTAAGTGTCAGTGTAAGGAGAAGGACAAGTGTTAAGATTCACACAGTTAATTCCTAACCAAGTGTCTGCAAGCGAGTACCGCAATCTGCTGGTCAAAGATGATAGGAAAAGAGAAAGTAGAGAGAATTACATTAGTAGGAACTGAAGTGTGAAGAGCATGTTCCCTGAGGGAAGAGATTGGAGGAGATGCCAGGTCAGGTGATAGCTGTGTTGCAGTTAGTAATTATAAAAGGCCCAAGAGGGCAGTGAATGGGAGAAGTCCGTGTCTGGACTTGTGGTAGGTCGGACATGCAGTGCAGTAGAGTTGGTTTACAGCCACCATTAGAAATGAAGAATCAAGTAACCAAATGATCAAGTAACAATATCCTGGGCCGAGTGACCAGAAGTCGAGATGGGAGACTGGAGCTGGGAGATCTGGGCCAAGTTAGCAGGGCCAGGGATGAGTGAGATGACTAGGCCACAAAAGAGAAATATTAGTTAGAGCCATAGCTTCTGGCATAGACACATGGACCAAAGAGGATTGGAGCCGTGCTTTAGGGAATGAAGGTGGCCAGCATTATGGTTGTGCAAAGTGACTCATCGATACAGGATTTGCCGCCTAACTTATTGTAGATTCCCGTTAGGGCCTGTATGACATATTGCTTAGAGAGTGATAAAGAGAGGACGGTGATGGGCCCTGTGATGCATGGAGAGAATGGGTGTTGTGACTGTCACACAGTCGCAACACATGCACATACACATGCAGCTGTGGTGCTGAACAGCTGATTATCGGAAGCACTCCAGGTGTCCGGGTTACCGATGCAGGTTCTTCAGTAAGCGCTATAGCTTGCCAAATAAGGAGGGAGCTGACGATGTTCGCTTATCTCTATTCAGGAGGATTGTAAGCTGGCATTAAATTCCCCCTCCTTCACAGGCCCAAAAGCACTGACATGCCCCGGGAAAGATGTGGGCTCACCACCACAGCTCACATCAAAGGGAGGGATTCCGACATCGGCGTAAATGTATGCCCGATGTCAGAAAGGAGTTAATAAACTAACACTGATTTTTCACTACAGTACATCTGGACTTTATGGTCGGTTCTTCTTCTTTGTTTTTTTCCTTTGTGTATTTCCGGCTGTCCATATATTGTCACCTATGTCCGGTTTCTCGGTTGCAGGGTTATTACTATCATTTCCACATGATATTTTCACTATTTAAGTACACTGGCACCCTGCCACTGTTGAACATTGCTTTGTTTTGTTTTTGTTTTGGTTTCATACTGCTTACATTTGGTGTAGTCGGCAGAATGCAGCACTTGTGCGCAAAAATGGTGGATCAATAACTGAGATAACAGAGGGCAGCCTCCCACTCGGAGCTATGCCAAGCAACGTACCAATGTTTACGGGTGAAAACTAATTGTTGTGGGCCTGGGTTGAACGCCTACAGAGTATATTACAAATGCACCCTATGACGGCTGCCTTACTGGCAGAGATAGCCTTACTGACCTCGGAAGGAGAGGCACAACAGACGGTCATGTTTAGATAACAGAGAGACCGTAATACTAAATAAAGTGATCAAAATTTACAGGATATGCATGTTGACTCAACCGATTTAGTTAACCTGCGTGTTCCCCTTTTCTGTTAGGTTCAGAGAGAGGGAGAGACAGTTGGCCAATATGTGGATGGTCTGCAAGAAGTAATAGCTTACATCACTAAGAAAACAGAAAATTAATATAGGGGACTAGGCCTCCTGGATGTAGTTTCAGGCCTAAAAGAAATCTACCTGATGCAGGCTCTGAAAGAATGCACTAAAATACCAACATGAGCTTCCTCGAGGTTAGAGCTGAGGTCAGATTCCGAGCACAAGAGGATCCGACTATGGTGGGTATGGGCCGAAACCATGAAGTAACCACCTCGGGGACGCTCTATGTGAATTATGAAAAATCATGGGGAGCTATTGAGTTTAAAAAAACCCAGTAGAATTACTATAAATTATTATACCCTGAGAATACAATAATTCGGCTATACTGGGTATTAAGATAATTCTATTAACACACTTTTGTTCTGCTATTACAAGTAAACAACTATTATTGTTAATGGTGTCTTGGACCTAACATCTCCAACTGGTGTGTCACAGTGCTCTTTGGCATGTGAAGGAAGAGGGGATTTAATGCCAGCTTACAATCCTCCTGAAAGCATGTATGAGCAGCGACCAGAGAGGGGGTACCCCCCCCCACAGGACAGCAATTTAGATCTAGATGCCAACCAGAGGTGTACAGAATGGAGTGTTGGACTTGTGAAAGAGTGAGGCACATGAGGAATTTCCCCACCTGAACTAAGCACTCTATATTATTTATATGCACTGCTGCTTTTACTTACCGGTATTTACTTACATACGGGTATATGTTCATTTTGTTTCTGTCTGGGGTTTTGTCTGTTTAATGGTCAGTATGAACGTATTCTTGTTTTGCATGCATACCAACTTATAATTCAGTTCATTTTTTTCGGGAAACAAGCAGATGGAAGTAGATCTATTCAAATTTTCCTTCCGACACGTGGAAGACCTTTTGGGGCGATATCAGGAAGCGTTCGCCCATCATGATGATGACCTTGGATGTACAGAGCCATACAGCATGAGATCCCTACAGAAGGTACGGCTCCCATATGGGAAAGATATTGTCGAATTCTGTCCTGGATATATCAAGAGGTGAAGAACCTGTTGGCCCACATGCTACAGAATGGGGTGATATGAGAAAGCCTGAGCCCCTTGGCTGCACCCATTGTGTTTAGAAGAAGTACGGGACTCTGAGGTTCTACATGGACTATCAGTGGTAAAATACCTACACAGTCTGTGGTTCATGCCCTTTGCTGATGTACCCTTTGTTGAGATAGGGCACTGTTGGCACGAGGAAGAGCTAGATACTTCTCCTTTGATTCCGCCAGTGGCTACTGACAGGTCTCCATAGCCGAGTGGGACCACCCGAAGATGGCTTTCATCCTACCTATGGGATTGTCCGAGTTTAATGTGATGACGTGATGTTTTATTTTTGCAAAGGTAAAAGGAGAAAATGGACCCCAAAAATTGTGCAATTTCTCCTGAGTTTTCCGATACCCTATGTGTGGGAGAAAACTACTGTTTGGGTGCATGACAGGCACAGAAAAGAAGTAGCACTGTTTGGCTTTTAGAACGCAAAATTGGTTGGAATCATTAGCAGATGCCATGTCACATTTTGAGAACCCCTGATGTGCCTAAACAATGGAAACCACCCACAAGTGACCCCATTTTGGAAACCAGACCCTTCAAGGAATTTATCTAGACTGTGGTGAGCACATTGAACCTCCAGGTGCTTCACATAATTTAACAACGTTAATCAGTGAAAATGAAAAATATGTATTTTTTTCCAACAGAAATTTTTTTTATCCCCATTTTTTTTCATTTTCACAAAGCTAGCATTAGAAAATAAACTCCAAAACTTTTCAGCAATTTCTAATGAGTACACATATATCCCATATGTGGTCAAAAACTACTTTTGAGGAACAGTGCAAAGCTCAGAAGTGATGAAGCGCCATATTGGAGTTCAGATTTTGCTAGAATGGTTTGAGGGTGTCATGTTACATTCCAGAGCCCCTGAGTTACTAGAACAGAAAAAAACATAAGTAACCTCATTTTGCAAACTACACCCCCCCAATGAATTCATCTAGGGGTGCAGTGATCATATTGACACCACATGTGCCTCACAGAATTTTATACATTGTGCAGTGAAGAAAAAAATATTTTTATCACCCAAATTTTGTTTTAGATCCAGATTTTACATTTTCACATGGGGAAATGGGTAAAAAGGCACCAAAATTTGTCCCACAATTTCTGCTAAACATGGAAATGCCACATATGTGGCTGCAGAGTACTGCTAATCCAAATGTCAAGATTCGGGAAGGACAGAACGCTATTTGTCATCTGGAGTACAGATTTTCCAGTCTGCAAATTTATCTACAGGTGTAGTGATGATTTTGACTCCATGGTTATTTTCCAAAAACAAGCAGCAGTGGATATTGCTGAATGAAAATTACAAACTGACATTATAGTTCCCAGTACATTGTAGTTCCCGGTACACTGTAATGACCAATACTTTGTAATGCCCAGTACATGGTATTGCCAAGCTCATGCTTTTGGAGACATGCACCTGTAAATTAGATTGGCTCTCAACAATACAGAAATGCCAAACACATGGACTCTAAATGTGGTTTAGGCACACTGTGGTTCAGCAGGCAGGGTGGCATTTGGAATTTGGAGCCCAGAACTTGCTGAATTTCTTTTGGGGGTGAGGAGTCATTTTTCTTTTTCAGAGCCTTCGTACTCTCAGTAACGTGGAAGCCCCTATATATTTCCATTGACTGATGACAGACCTAAGTGGAGACTTTTTTTGTGAATTTAGTTGAAGCTTTTATTGGTAACATTTTTGCAACATTTGAAGTCAAATTTATCCTGCACTCCACTCTGAGCACTTATATCAGGGTTTCCATCGAAATCTGAGTGGCATGATTCAGATGAAACCCCCGAAGGTTTCATTTACTATAATGAGGCAGCAGACTTACTCTGGACGCCGTCTTGCCTCTGTTCAGCAGTGTCATTCTTTTCAGAAGTGCATAAAACTGTGACTGACAGCACTTTTGTGCATGCCTAAAAAGACGAACACTGCCGTATCAAGTCAGACGGCATCCTGTGCCTCCATCTGTCTTATTATAGGTAATGTTCCATCAGGGTTCAGTCTGAATCACGTATTTTAGAGATTTACACGGAAGCCCCGGTGTAAGCACTCAGCGCAGAGCGCAGGATAAATTTGCGCCGAGCCTTACTGCAATCTTTGGGAGGCAAAATGAAAAAGTCAACAGCAGGTGAAGTATTGGTTTAATTTATTTTTTACACCATTCCTAGTGTGGTATAAGTGATTAGATGACATTATTCTTCTGGTCGGTATCAGATTTACATCATTTTTTTATATTTAGCTGTTGTCACAAAATAAAAGACTTTTTTTTCCCAGAAAACAGTTTTTGCATTGACATATTTAGATACCATATACTCGACTATAAGCTGACCTGAGTATAAGCCGACCCCCCTAATTTTGCCACAAAAAACTGGGAAAACTTATTGACTCAAGTATAAGCCTAGGGTGGAAAATGCAGCAGCTACTGGTAAATTTCAAAAATAAAAATAGATACCTATAAAGGAAAAATTAATTGAGACATCAGTAGGTTAAATGTTTTGAATATCCATATTTCAATCAGGAGCCCTATATAATGCTCCATACAGTTCATGATGGTCCCATAAGATGCTCCAAACAAAATACACACCATATAATGCTGCACAAAGGTTAATAATGGCCCCATAAGATGCTCCATAGAATATGCCCCATATGCTGCTCCATAAAGGTTATGGCCCCATAAAATGCTCCATAGATTATGCCCAATATGCTGCTCCATAGATTATGCTCCATATGCTGCTCCATAAGATGCTCCATAGATTTTGCCCCATATGCTGCCCCATAAGATGCTCCATAGATTATGCCCCATATGCTGCCCCATAAGATGCTCCATAGATTATGCCCCATATGCTGCTCCATAAAGTTTATGGCCCCATATGCTGCTGCGAATAAAAGAAAAATGACATACTCACCTCTCGTCACTGGGAGCCAGGTGCTGGTGTCCTGAGCAGGCGGGGACACCGGCACGCTATGGGGGGCCAGGTGCCAGTGTCACCGCTGGTTCAGGCCCCAGCACCTGAGATAGTCACCTATCCCCATTCCACCGCCATGCACCGCTCTGTCTTCCGTGTCCTCTGTCAGTGACTGTTCAGGCAGAGGGCGTGCACTAACTACGTCATCGCGCTCTCTGACTTGAATGTCACAGCCAGAGGACAGAGCGGCGTGTGGCAGTGGAACGGGGACAGGTGAATATCGCATATACTTACCCCCTCCTGGTGCAGTCTCTGCAGCCCCTGCTTCTCCCATGGTCTCCGGCAGCTTTACCTTCCTTCTGCGGTCACGTTGTACCGCTCATTAAAGTCCTGAATATGCACATGACCACCGAACACAGGCGCAAGAGACCTTGCGAGAAGCAGGGGCTGCAGAGACTGCACCAGGATGAGGTAAGTATGATCTTACACCCCCACTCCCCCTCCACCACCGACCCCCTGGCTTATATGACTCAAGTATAAGCTGAGAGGTGCACTTTCAGCCTTAAAAAATGGGCTGAAAATCCCGGCTTATACTCGAGTATATACGGTAGCTATAATTTTTCCATATTTCAGCTGAAAGTTATGTTGCTTGTTTTTTGCGGGACGAGTTGATGTTTTTATTTGTACCATTTTTGGACACGTGACATTTTTTGATCATTTTCTATTCCAATTTTGGCAGGGCAATATGACCAAAAACCAGCATTTCAGGAATTATTTTTTTTTATGCTGTTACGCATGTGGAAAAATTATAAGGCAGCTTTATTCTTCAGGTCAGTATGATTGCAGCGATACCACATTTATATCTTTTTTTATGCAGGAGCATTGCTATGCTTTGTAATTGTCAGTGCTGCACTGATACAGCGCATGATCTAACTAACTTGCTAGAGCTTAGTGACCCAAATGTCTTCATGACGACATCAGATCACCCTGGCAGCAATCAAGCCCCAGTAATCGGGACATAGATCAGAGGGGGCTGCCTCGCTCTGCCTGCCTCTGCCTGCTGCGATCGATATGGAGTGAGTGCCAGATATCAGCTGAGAAATCAGTGAGCTCAAAATCGCCATGCCGAATCTAAACGTTCAAGGTCAGTAAGTACTTACCGACTTGGATGTATGGATACGTCAAAGGTCGTGAAGGGGTTAATATACCCATTATAGCCAAATTGTTGTAATTGCCCTGTATAATCATTTACTGTAATTCCACTGTTTGCTTTACCTTTTTAGATTGTGCCATAGGCACCACATATATCTGCATGAATCAAATAAATTTGTTTTTTTATGGTAGCACCGATTTATCCTTCTCTGCATTGTTGAATCTTCGTATCTATTTACATCAAATCCATGTCAATCTGATAGATAGGTCACCTTGACTTTGTAGTGACTTTTCTGTTCCTCTAGTCCGGTTCTGTAGCTTCAGTATAAGGCGGTTGTGTGGTACTGCATCAAATCTCTTTATCAAAGTCCAGATATAACAAAACTGCCGCATGACCAAAATCCAAATTTACACTAGCTTCTTCATGAAAACATACCATGTTGGTTAGGCATGACTTATCTTTCATCAGTCCATGCTGGTTCTTGGGTATTAGATTGTTCTCCATTACATACTTTTGCAGGTCACCGGAAGGTGCAACTTCACATGCTTTACATGCCACTGATGAAAATCATACAGGACTAATGACAATCTTACGCACTCTCCTATTAAGTCATCTTTAATATTAAGTTTACATCTGCCACCCTCCAATCCTGTAATATTGACCTGTTAATATGTATAAATGTTTTTTGGTATTTATTGCAGTGAACATGATTCAATTCTGTTTTCATTCATTGCTCAGCTTGTCATCTTGGTTGAAACTAGTTTGTCCTTAAGTTACACTCTGCTTAGACAGCAACTGAGATGACAATGCTCCCTTCATTTTCATGAGACCAGCCTATGACAAACTCATCTTGATGCACTCTGTATAGACAGCACTCTTTGCATCGCTCTAAAGTGAAGATGCACTTTTAAGAGTTACCATTTGGCTGTTGGGGTGGAGGACAAAATTTTGCACCCCTATAGACTTTTGCACCTGGGGAAACGGCCCCTATGATTCTCCCAATGCTACCCCCGCTGCTTAGAAGACCAGATCAAATGTAGATATTACAAGGCGCTGTTTTTTACTTCTGTTTTGCATTCCTGTGCATTCCCATTGATTCTTAACACAGTACAGACAATGATTGGAAAAGGACACCAGCTGCTAAATGTTGTATTTAGCTATCCTAGTAAAAGTTTTAACTGAAGACTTATTAATGACCAGGATGTACAACGTAATCCATCAATGTCAACATTGTTTTTGTGACAAGTAAGCTCACCTCTATGAGTAATTAAATCACCACTGCCTCCCTCCAGTGAAAATCATTCTGCATTTAGCAAAAGATCTTATGCAGTCTTCTGCTTCATTATGTAGAGAGCTAAAAATATCACTCCGATTACTGGCTGGTAGGCGGACAGCTCCTACAGAAATCTGCCTAGAATAGCTGGAATGTAATGCTTGCATTGTTATGTTTCACTTTAATGCTGGCATATTGTTTCAGGACGATTCCCTGCAAAACAAACACACTTATGTCTTTTTAATGTGGGATTACCATATGTACAGTGAAAATAAGCCGTGGCCTTTGTCAAGGTTTGCCACATACAGAGTCTGATATATGACCATTTAAGAGTACACGTTGAGCTAAAAAAAACAAGTAGATGCAGACTTTTCTAATTTTATTATCTCTAAGGCGGTCACAGATTTAAGTTATAAAATTGCATAACTATTGCGATGATGAGTTGGGTGTCCGGACATTTTATTAGAAAAAAAAGTTACCAAAAAAATTAAAAGGAGCTGCTTTGGGCCTTAGCCAGACTGTGATGGTCAACGTGTGACTGGACACACCGCCTCCAGCAGGGCTAATTTCTATGACACACACGACCCTGGATACACCGCCTCCAGTAGGGCGAATTTAAATAATATAACGTGCAGCCAGATACACCGCCTCCAGCAGGCGAATTTCAGAATTACACGAGAAACTGGATACACCGCCTCCAGCAGGGCGAATTTAAATAATAAGGGGAAACACCAGGGAAGCCGATACAATGGAGGGCCCTGCGATAGGGAACGGGGACGTGGAGACCTTCTGAACTCCCCTGAGCCAGTCTCTACACTCCTAACAGTCCCTATACAGGCTCCACACCTGTCGCCGAGCTGGAACCTAAGAACCCTAGCTCGCCCTGCACCTAGCCCTTTCTAATGAAATCGACGGTGCAGAAACTAATCCCACCACTGCCCTGAAATACACAAAAGGGAAGTCACAAACAGGGATTACACCACTTAGCTTTGCTCTGTTGCTCTTGCTCCCAGCAAGAGTCCACCACCAGAATGCAGCTTTCCTCCAGAATCGCTGCTACTTCCCCAAGCTTTGTCAGAGCTCCATGGAACACCTCTCTGTAATTCCTTCCTTCACCAGACTTTACACCAGAGCTCTCCTGAGCTGCAAGGAACTCCTCTCTGTAGTTCCTTCCTCCACCAGACTTGGTTGGAAATGAGCAATATCACCAACAGTGAGTGAGAGAACAAGACACTCCTATATAGTTAAACCAGAGCAATCACACCTGTTAGTGATAATCACGTGCACTAAATCAAAGTAACCAGAGTGCAATGACACTAACGGCCACTGGGGGCAAAACTAGAACTGAAATCACCAGAGTGCAATGACCCTAATGGCCACCAGGGGCAAAACTACCTTTAAGCACACAGCTTAAGGAAAAAAAAGGTTACTTGTGCATCTATTTGTCATAATCCAACCTGGATCATGACAGTACCCTTCCTCAATGAGGGGCCTCTCGACCCTCAAGACCGCTCCTCATCAGGGAACCACCTACAGCGGGGACACCCAGGTCCAGAGTTCACCCCAGCAACTACCCGAACTTCAGGTTTATGACAAACGAGCACCGCTGGTATTGGCAATGTATGTACTGGAGGCATCACACATCCTCGAAGCGCCGACCTGGGGAGCGAGTTGTGTACATGTATGTTTGGGGGTAACTCGAGCTGGTAAAACTCCACAACACACTTCAACTGGATGTTTTTTGGTGGCCACCCATACATGCTTGTTCACACACAGGTCCAGAACTGAACGTTTATTGCCACACATTCGTTTGTCACAATTCGGTGAACTCTTACTGGAACTGACAACAGAGGCGTCCCCCTGTGTCACCACACTCACACCCCCGCAATTCACCAAGGGGTACACCACCCTCCAACCCCCTCCACCACGAGGTCTGTGCCTCCCAGGGTTGGCTAATGGCGAGGGTTGAGACTTGCCCCTACTCTCCTGCAGCACATTTGCTGCTCTCACTGGAGAGGAATGGGTCGGTTGTAGAGAGATGGCAGAGACAGTAGCCTCTAGGCAGCAGCCCTCACATGACTGCCCCCAGCTGACTACTTCCCTCGCCCACCAATCTATTACTGGGTTGTGTTTTTTCAGCCAAGGGAGGCCTAAAACGATAGGTACTGGCATTCCCTCCAAGACGTAGCATGACAAGGACTCCTCATGATGTCCTATACGTAGGTGGAAATTTTCTACGACTTGGGTCAAGCTTCCCTGGCTCAGTGGAACAGAGTTTATGGCCTGGACGCTTATAGGTTGGGCTAGTGTTCTACACCTCAGGCCATGAGTCTGGACAAAGCGAGCATCCACCAGACTGACTCCTGCTCTGCTGTCCACAAGCACCGGTATCACCTCCGGTAACCCGCCAGTCAACACCTCTGCTGACATAGTACCTTGGGAGGGCAAAATGGAGGAAATATACACTCCCTGGTTGTCTCCCTCCAAACGAGCAGGGGAATGCGGCTTCTGAGATGACACAGATAATTTGGCGCGTATTGGGCAAGCCTTAAGGACATGACCAGTCTGCCCACAGTAAAAACATGCCTCCACCACTCCCTGAACCGTAGGCAAGCCTGAACACAAACTAGTTCCTCCTACTTGCATAGGTTCATCTGGAGACTTGGCATGCACTGGGCAGGCTCTCATGAAATGGCCCAGCTTCCCACAGGAAAAGCATACCCCCCCACCATGGCGAACCGCAGACAACCCCTTTTTTGTACCAACATCACCGTGCTGCTTGGGTTCCTCCATCCGCACTGGTGGGTCCTCCTCCCTAGCGAGGACTACAGGGGGCACATTTTGTGTATGTCTCTCCCTAAGGCGTCTATCCACCCGGATGGCAAGGGACATGGCAGCCTCCAAGGACCTGGGGGCGGCTTACTGCACCAGAGTATCCTGCAACTTTGGAGACAGATCCTGCACAAATTGAGTCCTAAGTGCAGGGTCATTCCACTGAGTGTCAGTGGCCCACCTTCTAAACTCTGAGCAGTACTCCTCAGCAACCCGGGCTCCCTGTTTACACCTACGGAGTTGGGATTCCCATACACTAGCGCCAAAACCGCAAAAAACTCGTCCACGGACTCTAATGATGGTGAATCGTCCGGCAGGGAGAAGGCCCAGGATTGGGGATCCCCCTTAAGAAGGGACATAATGATTCCCACCCGTTGCTCTTCACTCCCTGATGAATGAGGGCACAGCCTGAAGTATAGTTTACAGGCTTGCTGAAATACCAAGAATTGATCTCTCCCTCCAGAAAACCTGTCAGGGAGGAATATCTTGGGTTCCGGCTGAGCCTGTTCCTGAACCAAGCCTCCAAAGCCCACCAACAGCTGCAGTTTCTGCACCAAATCACCGCGCAGCCCCCTAATCTCATCAGTAAAGATTTGCAGCCTTTGGGCAAAGGTCTGCCTTGGGTCCATGGCTCAGCAGAAAAAAAAGTTTGGTTGGTGATAATGTGATGGTCAACGTGTGACTGGACACACTGCCTCCTGCAGGGCGAATTTCTATGACACACGTGACCCTGGATACATCGCCTCCAGTAGGGTGAATTTAAATAATATAACATGCAGCCGGATACACCGCCTCCAGCAGGCGAATTTCAGAATTACACGTGAAACTGGATACACCGCCTCCAGCAGGGCGAATTTAAATAATAAGGGGAAACACCAGGGAAACCGATACAATGGAGGGCTCTGCGATAGGGAACAGGGACGTGGAGTGTGAAGGGAGTATTCTCCAGAGCAAGGAGGGACAACAGGCCTGGGAATGATCCAACAGATTTATTGACCAGAAAACAGGAACAACACGAAGGTAATTTGCAGAGTCCCAAAATAAGTCCACAGGAAACTGATTCGGGGGCACCTCCCGACAGTCCTTGTGCCAGATCACAAAACCATAGTCCTTTAAGAGTCCCAGAAATCCACCACGATCACACAGAGGCCGAGGCTTCCTCAGACAGCCTCGTCCTTCTCTTTCAGCATCCAACTCACATCTGCTGGGTCACACATAAGTCAATTGTATTGGGCTCCTGGGATCAGCCCAAGTGTAGGGGAGTAGAAGTTCCCACCTCCTAGTCAATGGTTTGGTCCATCGCAGGGCTCCGAGGTGTCTACGAGGATGTGTATTGTGAGTCCTCCCCCTGCTGAGGAGAACAATGGTGATTCCCCTAGCTGTGTTGACCCAAGCCTGAATTCAATTATGGTCTAGATACACAAGTCTTGTGGAAAGGAGACAGGTTACTTACATAATTACATTATAGTCCCAGAGACACAGGCAATGGGGAAAGGAAACATATTGTTAGAGGTATACACAAGACATTGCAAAGTATTGGGGAAAAATACATATCATGACAATCCCTTCCCCTCCTAATTTGTGTACGTACTAGGGACCTCTACAGGTCACTGGTTAAGTACACACAGGCATGGCGTAACTTACATGTGGCTTCATGCAGCCACGAATTGGCATCGTAGCTTTCCCACATCATTGCCCAGGAGAACAGCTGCAGGCAGACGACCCATCACCCCAACCACACATCGCCTGACCCCAAAACCAAAGTTCAGATCCACAGTGGCTGTGGGAATAGTCCTCCATTGTCCACCAGCCAGTTCAATGACAATCCCAGGTCTTCTATGGATTGCCTCAGGCCGAACCACTCGGGGATCAGCCAGCGTGAGGAAAGCCCCTGAGTCACAAAATCCAACAAGTCTTTGTCCATCCAGCACGACCTCCTGCAAGTGCTTACCTCGATGAGCAGAAGTCGTCATAGCTGCGGGTCGCACACCATAAACTCCTAGTGGTGCAACATGGGTGGGTGAGGCACTTGGCCAGTCCTCACGTAGTGGTGACACATCTTCCTCCATGGCACTTGGCTGTACATAATTAATAATATGATTGGGTACAGGATCAATCCTCATTTGAACAGCTGGGCAGGAGGCTTGCAGATGCCCCGGCTGCCCACATCGATAGCATCTGTGCTGTGTCTCACTCCATCCAATGCGTCCTCTTGGGCAAGGAGTAAGGGAACCTGCCGGTCGGCTCCCACCTGAAGGTGCTGTAGGGGTTTGAGGACGACTCCTCCATGGGCTGGCTGGACATGAGGCCTGCAGATGCCCCGGATGCCCACAACCATAACACCTGCGCTCTGCTACTTCCTCTCCTCGTCGTATTACAGAAAACGCAGTAGAAGCAACAGAAGGCACATTAACACAGGTATCAACACGAGGTGGTGGCTCAGAGGAACGGCGAACAATGGGGACAGAAGAACTGGGGGCCACCGGTGTTGTGGAGCTGGTAGGCCTCTCTCCATCCTCCAACAGAGCTCTCCACTGAGGCTTGATGGTGAGAGCCTCATCAGCGAGAGATGCAGCTTCTTCCACTGAAGCAGGTTTCCTCTCACGCACCCATTCCCTGATCTCAGCGGGGCACTGGGCAAAAAATTGTTCCTTTAGGATAACCTGGAGACAGGTGTTCCAGGTTAAGGCCTCCTCTGCCTCCAGCCAGCGATTACATATTTGTTTGAGTTTGTGGGCATACATCTTGAAAGACACTTCCTCATTACAGGCTAAAGTACGAAACTGGGTCCTGTAAGTGTCTGGGGTCACAGCATAATGTTCTAGAATAGTCTGTTTAATCTCCGCATACTCACAGTTCCACCGAGGGTCCATAGCTCTATAGGCTGCGGCAGCTCTACCCTCTAAGAGCCCCACAAGATGTCGGACGCGCTCCCTTTCCGGGACCTCCATTAATCGACACTGATGCTCAAAGTCCTGGAAGAAGCCCTCAATGTCACCAGAAGCCTCATTAAACGGCTTGAAGTCTTTGCGTGACACTCTGGGGAGTTCCCTCATGGGGGATGCTGTTGGTACAGTCTGTCTGGAGCTTCTCGCTGCCTCCAAAGCGATCTCCCTCTCCAGCATTGCCTTCTGCCCCTCCAGCAATGCCCTCTCCTCCATCCTGTGCTGCCTCTCCTCGGCTCTGCGCATGACCTCCATCTTATATTCTATGGAGACCTCTTCTCCCAGCAAGGCCATCTCCTCCTCGTACCACACAACCCACTGACTTTTTTGGGTATTTACCTCCGGCTGCCGTCTTTCCTCTCTTTGCTGTGAGGATCCTTCCTCAGCATCATCTTGCAGGCGAACTGCTTCTAAAGCCTCAATCAGCTGCTCCTTGGAGAGTCCCTTGTAGCTGACTCCCATTTCACGGGCCTTTGTTTGTAGGTTCACTGCAGTCCAGTTCTTGTACTCTGCAGTGCTGGTTCCCGATGTTGATGGGCCGTTCTCCTCCATTCCTTCTGCTCCAATCCCACTGCTGCCAACCAGTTTGTGACGGGAGTATTCTCCAGAGCAAGGAGGGACAACAGGCCTGGGAATGATCCAACTGATTTATTGACCAGAAAACAGGAACAACACGAAGGTAATTTGCAGAGTCCCAAAATAAGTCCACAGGAAACTGATTCGGGGGCACCTCCCGACAATCCTTGTGCCAGATCACAAAACCATAGTCCTTTAAGAGTCCCAGAAATCCACCACGATCACACAGAGGCCGAGGCTTCCTCAGACAGCCTCGTCCTTCTCTTTCAGCATCCAACTCACATCTGCTGGGTCACACATAAGTCCATTGTATTGGGCTCCTGGGATCAGCCCAAGTGTAGGGGAGTAGAAGTTCCCACCTCCTAGTCAATGGTTTGGTCCATCGCAGGGCTCCGAGGTGTCTACAAGGATGTGTATTGTGATTCCTCCCCCTGCTGAGGAGAACAATGGTGATTCCCCTAGCTGTGTTGACCCAAGCCTGAATTCAATTATGGTCTAGATACACAAGTCTTGTGGAAAGGAGACAGGTTACTTACATAATTACATTATAGTCCCAGAGACACAGGCAATGGGGAAAGGAAACATATTGTTAGAGGTATACACAAGACATTGCAAAGTATTGGGGAAAAATACATATCATGACATGGAGACCTCCTGCACTCCCCTGAGCCAGTCTCTACACTCCTAACAGTCCCTATACAGGCTCCGCACCTGTCGCCGAGCTGGAACCTAAGAACCCTAGCTCACCCTGCACCTAGCTCTTTCTAATGAAATGGACGGTGCAGAAACTAATCCCACCACTGCCCTGAAGCACACATAAGGGAATTCACAAACAGGGATAACACCACTTAGCTTTGCTCTGTTGCTCTTGCTCCCAGCAACAGAGTCCACCACCAGAATGCATCTATTCTCCAGAATCGCTGCTACTTCTCCAAGCTTTGTCAGAGCTGCAAGGAAAACCTCTCTGTAATTCCTTCCTTCACCAGACTTTACACCAGAGCTCTCCTGAGCTGCAAGGAACTCCTCTCTGTAGTTCCTTCCTCTGGACCTGGACCTGTCCTCTGCCTTCGACACCGTAGACCATTCCCTCCTGCTACAGATTCTCTCATCTCTTGGCATCACAGACTTGGCCCTATCCTGGATCTCATCATACCTAACGAACCAAACATTCACTGTCTCCCTCTCACACACCACCTCCTCACCTCGCCCCCTGTCTCATTTGTGACCTATAAACTGGGATAGTCACTTGCATAGCCTGACAATCATTTGACTTCATCACATCGCCAATGGAGAGGTTGGGTGAGAGCATTCTGACATAATGAACATGAAAGTGAAGCTGGAGCTAACAGATGGTACCAAATTCAATTAATATTTAGTTGCAAAAAATCCATACAACTTTTTACGTCTACAGACAACCCCTTTAATGGGGTACAAACCCATCAACATATATCAGGAGCAGTGTCAGTTATAGTGGGGGAATTGGAAAAGTATGTGCCCTGGGTAATGGTATAAGAGGGCACTAACAAGTCAGTCTTCCTAATACTAGCTTTTAATAATAAAATTTTGAAAGCTAAGTTTTAGTTTGGGTACAAGAGCAACAAACTGAATTGTTTACTTTGGTTAAGGAGAGGCTGACAGGTTTACTGGTTTGGATTTGGACGCTTGAATGCAGACACATTATAACCAAAGTTCTGACCACCTACAACATCGTGATGTAGTATGTCAGTGTTATGGTACCTGCCTTGTCTTCAGTGCCAATTTCTGCTGACTGCCACCATTGTCGCCTCCCTTTGTTGTGCTCCACTTCAGGTCTTAAAAGTGGCTCAGCGTTCTTCAGTGAGATCATCTACCAAGGCCTTTTTACGACTTACTTGAACACACCCCTGTGTCTGAATATTGAGTCTGTTCTGTAATGTGTTCAGTTGCCATTTGATGGAGTTTGCTGTTATGATTGGGTCACCGCGGAGGAGAGAAAGCCAAGCTAAGCCACAGAAAACCAGAGAGGTTGGTAACTAAGCAGATTGCAGACCCCTCATCCTATCCACACCAGCCAACGCGGAGCAATGAATTTTAGACATTACTCTCTTCCTCCACTGGTCAGGGACATAAAATTTTCCCATAGGGCAACGTTCAGGTTTGTCCTCCTGAAATTCCTCCAGGGCACGTCTGAAATTGGGTGAGATGGCGGAAAGAACTATACCCTCATTTAGAATGGTAGTAGGCTCGGTCACAATAAGAGAATCCGCAAAGAAACTCCTAGAAAGGGCATCCGCCTTAACATTCTTAGTGCCCGGAAGAAAAGAAACCACAAAATTAAAACGCATTAAAAGCAAGGCCCACCTAGCCTGTCTAGGATTCTAGCATTTGGCTGATTCAAGATAAATCAAATTCTTGTGGTCGGTGAGGACCACAACTTGATGGCTAGCTCCCTCCAACCAATGTCTCCACTTTTCAAATGCCCATTTCATGGCCAACAATTCCCGATTCCCCACGTCATAGTTACATTCAGTTGGGGAAAATTTTTGAGAAAAGAAGGCACAGGGATTCATCTTAGAAGTCACCGGATCTCTTTGGGACAAAACGGCTCCTGCACCAATCTCAGAAGCATCTACCTCCACCTGAAATGGGAGTGAGACATCAGGTTGCCGTAGAACCGGAGCAGAAGTGAATCTCTGCTTAAGCTCCTGAAATGCCGAGACTGCCTCTGGAGACCAATTCACCACATGAGCGCCCTTTTTGGTCAAATCAGTCAGTGGTTTAACAATAGCAGAAAAATTACTTATAAAATGATGGTAGAAATTAGCAAAACCCAAAAACTTCTGGAGAGCCTTCAAAGAAGTGGGCTGAACCCAATCATAAATGGCCTGTACCTTGGCCGGGTCCATTTCATTAGCCGACGGGGACAAAATGAATCCCAAAAATGAAATCCTCTGTACACCAAAGAGGCACTTTGATCCCTTAACATACAGGGAATTTTCCCTGAAAATCCGGAGCATAGTCCGGACATGTTCCACATGAGAATCCCAATCACTGGAAAATATCAAAATATCATCCAGATAAATGATCAAAATCTTATCCACAAAGTTCTAGAAAATATCATTCATAAAAGATTGGAAGACAGAAGGGGCATTAGTGAGCCCAAAAGGCATCACCTGGTACTCAAAATGTCCCTCTGGAGTATTAAACGCCATCTTCCATTTATCCCCATGCTTGATGCGAATAAGACTACACGCCCCCCTGAGATCAAGCTTGGTAAACCAACAGGCACTTTTAACTCTGGAAAATAAATCAGAAATCAGGGGTAACGGGTACTGATATTTAACAGTGATTTTGTTAAGGGAATGATAGTCAATACAAGGCCTTAATGAACCATCTTTCTTGGCCACAATAGTATCATGCAAATTGTGCAACACCAAAAATTTACAATTTTCTTGGTGGTCCGGGGCAACCCGCATTATCACCTGGGTCCAAAATTGGGGTTTATTCTCCACCAAAGGAGTAGCATCAATACCACCCAAAGGGATAGGGGTCCAGAGGGGTATCATGGGAAAACCACAACGTTTAGCAAAGTCTAAATCCATCAGATTCAAAGCTGCTCCTGATTCTACAAAAGCCTTAGCGGAAAATGTAGACAAGGAGCAGATCAGAGTAATTGCCAAAAGGAACTTAGGTTGTACACTGCCCATGGCAAATGTGTGAGCAAAACGTTTTTCTCATTTAGGGCAGACAGAAATAGCATGAGAGGCATCTCCACAGAAAAAACACAGCTTATTTTGCCTTCTAAACTCCTGACGTTGCGCCCTAGACAAAACCCTATCACATTGCATGAGTTCAGACGTTCGCTCAGAAGGCGGCAACAACTCTCGTGTAGTTTTACGTTCACGTAAACGCCGATCAACTTGAATGGCCAATGACATAGAATCATCAAGACCAGAGGGAACAGGAAATCCCACCATAACATCTTTTACGGTTTCTGACAAACCCTTCCAAAAGAGAGCTGCTAGGGCATCGTCATTCCATTTAGTAAGGACCGCCTACTTTCGGAATTTTTGAAAATATAATTCTGCAGAATCCTGACCCTGGTTCAATGCCAATAAGGTTTTCTCAGCTTGACCAATAGCATTAGGTTCATCATACAGCAACCTCAAGGCTTGAAAAAAATGCATCCACATTAGTCAGAATAGGATCTCCAGGTGTCAGAGAAAAAGCCCAATCCTGGGGATCGCCACGCAGCAGGGAGATGACAATTTTAACCTGCTGCACAGAGCTCCCCGATGAGTTAGGCTTCAAGGCAAGAAATAGTTTACAATTCTTAAAATTCAAAAATTTAGACCGATCCTCAGAAAACACATCAGGAGTAGGAATTTTTGGTTCAACAGCAGATGATTGAGTGAGAAAGGCAGAAATTCCCCGCACTTCTGCAGCGAGCTGCTCAACCCGATCGGACAATTGCTTAATCTCCGTTAAAGAAAAGAAATCCTCCTACGGCCCCAGAGAAAAAGAGGAAAAAAATATATAAAAAATTCTGACACTTATTTTTTTCTTTTTACAATTCTTTCCTTCTTTTGAGTACCCTAGAGTCTGCGGTTAGGCTGGTGATTCTGTTTAGATTGGGTCACCGAGGAGGAGAGAAAGCCAAGCTAAGCCACAGAAAACCAGAGAGGTTGGTAACTAGGCAGATTGCAGACCCCCATCCCATCCACACAACTAGCAGTAGCCGTGGAGCGTGCCTACGATGATCCTAGACGCCTTGACACAGCCGGAGAGCTAATTAAGCCTAAAGCAAGAAAGGGGAAATCTAAACTGCCCCAGAGCAGACCCCAAAGGAATACATAACCCCAAACATATATTGTTGGTGAGACAAGATGAAAACACAAACTCAGGTAGGAAAATAGATTGAGCAAACGATGGGGCCCACACTGATTAGACAGGACAGGAAAGGAAAGACACTGTCTGCAATCACGCAAAAAACCCTGCAAAAAAGTCCAACACGTCTGATGCAAAAAATACTGAAATCGCACGACTTCGCCCATTATATCAGCACTCTGGTATATTCTGAAAGCAGAGCAAAAAGAGACCAATCTAATAAGGGACAAAAACAAACTGGCACAGGCAGTAACATATGGATGGTGATTCAGCACAGCCCCAGCTGGAGCTGGCTGACCCACACAAAACTGAGATAGACAAAACCAGATCAAATGTAAACAGAATAGCAAATGAACACTTAGCTGAACATGCAGGGACTGAGCTGGAAACTAAGCCCTCAGGAGTCAGGAAGAAAATCACTAGCAAGGATAGAGGGAGTCAGCTGTCTTAAATCCCAGTCTGAAACCCGAGATCTCCAAACGTCGTCCTCATTATCAGGTGGCAAGCCTCTGTTAATCAGATCAGCTCCATTACCTCCAGTAACCACCAGAGGGAGCCCAGAAAGAGAACTCGCAACCCCTCTGTCAATTTGACCAGCTCCACTACCTTCAGTAGTAACAAGAGGTAGGCCAGAAAGCGAATTCACAACAGTTTGCCACCATCCAGTTTCCTCTGTTGTAATCATCTCCTCAGACTCCTGTGAACCTACTATTTTCATCGGCTTCTGCAATCTGTTATTTAACCCTTAGTTTGTTGTAAGCATCACAAACTGTTTTTAGAGTCTGTCTTTACATTAAGCTGTACTCTCATATAAGTTCTGATAACTACATTAAAATGTTGAAATGCTGTTTCAGACCTTTTGTTTTCCTATTCATCTGCATTCTTGGTTCTTGTTCTGTGGCTTCCAGTGAGTCCTGCTTTGCTTGTTGTCTGCTGACCTGCATAAACGGTTATACAAATCATTATTGTTGTACCTTCCTTTTAACATACTGTGGCTGGGTCTGTGTGTCTACCCTCACCTGCGGCTTAGTGAATCCACCTCACCAGGTCAGCATCTAAGAGCGCATTTCCAAAGTGAAGAAGTCCAGAAATTCAGACATCCAGAAAAAGCATACTTCTCATTCATTCCACATCCATTGGGATTGTTCTAAATTTGGAGACCTATCCTGCTGTCTCGGGAGGTCTGGGGTATGTTCCAACTTATCAGGTGCATCTGTTTCCTTGGGACACTGATACAGCTAAATATAACAGTGGAGCAAGAAGCCAGTAGATCCTTCTTACATATTTATGTCTAAGCCAAGACATAGACATCTTCAGGTCAGGTGAATGGCAGTGGAGAAGAGGAGTAGAACACAGGCAAGATGTGTAGGTTTACAGTACATAGTCTGTTAATACATTATATAGGGTTTGTGTATATATGTTGTATGTATATAGTGTATAGTATGTGTGTATATACAGTTTATAGATTGTGTATGTATACAGTTTAGATTGTGTTTATGTATTTTAGGGGTTCCCACTCTCGGGTAGCCACTTTAATACACATGGCACAGGGTTTTATATTAAAAAAGCAAGTGGTTTATTGTCCTTCATAACCTTTACAACTCCAAAATGAAAACCACTTTCCTTCAATATCAATGGATAACATAAACAGTCATTTTCTTGAGGCAGAATGAAATGACATAAATGTTGTAGCCACTCGGTATTCCCAACAGCAACTTACAGGGGGAATAAAAAGAAACCATTGAGGATAAATAAGACAGTACAAAGTTCAAGACTAAAACAAAGGAAATTCAAATTTTGGAAGGCCGAGGATACAGAAATTACTTTTCAGGAGTATAAAGATCTAAATAACATGTAATAAACAATCAAGCTGGCAAAGTTATCCACAGAGAAACAAATCACCAGTGACATTAAAATAAATCCCCCCAAAATTTATAAACACATCAATGCCAAAAAGAAAAAATAATATGGTATAGGCCCCTTAAAAGACAATAAGATAGTTATAGAGGACAAAGAAAAGGCTGAGATATTAAACAGGCACTTTTCATACTTGTTCACAAATGATCTGACTGTTCCAGGGATCATTCAACAAGGCAAAAATCAAAGATCACCACCTAATATAACTAGTTTAACACAAGAAGAAGTATTCCTGTGTCTAAGCAAATTTTAAACATTGACAAAACACCAGATGGCATTCATCCACTGAGGGTACTGAGCTCAGTAATTGATAGACCACTGTATCTCATATTCTTAGACGTGGGAATTTCCCACACAGCAATGGCATAAAGTGAGACTAGGGACTTTTTTTTTTAAGTGGCGGAGGAATACAGTGCGGAAGGATACCTACCTTCCGTCATTGGATTCCTGCAGCCCGTAGAGAACGGCAGCAACAGCTGATGCTGCAGTTCTCTACCCAAGATCGTCGTGGGACACACTCGTGGACTGCTTCGGATCGTGGGTGAGTATTTTTGTGGTTTGTTATGTTAATATTTATTCCGTAAAAGACAATGGCTTCGGGGAACAATGTGACAAGTATTGGTAAGTATGTTACTCTATGTTATATGTACTGTATGTCTATGTATGTATTGTATGAATGTATTGTATGTAGTATGTGTGTAGTATATATGTGGTATGTATGTAGCATGTAGTATGTATGTAGTATGTATGTAGCATGCATGTAGCATGCAGTATGTATGTAGCATGCATGTAGTATATATGTAGTATGTATGTAGCATGTAGTATGTATGTAGCATGCATGTAGTATATATGTAGTATGTATGTAGCATGTAGTATGTATGTAGCATGCATGTAGTATGTATGTAGTATATATGTAGTATGTATGTAGCATGTAGTATGTATGTAGCATGCATGTAGTATATATGTAGTATGTATGTAGCATGTAGTATGTATGTAGTATGTATGTAGTATGTATGTAGTATATATGTAGTATGTATGTAGCATGTAGTATGTATGTAGCATGCATGTAGTATATATGTAGTATGTATGTAGCATGTAGTATGTATGTAGCATGCATGTAGTATGTATGTAGTATGTATGTAGTATATATGTAGTATGTATGTAGCATGTAGTATGTATGAAGCATGCATGTAGTATATATGTAGTATGTATGTAGCATGTAGTATGTATGTAGCATGCATGTAGTATGTATGTAGTATATATGTAGTATGTATGTAGCATGTAGTATGTATGTAGCATGCATGTAGTATATATGTAGTATGTATGTAGCATGTAGTATGTATGTAGCATGCATGTAGTATGTATGTAGTATGTATGTAGCATGTAGTATGTATGTAGCATGCATGTAGTATGTATGTAGTATGTATGTAGTATGTATGTAGTATGTATGTAGTATGTATGTGTTATGTATGTAGTATGTATGTAGTATATATGTGGTATGTATGTAGTATGTATGTAGTATGTATGTAGTATGTATGTAGTATATATGTGTTATGTATGTAGTATGTATGTAGTATATATGTGGTATGTATGTAGTATGTATGTAGTATGTATGTAGTATGTATGTAGCATGTAGTATGTATGTAGCATGCATGTAGTATGTATGTAGTATTTTTTTTTTTTTTTTTAACATTTAACACATTAGCCGGATGATGGGACTACTACTGTCCCATCATTGGCTAATGTGTCAATCACTGTCATGGTAGCAGGCATCGCCAGATGGGACTTGTAGTCCCATCGGACGATGCTTGCACAGACCCCCGGACATCAGCACAGCCCCCCGGCAGGCCGGCACAGCCCCCGGCAGGCCGGTACAGACCCCCACAGGGTGCACAGACCACCGGCAGGCCGGCACAGCCCCCCGGCAGGCCGGTACAGACCCCCACAGGGTGCACAGACCACCGGCAGGCCGGCACAGCCCCCCGGCAGGCCGGTACAGACCCCGGGCAGTCCACACAGCCCCCCGGCAGGCCGGCACAGCCCCCCGGCAGGCCGGCAGAGACCCCCGGAAGGCCCGAAATGACGGCGCATCATGATGCGCACACACCGCGCATCATGATGACGTCAGGCTGTCAATCAACTTTGAACTTCCGATTCCGATGCCGACTTCCGATATTGAAAAAATATCGGAAGTCGGTATCGGAATTCCGATACAGCAAGTATCGGCCGATACCCGATACTTGCGGTATCGGAATGCTCAACACTAGTCATGACAAATTAGTAGAAAAAGTGCAAAAAAAAATTTACTGTAGCACTCTGAAAATGTCAATTTCAGGGTGACACTGAAAATTTGACTTTAGCTACCATCTCCAACAATTTAACATTTTCCGCGAGTGAAGCCGTGGGTATTCTACTAGTAATATAATAAATAACATTCAGCTTGGATTCATGAAAGAGAGCTCATGTATAACCTGACAACACGCTTGGTTAGGCCACATCTAGAATATGGGATCCAGTTTTAGGCTCCACAACTAGAAAAGGATATTCAGAAATTAGAGTCAGTTCAAAGGCGGGCAACTAGATTATTACAAGGGATGAGAGGCCTCTTATATGATGAGAGGTTGGAAAAGTTGGGTGTCATGAATGTGTCACAACAACCTGGGAGATCTGGGGGTAGAAGTTCACTGTGTATTGTGAATCACAGATCTTCCATCTAGCCTGTGTATTTAGATCCTGTATTGAATAAATTTGGTTTCCTTTGATGCGGAAAAGGTTAAGAACCCTTTCTATGCTGGTCAGAAGCATGTAGCTTCATTTCGGCTGCTTCTGATCTGTTTATTAACGCTACCTATAAAACCTGGCCAGATGCTCTCTGTCCTGCCAGTGAAAGCTCTGCTTCCTTGTGCTTAGGAGATGCTGTGCTGAGTAGGAGTTCATTGTTGCTATTGGACATTCGTCTTCCTGTGCTGAGGACTAAAGCTAAGTAGTTGAGGGTTGGAGTTGTCATGTTCTGTAGTTTGCTGTTATACGTGGATGTTTATCTCCTGGTCCCTTTTCCCATATAGTTTATCCACCCTGTCCCTATCCTCTTCCCTATTGTTGGTTAGTGGTTTTGCATGATAGTTTTTTGTTATCCCTGATTTGTCTGTGTGTTTGGTTTACCTTTCATTTCTGTCCCATGGCTCATGGGGTGGGGGAGGGGACAGATTAGGGGTTTTTTTTACACGAGCATAGTAAGGTTCGAGACTCGGGCCTCTCTACTTTTAAGACCCACCAGACAGGGATAGTTAGGGACCCAGCTCTAGGGACAATTTGAGGCCTCACTTTCATACTGAAGACCATCACAGCGTGACATTGGGCTTGTTTAGCTTAGAAAAAAAAAGGCGCCTCAGAGGGAATTTTATTTACATGTATAAATATATGAGTGGTCAGTACAAAGGACTGACACATGACTTATTCCTTCCAAGGACTATACTTAGGACCAGTGGGCGGGCACTCATTCCGGGTGGAAGAAAGGCAATTCCGACAACTGATTGGGAAAGGGTTTTTTACAGTTAGAGCATTCAGAATGTGGAATGCCCTACCACAATAGGTAGTAATGGCAGACACTTTAATAGCATTTAAAAAAAGGGCTGGATGATTTCCTTAATACATCTTACTTTGCGGGTTATAGTTAATTTAGTGACAAAACGCACAATTGATGGAGAAAGGCTGAAATTGATGGACCTAGGTCTTTTTTCAACCTATGTAACTATGTAACATACACTTGGATTAAACACTTTCACCAAACACCTCTCTGTTTGGCTTCAGAACACCTCTCTTTGGAAAGAAGACTAACCAGCAACTCTGCATTTTTCCAGTCTCAACACACTCTACACTGCTGAGCTAACCCAGCTGCTTTTAATAGGCCTGTAAACCCTGGAATGGATCATAGGATTGTCTTTTTCAAACCAAATTCTTTTGGTTACTCATAAAATCCAGACCCAAAATCCAGTTACATTAATCTTTCTCTGTAACCTAGTGTTACTGGTACAGCTTACATTACCCACACATATCTACTATCTAGAACTTTACCTCCTGCATTCCTACAGTATGTATACAGTCCATAGTATGGGTATTTATGCTGTTTATTGAGTGTGTATACAGTGTGTGTGTATACAGTGCGTGTACTGTATGTGTGTGTTTGTATGTACTCAGACCTCCCAGCTTTTACAGGAGAAAAAGGGACAAAATAAGTGACACATCTTTGTCTACACCCACTATCCATTTGTCAATATTTTTCTATCCTGGCAGTGAGGTACATTCAGCAAACCACACGGACAGAAGAGTGCAGACCCAAATCTGTGACTGACTGTCTTTATCTGAGACTATCGGAGCCTATGCATTTATTTTTTGTACATTTATGGTTAAAGCAGTCATAACTTTTTGTTTCTTAAGCTACTTTATGAGATCTTGCCTTTTTGCTAGACTAGCTGTAGCTCCACATTGTCAAGTGCCATTTTTACAAACACGTGTATAAGGGCATGTTCACATGTAGTGTAAATGCTGAATTTATTCTGTTGCTTCTTAGCCGCATGTTTTTGTATGTTGCCACACCAAACTACACAATAACAATCTTCTCTATTTATTTCATTTTTGTTGCATTTTTAAGCATTTTCCTCCTTGATGTGCTTTCGGCGCAAATTTGAAGTAGCATTTTTAATGTGTTTTTATAAAACTGAAAAGCTTCGATTCTGCCCTTAAAAAAAGCAACATGTAGCTTTTCACTTGCTTTTTTAAAATGTTTTTTATTCAGGCTCCCCATAAAAGTCAATAGAAAAAAACAACAACAAAACCACACAGTTCAAAGATGTCTTTAGACTCACAGTGGGTACAGCTGACTTAAATCTTTACCAAAAATGCATCATATAAAGGGTGTGGTTGATTGGCTCACTCAATTGCACATGGAGTTAAACAACGGAACACTGTCTCTTTAAAAATCTCACCTGTTGTTTAGGAGTGCTTCATAAGCCAGTGCAGAGTTATCAGAATAAAACAAGGCCTTACTGACCTAAGGAAAAGCAAAGCAAAACATTCAGCACAGTCCATGTGTTTGCGGGGATCCGCCTGCTCAGGAAAACCTACATATACAAGTTCTGCTTCCTTGTTAGGACACCTAGCACTGGAGTTCCACTCTCCAGGCCTACTGAACACTGAATGCCTCAGCCTTTAAAATGGCCTATTAACCCTTCTCAACATATAGTGTGCCAAAGCAAACTTTTGGGTTACAATTCAATGAAGCCAATAGCCTCAGCAAAACATATCTCGCCTCCAGCTCCTTGACAGTGACTTTGTCACAAGGGGAAAAGGCATAAGAAACAGACCAAACACAAAAATCACAGAAGATTTTTATTGTGTAGTGTGGTGTACACACCTGAAAAAATGTGTGGATAAAAAGCAGGAGAATAGATGAAGCATATACACTGTGTGAACACAGCCTCAGCATTACATTTGTATTAAGTTTGTTTGGGTTTTAATGAAGAGAAAAATGAATCACAGCAGTTTTTTTTATAAAAGGAGAGATACAGGGCGCATCCACTATGTGAAATCCGTATAAAACAATTAAAATTGTGGAACAGTAAGGAAGGTGCTCACCTATTGGGGTTGTGAGAAAGTCACAACACCCATGAACGCTTAAGAAGCAGCAGCAAGTCTGCACAGGGTCAGATCTGCCCTGATGAAGTGAGCCAGCAGGCTCAGGAAACGCGTTGGCTGAATAAAGAACCCTTTACTCTACCAGAAGCAAGCGCAGTCCTTATTGCACTTCCACGTCATTTCAGCAGTTTTTTTATGCCATTTACCAATCACCGTAAACAATTCACTATATTGTATGGGTTGTTTACAGAGATACAAAATATGTTTGCTATTGGATGATTTGTGATATTTTTTTGTTAAGTACATTAAAATGTCATTATTCCAATTGTTTTTATTATTATTTAGTAATTTTATTGATAAAAAAAACTCTGACTTTTATTTTACTCTAAGAATTCACTGGTGTATAGATATGTAGCTTTATATACCAGAACAATATGCTTGTAAAGAAGAATTGAATGCACAAGTACAGAAAATTCATAGCTATTGCTGTTGCCTCTAATGCTGCAGGTTTGAAGTTTGAATCCTGGGGAAGAACACAAGAAAAGTGAGGAATGAGATAATTAAACGAATGTAAGTTTGTACAGAACACAGACAGATTCGAGAACCCCACCAGAGGAGGAGGGACAACTGAGCAATGAATTCAACAATGGACATTGTGAAGACTGCATGTCAGGAAAAGCAACATGACTTTGCATACAAGGAGTAAAAGTTGTGATGTAGCCATGACTACCCAGTACAGCTCCGGTACATCTCCCCAAAATTGTGACTGTATCACTGGTTTGGAGACAGTTGGGTGGTGTGTGTACACTGTATGTGTTCATGTTGCAGCAGAGCTGTGTGTGTATTTGTGTATGTGTTGATGTATCAGAGCTTTGTGTGTGTATTTGTGTGTTGATTTAGTAGAGTGTGTGAGTGTGCACTGTGGGGGCATCATACTATGTGGTAGGGTCAGTTAGGGCCATCTTACTGTGCAAATGCTGTCTTTTGGGGCATCATATTGTACGGCTGTGCGTGTCAAACTTATTGGGGGGTATGAAATCTCATGTTGAGTGGGGAACACAGTTGTCTGTTAATCCTGTCAAAATGTAATGTACATGGCCAATTTTAAAGTGAGGTTTGTACACAATCGTCTTCATTTTTGTACGGAAGTTTAGTTTATAATGCACCTGCACTGTCTATAACGTTGGACTAGATTCTTCATGAATAATGCATTCAGCCATTTACACAGAAAACTCATTTATTTGTAGATTGTATACAAGCAATGAGCTGTGACATTAACCTTCTGTAACACAGAATGAAAACAATTGTGGACTATCTTAATTTGCTAATGGTATGTTAACAGAAATATTTTAACATGGCAGCATGTTCTCAATGGCACATTTAAGTATTTCACATCTCTCTTCTAATATTTGTTTTTCACATCTCTGTTGTTATTATTTGTCAAACCAGATATGGTTATGGTTAGTCATGGGGAACAGTGTAAGTAAAAGGTTGACAGCATGAATGCAAAACAAAGTGGATACCATCTGTTACTGCCTTTTGAGGTAGTCCAGGTTTGGACAAGACAGATTAATACTCAATGTACTTAGAAATATGCAGGCGGTGCGTCACATGATATGCGTCTTTGTTTTCATGGCCTATAAGCCTCCTTATGCCAGCCTGGCACTCTCCACAAGGAGAAATGCTTACCCTGAGACCCCCAGTCAGAAGCATTTCACTTAGCCATATCAGATCTCATGCTTTGCACTAAGGAGGAGCAAACACCCAGAAACATGTGTCTGCAAAAGGAGTTTCTGGTTTGGCTTCTTATCCTTAGTCATGTAGTAAGGGTAGAAATTTACTTTTGTGATTGATATAACCAAAAGGTAACACTGGAGTTCAAGTCCCCTTCCTTTTGTGAAGGCTATTTTCACATGTCCTTTTGCATCTCACAAAATAATAATATCATCAAAAAGTTAATTTATTTCAGTTTTTCAATACAAAAAGTGAAACTCATACTGTATATTATATAGAGTCATTACAAACAGAGTGATCTAGTTCAAGTGTTTATTTCTGTTCTGATGATTATGGCCAATGAAAGCCCAAAAGTCGTTATCTCTGTAAATTAGAATACTTTATAACACTAGCTTGAAAATATGATTTTAAAATCTGAATTGTTGCCCTACTGAAAAGTATGTTCAGTAAATGCACTCAATACTTGGCTGGGGCACCTTTTCCATCAATTACTGCATCATTGTGGTGTGGCATGGAGTTGATTAGCCTGTGGCACTGCTGAGGTGTTATGGAAGCCCAGCTTGCTTTGATAGCAGCCTTAAGCTCGTTTGCATTGTTGGATCTCGTGTCTCTCATCTTCTTCTTGACAATACCCATAGGGTAAGGTCAGGCGAGTTTTCTGGCCAATCAAACACAGTGATACTATTGTTTTTAAACCAGGTATTGGTACTTTTGGACAGGTGCCAAGTCCTGCCTGAGAATGAAATTTCCATCTCCAATAAGCTTTTCGGCAGGGGGAAGCATGAAGTGCTCTAAAATTTCCTGCTAGACACCTGCGCTGACTTTGGTCTTGATAAAACACAGTGGACCTACACCAGCAGATACTTGTATAAACTAACTTGGCACACACACGTGAATGATTGCAAGTGAAAAAGGATGTTTTAATAAGATGCAGTACATACAGTAAACGTTTCGGTCACAGCGACCTTCGGGAGACAAGCGGTGGAAACCGCGCCCAGGCCACTACCTATTCCCTGCCGCCATTACCGGCTCTTTGATTCAGCAGACAATTAACTCTCCATGCTCTGACATTATTCTCTATGAACAGGTTGCCCTATATACAAGTGCAGTCAGTACATTACATAGTACATTGACGAAGGTCGCTGTGACCGAAACGTTTACTGTATGTACTGCATCTTATTAAAACATCCTTTTTCACTTGCAATCACTCACATGTGTGTGCCAAGTTAGTTTATACAAGTATACGGATTGGGATCCTGCTTGTGCACCACCACATTAGAAGTTGTGCCAAACGTCTTTATATATTACACCAGCAGATGACATGGCTCCTGAAACCATCATTGATCATGCTTCCTCTACCGACAAGCTTTTTGGGGATGGAAATTTCATTCTCCAGCTGGACTTGGCACCTGTCCACACTGCCAAAGTACCAGTACCTGGTTTAAAAACAATAGTATCACTGTGCTTGATTTGCCAGCAAACTCAACTGACCTTAACCACATAGAGAATCTATGGGGTATTGTCAAGAGGAATAGGACAGACACCAGACCCAACAATGCAGATGAGCTGAATGCTGCTATCAAAGCAACTCGGACTTTCATAACACCTCAGCACTGCCACAGGTTGATCGCCTCCATGTCACGCCGCATTGATGCAGCAATTGATGCCAAAGGATCCCCGACCAAGTATTGAGTGCATTTACTGAATATACATTTCAGTAGGCCAACAGTCTGGATTTTAAAATCATTTTTTCAAGCTGGTGTTATTAAGTATTCTAATTTACTGAGATAATGACTTTTGCGTTTTCATTGGCTGTAAGCCATAATCATCAACATTAACAGAAATAAACACTTGAAATAGATCACTCTGTGTGTAATGACTGTGCGTAATATAATATGAGTTTCAGTTTTTGTATTGAAGAAATGAAATAAATGAACTTTTTGATGATATTCTAATTTTGTGAGATGCTCCTGTATATGTGTGAAATTTGATTAACTAACAACTCATAAATATACAGAGAAAAAGCTACAGACCATGTGCACAGGGATCACCTTAAATAATCAAATACTTTATCAGGTACAATAGCCAGACAAAAAAACACCCACATAAAAACATTTAAAAGTCATACAATGACATAAGTGCTATATACAAAGATGCTCATAATAGAGCCAACATGCTTAATGACAACATTAATATACTTGCATATCCTAGTCTACATAAAGATGAAAATATGAGTTTAGCATGAGGTGCTTTTTAGACAAGAGATGTCCAATGCCAAGTAAATGGACATCTAATTTCCACCAGAATAAAGGGAGAAATGCCTTCTTAGGCAAGACCACCTTGCCCACTCTTATCTGGTGACCTATTCTAGTATCTTGGGCATTTGACATTCATTCATTTTATTTAACCAAATGTATTTTATATGGTTTCATATCAATAGATGTCTTTCTTCCGTATCTATGGGAGTTTTATTTGAACTACCCTCCTGCAATCAGTGTATAGACCATTGTGTATGCTGCCTTTTTTATACTTTCCACATTGTCTTAGCAATCAGTGTCTTCATGATTTTTGATGATTCATGCATAATTGTTTTTGATCATTTTGGTGTGCTGATCATGTTCATCTTTATGTAGACTAGGATATGCAAGTATATTCATTTTGTCATTAAGCATGTCGTGTTACTTGTTTGAGGGCTGTGGCTCTATTATGAGCATCTTTGTATAGCACTTATGTCATTTTATGACTTTTAAATTTTTATATGTGGGTGTTTTTTTTGTCTTTTTATTGTACCTAATAAAGTATTTGATTATTTAGGGTGATCCCTGCACACATGGTCTGTAGCTTTTTCTCTGTATATTTCTCTATTTCTGCTTTTGACAGGCCTCAAGGGTATCCCTCTCTATTTTAGTGGTGCCCTCCAGCACTAAATGTTGTTAACTGAAAATTCATATTGATTTGTGGAGTGTCTTGCTCATCTCTAATAACTAACAATAATATACAGTGAAAGAAATAATTATATGATCCCTTGCTGATTTTGTAAGTTTGCCCACTGATAAAGAGATAAACAGTCTATCATTTTAAGGGTAGATTAATTTTTACATTGAGAGACAGAATATCAAAAATAAAATCCAGAAAATCACATTGTATAAATTCTATAAGTTTATTTGCATTTTTGCATGGGCCTCTTCATTTTCCTCTGTTATGGCAGGCACCAACTTAGAAATCTCAGGTGTTTCTTCCTCCTGTATGGGGTCTTCTGAGAGGCATGGCCGGAGCTTACTTCGGTGTACTACCCAAGTGGGAGCATTCTTTTCTCCTTCCTGGATAAATCTCGTATACGGGTCCTTCTGTACCGAACCGACACTTCACTCTGTATGGCTTCCTTTCCCACCAGTTCTCCAGCTTGTCATGTGGACGTTTTTCCCTCACCAACAGTCGATCACCAACCTCAAGATCTGTCCCCCGCAGAGGGAGCTTCTCAGAGTGCTCCAACTTCCGGAGCCGAGTTTGTACTAGACGATGTAAGGTCTGCAAATGATGATGTTCTCGAACCCAGGTAGACACCCCCGTCCGTGGGTAGACCTCCCCCGGGTCCAACTCCAGTTCTGTGACTTCTTTCCCTGTTTGGCCGAACAACAAGGAGTAGGGCGTGTAACCGGTGGTTTGGTGGACTCGATTATTGTACATCCACACGAGCTCAGACACGTACTCGGGCCACCGAGCTTTCTGATCCTCTTACAAGGTCCTTAACATCTAGATCAGAGTACGGTTAAATCGTTCGTAGGCCCCATTTCCTTGAGGGTGGTACGGTGTGGTATGAGACCTGTCAAATTGATAGATCTGTTGTAGCTCATCCATTATTCTTCCCAAGAAACAGGCTCCTTGATCAAAATGGATCCGCTGCAGGCATCCGTAGACCTGGATGAAATTTTTACAGAGAGTATGTGCAGCAGACTCAGCCATTTGGTCCCGAGTGGGTGTTACATCAGCAAATTTCATGAAGTGATCTGCCATCACTACACAGTGGTCGTATCCTTGATGTGCCGGCCCGATGGTCAAGTAGTCGATGGTCAATAATTCCAGGGGGGCTGATGTCTCTATGGTTTGTGTAGGATCCTTTTGTTTTGGGGATTTGGCTAACTCACATGCCTGACAAGCCTCTTCAACTGCTGTTGTTAACCAAGGGTGGTAGACAAACCACTGTAGCCATTGGAAAGTTTTTTCAGGACTGAAGTGAGCTCCTTTTTCATGAGCCTCAGCGGCTACTGTAGACAGCACCGTTTCCGGAATCATCACCTGCCAGGAGGCTCTCAACTCTTTTTGTAATTGGACCGTCCGATATACCAGCCCATTGCTCATCTGAAGGCGCTCCCACTGCTGGAGTATCTTCAACGCTTCTGGAGTCAGGGTACTCCTCCGTTCCTGACTGGGTAGTTTCTTCAGGGTCACCCATTGTCTAAACAGAGCAAGTTCACGGTTTTCCTTTAGAAGCCAGGCCCACTCATCCCAAGACCTTCCCAACACTCCTTCATGGTGTGGGGTCCATATCTGGTCCAGCGTAGCCGCCACCATCCCAGCGGTCTCCCGAAATCGGGGAATCTCCTCCAGCATCTCATCTTTACTCTTTCCCAGTGTCGCATGTATTGCTCTGGACAAGATGTCAGCATGGGTATTCTCCGCTCCCCCCCTGTAGGCGATTCTATATCGAAACTTCGCCATCCAGCCACCCAAGTATCATGTCTCGGGGGGTACTCAGCATCATGGAGTTTCTGGCCTCTCTATCCAAAGCCATAATGGCCACCTCGGCCTCTAGCGCGGAGGTCAAAGGGTGCATTCTCATCATGCCCCTCATGTGCTCCGTTCAGCTCCACAACATAGTGTTGGACCCCGTAAATTTAGGTAAGTTATTTAACATGACCCCCAGGGAGATACTAGATCTGGGCCCAGCTGCCTGTTCTGCCACCACCATGCTGTTAGACTGCATTCTGCTGACTAAGCCAAAATGTAAAATGCACTGGAAGTGAAGTTCGTTGGATGCAGTGAAGAGCAGGAGGCAGAGAAGGGGTTAACAGAGTTTACTTTAAACAGGATATTGAGTACAAGGGATACTCCGCACAGGGAGATGAAATTAACAATTAAATGGCACAGGAACACTGATCGCATCAACAGAATTTGCACAAAAACAGTATTTGGGGGAAGGGGTGTACAAAGGAGGTAACTTATCGCTTGAAGCTCTTGTTGGGGAGAGGCTGGAGTATCTCCCGCCAGCGTTGTCGTCCATGGACAATGTCTCTGGCTCTGTTGTGGAGGAAGTAAATGCACTGTCCTTCGACGGTTCCGATGTATCCGGGCTTGGTTGGCTTGAGCACGTTGATATGTGGGAACAGTCTCGTTTGTTGATTCCTCTGGGATGTCACAGGACACGAGCAGCAAGCAGACTCGCACGCCATGGCAGCGTGCGAACCTCTAACGGGCTCACTATGATCAGAGCGAGTAAAAGTATCTTCTACTGCGAACGATAAGGACCTGTACTGGATCATTTGAGGGCAGCTAAGTCAGGTCACTCTCCGATGGTAAGTCAATCTGCAGGGAACTCGAGTATGTGGAGTTCACAGTTGGAGAAGTGGGGAGGGAATCACCTTCACCCTATACTTATGTCGCCTTCCCGCCAAATCTCTCCTGTTCCCGCGCTCTGTCCCATTTATCTCCCCCACGCCCCCTACTATCCAGTGCAAAGGTCCTCTCCACTCGAATAAATCGTCCCCCCAGCAACAGTGGTGACAGTTCCGATAGTTCCGACCCTAAAGAGAGATCCGCTGACTCTGTTCTGGCTCATCTTCTTACAACTAGGTAAGACAGCTGTCTTTAATGCAGGTAACAAGTTGATTAGGAGCATCTAACTGGTCTGTAGGAGCCAGAACTCTTAATGGTTGTTAGGGGATCAAATACTTATTTCTTACTGCAAAATGAAAATAAATTTATATAATTTATACAATGTGATTTTCTGGATTTTATTTTTGATATTCTGTCTCTCAGTGTTAAAATTAACCTACCCTTAAGATTATAGACTGTTCATGTCTTTGTCAGTGGGCAAAATTACAAAATCAACAAGGGATCAAATAATTATTTTCTTCACTGTACGTTATATGTTAAAATAAATATATATGTGTAAATCTAGAAGTGGGAAACAATGCGCACAATAAGTTGATACCCTATGGAGGGAGAGTAGGAGAGTGTTGGCTACAAGCACCTGATGGAGTTGTGGCAGGCACAACTCCCATGTAGGTTTGAAGAAAAACAGCTGCCCCATGACTGGTGTATAAATCCTCCAGGAGATATTGGATCCAGTTGGAGAAACACGTGGGTGGGCTGTGCTGCTGCAGTGAATCAACTCTTCAGAAAGGATGATGAGGAAAAGGCTTTTTATTCACAACGGGTTACAACGCCTTTGCGGCGTCTTTTTCATCTGAAAAAACAAATGTGCAAAACATGACGAGATGGGCTTTTAAAGGCCCAAATGGATGCCAATTACATAGGGAACACTCACAGGAACACTTAAATCAATAGGGAAATTGGAAATTAGGAAGGGGAGGGAAGTTCAAAAGTTCAAAAAAGACCATTCTTATTGACTGTATATATAATCTTTAAAATAGAAAATAAAGTCAATGTCAGAACCCCAATCTCCAATTTAAAGTAGGTGTAATTTACAGGTAGAAAATAGACTTACAATGCTTGCATACATAAAACACAGTATTGCATGCTAATTTACTTAAAATAAAACAATAAAAAATGACAATTAGACAATAAAAAATTATATTAATATGAGGCCAATGACAGTATTCAAACACTGAATCAATCATATGGAAAAGCTTTATATTCTAAAATGTTGCAACCAAGTCAATAAAAACAGCATATTTGAAAACTATTTTACATGTTAACAAAAACAAAAAAATGCAAATAAAATTAATTACACTATCATATTTGCTTGTTAGGATCAATTGGTATTATTTTATTTTTTTAAAGGCTGTGCAATTTTTCTCCAACCAAAAAAGTTTGACCTTTAAAAAAAATGTATACTTGGTATTAGGTGCACTATTTTTTTTGCTCCAAAAATTGGCTAAATCAGTTCTTAAATATGTCTAAATCTTAGACACGTAGAAAACAAATCATAAATATGTCTAACTGAAACTGACACACTGGACCAAAAAACTGGCATACTTTCAATGATATGCACTTGGTTAAAGACGATCCACCTGTAAGTGACGCTGGAGAAAGCTTTTTTTTAAGGACAATTGCCCTAATGCTAGAGTGCACAGCCTTTTCTGGTTCAAGGGCCATCCTGATAGATAGTATCATCTCCAAGAACCATAAATGTCTGACACTTGGGGATTCCACACTTAGTACTACCACTTATTGGGAGAACACAGAAAGAGTGTTTCACAAAAATATAAATGACAATTGCAAGAGAATCATGCATGCATGGCTACCTCTTCATCTCATCTCCCCTTCTATGTATCTCCCATTCTCCTGATATATGGGGGTTCCAGAAATGATGAAACCCGTACTGGTCTGATATTGATGGCATTTGTCTTAGAACTAAAGCTTTGCACTGTTGAGGTTGTAAAATATGAGGTGGGGGTCATGGAGGGCAATGCTAATTGTGTATGCCAACCTGAAACCATCCAACCAAGATGATGGTGGCTCAATTGATTTTCTGTGCAATCATCAAAATGTGACATAGATGGAGGTGACAGCTGGGCTGTACTGTATTCTGGCTGGTGTTCTGTGGTGTAACATAAATGTTATTGAGAGTGCAGAAGAACAGGAGAATAAATGAAATGTACATGTACCATTTAATAAAGCTTGACGTTTACATCTTCTGGTATAGCAGCGGTAGAGGCTTAAACAATGCAAACAGTAGCAGACATAGTGTATGGTGAGGTGGTTCTCCTCCAAGGTGTTCAATAGGCTGTCTCTACTTCCTTGGATTACAAACTCGACTGCACAGCAGTTAGTCCCCAAGGAGAGTTAGCATCCAACTTTCTACAGAGTCATCTTCCATTACCATAGAATGCCAGACATTTGCAGCTTTGCTTCATCTACTAAAGATAGCTTCCCTTTTGGAATTACTGAAGATCCCCTTCCTCAAGGTATGCAGAAAATAGACTACATGGCCAAGGACCTGCTGACTATATCTGCATCTGATTATGGAATGTCTGCGTTTCTTTGGCTCATCCCTGGGTTGTGACCTATTTATGAATTAAACATTATCCAACTTGTTAGATCTTTTGGTTAGGTGACTAATTAAAGAAGTTGTCCACTACTCGGACAACCCCGTCTCAATCAGCATGTTTGCCTGAGTAAAATAACAACATTTATGCTCACCTTCAGTGCTGGCACCATTCCAGTGGTGTTGGCACTTGCTCTCCCAGGGCTCATATCATATTATTATATCACGCAAGCCCTGCAGCCAATCAACTCTGGCTTCACTCTCCCCACCTTTTGATGAATCAGACATCAAGAGGAAGTGAGAGCTGCAGCTGACCACTCACTACCTCTTGATATTTGATTCGTCCAAAGATGGGGAGAGTGAAGTCAACGCTGATTGGCTGCAGGGATCGCATAACAATATGACGTGAACCCCAGGAGAGTGAGTACTGACATTACTGGAACGGTGCCAACACCAGAGGTCAATATAAGTGTTATCTTACTTGGGGCAAACATGCTGATTTAGACTGGGTGTTCCAAGTAGTGGACAACCCCCGCACTTTCTCAAAATCCTACAGGTTATCATTTCATACCAAGTAGTATTCACCAAATGCTCACCCCATAATAATTTTTGAGGTTGGATAGAAACAGCTATCATCATCTTGTGCTACGATGAGCCACTACTGAGAGGGTGGTTTCTACATCATAATCCACAATAACAGTATTAAAAATTGTGCTGTAAAGGTATATCTAACCCATCAGAAACAAAACGGTTTATACATGCCCTTTAATTCTAGAAGTGTTTATATCCAGTTATTTGTAGCTGGAGACGTAAAGTTATGGGAGATGTCTGTATAAAATATTACAATTGTAGTTAATCATCCAATAGATCTGACATTGCAAGAAGCTTGATAAAAGCTTTGAAGACACGTTGAAGGCTTAATGCATAGCTTCACTTAGTGTAGGTGTATTAGAATTTTACTGAACAAAGAATAATTGCTTAAGGCAACTTTTCTATGTCAATGAACCACTACATGAATGATAATTAGTTTGCCTGGCGTGACTCTAGCAATATGCTTGTTACACTTCAGCTCTTCAAAAATGAATGCAACATTGGCTATTAAATATTCCTGGACACCTCCACGTCAAACACACAAGAATAATGAGATGCTGCTTATCCACATAGCAGCTGAGGCTACTTAGTAATATGTAAATTACCTTCAGCAAAGAGAAGAATGTGTCTAACATATAACACTTGCTTAAAGGGGTAATCCCATAATTGATATAGTCTTCTTTCTAAGGGATGAGTTGAATTTATTAATGATATTTAGTTAAATTCACCATATAATGTATTGAAGAAAACCTAGCAGATTTCACAATTGCTTTTTGAGTTTTTACAGCAGGCAGTAAAAATTATTTTATTCTAGGTGACTGTAAAATCAGGGTGATACCACTTTTTTTTTACTTCTTTTTAAAAAAAATATTTTGATAATCTACCAAAAAATTGTCTTGTGTTGATATATTCTGGGAGCAATAACTTTTTGGTGATCAATTGCAGCAATTCTTGCACCTTGTAAAAAGGTAAAAGAAAATGGGATTTACTGGCATATCTCCTAAAGAGAATATGTTAGCAGGCTTTTTCTGTGTAATCTGAGGACAGCATGAGGTAGGGGTTAAAACACAGATTTCAAGGATATGTTCGGCTGTGTGCTGTTGTTTACCTACACTGCAGATTTTATCACCTGGTGATTATCATTGTTCAGACTATGGCAGGAGTGCATGTTAGTCCAACTCCGCCCCCTCCTGTGATAAGCAGCTCACTGTCTGTAGACAATGTATTTAGAGATCCTGGTGTGGGCAGGGAAAGCTTTCTCAGCTTTGCTAAAACTAAGAACTCTTAGTGTGTTACAAGTGCTGCATTCTTGGATGCTAGGTCTATTTGCCTCCATCATGCTGCTCTCAGATGAGGCAGCAAAAAAATGCTCACAGATTTCCTTTAAAAGAAATAAAAGTGTACTACTTTAAACTGTTAAGGATGCAGTAATATGAGATGTTTATTTTTTTATTATATACTGTGGCATTCATGTCGGTACCTGTCTGCTCTGTAATTGGGCGATGTGTGACTATAATGACACAGTGCTGTGTATAAGCTGAGACTTGTGGTACCATTCAGGCATGGAGCTAGAAGGTTCCTGTCTCTGTTTAGTATTACCTCCCTGTAGACGTGGGTAGGACTGCTAGCTATTTATTCTTCTGAATCCCTGTCTCATTTGCCAATTGTAATCTCTGTTTGATATGTCGACAAGTGATTTTCAGCCTCTGCCCTGTTTAGTTGATTCCTGTTGTTTGATCTCAGCCGATTTTCTCACCACTTTTTTTCCTTACATTTTACTCTTGTTCCAGACCACCTGGCTTCCTAACTATCCTCTGCCAGGGTGCTTCAGTGGACAGCAGCTACTTTATGAACCCAACCCAGGGGCCTCTCTGTATGTCCAGATCCCTGTACAGGGGTTCAAGGGTGAAGTGCAATCCATGTAGTCTGGTAGATGGATTGGAAAGTTTTTTAAACTTTTACTTTTTTATGTCAGAATCTGAAATTGTTGGTTTTTACAATATATTTTTATATCTCTGTATTGCAGTACTCAATAAGAGTCCTTAAGATGGTAGGTGTGAAAGATGTCAATAGTCCTCTTCTGGCATTACAACCAATCAGCAGCTCAGGTTGAAGTAGGAGCTAATTTAGAGACGTATGGGCTCCCGACAAATTTGTTATAATCCATGGGCATCTAAAAGGTTAAACTACAATTATTAGAGATATTTCCAATTACTAACTAATAAAAAGATGAATCTAGTGGAAAAAAATGTATAAGCAACAAACTAGATAGCATTCCTGCATTTAAACCAATAATAATAATCAATCCCAGGTTTCATTATTAAATCACGTTACTAATAGAGATGAATGTGTAAGAAGAGAATTGGTTGAATGCAGTGGAGAGCCGGAGGCAGAGAAGGGGTTAACAAAGGTTTACTGTACAGAAAGTTAAACAAGGAATACTCCATGCAGGGAGACCAGAACAACAGCAATTATGGTTATTAAGCACAACCAACTTGCACGATAGAAAGATATGAAAAAACAGGGTAACTTATCGCTTGCAGTTCTTGCAGGGGAAAGGCTGGAAAATCTCCCAACGGCATCACTAATTATGAACAATGTTTCTGGCTTTATCACGGAGGAACGAGACGCACTGTTTTCCAACGATGCAGATGGATCCAGTGCTGCTTGGCTTGAGTGTGCTGGATTGTAGAAACAGTCTTTTGTGTGGATTCCTCAGCGATGGTGGCGAACACGAACCGTGTGCCTGTCCACAGACTATGGTAGCGTGCGGTTCTCTGGGATACTCTCTAGGAATGCAGCAAGTCAGCTTATCAGTCACCACAGGCAGGACTGGACTGTCCACAAGAACAGGGTCAAACGATAACGCAATAGCATCAAAATCAATTGAGTCAGGACTCTGAGGAGGGTGGTGTGGAGTTGTAGGGTCGTGGGCCAGACTGGGGGGGGTGGTCCCTCTGTATACCACGCAGTGACGTATAGACACATGATGGAGGCAGATTTCGGGTGCAACAGGTCCAAGTTTATTCATTCGCCGTCCGCCTGATGGCCTTGCAGCACACCACAATCCTCTTCAAGGCTCTCCAGTTACAGCACACTTCGACACAACGTACTTTTCACCTGAGACGTATATATACACACCGTCCCTTTACATTTAGGAATGCTCTGACAGCTCCGTCGCTGTGGTTGCCTTAGGCCAGTACACCAACAGTACTTTACTGGTCAATCGTCGTTCCCAATATGGTGTCCCACACCCGGAGCCTCGTCTACACTGCGGTACTTCGTGTCAGGACCACCCCCCTAACTTTCTCTCTCCTCAGTCCCCTGGTTGGGTTCTCCTCACAGTGCACCAACTGTCACAGTCTTCCTGTCACTTGAGCTCCCCCTGGGGACTGGAACTTTCTGGAACCCTCCTGTCAGATTTATAGCTTTCCTGGTTCCCTGTAACTTCGCCCCCATGACCAACGGTTTCTAAAGCCCTAAGCTGATATCAAGCCATGCACTCACACTCCTCCCCGCCCTCTTATGGTCAACCCAAGGTACTGCACGTCACCTACACTTTCCTGGCTGTTTTCCCTTCTGTCATAACTGACAACCACCTAAAATGTGCAAACCCTCTTTTCCACTTGCTGACAAGTCGATCCGTCAGGTCACCTTCCCCACAGAGTTGTTAAATGGAGCAGCGGAGAGGGAGTCAACCTTCTGTCCTCTTTATATTCCCCGCGTCCCCTGCTGTCCAGCATGAAGGTCCTTCCCTCCCAGAAGACCCTTCCCCCGGCAACAGTGGTGACAGTTCCGATACTTCCAGCCTCAAAGGGCACCGGATATAGCTGACTCTGTTTCAGCTCATCCTCTTACAAATGGATCTTTAGAAATTTTAATTCCTCAAAGATTTGATTTGCGGTGAATAAATTTGTTCAAATCTCAATGTCAGAACTCTTGTAATTGCTTTGAAAATATATATGGGGAAAGGAGAAAGAGAGAGAGAACATTGCTAACACTGTACATAAGAAAGAGAGGGCCCCACTGTTCACAAGAACGTACACTCTATAGGAGAGAGAGAACCATGCTTACACTTTTTACAGTTGAAAGAAAGGACCCCACTGACCATAAGAGCTTACACTTAACATAAGTGAGAAAGACCCTGCTGACCATAACAGTGATTTTGCGGTTTTTATTTTTAGATTCTGTCTCTCATAGTTGAAGTGTACCTACTATAAAAATTACAGACCTCTCCATTCTTTGCAGGTAGGAAAACTTGCAAAATCGACAGTGTATAAAATACTTATTTCCACCATGGTATATCAAGGCTGTAGTCACCATGTGTGGTGGGGGCTCAGGAGCTGAGCTCTCTGTAAACTAAGTAGATGGCAGCTATGTTATATAGCCAGCATCTGTATCTAACAGTGTTGGCCAAAATATGCAAGTTTGTATCCCACTTACCTGACACTGTGGACCACATTTCTGTGACTGGCACCTTATACAAGCTTTATTTGTGTGCAATTCCAACACTACGCAATGAGGCCCTCCATGAAATTTTAGGGTGTGAGTGTTTTTTTCATTAGTATTTTGCACCTGTGTTGCATCTGCCTTTATTGAGGTGTGCTGTTGCACCTATTTATTGCCTTAGTTTCTGTGGCCTGTGCTGGTAAATGCAGTTGCCTCTTCTGCTATGTTGGTTCTGTTTTTTGGGGGAGAATTTTAATTCCTTTTTCTGTATCTTTGCTTTTAGATTTAGTACAAGGACTCACAAGACAATGAAGACTCGACTTGGGTTGCGGGATGGCGTATTTAGGCCAAAATATTGTCCAATACTTCATATACGCATATATCATACATATTTTTCTGCACATTTTGTTTTTATGCAGAGTGCAGCTAAGCCCATCAATTCTGGCCTTATAAACTAGGTTGTCTGTGCTCATGTCACTAACAGGCTCAGTCAGACACTGTGAAATACATTTTTGACTGGTGCCCTTATCTGTCTTCGATTCTAATACTAAACAATCACCCCGTCCATGAATTAGTAGGTTTTGAGGAGTGATGAGCAAGTATACTCGTTACTCGAGATTTCCCAAGCATGCTCGAGTGATCTTTAAGTATTTGGATGTGCTCGGTCATTTAGTTTCTGTCGCCATAGCTGCATGATTTGCGGCTGCTAGCCAGCCTGAATACATGTGGGGATTGCCTGTTTGTTAGGAAATCCCCACATGTATTCAGGCTGTCTAGCAGCTGCAAATCATGCAGCTATGGCGACAGAAACTAAGTCTCCAAGAACATCCAAATACTCGGAGATCACCTGAGCATGCCCAAGAAATCTCAAGTAACAAGTATACTCGCTCATCACTAGTTGTGAGTGTTTGTTTCATCAGTATTTTGCACCTGTGTTTATCAAGGAAGACTGTTGCATCCTTCTAGCATATTAGTTTCTGTAACCTTTGCTGCTGGCAAATATGGTTGCCTCTACTGCTATGTTATTTATGCTTTTTTGGGGTTGTCAAAGGGACATTGTAATTCCTTTTTCAGTGGCTTTTCTGTTTCATTTTAATGTTTTTCTAGCAGTGGTTGTCTTAGGCAGGCATGCATCTGACATCCAGACTCTCCAGAGTTTCTACCAAGAACCAGTTTGTGTCACTAGATTATTATTATTAATATTTGTTATTATAGCGCCATTTATTCCATGGCGCTTTACATGTGAGGAGGGGTATACATACAGTAATACATACAAGTACAGTAATCTTAAACAATACAAGTCACGACTGGTACAGGATGAGAGAGGACCCTGCCCGCGAGGGCTCACAATCTACAAGGGATGGGTGAGGATACAGTAGGCGAGGGTAGAGATGGTCGTCCAGCGGTTTGGCGGATCGGTGGTTACTGCAGGTTGTAGGCTTGTTTGAAGAGGTAGGTCTTCAGGTTCTTTTTGAAGATTTGCATGGTAGGCGAGAGTCTGATATGTTGTGGTAGAGAGTTCCAGAGTAGGGGGATGTGGGGGAGAAGTCTTGTATGCGATTGTGGGAAGAGGAGATAAGAGGGGAGTACAGAAGGAGATCTTGTGAGGATCGGAGGTTTCGTGCAGGTGAGTACCGGGAGACAAGGTCACAGATGTATGGAGGACTCAGGTTGTGGATGGCTTTGTATGTCATGGTTAGGGTTTTGAACTGGAGTCTTTGGGTAATGGGGAGCCAGTGCAGGGATTGACAGAGGGGAGAGGCCGGGGAATAGCGGGGGGAAAGGTGGATTAGTCGGGCGTCAGAGTTTAGAATAGATTGGAGGGTTGTGAGATGTTAGAGGGGAGGCCACAGAGCAGGAGGGTGAAGTAGTCAAGGTGGGAGATGATGAGGGCATGGACTAGGGTTTTTGAAGATTCTTGGTTGAGGAATGTATGGATCCGTGAAATATTTTTGAGTTGAAGTCGGCAGGAAGTGGAAAGGACTTGGTTGTTGATGGGCCTAAGTCAACCAATCTGCCTTGGCTCCCCAGTAAGGGTCATAGATGCACAAGACTTAGACCTCAATATTTTTGATCAGTATTTTATCATAATTTGTATGTCAAATCCAGCAGTGTCTCTAAAACACAGAGCAGATGTCAAACTTTCCATTACAGTTTTATCTGTAAGTTTCAATCCTGGTTTTGGCATACAAATACTGATGGAAAATGCTGACCAAATACTGAAATGTGAATGAGGCCTTAGGTGGAGGTGCAGCGTATTCTGACTTCATAACTAGGGTGTCAGTGTAAGGTACTTGAGACACTGTTTCTAGGTTGCCTCAGTATGTATCTTTACTCACATGTAGATATATCATATATCAGATAGCTTGAAAGCGATTCCAGAGGCGCATATGAAGATTTGTTTTCAAGCTGAATTCTTGCAGTATTCACAATTACAGTAACAATAGCTGTAACAGCAGCAGTAGGTAAAAAAGGCTATTCTGCACCAGAGCTGCTAGACATGTGCTTCCTAAGATGGCTGACACAGAATGAAGAAGAAAAACATGGAGGTTGTTGACATCAGAGCTAGGGAGGCAAACGGAGAGAGGGAGGACAAATTTCTAAAAGTTCTAAAATTCTAAAAGTTCTAAAATTTCTAAAGTTCTAAAGTTCTAAAATTCAAAAAAATTATTTGTACACTGCCTCTATTGATCAAACAATCAGTAGACTTGGTTTCCAGTACCATCACTATGCTGATGGCACCCAATTATATGCTTCTTCTGACATCACGCCAGCCTTTTTAGAAAACACCAGCAATTGTTTAAACGCTGTGTCTAACATCATATCCTCACTATATCTGAAACGGAACCTGTCAAAGACTGAACTCCTTGTGTTTCCTCCCACTACTAATGTACCTATACCCAACATTGCCATTTCCGTGTGTGGTTCCACTATTACTCCCCAGCAACATGCCCCCTGTCTTGGGGTCATACTTGTCTCCGAGCTTTCCTTTGCCCCCCACATCCGATAACTGGCTCGCTCTTGTTATCTGCACCTCAAAAACATTTCTAGAATTCGACTTTTTCTTACTTTTGACTCCGCAAAAACTCTTATTGTTTCTCTTATTCATTCTCTTCTCGACTAACTCTCTTCTAATCGGTCTCCCTCTTACCAAACTCTCCCCTCTCCAATCTGTCTTGAATGCTGCAGCCAGTAACATATTCCTCACCAGTCGTTACACCGATGCCTCTACCTTGTGCCAGTCACTACACTGGCTACCCATCCACTCCACAATTCAGTATAAACTTATTACCCTCACCCACAAAGCCCTCCATGGCTCAGCACCACCCTACATCTCCTCTCTTGTTTGAGTATACCACCCTACCCGCGCCTTACATTCTGCTGATGACCTGAGGTTAGCATCCTCAATAATCAGAACCTCCCACTCCTGTCTCCAAGACTTTACACGTGCTGCGCCAATTCTTTGGAATGCACTTCCCAGGTCATTACGATTAGTCCCCAATTCCCACAATTTTAAGCGTGCCCTGAAAACGCATTTAATCAAACTGACCTACCGCCTCAACACATTAACCTAATCTCTCCCTGTGTGGCACAGCCAAAAGTTTTACCATAACTAGGTTCCCCGCATCATGTTCCCACATGCTTTATGCATCTATTAGCCCTCTGTGCCTGTACTGTTACACACTTAACATTATGGCTGGTCCACACAATCAGGGCAATTGTTACCACCCACCTTTCGTGTCTACCTTTTTCCTCATAGATTGTAAGCTTGCGAGCAAGGCCCTCATTCCTCTTAGTATCTGTTATGATCTATGTGATTATTGTTATGCTGTAATGTCTATCGTCTGTACATGTTCCCTCTGAAATGTAAAGTGCTGCGGAATATGTCGGCGTTCTAGAAATAAAATTTATTTTTATTAAATTTATTATTATTAAAAGGCAAATCTTAGTCTTACTGCATAACAACACTGTAGCAACAATACAATACAATACAATACTGTATGATTTCCAAGTCGTGGGACATTGCCAGAGACAAGACCTTCAGGAGAATTGAACTGTACTAATATATCCTTGATTTGGTCCAAAAGACCAATGCGAAACTGATGATCATTTGCCTGATTATTCCATTGTGAGCCAATGGTCAAACACCAAAAGTCAGTGCAGTATTCCTCATCAGTACATTGCCTTGAATAAAGTCAGTTGTTTTACCTTCTGCAAAATCTACTTGGTAAGGCTCATTATAAAAGAGCCCTAGGGCCTCAAAAAATAAATCAACTGTGGAAAGTTCTAAAACACATGAGATAGATAAAAGGTCCAACCCTGGGGGCCAAACTGCAGCAGGGAAATTAAAAGCCCCAGATACTATCACTGAGGACCAGACGAATGTCGGCTGAGCCCCAATTACAAAAAAATTCTCTAAAGGAAAATAAATCCTCTGGTCGCCTGAAATCAGTCAGACAGGTTAACCTTGGGTAAAAAAATAACATCAAGGGAGGTGCTGTAGTAGCTTGGGCCTTATCAGTTGCATGATTCTGAAGCCACCTTGCAAGATCCTGGACTAACTTGATCGGGTCATGCATTTGATCCACCTCCACCACTGTTTGGAGGGTATCTGTAATCAGCCAGTTAAACTGTAACGGAGGTCTGTCAGTGGCCAATCACAGAATTAGAGACAGGAAGGGCAGGCCTTGATACAGATGTCACAAGTTTCCGTTGGTACTGCTTATAGGTTTCTATTACTAGAAATCAGGGTGTGTGCACACGCTGCGGATCCTGCTGCGGATCCGCAGCAGTTTTGGTCCTGTGGATACAGGTACACAGGATTTTAATGGTACAGTACCATTAAAATAAATGGAAAATGAAAACTGCAATGCAGACAGTGCGGATTTTTCCGCGCGGATTTGCTGCGGTTTCAAAACCGCAGCATGTCATTTTTTTGTGCGGATTCCACAGCGGTTTAGCACCTGTTCCATGACAGGTGTCAAGCTGCAGGGGAAAACCGCAGGCTATTCCGCAGAAAAACTGCAGATAAACCGCAGGTCTTTTGACCTGCGGATTTACCTGCTGTTTTTTACAAATCCGCGCGGAAAAATCCGCTGGATAATCCACAGCGTGTGCACACACCCTTAATGTTGTATCAGATTTCCAGCAACAGAAATCTCTGAATAGCATCAAAAGGGTTCGAGCTCTTGTAGAATCGTTTCCATTTTAATGATCATGGTGGTCTGAGACCACAGACATCATCAATGTTATCTTTGGACATATCTACAATATATCACATGGTTTTAATAGGAATTCCCCTATGAGCACCTCAATATTTAATATAGCTCTCCCAGTTATATAAGGTGACAGCATTCAAAATATTCGTCTTTGTAGTTGCCAGAGGTGCGGCAGGTCTAAATATTCCTTCTAATAATTCAAGAATTTTCTGCTTTTATCTTTCCATTAAATTTCACCTGTGAAATATTTTCTGCTGCAGAGATATCTTTCCCAGCAGAGCCATTGTTGCTTAAGGCAAGCTCTTTGAATGTACTTTGATAAAGGGTTATGGGAATTCCTTCTAGTGGCTCTGGGTGGTTGGTGTTCTGTAACAGAGGAAAAAGCCCAACACTGAGACATTGGATCTGGCATTCATTACACTGTAAAAAGAGAGAAATGCCACTGGGATTCTCAGCAAAGTAAATCTGCAGCTAAGAGGATGTGGCCATGTACACCCTGGGTAAATGATTTCATCACCAAGTAAGTGAAGTCTATTTAATAATGTATTATAGCCATCATCTTGCTATTTTCCGTATTTAATCATAGCAAATCATAATACTAAATATAGTCTGGATGAAACATCTGTCAGAAAAAGTGAAAAATGTCTTGGCTGGAAGTGGCCTTTGAATTACTGTAAATGCAAGACTGTACTTATAGGATTATTAAACCATTTTCGTTTGCTATGCTTAATACTTAAAATGATGCACTGTCATCCAATATCTATAGGAAAGCATAAGTGTAGAATAGATTTATAGTCCCTTTATATTTGAGCAAACTCAATACATGCCTGTAGTTGTGATTCAATCGAGTCTTCGTAGACACATGAGCAACTTAATACTGCTGTCTGATTTGTGAAAACATTCCATCATCATAAAATCATATACTGATGGAGAAGCCATTAGAGGGGATGTGTCATCAGAAAATAAGCTATTTTTTAAATCCGGTTTTGTTTTAAAGGGAATCTGCCACCAAATTTGTTCTACAACATCTGAGAGATCTCTCTGCAGCAGATCTATCAGTTCTCTGAATGCTGAGCTCTGCATACCCCTGCCCACACCACTGAATGACAGTTCTGTATGTACAGTGTGCATAGGCATAAAGCAATCAATTTGTGGTGGAGCAGGGTTAAATAGAGCTCATGAATATGGAGGACTACATGCCAATAGGTTAACTAGCCCTCTAGTGATAAACTCTTGCTGATAAAACAGTGATTTTATCAAAACTAAAATTAGCTTTAAGGCAGAGGCTTTCACATCAGTACAGTAACGAGGCAAGGACCCATGATAGTTCAACTTAAATGTCTTTATTTTGCCAACTTACAAGAACAAATTAAAAATGTTATTATCTGGTGCGCAGACAGATCGTCCTTATCAGTGCATTGCCATTTGCGACCGCATCACTGTTTTACTTGTGGATGCGGTAATGGCTTTGCTCTCTCTAGCTCTGGTCTGTGTTCAGTCACTCACAGACAGGCATATCCTGAGCCTCCAAATCAACATTGACACACCCAACTATTATCTGAAAGTTTAAATGGGAATCGTGGCCGTGGGCCACTTCCAAGACCCGGACTGGAGAGAGAAATCCATCCCACTACCTTCCTATAGATCTCTTCAAAAATAAAAGCCTTTATCAGGTTTCTTAAATCTGACTTGGTCAAATAGCTTGACCAAGTCCACACTCACTTTTATTTTGCATTGTAACCACACCTGTGGCAGTAGTTACATCTCTCTCTATTGGGTTCTGTACGTTTCTATGCACATCCTAGGGGACACTTAATGACCCTCGTATATAATTACCCTCACAGATTAACACAGCTTATTGAGTAACTCATCATTGGAAATAGTGTTTCTGCCTCTACATCACATAAGGTGACAATAACTTGGTGACAATTTCCCTAGTATTGTATTTTTAAAACATTGCAATTTTTTTCTGTTTCACAATTATTTTATTTTTTTTACTTTTCATGATACTAAAATAAAACTTTGCTAAAAATAAAATAAGAATCACTTTTAAACAATAAGTAATTTTTTACTGATGCATTCTCTTTCACTTGAATTTCAGAGTATGCCCAATTTAGAACTTGATTGCCTAAGTTGTTCACTTTCCTAATTACCTCATTTGCTTATAAGACTTATTGAAAGATTATCTAATATATATGATTGGGTTCTTGGAGAGTTTTCTGATTGTATGGTTAGATCTGGTCAAAACTTAGAGTAATTTCTGTATTAGAATATATTTTTAGGTTAGCCAACAAATTGTTAATTTTTGTTTTTTTGTGTGTAAGATATACAGTTATTCTGACTTGAAATCTTTGTTTTTCTGTCTTACTACTTGAAACTGTGTTATATGGGTTCTCTAATTTTTATGTTCCTTCCGGTTTTCCCTTCCCTTCCCATCTTCCCTATTCTAAAATTCTATAAAATTAATAAAAACTATTTGAAACGAAAGTTTAATACCTTTATTCCCCCCCACCAAAAAAAAAGAGTTCAATGTAATTCAATTGACCCTATAGTCTGAAACAACAAATTTGAGCACTATAAAATCTTTACATTCTCTACTGTTCAATGCATTCTTTGTAATGATCAATGAGAATCTCAGGCACAATAAAGTACGGTATATATTGACTCTGAGGAAGGTGATACAAAAAAATATTTGGGCAGTGGAGCGTAACCATGAACCTGTTGCAACTATGGCATTGGAACAAGAGATAAAACTTTAAGACAGCATATGTATGTGTATTTTCTTTACATACATTTGATTTACAGAAGAAGTAACTAAGTATATACTGACTGTCAACAGAAGACAGTGATCTTAAACCCTGCTAAACTTCTCTTCTGTTTTTCTGCCTTTCATTTTTTTCTCCTCTTCTTCCAAGAGCCATAACTTTATTATTTTTCCTAACATGCCATATGACGGCTTGTTTTTTGCAGTATGATTTACGTTTGAATGACACTATTCTTTTTATAACACTGCGCAACAAATTTCAGGGAAGTTCTCGTCCCCTGAGAAAATTTTATTGCATCTTATAGATTTTGATATGCTGAACATGAATATGTGCTCCAAAAGTCTGTATCACATAAGGTTTTTAAGAAACAACAGTTTACATTATAGTCTACATTATGACATCCGAGACACTACATACATGGGCCGCAATGTCAGTAGCAGAAGCAATTGTTCAAAAGCGTTTTGCAGACGACTTTCATTTATAATCCGTGTCAGATGCTTCTCGAATAAGATTCCAGCAATAGTTAGCCAGCATTGATGTACTCCACTTTCCCTGGTACCTTTTCTCCATCAGTGGAATGTCTTGGTGAAATCTTTCACCGTGTTCATTGCTAACGGCACCAAGATTGGCTGGAAAAAAGTCCAAGTGAGAATGTAGAAAATGCATTTTTAGTGACATATTGCATTTCATCAAATGATATGATGTGAGCATGTTGTCCAAGAGTTGTTCAAAGTTCGGTGCCCTGCTGTTGCCAAGGAAGTTGAAGGTCACATCTTTAAAGGTTCTCCATGCCACTTGTTCAGCACCTTGCAAAAGACCATCAAAGCTACTGTCATTCATTATATCTCTGATCTGTGGGCCAATAAAAATACCTTCTTTAATCTTTGCATCACTTTTTCTTGGAAATTTCTATCGCAATTAAGAAAAGACCAGATTCTTTGTTTATTGCTTTGACAAAATTCTTCTTAAGATGAAGTTTAATATGCAAAGGAGGGAGAAATATCTTTGCTGGATCAATGAGAGGATTATGTTTAACATTCTTCTGTCCAGCAACCAGGTTTTCGCGGAGTGGCCAGTCCTTTCTGAAATAGTGCATTTCTCATGCACGACTGTCCCACTCACAAATAAAACAACAATACTTGGTATATCCCAGCTCAAATCCAAGAAGTGCAACAACGTTTAGATCACCACATATGTTCCAGTTATAATTTATATAATTAATGTGGGTCAACAGTATCTCTGTATTCTCATACGTTTCTTTCATCATGTGTACGGCATGTCCAATAGGTATAGAAGGATAGATATTTCCGTTGTGCAGTAAAACAGCCTTCAGACTTAAAACTGACAAGTCATTGAACAGTCGCCATTCCTTCAGGTCATGTTTGCATCCAAGAGCACCAAACAACCCCAAGACGTCATTGCAAAAGGTTAAACTGTCGACATGGTTGAAAAATTGATTAAGGTCTTCTTGACGACTGCGAAAAACAGAAACTCTTGTTCCTGTTAATAAGAGATTCCATTCTTGTAGCCTTGATCTCAATAATTCTGCCTACCTCTTTGACAATTTTATATCTCTGACCAAGTCACTCAGATCAGCTTGACTGAACAGATGTGGATTAGAAGTACAAGCCTCAAAGTCTGAGTCTGCAGCAGTTTCATTTTCCACTGACATTGTTAGTTCATCTTTGTCGTCCTCCAATGTCCATAGTTTGGGTGGCTTTGTAACATGAAGACTTTCATCATGTGGCACTGGTCTTATGACTGAAGGAAGATTAGGATATTCTATTGATTTCTTGTTCTTTGATGAATATCCTGTTACATATGTAAGGCAGAAGTAGCAATCTGTTACATGATCCCTCTGCTCTCTCCATATCATTGGGACAGCGAACGGCATTGAAGGTCATGATCCATTCTGCCATGCTCTACGTATGTCAGTATTGTCTTTTGATTCCTCCCCTGCCCAGGAGATGTGGTATGCTCCATACACGGTCAGCAGAATGATTCACTGCACCTGCGTTAAATTTGCATAATAAGTGCTTGCATATGTGTAGATCAGCGATTTGTTATTTCAGTGCACAATTCAGAATATACTGTTTCAGAAAAAGTTCATATATGAGTTTTTAGAATTAAAACAGAATATTATAATGTTTTGTATCATTTCTCAAAAACCTTATGTGATAGGAAAAATCTGAAGTCATTTCTGAAATCAGCATGAAAAAATATATCAGGAACACTCAAAATTGTCCGAGAGACAAAACCTTGGTAAGGCTAGTTTCACACTTGCTTTTTTTTGCAGCGCGTTTTTCCCGCAAAAAAACGCATTGAAAAAACGCATACATAAGCATACAACTGCTGCGTTTTTTTCAAGCATTTTTATGAGCATGCATGAAAAAAACGCAGCGTTTTTATGCGTTTGTATGCGTTTTTAGCGCGTTTTTACCGTGTTTGCGTTTTTTTCCAACATTTTTAGGTGGCCCCTCACACTACCCAAACCATGACTTTACTAACCCTAACCCTGACCCTAACCCTAACCCTAACCCTGACCCTAACCCTAACCCTAACCCTGACCCTAACCCTTAACCAAATCATACTTAACCCTAACCCAAACCCTAAACCCTAACTAACCCTAACCCTAACCCTAACCCTGACCCTAACCCTAACCCTAACCCTAACCCTGACCCTAACCCTAACCCTAACCCTGACCCTAACCCTTAACAAAACCATACTTAACCCTAACCCTGACCCTAACCCTAACCCTAACCCTAACCCTAATCCTGACCCTAACCCTGACCCTAACCCTAACCCTAACCCTAACCCTGACCCTAACCCTTAACAAAACCATACTTAACCCTAATCCTGACCCTAACCCTGACCCTAATCCTTAACAAAACCATACTTAACCCTAATCCTGACCCTAACCCTGACCCTGACCCTAACCCTAACCCTAACCCTAACCCTGACCCTAACCCTTAACAAAACCATACTTAACCCTAATCCTGACCCTAACCCTGACCCTAATCCTTAACAAAACCATACTTAACCCTAATCCTGACCCTAACCCTGACCCTAACCCTAACCCTAACCCTGACCCTAACCCTAACCCTAACCCTGACCCTAACCCTTAACAAAACCATACTTAACCCTAATCCTGACCCTAACCATGACCCTAATCCTTAACAAAACCATACTTAACCCTAACCCTGACCCTAACCCTAACCCTAACCCTGACCCTGACCATAACCCTAACCCTAAACCCCCTTAACTAACCCTAACTCTAACCCAAACCCCTAAATTCCATGGTTTAAAAAAAAAAACGCATATGCAAAAAAACGCATACATGAGCATGCCAGTGCGCACATATGCGCATCCATAGGCTATAATGGCCATTTTTAGCGCAAAACGTGCGCATATGTGCGCATGCGCTTTTTTGCAGGGCCAAAAAATGCAACATGCTGCGTCTGGAAAATCCCAACGCACACCCCAAAAAAACGCAGCGCATGAAAATCGCATACATGCGCTGACCAGTGCGCAGGTATGCGCACCCATGTTAAATATAGGGGAAAAAACGCATGCGCAGGTGTGCGTTTTTTTCCAGCGCTAAAAAACGCAAATGTGAAACCAGCCTAAGACAGTGTAATTTAAAACAGGAAAGTAACTCCCAAGTGTGGTGAACTTATGTGAAAAAAATACAATTTTGCAGTTTTTTGGGGGGCTTTACGTTTATGTTATTCTTTGTGCGGTATAATTGACCTGGAAATATGATTCTACAAGTTAAGTACCATAATGGTGATACCAAACATGCATAATTTTATCTTTTTATTTAAGTGAGGACAAAATGTAGAAAAGAAAAGAATGCTTACCTCACCATATTCTGAGACCCTTAACATTTTCATTTTTCTGTTACTTGAGCTGTCTGAGGGCTTCATTTTTATATGGTGAGCTGATGTTTTTCCTGATTTTAATCTTTGTATAGATACGTTTTGATTTTGCAGTGTTGCGGAAACCAAAAAACTGCAGTTCTGCCATTAATATTTTATTCTTTTTGCAACATTTACAAATGGGTTACTTACATTTATATTCTGCTAGATCAGACATATGTTTATTTTTTTATTTTTATTTATTCTTAACCCCTTAGTGGCAGAGCCAATTTGCAGCTTAATGACCACGACAGTTTTTACAATTCTGACCACTGTCATTTTATGAAGTAGGGGAATACTACTTTGGAGGCACAGTGCAAAGCTCAGAAGGGAAGAGGCGCCATATTGAAGTTTAGATTTTCAGGGTTCTATGTCACATTGGCTGAAACCCAGAGATGCTAGAACAATAGAATGCCCCTTTATGTGAAATAATTTTACAAACTACACTCCCCAATGAATTCAGCTAGTGGTGCAGTGATCATATTACCACCACATGTGCCTCACAGTATTTTATACCACTGAGCGGTGAAGAAAGAATAAATTACATTTTTACCACTAAAATATTGTTTTATACCCAAGTTTTTAATTTTTCTAAGGGCTTATAGGAATTTTTTTTTTTACAATAAACTGCCATTTTTTCCTGAGTGCACCAATACCCTATATGTAATCGGAAAATATTTTTCAGGCACAGTGCAAAGCTCAGAAGGCAATGAGCACCAGATTTTACTATTATGGTTTGCAGGTGCCATGACCCATTGGGAGATTCTATGAGGTGCCAGAACAGCAGAACCCTCCATAAGTGACCCTGTTTTATAAACTTCACCTCTCAATGAACTTATCTAGGTGTGCAGTCATCATATTTACACGGGTGTGTCACAGAATTTTATACCATTAGACAGTGAAGAAAAAATAACTATGGTACATTTTTACCACCAAAATGTTGTTTTAGCCCCAGATTTTACATTTTTACACAAGAAGTGGGTAAAAATGGCACCAAAATGTGTCCCACAATTTCTACTGAATGTGGCAATACCCCATGTGTGGCTGTACAGTACTACTTAGCCATATGGAGAGACTCGGGAGGAACAAAGTGCTGTTTGCCTCTTGGAGCACAGATTTTTCTAGAACAGTTTGCGGACTCCATATATAGAGCCCCTAATTGCTAGAAGAGCCCAATACCCCCTCAAGTGACCCCATTTTGTAAACTATACTCCTTGGGGAATTTATGCACAGATGTAGAGACGATTTTGACTCTATGGGTATTTTCCAGAAACAAGCAGCAGTGAATGTTGAAAATTGCAAACTGCCATTGTAGTGACCAGTATGCTGTAGTAACCAGTACTTTGCAATCACCAGTACATTATGTCCAGCCCTTGCTTCTGGAGGCATGCACCCATAAGTTAGGAGGACTTTCATCGCTTCAGAAATACCAAACGTGGATGCAATATGTGGTTACACTGTGAGGCTCAGAAGGGAGTTGGGCATTTGGATTTGGCAGTGCAGAATTTGCTGAATTTCTTTTGGAGGGTGAGGAACCATTTCGCTTTTCCAGAGCCTTTGTACTAACAGTATCATGGAAGCCCCCTATATTTCCATTAACAGATGACAGACCTGAGTGAGGGCTTGCTTTTGGCTTTTATTGTGACCATTTTCATAACATTTATGATCACATTTATCCGGCGCTGTACGCTGACCACTTACAGTATTTTTCAGACTATAAGACATATGTTTTTCATCAAAAATTTGGAGGAAAATGGGGGTTGCATCTTATATTCTCTACACCCCCTTCTCCATGCGAGTGGCGGTGGTGTATCGTCCTCCCGGCCCCTCCCATCAGTTCCTGGATCATTTTGCCACTTGGCTTCCACATTTTCTCTCCTGTGACATCCCTACCCTCATCATGGGAGATTTCAACATCCCCATTGCTCTTCCCCTCTCCCCATCTGCTACTCACCTTTTATCTCTAACCTCCTCATTTGGCCTTTTGCAGCTTACTAATTCTCCAACGCATGAAGACGGAAACTCCCTCGACTTGGTCTTCTCTCGGCTTTGTGCAGTGGATGATTTTGCAAACTCCCCTCTCCCGCTCTCTGACCACAATCTTCTTTCATTCTCTATAAAGAACTGCCAGGCTGCTCAGGTCACCCCCACTGTCCAGACTTATAGAAACATACAGGCCATTAACACCCAGAAACTTCTGAAGAACTTGCAGTCTTCATTGGCCCCTATCTCCTCCCTCTCATGTCCTGATTCTGCATTGAAGCATTACAATGAAACACTTCAAAGTGCCCTGGATGAATTTGCACCCCCTATAAATAAATAGAACACCACAACGCAGACGGCGACAACCCTGGCACACGGTGCAAACACGTTTCCTGCAGCGGTGCTCCAGGTGCGCCGAACGTCTGTGGAGAAAATCCAATCTACACGAAGATTTCATCCATTTTAAGTTTATGCTTAGAACATACGACACTGCCCTTCACCTCTCCAAACAAACCTATTTCAACACCCTCATCATCTCACTGTCCAATAACCCGAAACGTCTCTTTGACACTTTTCATTCTCTACTCAATCCAAGAGTACAGGCCCCAACCACGGAGCTCCGAGCTGACGATCTGGCCAATTACTTCAAAGAAAAAATTGACCAGATCCGACAGGAAATTATCTCCAAATCCCCTCATACCATGCACTGTCCTCCCTCCCCCACTGCATCTAACTCACTCTCTGATTTTGAACCAGTCACAGAAGAAGAAGTAAGCAGGCTCCTTGCATCTTCTCGCCCAACTACTTGCACCAGTGACCCATTTCCGTCACATCTCCTCCAGTCCCTTTCCCCTGCTGTCACCCCTCACCTAACTAAAATATTTAACCTCTCTCTCTCTTCTGGTATTTTTCCCTCCTCATTTAAGCATGCCATCATACATCCACTACTTAAAAAACCATCCCTCGACCAAAACTGTGCCGCTAACTATAGACCTGTCTCTAATCTTCCCTTCATCTCTAAACTCCTGGAACGCCTGGTCCACTCCCGTCTTATCCGCTATCTCTCAGAAAACTCTCTTCTCGACCCTCTCCAATCCGGTTTCCGCTCTTTACACTCCACTGAAACTGCCCTCACTAAAGTCTCTAATGATCTGCTAACAGCTAAATCAAATGGTCATTACTCCATGCTAATTCTCTTGGATCTCTCTGCAGCATTCGACACTGTGGATCATCAGCTCCTCCTCACTATGCTCCATTCCATTGGCCTCAAGGACACCGTTCTCTCCTGGTTCTCCTCCTATCTCTCCGACCGCTCCTTTACTGTTTCTTTTGCCGGTTCCTCCTCCTCTCACCTTCCCCTTACTGTTGGGGTTCCTCAAGGATCGGTTCTAGGCCCCCTCCTCTTCTCCTTGTACACTGCCCCTATTGGTCAAACAATCAGTAGATTTGGTTTCCAGTACCATCTCTATGCTGATGACACCCAATTATACGCTTCTTCTCCTGACATCACGCCAGCCTTTCTAGAAAACACTGGCGATTGTCTAAACGCTGTGTCTAATATCATGTCCTCACTATATCTGAAACTGAACCTGTCAAAGACTGAACTCCTTGTGTTTCCTCCCGCTACTAATGTACCTACACCCGACATTGCCATTTCCGTGTGTGGTTCCACTATTACTCCCCAGCAACATGCCCGCTGTCTTGGGGTCATACTTGATTCCGAGCTTTCCTTTGCCCCCCACATTCGATCACTGGCTCGCTCTTGTCATCTGCACCTCAAAAACATTTCTAGAATTCGACCTTTTCTTACTTTTGACTCTGCAAAAACTCTTACTGTTTCTCTTATTCATTCTCGTCTCGACTATTGTAACTCTCTTCTAATCGGTCTCCCTCTTACCAAACTCTCCCCTCTCCAATCTGTCTTGAATGCTGCAGCCAGGATCATATTCCTCACCAATCGTTACACCGATGCCTCTACCTTGTGCCAGTCATTACACTGGCTACCCATCCACTCCAGAATTCAGTATAAACTTATTACCCTCACCCACAAAGCCCTTCATGGCTCAGCACCACCCTACATCTCCTCCCTTGTTTCAGTATACCACCCTACCCGCGCCCTCCGTTCTGCTGATGACCTGAGGTTAGCATCCTCAATAATCAGAACCTCCCACTCCCGTCTCCAAGACTTTACACGTGCCGCGACAATTCTTTGGAATGCACTTCCCAGGTCAATACGATTAGTCCCCAATCCCCACAATTTTAAGCGTGTCCTGAAAACGCATTTATTCAGACTGGCCTATCGCCTCAACACATTAACCTAACCTATCCCTGTGTGGCAGAGCCAAAAGTTTTACCATAACCAGGTTCCCAGCATCATGTTCCCACATGCTTTATGCATCCATTAGCCCTCTGTGTCTGTACTGTTACACACTTAACATTATGGCTGGTCCATACAATCAGGGCAACTGTTATCACCCACCTTTCGTGTCTACCTCTTTCCTCATAGACTGTAAGCTTGCGAGCAGGGCCCTCACTCCTCTTGGTATTTGTTATAATCTACTGTATGTGATTATTGTTATGCTGTAATGTCTATTGTCTGTACAAATCCCCTCTGAAATGTAAAGTGCTGCGGAATATGTCGGCGCTATAAAAATAAAATTTATTATTATTATTATTATTATTATTATATTCTGAATGTACTGGCTCTGGCTGTGGTGGGGAGGTGGGGGAGCGGCATAGGTGAAGCAGAGGGTCACAGAGGCGGGAGCTGGCTGCTAAAGAGAAATGAATATTCACTACATTCCACACCCATGGTCTTGGAGAGCAATGAATATTCTTTTCTCTTTAATAGCGTCTTGGTATGATTGCCCCCCAACCCTGGTCCTAGTATGCATGTCCCCATCCTTATGATTGGCCCCCACCCACCTCCATCCTGGTGTTCATGGCACCATCAGAAAACATTAAAAAAAATTACACTTACCTTTCGGGCACTTCCTTTGCAGCATCTTGTTCCAATTCCAGCAGCTGCTTTATGCTTGTAAGCAGTGCATGGCAGGAATGTCATGGGCTGCTCATGAGCAGAGCACAACTGTCGGAATACTCACTGCACGTCGGGACTGTGCACGCAGAGAGTAGTGAGTATTCATTGCTCTTCAGTAGTGTGAACAGTGTCAGCCACCGGCTTCCTGCAGCTGCCGGTGGTCATGTGTGCCACTACTGAATAGCAATGGAAACTCACTGCTCTCTGGGCACACAGTTCCGGCATGCAGTGAGTATTCCGGCAGCTGTGCTCTACTTGTGAGCAGCACATGACATCCCTGCCATTCACTGCTTACAAGCATAAAGCAGCTACTGGCATTGGAACAAGATGCTGCGAGGTAGCGCCAGAAAGGTAAGTGTAATGTTTTTTTCTTAATGTTTTCTGATGGTGCCATGCACACCAGGATGGGGGTGGGTGGGGGCAATCATAAGGATGGGGCTATGCATACTAGGACCGGGGTTGGGAGCAATTTGCGTAACAAATAGTGCTATTCATTTTCTCCCGTTTACCCTTGTTAAATTGAAAAATGTGGGGCTAAAGCAACATTTTTGTGGGAAAAATGTCATCTTTTCTTTTCTTTTCTTGACTCACGTAAAATTTTGTGAAGGTTCAGGATGCTCAAAACACCTCCAGATAAATTCCTTGAGGGGTGTAGTTTCCAAAATGTGGTCACTTGTGGGAAGTTTCCACTTTTTAGACACATCAGTGACTCTCCAAATGCAACATTTTGCCCACATACCATTACATCAAAGTCTCCAATAAAAAATTTCGTTCCTTCCCTTCGGATATGGCAGTATCACCAAACAGTAGTTTCCCACCACACATGAGGTGTCGGCATACTCAGGAGAAATTTCACAATAAATTGAACGGTCCATATTCTCCTGCTACCCTTATCAAAATGGTAAAAAAAAATTGGGGGAAAAATCTTAATATACATTTTCGATGCTCAACATTATCAAATTTTGTGAAGAACCTGTGGGTTCAAGGTGCTCACAACACCTCTACATAAATTCCTTGAGGAGTGCAGTTTCCAAAATGTGGTCACTTGTGGAAGATTTTCACTGTTTAGGCACATCAGGGGCTCTACAAACGCGATATGACTTCCGCTGTCTATTGCAGCCAATTTTGCCCTCCAAAAGTCAAATGATGCTCTTTCACTTCCGAGTCATGCTGTGTATCCAAATAATAGTTTTGCACCTCATATGGGGTATCGGTATACTTTGGAGAAATTGCACAACAATTTTTGGTGTCAATTTTCTCCTGTTATCCTTGCAAAAATAAAAAATTTTGGGCTACTGCAACAAAAAAATTTAATTTTCTTTTTATCCTTCCACATTACTTTAATTCCTGTGAAGAACCTAAAGGGTTAAAACACTCCTTGATTGTGGTATTGAGCACTTTGATAATAATAATAATAATAAATTTTATTTTTATAGCACCGACATATTCCGCAGCACTTTACATTTCAGAGGGGATTTGTACAGACAATAGACATTACAGCATAACAATAATCACATACAGTAGATTATAACAAATACCAAGAGGAAAGAGGGCCCTGCTCGCAAGCTTACAGTCTATGAGGAAAGAGGTAGACACGAAAGGTGGGTGGTAACGGTTGCCCTGATTGTATGGACCAGCCATAATGTTAAGTGTATAACAGTACAAACACAGAGGGCTAATGGATGCATAAAGTGTTGTGAGTTCATTTTCCCCTTCACCATTGAGGTCTGATGAACTCCCTCTCCTGGTGAAGGAAGGTAGTGAGGCTGATTACAAAGCGCCTGAGCAGAATGATGATGACTGGGTGACTGGAATTACTGACTGGATATAAGGCAGCCGACACCCTTCTGCCTTGCGGGTGATTTCTCAGAGGGATTCTTGGAGACCAGTCTGATTCCTGCTCCTCAAAAGCTAAGTTTTCTGCTCTACTTTTTGCATTTCTGTTTTGGTTTTGTTTTGCCTTGTTTTTCTGGATTTCTGCCTTTCCCTGCTGGGTGAGCTGAATTCCTTTTTGCTCTGTCTTCAGATAATACCTGAGTACTATATAGTCTTTTTGAAGCCTAGCGTCTTCAGGGTTTTTTTCCCTATCAGTCTGTTGGCTCTTGTTTTTGAGAGGGTTTTGGCGGATTGCAGACAGCAGCTTTTCTATTCTGTCCTATTTAGTTAGCTTGGGCCCCATCATTTGCTCAGCCTATCTTTCTATCTGTGTGAGTGTTTTTTCATCTTGCTTCACCGTCATTATATGTTGGGGGCTGCCTATTGCTTTGGGGTCTGCTCTGGGGCAGTTTAGATTTCCCTTTCTGTATTTAGGCTATGTAGTTCTCCGGCTGTGATCGAGGGGTCTAGGGCACTGTAGGAACCCCCCACGGCTACTGCTAGTTGTTGTTAGGTTCAGGGGTCTGCAATCCGATAGCTGCCAACTTTTCTGGTTTTCTGGACTTAGCTAGTATTTCTGTTTTTGCCTCCTACGGTGACTCATTCATAACAATAAAGCATGTGGGAACATGATGCAGGAAATCTGGTTATGGTAAAACTTTTGGCTGTGCCACAAAGGGATAGATTAGGTTAATGTGTTGAGGCGATAGGCCAGTCTGAATAAATGCGTTTTCAGGGCACGCTTAAAATTGTGGGGATTGGGGACTAATCGTATTGACCTGGGAAGTGCATTCCAAAGAATTGGTGCGGCACGTGTAAAGTCTTGGAGACGGGAGTGGGAGTTTCTGACTATTGAGGATGCTAACCTCAGGTCATCAGCAGAACGGAGGGCGCGGGTAGGGTGGTATACTGAAACAAGGGAGGAGATGTAAGGTGGTGCTGAGCTATGGAGGGCTTTGTGGGTGAGGGTAATAAGTTTATACTGAATGGGTGAAGCTTTTAAAATTATGTCATTTTTTGGCAATTTTCTGACACATAGGCCCCTCAAACTCAGTTCATATGTGATGTGGTCCCTAAAACAATTGGTTTTGTAGATTTTGTTGAACAAATGAGACAATGCCGATGAATTGTTAACCCTCTAACTTGGTAACAAAACTAAAATTTTGTTTAAAAAAATGATGTCTAAAGTAGACAAGTAGTAAATATTAATTAGTAACTTTTTTGTGCTATAACTTTCTGATATCTAGGCATAAAATTTCAAAGTTTGAAAATAATAACTTTTTCCAATTTTTTATCAAACGTTCGATATTTTAATCAGTAAATGCAGATCAAATCTCCCTTAATTTACCACTAATATGAAAGCAAATCATATCGAATTAAATAGTACAACATGTCACAAAAAAAAAAAACTATCTCAGAATGCCTGAGATATGTTAAAGCGTTACTGAGTTGGCAGCAGCGTCGGACTGGAACACCTTGGGCCCACCAGAGAAAATCATTCTTGGGGCCCACTATGTAGCTGCATAGAGTTAAATACCAGACCACCAATTATGCGGTAAAACACGCTAATATCCGGGTATAATATAAGGTTGTACATGTCTTAATTATGTAGCAGGAGTTGGGGTAGCCCCCTCATAGAATATAAAGCAGCCCCCTCACATAGTATAATGCAGCCATCTCATAGAATATAATGCAGCCATCTCATAGAATATAATACTGCCCCCCTCATAGGGTATAATACTGCCCCCCTCATAGGGAATAATGCACCCCCTCATAGGGTATAATGCACCCCCTCATAGGGTATAATACTGCCTCCCTCATAGAGTATAATACTGCCCCCCTCACAGGGTATAATGCTGCCCCTCATAGGATATAATACTGCCCCCCTCATAGGGTATAATACTGCCCCCCTCATAGGGTATAATACTGCCCCCCTCATAGGGAATAATGCACCCCCTCATAGGGTATAATGCTGCCCCCTCATAGGGTATAATACTGCCCCCCTCATAGGGTATAATACTGCCCCCCTCATAGGGTATAATACTGCCCCCCTCATAGGGTATAATACTGCCCCCCTCATAGGGAATAATGCACCCCCTCATAGGGTATAATGCTATATAGATATATAGATATAGAGTTAGATAGATATAGATAGAAAGATAGATGTAGAAATAGATAGATATAGAGATAGATAGTAGATAATGGATAGAAAGTAGATAATGGATAGATATAGATAGAAAGATTCATAGAGATAGATAGAGATAGATAGAGATAGATAGAGATAGATATAAAGATAGATATAGAAAGATAGATAGATAGATAGATAGATAGGTAGATAGATATAGAGATAGATAGAAAATAGATAATGGATAGATAGATAGATATAGAGATAGATAGCTATAGATAGAAAGATATAGAGATAGATAGATATATAGATAGAGATAGATAATAGATAGAGATAGATAATAGAGATATACAGATATAATAATAATATAGACATATATAGATAGATATAGAGATAAATATATATATATAGATGGCTATAAATAAAAATAGATATAGAGATATATAGAGATAGATATAGAGATAATAGATATAGAGATAGATAGATAGATAGATAGATATAGAGATAGATATAGAGACAGACAGATATAGAAAGATAGATATAGAGATAATAGCTAGATATAGAGATATGTATAGAGATAGATATAGAGTTAGAAAGATAGATATAGAGAGAGATATAGAGATAGATAGAGATAGCTAGATAGATAGATGGATAGATAGATATAGATAATAGAGATAATAGATAGATATAGAGATAGATGGATAGATCAATAGATAGATAAAGAGAGATAGATAGATAATGAGATATAGAGATAGATATAGAGATATAGTGTTAGATAGAAATATAGATATAGAGATAGATAGATATGGATATAGAGATAGATAGATATAGAGATATATAGATAGATAGATAGATAGATAGATAGATAGATAGATATAGAGATAGATAGATAGATATAGAGATAATATATAGATAGATAGATATAGAGATAATATATAGATAACTATAGAGAGAGAGATATAGAGATAGATATAGAGAGAAACAGATATAGATATAGAGATAGATATAGAGATAGATAGGTAGATAGATATAGAGATAATAGATAGATATAGAGATAGATAGATATAGATATAAAGATAGATAGAGATAGAGAGAGCGGTAGATAGAGAGAGAGATAGATATAGAGAGAGATAGATACAGAGATCGATAAATAGATAGAGAGATAGATATAGATATAGATAATAGAGATAGATAGATAGATAATAAATATAGAGATAACAGATAGATATAGAGATAGCGTAAGATAGAAAGATATAGAGATAGGTAGATATAGATAATAGAGATAGCTAGATAGATAGACATAATAGATAGATATAGATATAGATATATATAGAGATAGATAGAAAGATAGATATAGAGATAGATGTAGAGATAGAAAGATATAGATAGAGATAGATATAGATAATAGATAGAGATAAATAGATAAAGATAGATAGATATAGAGATAGATATAGAGATAGAAAGATAGATAGATATACAGATAGATAGATATAGAGATAGAGATAAATAGATAGATAGATAGATAGAGAGAGAGATATAGAGAGAAATAGATATAGATATAGAGATAATAGATATATATATAGAGATAGATATAGAGAGAGATAGATACAGAGAAAAGATATAGAGATAAATAGATAAAGATAGATAGATATATAGATATAGATAGAAAGATAGATATAGAGATAGAGCGATAGATAGATATACAGAGAGATAGATATAGAGATAGATAGAGATATATAGATAGATAGCTATAGAGAGAGATATAGAGAGAAATAGATATAGATATAGAGATAGATATAGAGATAGATAGAGATAGATATATAGATATAGATATAAAGATAGATATAGAGATAGATATAGATATAGAGATAGAGCTATATATAGCGAGAGATATAGATATAGAGATAGATAGATACAGAGATAGATAACGGATAGATAAATAGATAGATAGGTATAGAGATAGATAGATATAGATATTAGATAGAGATATATATAGATAAAGATAGATAGATATAGATGGTAGCTAGATAGATAATAAATATAGAGATAATAGATATAGAGATAGAGTAAGATAGATAGATATAGAGATAGATAGATAGACATAATAGATAGATATAGAGATATATATAGATAGATATAGAGATAGATAGATAGATGTAGAGATAGAAAGATAGATATAAAGATAGAGCGATAGATATAGAAATAGATAGATATAGATAATAGATAGAGATAGAGATAGATAGATATAGATAATAGATAGAGATAGAAAGATAGATAGATATAAGAGAGATAGAGAGAGAGATATAGAGATAGATAGATAGATAGAGAGAGAGAGAGAGACAGATATAAAAAAAAAAAAAAAAAACACAATACTCACCTCTCCTCCTCGCTCCCACGCTGATCCCGGCTTCAGTGTCAGGAGCTGCCCCCTCTGCCAGACACACAGCGGGTGCGCGATGTAGTGATGTCATCGCGCACTGGCTGTGAGCCAGGAGCAGAGGGGCTGAGGGCGGCGCCGGCCCTGATTTACAGCTGTAGTCTGCAGAGCAGCTCACTGGGCTGGGGGCGGGGCCTCTGGGGGTGTGGAGACCTGAAATGATATTCACTGCTTCGCAGTGAATATTCATTTCTCTTTAGCAGCGGGGACAGGGGCTCCTGCCTCCTGACACCCGCTGCTGCTCCGCTGGCTCCCTGGAGCAGCGGGGGCCCTAGGCAACTGCTGGCCCTGTATGCCAGCAGGTGCCAGGGCCCACCAGATGCCAGGGCCCACCGGAGAATCCACCGGTTCTCCGGTGGGCCAGTCCGACACTGGTTGGCAGTGTGCAGTGACACTAGTCAAAAGTGAACATATTGGCCTGGTCAGGAAGGTGAGCACAGACTTCAGGGTGAAGGAGTTAAAGGGGTTGACCCATCTCAGCAAGTTATCACCCATCCACAGGATAGGTAATAACTTGCTGATCTTTGGGTTTTGCCTGCTCAGATCTCTACTTTGCAGCTATTTGATGGCCTCTTAGAATGGAGTGTCTCAATGTCTAGGAGATTTTCTTAGTACACCACTTAGCTATCTCCAAGAGTCTTAAAGATAATTCATTTTGCCATGATGCCCCTGTGTGGCCAGTGTTTCATTCTGATGGCGTATCTCACAGTCTTAAGGCCCCGTTACACATAGCATAACATCAGAGACAGTTTTGGTCAACAACCCCCAGTGCCCTTCCTCCTACCTGCCCTGCCCTCCTCCCCCAAAACCAACTTCTCCTCCATTACAGAAGATCGACTCTCCACTCTACTCTCAAGATCACATCTCACTACCTGTGCACTTGACCCGATCCCATCCCACTTCATCCCAAACCTCACCACAGTCTTCATCCCAACCCTAACCCATCTCTTCAACCTATCACTAACAACTGGTGTTTTCCCCTCAAGCTTTAAACATGCCTCAATCACACCTATCCTCAAAAAGCCCTCTCTTGACCCATCCCCTGTATCTAGCTATCACCCTATATCACTTCTCCCCTATGCCTCAAAACTACTGGAACAACACGTCCATCTTGAACTATCCTCCCACCTCTCTTCTTGCTCCCTCCTTGACTACTTGCAATCTGGCTTCCGGCCACAACACTCCACTGAAACTGCCCTAACTAAGGTCACCAATGACCTTCTAGCCGCCAAGGCCAAGCGACACTACTCTGTCCTCCTCCTGGACCTGTCCTCTGCCTTTGACACATTCCCTATTACTACAGACCCTCTCATCTCTTGGTATCACAGACTTGGCCCTATCTTGGATTGCGTCATATGTTGAGAGTTCATTTTTCCCTTCATCATTGAGGTCTGATGAACTCCCTCCTCTGGTGAAGGAAGGTAGTGAGGCTGATTACCAAACACTTGGGCAGCTAGATGATGACTGGGTGGCTGGAATTGAGGACTGGATATAAGGCTGCTGACGCCCTTCTTCCTGGCTGGTGATTTTCCTGCTGGATTCTTGGAGACTAGAGTTGAGCGATACCGTCCGATACTTCAAAGTATCGGATCGGAATGGATCGGCCGATCTTAAAAAAAAGTATCGGTATCGCCGATTCCGATACCGGAAGTCCCATTCAAGTCTATGGGACTTCCGGTATCGGAATAAGAAAAATCCTTTTTTTCCCTTGTACAGCCTTTCTGGGGTCTGTACGGGCCTTTCGGGGGGCTGTGCCGGCCTGCCAGGGGGTCTGTGCAGGCTCCGGTGGTCTGTGCCGGCCTGCCGGGGGGCTGTGCAGGCTCCGGTGGGCTGTGCCGGCCTGCCGGGGGGCTGTGCCGGCCTGCCGGAGGGCTGTGCAGGCTCCGGGGGGCTGTGCCGGCCTGCCGGGGGGCTGTGCCGGCCTGCCGGGGGGCTGTGCAGGCTTCGGGGGTCTGTGCAGGCATCGTCCGATGGGACTACAAGTCCCATCGGGCGATGCCTGCTACCATGACAGTGATTGACACATTAGCCAATGATGGGACAGTAGTAGTCCCATCATCCGGCTAATGTGTTGAATGTAAAAAAAAAAAAAAAATTACATGCTACATACATGCTACATACATACAACATGCATACTACATACATGCTACATTCATACTACATACTACATACATGCTACATTCATACTACATATATACTACATGCAACATACATACTACATATATACTACATGCATGCAACATGCATACTACATATATACTACATGCAACATACATACTACATATATACTACATGCATGCAACATGCATACTACATATATACTACATGCTACATACATACTACATATATACTACATATATACTACATACATACTACATATATACTACATGCATACTACATATATACTACATGCTACATACATACTACATATATACTACATACATACTGCATGCTACATACATACTACATGCTACATACATACCACATACATACTACATACATACTACATGCTACATATATACTACATATATACTACATGCTACATACATACTACATATATGCTACATACATACTACATACATACTACATGCTACATACATACTACATATATACTACATACATACTACATACACTCACTGGCCACTTTATTAGGTACACCTGTCCAACTGTGTGTTAAGACTTAATTTCTAATCAGCCAATCACATGGCGGCAACTCAGTGCATTTAGGCATGTAGACATGGTCAAGACAATCTCCTGCAGTTCAAACCGAGCATCAGTATGGGGAAGAAAGGTGATTTGAGTGCCTTTGAACGTGGCATGATTGTTGGTGCCAGAAGGGCTGGTCTGAGTATTTCAGAAACTGCTGATCTACTGGGATTTTCACGCACAACCATCTCTAGGGTTTACAGAGAATGGTCCGAAAAAGAAAAAAAATCCAGTGAGCGGCAGTTCTGTGGCCGGAAATGCCTTGTTGATGCCAGAGGTCAGAGGAGAATGGGCATACTGGTTCGAGCTGATAGAAAGGCAACAGTGACTCAAATTGCCACCCGTTACAACCAAGGTAGGCAGAAGAGCATCTCTGAACGCACAGTGCGTCGAACTTTGAGGCAGATGGGCTACAGCAGCAGAAGACCACACTGGGTACCACTCCTCTCAGCTAAGAACAGGCATCTGATGGCTACTTTCAGCAGGATAATGCGCCATGTCATAAAGCTCGAATCATCTCAGATTGGTTTCTTGAACATGACAATGAGTTCACTGTACTCAAATGGCCTCCTCAGTCACCAGATCTCAATCCAATAGAGCATCTTTGGGATGTGGTGGAACGGGAGATTCGCATCAGGGATGTGCAGCCGACAAATCTGCGCCAACTGTGTGATGCCATCATGTCAATATGGTCCAAAATCTCTGAGGAATGCTTCCAGCACCTTGTTGAATCTCTGCCACGAAGAATTGAGGCAGTTCTGAAGGCAAAAGGGGGTCCAACCCGTTACTAGCATGGTGTACCTAATAAAGTGGCCAGTGAGTGTACATACTACATGCATGCTACATACATACTACATGCTACATACATACCACATACATACTACATACATACTACATGCTACATACATACTACATATATACTACATGCATGCTACATACATACTGCATGCTACATGCATGCTACATACATACTACATACATACTACATGCTACATACATACCACATATATACTACATACATACTACATACAATACATTCATACAATACATACATAGACATACAGTACATATAACATAGAGTAACATACTTACCAATACTTGTCACATTGTTCCCCGAAGCCATTGTCTTTTACGGAATAAATATTAACATAACAAACCACAAAAATACTCACCCACGATCCGAAGCAGTCCACGAGTGTGTCCCACAACGATCTTGGGTAGAGAACTGCAGCATCAGCTGTTGCTGCCGTTCTCTACGGGCTGCAGGAATCCAATGACGGAAGGTAGGTATCCTTCCGCACTGTATTCCTCCGCCACTTAAAAAAAAAAAAGTCCCTAGTCTCACTTTATGCCATTGCTGTGTGGGAATTTCCCACGCAGCAATGGCATAAAGTGAGACTAGGGACTTTTTTTTTTTTAAGTGGCGGAGGAATACAGTGCGGAAGGATACCTACCTTCCGTCATTGGATTCCTGCAGCCCCTAGAGAACGGCAGCAACAGCTGATGCTGCAGTTCTCTACCCAAGATCGTCGTGGGACACACTCGTGGACTGCTTCGGATCGTGGGTGAGTATTTTTGTGGTTTGTTATGTTAATATTTATTCCGTAAAAGACAATGGCTTCGGGGAACAATGTGACAAGTATTGGTAAGTATGTTACTCTATGTTATATGTACTGTATGTCTATGTATGTATTGTATGAATGTATTGTATGTAGTATGTATGTAGTATATATGTGGTATGTATGTAGCATGTAGTATGTATGTAGTATGTATGTAGCATGCATGTAGCATGCAGTATGTATGTAGCATGCATGTAGTATATATGTAGTATGTATGTAGCATGTAGTATGTATGTAGTATGTATGTGGTATGTATGTAGCATGTAGTATGTATGTAGCATGCATGTAGTATGTATGTAGTATGTATGTAGTATATATGTAGTATGTATGTAGCATGTAGTATGTATGTAGTATGTATGTAGCATATATGTAGTATGTATGTAGTATGTATGTAGTATATATGTAGTATGTATGTAGCATGTAGTATGTATGTAGCATGCATGTAGTATATATGTAGTATGTATGTAGCATGTAGTATGTATGTAGCATGCATGTAGTATATATGTAGTATGTATGTAGCATGTAGTATGTATGTAGCATGCATGTAGTATGTATGTAGTATGTATGTGGTATGTATGTAGCATGTAGTATGTATGTAGCATGCATGTAGTATGTATGTAGTATGCATGTAGTATATATGTAGTATGTATGTAGCATGAAGTATGTATGTAGCATGCATGTAGTATATATGTAGTATGTATGTATGTAGTATGTATGTAGTATATATGTAGCATGTAGTATGTATGTAGCATGCATGTAGTATATATGTGTTATGTATGTAGTATGTATGTATATATGTGGTATGTATGTAGTATGTATGTAGTATGTATGTAGTATGTATGTGGTATGTATGTAGTATGTATGTAGCATTTAGCATGCATGTAGCATGCATGTAGTATGTATGTAGTATGTATGTGGTATGTATGTAGCATGTAGTATGTATGTAGCATGCATGTAGTATGTATGTAGTATGCATGTAGTATATATGTAGTATGTATGTAGCATGTAGTATGTATGTAGCATGCATGTAGTATATATGTAGTATGTATGTATGTAGTATGTATGTAGTATATATGTAGCATGTAGTATGTATGTAGCATGCATGTAGTATATATGTGTTATGTATGTAGTATGTATGTATATATGTGGTATGTATGTAGTATGTATGTAGTATGTATGTGGTATGTATGTAGTATGTATGTAGCATGCATGTAGTATGTATGTAGTATTTTTTTTTTTTTTTTTTTAACATTTAACACATTAGCCGGATGATGGGACTACTACTGTCCCATCATTGGCTAATGTGTCAATCACTGTCATGGTAGCAGGCATCGCCAGATGGGACTTGTAGTCCCATCGGACGATGCTTGCACAGACCCCCGGACATCAGCACAGCCCCCCGGCAGGCCGGCACAGCCCCCCGGCAGGCCGGCACAGCCCCCCGGCAGGCCGGTACAGACCCCCACAGGGTGCACAGACCACCGGCAGGCCGGCACAGCCCCCCAGCAGGCCGGTACAGACCCCCACAGGGTGCACAGACCACCGGCAGGCCGGCACAGCCGCCCGGCAGGCCAGTACAGACCCCGGGCAGTCCACACAGCCCCCCGGCAGGCCGGCAGAGACTCCCGGAAGGCCCAAAATGACGGCGCATCATGATGCGCACACACCGCGCATCATGATGATGTCAGGCTGTCAATCAACTTTGAACTTCCGATTCCGATGCCGACTTCCGATATTGAAAAAATATCGGAAGTCGGTATCGGAATTCCGATACAGCAAGTATCGGCCGATACCCGATACTTGCGGTATCGGAATGCTCAACACTATTGGAGACCAGTCTGATTCCTGCGTCTCAAAGCTAAGTTTTTCTGCTCTGCTTTGTACTCTTCAGTTTTGTCTTTGTTTTGCCTTGTTTTTTGGGAGTTCTGCCATCCCCGGCCCGGGGTGAGCTGAATTCCATTTTTGTCTCTGGTCTGTTGATCTTTTGCTCTGTCTTCAGAATATACCTGAGTGCTGATATAGTCTTTTGAAGCCTAGCGACTTCAGGGCCTGTTTTTCCTATCAGTCGGTTGGCTCATTTTGATAGGGTTTTTGCGGATGGCAGACAGCAGCTTTCCTATCCTGTCCTATGTAGTTAGCTTGGGCCCCATCATTTGCTCAACCTATCTTTCTATCTGTATTAGTGTTTTCATCTTGCTTCACCGTCATTATATGTTGGGGGCTGCCTATTGCTTTGGGGTCTGCTCTGGGGCAATTTAGTTTTTCCCCTTTCTGTCTTTAGGGTATGTAGTTCTCCGGCTGTGATCAAGGGGTCTAGGGCACCGTAGGAACCCCCCACGGCTACTGCTAGTTGTTGTGGCTAGGTTCAGGGGTCTGCAATCCGATAGCTGCCAACCTCTCTGGTTTTTCTGGACTTAGCTGGTATTTTGTTTTTTCCTCCTTCGGTGACTCATCATAACAGAATCACCAGCCATACCGCAGATCCTAGGGTACTCAATAGCAGGAGAGAATTGTAAGAAAAGGGAAAAAAGGAAAAAAAAAGTGTCAGAATTTTTTTTTTTGTGTGTGCATATTTTTTCCTCTATATCTCTGAGGCCGTAAGGGGAATTTTTGTCTCAATGGAGATGAAGCAATTGTCTGATCGTGTGGAGCAGCTGACTGCTGAAGTGCGGGGAATTTCCACCTATCTTGCTCATTCACATGCTGCTGAACCAAAGATTCCCACTCCTGATGTGTTTTTTGGGGATCGGTCTAAATTCTTGAATTTCAAGAATAATTGTAAATTATTTTTTGCCTTGAAGCCTAACTCGTCGGGGAACTCCGCGCAACAGGTTAAAATTGTCATCTCTTTGCTGCGCGGCGATCCCCAGGATTGGGCGTTTTCTTTGAAACCTGATAATCCTATTCTGAATAATGTGAATGCATTTTTTCAAGCCTTGGGGTTGTTGTATGATGAACCTAATGCTATTGATCAGGCTGAAAAGACCCTGTTGGCATTAAGCCAGGGTCAGGATTCGGCAGAGTTGTACTGTCAAAAATTCCGAAAGTGGGCGGTCCTTACTACCTGGAATGATGGTGCCTTGGCAGCCCTCTTTTGGAAGGGTTCGTCAGAAACTGTAAAAGATACTATGGTGGGATTTCCTATTCCCTCTGGTCTTGACGATTCTATGTCTTTAGCCATTCAGGTGGATCGGCATTTACGTGAACGCAAAACTACATGAGAGATGTTGCCACCTGTTGAACAAATGTCTGAACCTGTGCAATGTGATAGAGTTTTGTCTAGGGCGCAACGTCAGGAGGTCAGAAGGCGTAATAAGCTGTGTTTTTTTTGTGGAAATGCCACGCATATTATTTCTGTCTGCCCTAAACGAGAGAAACGTTGTGCACACACGTTTTCTGTGGGTGGTGTTCAACCTAAGTTTCTTCTGGCAATTGCTCTGAACCTGATGGACTTGGATTTTGCTAAACGTTGTGGATTTCCTATGACACCTCTGCGGACGCCTATCCCTTTGAGGGGTATTGATGCTACTCCTTTGGCGAAGAATAAACCTCAGTTTTGGACCCAGGTGGTAATGCGGGTCGCCCCAGACCATCAAGAAAATTGCAGATTTTTGGTGTTGCATAATTTGCATGATACCATTGTTCTGGGGTTTCCCTGGTTGCAAATCCATAATCCAGTTCTGGATTGGAAATCTTTGTCTGTGGTGAGTTGGGGTTGTCGGTGTGCCCTTAGTGATGCTCCTGTTTTCTCCACCTCTCCCCAGTCACATGATGTTCCTGACTATTTGGCTGACTTTTATGATGTATTTAGTGAGAATCAGTCTGTGTCTTTGCCTCCTCATAGGAGTTATGACTGTGCAATTGAGCTGAACCCAGGGTGTAAATTCCCCAAGGGTCGGCTTTTCAATTTATCTGTACCCGAGCACGAGGCTATGCGATCCTATATTAAGGAGGCATTGGAGAAGGGTCATATTAGACCATCCTCTTCACCCTTAGGTGCTGGGTTTTTTTTCGTGGCTAAAAAGGATGGTTCATTAAGGCCTTGTATTGACTATCGTGCCCTCAACAAAATTACTGTTAAATATCAGTATCCGTTACCCCTAATTTCTGATCTATTCTCCAGAGTTAAAGGTGCTTGCTGGTTTACCAAGCTTGACCTCAGGGGGGCGTATAATCTTATTCGCATTAAGCATGGGGATGAATGGAAGACGGCGTTTAATACTCCGGAGGGACATTTTGAGTACCTGGTGATGCCTTTTGGGCTCACTAATGCCCCTTCTGTCTTCCAGTGCTTCAAGAACAATATATTCCGAGACTTTGTGGATAAATTTTTGATTATCTATCTGGATGATATTTTGATCTTCTCCAAGTATTAGGACTCTCATGTGGAACATGTTCGGACTGAGTTCCGGATTTTGAGGGAGAATTCCCTGTATGTCAAGGGATCGGAATGCCTTTTTGGGGTACAGAGGATTTCATTTTTGGGATTTATTTTGTCTCCGTCAACTATTGAAATGGACCCGGCCAAGGTACAGGCCATTTATGATTGGGTTCAGCCCACTTCTTTGAAGGCCCTCCAGAAGTTTTTGGGTTTTGCTAATTTTTATCGGAAATTTATAGCTAATTTTTCTGGTATTGCCAAGCCATTGACGGATTTGACTAGGAAGGGTGCTGATGTGCTGAATTGGTCTCCGGAGGCTGTTTCTTCCTTTCAGGAGCTGAAGCGAAGATTCACTTCTGCTCCGGTTTTGCGGCAACCTGATGTCTCACTCCCATTTCAGGTGGAGGTGGACGCTTCTGAGATTGGTGCAGGAGCGGTGTTGTCCCAAAAAGATCCTGTGACATCTAAAATGAATCCTTGTGCTTTCTTTTCCCGAAAGTTCTCCCCATCCGAACGTAACTATGATGTGGGGAATCTGGAACTGTTGGCCATGAAATGGGCATTTGAGGAGTGGAGACATTGGTTGGAGGGAGCCAAACACCAAGTCGTGGTCCTTACTGACCACAAGAATTTGATTTACCTGGAGTCGGCCAAGCGCTTGAATCCTAGACAGGCTAGGTGGGCCTTGTTTTTCACACGTTTTGATTTTGTGGTCTCTTTTATTCCTGGCACTAAGAATGTCAAGGCAGACGCCCTCTCTAGGAGTTTCCTTGCTGATTCTCCTGTTGTGACTAAGCCTGCTACCATCTTAGGCGAGGGGGTAGTTCTTTCTGCCATCTCGCCCGATTTGAGACGTGCTCTGGAAGAGTTTCAGGAGGACAAACCTGAGCGTTGTCCCAGTGGAAAGTTGTATGTTCCTGACCAGTGGAGGAAGAGAGTGATGTCTGAAGTTCATTGCTCTGCATTGGCTGGTCATCCAGGTATTTTTGGTACTAGAGATCTGGTGAGTTGGTCTTTTTGGTGGCCCGCCTTGTCTCATGATGTCAGGAATTTTGTGCAGTCCTGTGGGAATTGCTCCTGGTCTAAACCTTGTTCTCGCTCTAGTGGCTTGTTGATGCCTTTGCCGGTGCCCAGGAGGCCATGGACCCATATTTCAATGGATTTTATCTCTGATATGCTTGTCTCTCAGAGAATGACTGTTATTTGGGTGATTTGTGATAGATTCTCTAAGATGGTCCATCTTGTACCATTCCCTAAGTTGCCATCTTCCTCTGAGTTGGTGCCCTTGTTTTTGCAACAGGTGGTTCGCTTGCATGGGATTCCTGAGAACATTTATCTGACAGAGGAGTTCAGTTTGTGTCTAGATTTTGGAGGACTTTCTGTTCCAAGCTGGGAATTCAGTTGTCCTTCTCCTCTGCGTTTCACCCTCAGACCAATGGGCAGACGGAGAGAACAAACCAGACTTTGGAGTCGTATTTGAGATGTTTTATTTCTGCCGATCAGGATGATTGGGTTTCATTTTTGCCCTTGGCCGAATTTGCTTTAAATAATAGAGCTAGTTCTGCCACTTTGATGTCACCTTTTTTTTGTAACTTTGGTTTTCACCCTCGATTTTCTTCAGGGCAGGTGGAGCCTTCTGCCTGCCCAGGTGTTGACACTGTGGTGAAGAGAATGCACCAGATCTGGGACCAAGTAGTGGATAAGTTGTCTCTCTCCCTGGAAAAGGCCCAGCGGTTTTCCAACTGGCGTAGGACCGTTGGTCCCCAGTTTAAGGTGGGTGATATGGTTTGGTTGTCATCAAAAAATATCGCTATGAAGTTGGCTTCTCCTAAGTTTAAGCCTAGATTTATTGGACCTTACAAGATTTTGGAGATTATTAATACGGTCTCTTTTCGGTTGGCTCTTCCTGTCACATTAAAAATTCATAATGTGTTTCATAAGTCCTTGTTGAAGAGGTTTGTTGAACCAGTAGTTCCTGTGGTGGCACCTCCTGACCCTATATTGGTTGAAGGTAACATGGAATATGAGGTAGAGAAGATACTGGATTCCCGTCTGGCTAGACAGAGACTCCAGTATTTGGTTAAGTGGAAGGGTTATGGTCAGGAGGATAATTCCTGGGTCTCTGCCTCTGATATTCATGCCGAAAGATTGGTGCGTGCCTTTCATCGGGCTCACCCGGATCGCCCTGGTGGCATGGATGAGGGTTCGGTGACCCCTCCTCAAGGGGGAGGTACTGTTGTGAGTTCATTTTTCCCTTCATCATTGAGGTCTGATGAACTCCCTCCTCTGGTGAAGGAAAGTAGTGAGGCTGATTACCAAACACTTGGGCAGCTAGATGATGACTGGGTGGCTGGAATTGAGGACTGGATATAAGGCTGCCGACGCCCTTCTTCCTGGCTGGTGATTTTCCTGCTGGATTCTTGGAGACCAGTCTGATTCCTGCGTCTCAAAGCTAAGTTTTTCTGCTCTGCTTTGTACTCTTCAGTTTTGTCTTTGTTTTGCCTTGTTTTTTGGGAGTTCTGCCATCCCCGGCCCGGGGTGAGCTGAATTCCATTTTTGTCTCTGGTCTGTTGATCTTTTGCTCTGTCTTCAGAATATACCTGAGTGCTGATATAGTCTTTTGAAGCCTAGCGACTTCAGGGCCTGTTTTTCCTATCAGTTGGTTGGCTCATTTTGATAGGGTTTTTGCGGATGGCAGACAGCAGCTTTCCTATCCTGTCCTATGTAGTTAGCTTGGGCCCCATCATTTGCTCAACCTATCTTTCTATCTGTGATAGTGTTTTCATCTTGCTTCACCGTCATTATATGTTGGGGGCTGCCTATTGCTTTGGGGTCTGCTCTGGGGCAATTTAGTTTTTCCCCTTTCTGTCTTTAGGCTATGTAGTTCTCCGGCTGTGATCGAGGGGTCTAGGGCACCGTAGGAACCCCCCACGGCTACTGCTAGTTGTTGTGGCTAGGTTCAGGGGTCTGCAATCCGATAGCTGCCAACCTCTCTGGTTTTTCTGGACTTAGCTGGTATTTTGTTTTTTCCTCCTTCGGTGACTCATCATAACAGTCATACCTAGCAGACCGGACATTCAGCGTCTTCCATTCGCACACCACCTCCTCACCGCGCCCCCTATCCGTCGGAGTCCCGCAAGGTTCAGTCCTAGGGCCCCTGCTCTTCTCCGTTTACACCTTCGGCCTCGGACAGCTCATAGAATCTCATGGCTTTCAGTATCATCTCTATGCTGATGACACACAGATCTACATCTCTGGATCAGATATCACCTCCCTACTAAACAGAATCCCTCAATGTCTGTCTGCTATTTCATCCTTCTTCTCTCCGCTAGATTTCTAAAACTTAATATGGACAAAACAGAATTAATCATCTTTCGCCCATCTCACGTGACCCCCCCAACAGACCTATCCATTAAAGTAAACGGCTGCCCACGCTCTCCAGTCCCACAAGCTCGCTGCCTCGGGGTTATCCTTGACACTGATCTCTCCTTCAAACCACATATCCAAGCCCTTTCCGCTTCCTGCTGACTTCAACTCAAAAATATTTCACGGATCCGTACATTCCTCAACCAAGAATCTGCAAAAACCCTAGTCCATGCCCTCATCATCTCCCGCCTTGACTACTGCAACCTCCTGCTCTGTGGCCTCCCCTCTAACTCTCTCGCACCCCTCCAATCTATTCTTAACTCTGCTGCCCGGCTAATCCATCTGTCCCCCCGCTATTCCCCGGCCTCTCCCCTCTGTCAATCCCTGCACTGACTCCCCATTACCCAAAGACTCCATTTCAAAACCCTAACCATGACATACAAAGCCATCCACAACCTGAGTCCTCAGTACATCTGTGACCTAGTCTCCCGGTACTTACCTGCACAAAACCTTCGATCCTCACAAGATCTCCTTCTGTACTCCCCTCTTATCTCCTCTTCCCACAATCGCATACAAGATTTCTCCCGCGCATCCCCTCTAATCTGGAACTCTCTACCACAACATATCAGACTCTCGCCTACCATGGAAACCTTCAAAAAGAACATGAAGACCTACCTCTTCCGACAAGCCTACAACTTGCAGTAACCACCGATCCACCAAACCGCTGCATGACCAGCTCTACCCTCGCCTACTGTATCCTCACCTCCGTTGTAGATTGTGAGCCCTCGCGGGCAGGGTCCTCTCTCATCCTGTACCAGTCGTGACTTGTATTGTTTAAGATTACTGTACTTGTATGTATTATGTATACCCCTCCTCACATGTAAAGCGCCATGGAATAAATGGCGCTATAATAATAAATAATAATAATAGCGATCTCGCTAGCGAGATCGCTGCTGAGTCACAATTTTTGTGACACAACAGCGATCTCACCAGCGAGATCGCTGTGTGTGACAGCGATCAGCGACCAGCCCCCCTGCCGGTATCGCTGATCGCTGTAGGAAAGCCAAGGACTTTTCTTTGGTCGCTGGTCTCCCACTGGCCAGCAAGCATCACTGTGTGTGACAGGCGGGAGACCAGCGATCAGCTGTTAACCAGCGTACACATCGGGTATCCAACCCGATGTGTACGTTAGTTACCAGCGCACGTTCCTTGGATACCCGATGTGTACATTAGTTACCAGCTCCCTGCATCAGCGCGCTGGTAACTAATGAACACAGCGACGCTGCACGCTCGGCGTCGCTGTGCTGATCGCTGGTGAAGCTGTCTGTTTGACAGCTCACCAGCGATCACATAGCGACTTACCAGCGATCCTGACACATTGATATCGTTGTCGGGATCGCTGGTGAGTCAATTGTGACGGGGCCTTTACTTTTGAGCTGGGACAACCACTTTGAATGACAACTTTATCGTACTGCTGGAGGCTTGAGCCCCCGTTACAAGTTTTGTGACGCAACAGTGATCTCACCAGCGAGATCGCTGTGTGTGACACCTATCAGTGATTGGCCCCCCTGCCGGGTATCGCTAATCGTGCTTGAATGCCCTGGACTTTTTTTTGATCGTTGGTGTCCTGCTGGCCAGCACGCATCGCTGCGTGTGGCAGGCAGGAGAGCAGCGATCAGCGCGCTTCCAGCTCATATCCAAGGTAAACAGCAGGTTTCTAAGCGCCGCTCGGCGCTTAGAAACCCTCTGTGTACCTTATATACCAGCGGGCTAGTGCAGGGAGCTGGTAACCAAGGTAAACAGTGGGCTTCTAAGTGCCGCACAGCGCTTAGAAACCCGATGTCTACCTTGGTTACCAGCTCCCTGCACCAGCACGCTGGTATCTAAGGTACACAGAGACGCGCACGCTCGTTGTCACTGGTGCTGATCGCTGGTGAAGCTGCCTGTTAGAATTAGTTTTAATATTTTAAAATATCTTTCACATTTTAATAAAAAAATAAACAAATTAAAATTACATGTATGTAATGAACCTTATATTAACTACATGAGACATTCTTCTAAACAGTTTTCCGGCCTTGGGGTACTATATGTGACTGCAGATTTATGGGTCCTCACAGCGCATTACTGCGCATTGTGCGGATTCTCCAATGCCGTTGATGGGTGTGGAGGATGAGTGACCGCAAGTATGTAATTTGCATACTGTTGGCCACATTACGACTAGGCTTGTCTAGCCTCGCTCAATAGACTTGCATTGACCAAGACCTCGTATGTCTATTCGGCACATAACCGCATGTATGCAAATCAGATGCTTGCGGTCACTCTCCCGCTGCTTCCAGTGACAACTTCGGAGAATCCTCACACCGTGCAGTGCAGATTTGGATTTCTTTTTCCCTTAATAATAAAGACGTTCATTTAATAACTGCATTTTTTGTTTATCTCTGGCTAATATTTAAATTTGTTTGGCGATCTGAAACATTTAAGTGTGACAAACATGCAAAATAAAAAGAAATCAGGGTGCAAACACTTTTTCACACAACTGTATGTAATAACCTTATGCCCATTATGAGGTAGAGCATGTTTAGGTATCTGAAGTGTGATACTGTTATTTTGTGGAATGCAGCACACACACAAAGGGTTAAAACTCCTCACTGAGCTGGTTGCTTGGAAGCTAGGTTGGTGGATGGAATTTAGTGTACCAAAACTGCACAAAGGGTAGAGTTCAGTTGGCGATCAGCTAGAGTCAAGCCAGAATGCATGAATGGGAACTATTCCCCCGTTCCAGTGGGCCATATAGTGACAGACTAACCTAAAGAAAACAAATAGGATAGCCTGAGGGCTAGCACCCAAAGGGCAGAAGGAATTCCCTGTTCCTCCAGAGTACACTTAATGGAAACAGTACACCATGAAAGCAGGAGGAATACGGGTCTGGAGGTTGGTTCCCCATAACATGGATTGGAATACAGGCATCTTAGAAAACAATGAAGGTTAGAGGGAGCAGGGATGTTGGGATCCTCTGGGGAACACCACCCTAGTGTGATGGAAAAACTCCATTGTGTCTGCCTGGACAGCAGGATAGGCTTGTGACTGCACTTGCTGTTTATCACACCTCACTAGTGCTATTTCCTGTATCTGCCACCATATACCTGTCTTTTGCAACTTTGGTCATCGGAAACATGTAATACCATCTATGACTTTGTACTGTTTTGACTGTTGTGTAAGTAAAGTTTCACCTGGGTACTGTTTAAACTGCCTGCTGACTCTCCTGTCTCCCTCCACCACACCAACACCACGGGGAACGCCACCAATCACTGTAGCGATGAGGGGACAGTACTACTTGCCCACATTCGAACAGCCAAGTGCCTATTTCTCTGCCCTGGAGTGCGAGGCATCAGACACAGCCACCAACCCCTTGTGACAGAAAAAGGATCCAACTGGTTTCCATAAGCTCTGTGTCACATATAGCCACAATAAGAATTGCACCAATAGTGCTTTAATTGGTGCCTCCTACTGTATCAGATATGCTAATTAGGGTGATCACTGGTGAAGAGGCTCAATGCACTGTCTCACCCACTGGTTTTGCATGCCCCCACCTCCCTAAATGATGATTGACAGTACTGACTTGCCTGAATTTTCTCTACAAACTGTGCTTACACATGACAAGCCTTCCGGATCAGTCAGCAGTGAGGGATTCAAAATGTGTAAAACCAGTGAGCGGAATAGTGCATTGAGCCTCTTGGCCACAAACTTTATTTTCTGCAGAACATAGACAGCGATTAGAACACTAAAGGTGCATTTTGTTGTAGGGCCTATGTCCCCCACATGACTATGTGCTTAGTTTATTCTGTCAGTTTGGACTGACAAACTTCCTTTAAGCATTAATGAACAATGGTACGGAAAGAAAACTTGAAAACATGGGCAGAAAACATTTATGCAATATATATGGTTATACAGTGATACATTTGTATTAACAGTAGATTACTGTAACTTTGTCAATTTCGTATTTGATCAAACTAAAATAGAACAAATTTGTTTGACCAATTTTATTATTGTAGTAGTTTTTCTTATGATTTTTTTGAGTAAAACCAGGAATGGAATCAAAAGAAGGAGAAGTATGAAGTAACAACAGATATTTTTGTGTGGCTCAAATAATACACACAAATAATAATAAGGTATAATAACCAGTCTCATCGCCATTCTTCCAATAGTTATACATCTTTGATTGTATCTCAGATGCTCACACAAGCCTGGGGGTCTACATTCTTCTTAGATGAGCAGGCCCTTGAGACTTTTAGATCTTCTGACCTCTTACCACCCTAATGATAAGAAGAGGTCAACTCATGGGAACAAGTAGATAAAATATCAAGACCATGTGCATTAAAGTTTATGGGTTTGTGCTTTTAAGTTTATGGGTTGTATGTCTTAGAGCACTCTTTAAAAAAAGACTTCCAGATGTGTAAATGAATTGTTTCCTGTTGGATTTAAAGAATGAGACATTTATAAACATTTCTTGAAGAGAAGGTGCCATCAAAAATAAAAAAAAATTTCAGCAACTGAAAAATTGTAAAGTATTAATGTTTTAATTTTGTTAAAAAATATTATTTGTTTTTAAATAAGTAAAATATAAAAAATAATTTTAAAAGGTTTGGTATTTCCACTTTTAAACACTTGGGGGATTAGCTGCTGAAATTTGATATGAAAATAGCTCACGACTGCAGTAAAAGTGGGCAGTGTCTGCTGACAAATGTGTGAGGTCACTGTTCCTTGCCACTTATGGGTGTTCATAAAAAGATAAGAAAGGATGAAGTTTAACATCACAGTGAGGAACCGTTTTGTTGGTGACTGCCAGTGATACTGACAAGTAGACAGTGTCACCGATGACGGCCGGCATCACAGATTCTGTTAGTTGTTGCTGCTCGCTGTATCATAAGTTAGGGTTAGACAAGCAAACTGTAACACACACACATTGGGATTATTCGCAGCACATGGTACACTATACGTATCTAGATACAGGGCTCAGTGTAGTGTATCGCATTATGGGATTAGATACAGAATTCTGGGGCATCATATCACACATGGGAGTTGATACAGCAGTCTGGGGTGTATTACATGATGGGATTAGAAACAGCGGTCTGGGGCGTATTGCACATGATGGGATTAGATACAGTGGTCTGGGGAGTATCATACATGATGGGATTAGATACAGATGTCTGGGGAGTATCACACATGTTGGGATTAGATACAGCAATTTGGGGAGTATCACACATGATGGGATTAGATACAGTGGTCTGGGGAATATCACACATGTTGGGATTAGATACAGCAGTCTGGGGAGTATCTCACATGATGGGATTAGATAAAGTGGTCTAGGGAGTATCACACATGATGGAATTAGATATATTTTCACTTTATATTGTATTTCGTACTTGAAGCTGCCACCATCCGACCTCTCCTACTATACAAAGCAAAATACACATGCATGCTCAAACAAATAGGAAAATAGACATGCACACTTATACACATAGGAAAATAGACAGGAAAATACACATGCACACTCACTTAGTCTAAGTTCACACTTGAGTATGGCAGGTCTGTGTATGGCTCCATACGTCCTCCTTTAAGCTCCGCCTACACTCCACCTACTTCCACATGCATCCTGCATACCTATCTTTAACATTTGGTATACAGGGACATGCATTGTATGTGGATGCATCCGCATGCGGCGTTTTGATGTGCCTTCCGAACGCACAGAAATGCAACATGTTGCGTTCCCGTGCGGTTGGCGGGCACATCAAAATGCCGCATGCGGATATATCCGCAAACAACGCGTGTTCCTTCATACCCAATGTTAAAGATAGGTATGCAGGATGCATGTGAAAGTAGTTGGAGCATAGGCGAAGCTTGAGGGAGGACGTACACAGCCATACACAGACCAGCCATACACAGACCAGCCATACACAGACCAGCCATACGCAAGTGTGAACTTAGCCTTATACCGGAAAATTCACATGTACACTCATACACACAGGAAAATACACATGCATACTCATACACACAGGAAAACACACATGCACGCTCATACACACGGGCAAATGCACATACACGCTAATAGACATGCACACGCATACACACAGGAAAATGCTTATGAACGCTCATACACACAGGAAAATACACATGTACGCTCCCACACAGTAAAAAAAGATATGTTGAGACTTTTGTTAGTGAGGTAAAAGTAACATTCTTGTAATTCCCCATTTTAGTCTTTCTGCCCTCCTGCTGTAATCCCTGCTCACTCTCCTGCACTCCAGGTGTCAGCATCCTCACTGTCTCCCCGTCACCTTTACTCCATTACTAACCAGAATTTTATCTCTGCTGGCTGTGAATTCAGCTTACCAGAGATCTTTGGGATTGTGTGCGAATGGGTGAGGCAGTGGCAGGAACAGAGCAGGAGAGAGGGCAGCGTGTGAGGAGCAGGGGATGTCTGCTCAGGATACATAGTGCAATGCAAGGAGTAGAAGGACAGAGGAGCACGAAGGTAAGTCACCTGCACTCACTGCTCTCTGTCCTCCAGCTCCAGGGAGCACTTATATCCTCTTCTGTCCACCATCTCCAATGTCTAAGCTTGTCCAACTCATAACACAGGACCTGTTATGCCGGAAGTGAACAGAACAGCTTCTGACATAACAGGGCCTGCGATAGAGTGCAAGTGGAGCTTAGCGGATAGCTCTAGGATATAATAAAATGGCGCCTGGCCACATCTACAGCTGTCTTTTGGACAGCCCATGTAGTTGTGCCCAGTTCACAGCTGATGTGGCTGTAATGGAAGAGCTAGACACCGGTCGGACGCCGATCCTCCTATGCCCAGGGGATGTCTTAATTGCAGACTGTAAGTGTCATGCAGCAACCCATACATACATGCAAAGTAAAAAGGCAGCACCCAGTGGCTACATTAAAACATTATAAAAAAAAAAGCCATAAATCCTATTTAGTACAATATTTGCTAAAACAACATATTTTGCAACATCCTTTTTTTGTAAATAATATAAAAATGTGGCACCTTCCCTTTAAACTCCTGCTATGGCCCTCAAGAGAGTTTTCATTCAATGAGTATCTTTTATTTACAGAGGCAAAGAAGATCCAATTAAAGAGTTACAGGCCTAACCTGTAGTGACGTTTAATTGGCTAGATATATATCGTAGATAAATCGATAGATTGATCAATATGTTATAATATGAGGTTATCTAAAAAATGTTCTCTCTTTCAGGTACCAGATACACACAGGTCTTCAACATTCCATAATTCGTCCTTCTCAGCCAAACTGTTTGCCACTGGACAACCTGACGTTACCCCAGAAACTAAAGAGCGTTGGATACGCAACCCATATGGTTGGAAAATGGCACCTGGGGTTTTATCGCAAGGAATGCATGCCAACACATAGAGGGTTTGATTCTTTCTTTGGATCACTTTTGGGAAGTGGGGATTACTATAACCATTATAAATGTGACAGCCCAGGTACATGTGGATATGACTTGTATGAAAATGATAATGCAGCTTGGGAACATGACCGTGGTATTTATTCTACCGAAATGTACACTCAAAGAGTACATGACATTTTGGCCAGCCACAATCCAAAGAAGCCTTTATTTCTTTATATTGCTTACCAAGCTGTGCACTCTCCTTTACAAGCGCCTGGAAATTATTTAGAAAATTATAAGTCAATAACTAACATTAACAGGAGAAGATACGCTGCCATGCTGTCATGCTTAGATGAAGCGGTTAACAATATTACCAATGCATTACATAAATATGGCTTCTATGAGAACAGCATCATTATTTATTCCTCGGACAATGGTGGACAGCCAATGGCGGGAGGCAACAATTGGCCTCTCCGTGGAAGCAAGGGAACTTATTGGGAAGGTGGTATACGTTCTGTTGGCTTTGTCCATAGCCCATTTTTAAAAGTCAGTGGCCACATCTGTAGAGAACTAATCCATATAACAGACTGGTTTCCAACACTAGTTACTTTGGCTGGTGGTGAAATAGGGGAGGACATGAAACTAGATGGCTATGACATATGGGAAACAATAAGCGAAGGAAAACGTTCCCCAAGAATCGATATCCTACACAATATAGATCCTATGTATACCAAGGCAAGAAATGGCTCCTGGACTGCTGGCTTTGGCATTTGGAATACTGCTATACAATCTGCTATTAGAGTAAACCAGTGGAAACTACTAACGGGAAACCCTGGCTATGGTGATTGGGTGCCTCCTCAAAGTTTTACCAACATTGGACTTAATCGCTGGCACAATGAACGTGTGTCTCTCACAAATGGAAAATCTTTGTGGCTTTTTAACATAACTGCCGACCCGTATGAAAGGATTGATTTGTCTGAAAAGTACCCAGATGTAGTAAAGCAGTTGCTTAAAAGACTTGCACAGTTCAACAAATCTGCAGTCCCAGTAAGATATCCCCCAAAGGATCCAAGGAGCAACCCTAAACTTAATGGAGGAGTTTGGGGTCCTTGGTACAAGGAAAGTAAAAAACAGAAAAAGACTAACAAAAAATCTAAGAAAAAGAAGGACAAAAAGAATGCCAAGCATCATAAACAGTATTCTGGGTGTCATCCTTCTTTGTCCAATTCATAACACAAAGATCAATTGCAAGACAATTAGTGGTCTACTGTACAAGAAATTGTCACGTGAACTGGCAGTGTGTTCATACTGTATAGCACCTTGTACTGTACACAGTGCAATATTCCATTGTTGCTGGTATATTTTCTCCATGTGCCATACACCATGACTGATTTTTTCAAGATTTATGGTTTTCTTGCTGTTTAGAAATTTCACATTGAAATTAAAAACTGTTATATGATTCAAAATGCTACAAAACTGAATTAAAATGAAGTCCTCCATGTATATTTAATATGTGAATATGATCAATGTTATAAATATTCAATGAGAAGTTATGAAAATAGAAACTAATGCTGGTGTCCTAGAGTTCATCTAAAATGTCGAGTCATTTTATAACAGTTATAAATTTCATTTTTCTTCTCCAAAGTCGATTGCTGAAATTCATATTAGAATTCATAAATACTAGAGATCAGTGAGACTTGGAAAATTCACTTCACAGGTATTTCTCGAACAATCAGATTTCCTATTACATGTTAAAGTATGGGGTTCTCTTAAAGGGCTTGTCCGGCCTTAGGCTACTCTATGTGACTGCAGACTTGTGATTCAAGTGCGCTATGAGGATTCTCTGGTGTCAGCATCGGGAGTGATGAGCTTGTGACTGCATGTATGTAATCATGTGCCAACTAGACGTGTGTTACCTTTACTCAATGCAAGTGTAGTGATCGAGGCCATTCATGTCTATTTGGAATGTGGCTGGATGTATGCAAATCACATACTTGCATTCATATGACCACCCTCTCCCCGTGCCAGACTCAGAGAATCCTCACAGCGTACAGTGCGTGCGATGTGTGAATTCACAAGTCTGTAGTCACATAGAGTAACTGCGGACTTGTAGCCTAAAGCGAGACAATCCTTTTAAGTTAGTGATCTGATATCCAAATGCCTGACCCAAATAAATCTATAAGTAAAGCTATAACATTAATATATTGGACAGAAATATGCTTTGAGATCCTCTGCTTCACTATATGGTATATACAACTGTTCACATAAACTATATGAGGTACTATATATATAGTATGTTCATTTAGTCTTTACACTGTTTGGGGTTTTTTGGGGGGTTCATTTTTGATGATGTATCATTCAAAGGAGACTGGCTTACCTACCTAAACATTTGCACTTTATTGTAAATATTGGATGGGGTTCCCTGTTATAGTTTATAAAAAGTTGAGTAACTTCGCTTTACTTTTTAACCATTCTCTAAAATGCATTCTCATCCACAGCTACACTCACCATCTGATTCTTTCTATGGAGTAAATATAAACTGTAAAATGGAAATGATAAAAAAGTAAGTGTTATCAGAGAAGCATATCACAAAAAAGTAATAAGCACACAATGCATATTGTTATCTACAGAATTTTAATAATTATTTTATGTTCATCTGTGAGTGCATTAAATTGAATATGCGCGATTGAGTACTTTTTGAAATTATTCCTATGAGGTTTTTTTTACATCAGTTATCACTCATGCTGATAGAATAATGAAGTCTTATACAATCAGTATGTTATGCAGAGTTATTAAAGCGGTAATATAATAGTTCTTTCCTATCAATTCCAATCAGGTATTTATGCATCAGGTCTAACGACGCTCAAACATCTGCGAATATCTTTAGTTACCTCCAGATAAAGACTCATCAGTAATTTTCCTGTGTCACCAGAAGCAAAAAAAAGCTGAAGAGGCTACAATGAGGTAAATAAGTATTTGATCCCTTGCTGATTTTGTAAGTTTGTCCACGTCTATAATTTTAAGGGTAGGTTAATTTTAACATTGAGAGATAGAATATCAAAAATAAAATCCAGAAAATCACATTGTATAAATTATATAAATTGATTTACATTTTGCAGAGAGAAATAAGTATTTGATCCCTCTGGTAATCAAGACTGACTAAAGGGTGGCAAAACCCTTGTTGGCAAGCACAGCAGTCTGACTTTTTTTGTATTTGATGATGAGGTTTGCACACATGTCAGGAGTTTTGGTCCACGCCTCTTTGCAGATCATCTCTAAATCATTAAGATTTTGAGGCTGTCTCTTGGCAACTGGGAGTTTCAACTCCTTCCTTAAGTTTTCTATGGCATAAAGGTCTAGAGACTGGGTAGGTCACTCTATGACATTAATGAGCATCTTTTTGAGCCACTCCTTTGTTGCCTTGGCTGTATGTTTTGGTTATTGTCTTGCTGGAAGACCCAACCACTACATTTTTTTAATGTCCTGGCACAAGAAAGGAGATTGTCACTCAGGAGTTTACGGTACATAGCTCCATCCATTCTCCCACTGATGCAGTGAACTAGTCCTATGCCCTTACCAGATAAACACCCCCAAAACATAATGTTTCCATCTCCATTCTTGACAGTGGGGATGGTGTTCTCTGGCTCATAGGCAGCATTTCTCTTCCTCCAAGCATGGCAAGTTGAGTTAATGCCAAAGAGCTCAACTCAACTTTTGTCTCATCTGACCACAGCACCTTCTCTCAATCACTCACAGACTCATCCAGGTGTTCATTGGCAAACTTCAGATGGGCCTGCACATGTGCCTTCTTAAGCAGGGGGACCTTGCAGGCACTGCAGGATTTTAAACCTTTACAGCATAATGTGTTACCAATGGTTTTCTTGGTGAATGTGGTCCCAGCTGCCTTGAGATCATTAGCATGTTCCCCCCGTGTAGTTTTAGGCTGATTTTGCATGGTGCCCCATGACGATGTCGATTGACAGTCATTTTGTATTTCTTCCATTTTCGAGTTGATTAGGAGCGTCTATCTGGTCTGTAGGAGTCAGAACTCTTAATGGTTGGTAGGGGATCAAATACTTATTTCGCACTACAAAATGCAAATAAATTTATATTATTTATACAATGTGATTTTCTGGATTTTATTTTTGATATTCTATCTCTCAATGTTAAAATTAACCTACCCTTAAAATTATAGACTGTTCATATCTTTGTCAGTGGGCAAACTTACAAAATCAGCAAGGGATCAAATACTTATTTCCCCCACTGTATATAGGGTCCACCAAACAACATCATTCTAACAAAGGCCATTTGCAGTCATTGCTGAGTCTTTAAGCTTTAAAGCATATCTGTAGCTTTGGGTGAAAGCACAATGAAAACATGGTCTTGCAGCCTTCATGCCCTTCAGCAAGTTAAAACTGCTTTTGGTGCACATACAAGGCTCTGCTTGGAACTGTGCTTGTTCGCATGCTCTGTAATTTTTCTTCCTTTTCTTTTCAGTTGATAATTCCTTTTCATCTACATTCAAACAACACTATAGGTACCAGAACATTCTTTCCTTGACAACCCACCAACATCAAAGTCCTGGGCAATCTCCTTAAGTACATGTTAAAGGGAATCTGTCACTGTGAGAGTAACATAATGAAGGAGCAGAGACCCTAATTTCAGTGGGCTGTGATTTACTGTTTCAATACAATTAATGTTTTATCAGCAGGAGATTAGCACTAGAGGACAATTAGCCTATTCATCCTAGTCCAACTGTTATACACATATCCTAAGTATACTGGGCTCTGCATTCTTCATCTTGGTCCGCTGCTCTCTGTTGTGCTCCATGTTGGGTTTTGTAGGTTGCCTGACATGGCTCAGTGATGTCATCTCTCCCATCTCTCCCTAATCCTATTTAAGGCCCGTTAGGACATACACCCATGACCTCGAATTGAGACTCTAGTGTTCCTGGTTTGGTTTGCTCATTTACCTGTACTTGCTGTGTTTTGAACCTGCATTCATCCCTGCTTGGTTCCACTCCATCTGTCTGATTGCTTCTGAGATTCCAGAGAGTCTAATTCCAGAGTGATACATCTCTGGAATTAAGGTCTATATCTCTAACCCATGCTGTTGGCAGATTTCGTAGTAAAAAAAACTGACATATTTCCTTTAAGGCTGGGCAGGGTTCTTTTTGCCATAGAAAACAAAAAGCAAAAAACACAAATAAAAAGTAAAAAATAAACTGCAAATAAGGCATAAAGGTAATAATAATATTAAGGGTATTTAGTAAGCATAATTTTGATCAAAATAATGTATAAGCCATCCTGCCACGTCACGGCAACCCTTGTGGGACAGTCCTACTCTAGTATTTAAAACCTTTTCACTCGCCAAGTGACGTGAATGTGAACAAGGATCGAGGGACTGACCCACTAGTAAAAGCATAGGCCAGACTGGATGGCTTTCCCAGCTCAGAAAGAGGGCGGCCATACCCTTATATGCACTGAATGCAAGATGAAATGGATAAAAACACTGAAGTCTGAACTAAGGAAATAAATTAGTGTGTATGCACAATGTAAGTGCATATTAACACATGACCATTAACCAGAGAAAACAAAAAGCAAAAAACACAAATAAAAAGTAAAAAATAAACTGCAAATAATGCATAAAGGTAATAAGAAGGGTATTTAGTAAACATAATTTTGATCAAAATAATGTACAAGCCATCCCGCCACGTCACGGCAACCCTTGTGGGACAGTCCTACTCTAGTATTTAAAACCTTTTCACTTGCCAAGTGACGTGAATGTGATATAGACCTCCATCTGTCTGATTGCTTCTGAGATTCCAGAGAGTCTAATTCCAGAGTGATACATCTCTGGAATTAAGGTCTATATCTCTAACCCATGCTGCTGGCAGATTTCGTAGTAAAAAAAACTGACATATTTCCTTCAAGGCTGGGCAGGGTTCTTTTTTGCCATGTAGAATTTTCCCTGTCCCTTGTAGGGATTGCAATCTGATTCCCATTTAGACCCACAAACATGGACACAAGGGCTCATCTCATAATAAGCTTTATTGAGTTCTTATAATTAAGCTATGTAAAAGATAAAATCTGAAAGTGGGGGAAAAAGGAAATCTGAAAAGCATCAAAAGAACACATAAACCGTATTCAGTTGGTCTGCATTTCTTGCAGGAGATGTATAGTATTATAAGATGTCCCTTCAAATTAATAGGCAACCTTACATTACCACAACCAGTGAGAAATACTACATACCATAATGAATCAAATGGGCAGAACAACACCATTTATTGGATAGGTGACCAATGTTAGACTAGTGGGAAGCAACCACTGATACTCGCACAATCACTGAGGTCACATGTCTGGTGCGTACAAGCTTGCATGGATCAAAAAATGAGCATATGTGCTGCTCCTTCATTCACTATCTACAGGCTTGGGGTCATGAGAACAGCTGAAGAATTGGGATCCGGATCCTACCCACCTAGACTTATCCATTGGTATATTATGGTTAATGTATTAGTAAGTGCTGGTAATGACCATTGTTTGTTACATTATTACTAATATGAGAATATACTAAATAAATTGCATGACATTTCATATAAGTCCATGTGCTTCCTTAATGTTGATTTTGTTTCTTATTTTCTTTTCAGGCACATTTTATGTTTACTCTGTTATATATTATATTCTGGTTACCAGCCCTCAGGGCCTGCACATGGACATGAGGAAAGAAGACATGTGCCTCACATTATAATTGAAAGGAAAAATAAACTCTTGTGTTAAGTCCAGCTAGAAGAAATACATGTTTTTTCAATGTAAAGACTAAACCATAATACAGTACAAGTATATCAGCCATTCAAAAGGGTGTTATCAAACATTAAAAAAATAATCCTTCTATGCAATATACTGTAGACCAGGCAAACATCATAATGCACAAATGTTATGAAGTCCAAATATAAAGATATTCGAAAAACATATATGGTTCATCTAACTGGAAAAAGCTAATAATTTTGTCTCCCACAACTAATTACTGTCAATTCCTAGATTGATTTATTTTGCTTGCACCCTTAATTTCCACAATGCTTTACAGAAATAACCATGATTATCTCTCTGGAGTGTGGGAGGAAACCGGAGAACCAGAGGAGACCCACCAAACACGGGGAGAACAGATAAACTCCTTGCAGATGTTGTCCTTGGTGGGATTTGAACCTAGAAGCAAAGCACTACAAGGTAACACTGCTAGCCAGAGATGAGCTGATCTGACAAAACTAAAATTCCACTATTTATGAAGATTTTCTCAGGAAATTCAATTATCGGAGAATTTATTCACTGTAAATTGATTATTCCCTATTATGCCCTGGAATCTCTCCAGACCCCATAATCAATGTAAGAAATAAAATATGAAAAAACACTTTTTCTCATTTAACCACTTGTCTGTCTGGACGCTCCCGCTGCTCCCTTCTCACTGTATGATTCTCGGTGACTCCGTAGTGTCACATTTTTGGCCCAGTTTAAACTGTAGGCCGGGGCATCCAGCTGTGGGTAGGCCCTGGAGTATATACAGTCAATTCCACTGTCTGTCTGTGGCTGGGAGTCTTGGTCTAGAGCAAACACTTGGCCACAAATGCAACACAATGGCCAATCACACTGTGGACAGGATGCAGCTGGGGCACTCGTAGAGATAACGTGCTGGTGAAAGGTTAAAAAGGAAATTAAAACACTCAGGTCATGAATCACCTTTCCCACTGCTCCCTGCCTGCTGTCCAGTCCTCCATGTTGACATCATATTGCTTCTCCAGCCTATGGTTCATTATAGGTTGGGGTTTCCAGCCTTGAATAAGCCAAAGAGCATGAGCAGTGAAATCTGGGGCCTGCTTATGGCCAGAAGCGAGTAAACATCAAGCTGGAGATGTGACAGACAGTGGGCAGTGAGCCTTCAAGCGGCCGGAGAAGCAAGAGGTAATAATGAGTATGCTTTTTTTATGTTCCTTTGGATGAAGGTAAGCTAAACTACTCAAGCAGAGATGCTTTTATATAATTTAGTAGTTCATACAGCCGCATCCACAGGAAGTCTACTCTTAGCCCTGGTAAATATGAGTGAATATATTATATATTATTTATATCTATCTATCTATATGCATGTATGTAATACCAAGCCAGAGGTTTAGTAATGAACAGGTGTCAGCCAGCTACCCTCATTAGTAAAATGGTACTTAAAGAGTTAAATAAAGACACACACATGAAATCTGCGTGAAACGCAATATCTGTTTATTTATTTTTTTAAATTGCATGGGCTCCTGCGTAATTTTCATAACCAGCAGAGGGAAAGATGACAGCTGATGTTAATATTCCAGGAAGGAGCAAATAGCCATAAAGGTTCCCAGGCTATTAATATCAGCTCACAGATGTTTGCTTAGCCTTTACTGCCTATTTTACAAGGGAACCCCAGAAAAAAATTGACATGAAGTCCCCCTATAAAATCAAGCCAGCAAAGGCTAGGCAGACAGCCGTGAGAGTTCACTGGAGTTCACAGCTCCGGTGCTTTCACTTATGGCGCTACCGCTGTGTGAGAACTTTCCCACGCATGGGTGCCATAAGAGACAGCACGGAGCTGATAAGCTGATGCACTGCGGGAGCGATAATCTCTTGTCAGTGAATCGCTGGAGACCGGGTAGAGCGGTCACATCTCCCGATGTGACTGTTCTACACGTGAGATTGCCGTAGGACAATCTGGATTACCTGGACTACGGCGGACAGGGAGTATATGTTGGTTTATTATTTCACATTATTTCAAGGAGACAAGGGCATTGGGGATTTGGTGTGAGGTGAGTATAATGGGTTTTTATTTTTATGTGAATATGTACGTAATTTAACTTTTTTTAACAGTGGCACAGGCACTGGAAGATGATACTACTCTCCCACCAGCGGCACTTGATGTCACTGTTATCAGTGACAGCAGACATAGCCGAATGGGAGCAGTAGTCTCATCCGCCCAAGCCTGCTTTTTTACCACAGGTCACCGCTGCGGGTCACAGTCAGCTGTGGAATCACACTGACATCTGTAAGCATGATCCTGCAGCGCTGTGACCGACAGTACAGATGCTAGTGTTACCGCACACAGCCGCACAAATCCGCAGACACCCGCACACACATACAGACACCCACAGTCAGACATGCACATATTCTCCGCTCACACATATTCTCCGCCCTCACCCATTCTCTGCCCACACACTCTTCCTACTTCTGACATAATTTCCTTTTCTGCAACATTTTTGCCAGCACATCTGCAGCAATTCCACAAACCTTTTTACACCTGCGGTTTTGCTGTGGATTTGACTGACTCAATGGAAGTCAATGGGTGCAGAAACTTTGCAGATCCGCAAAAAGAATTGACATGCTGCTGAAAATAAAATACTGCAAATCAGTGCGGAATTTTCCACAGCATGTACACATCACTTCTGGATTCCCATTGATTAACATTGTTTGAGCTATACTGTATGGATTTGGTGCGATTCCAAGTGGAAGAAATGCTGCAAATTCTCAAAAAAATCTGCAATGTGTGCACATATCCTAAATGCAGTTTAGGCAACCTGAAGCTCAGAAGGGAGGAGAGCATTTGGATTAAGGAGTGCAGAATTTGCTGAATTTGTTTTGGGGGGGAGAGGAGCCATAGCGCTTTCCAGCTCCTTTGTGTGGACCTAGGTGGGGACTTGTTTTTTCTGTGGACTGATTTGAAACTTTGTTTAGGAACATTTTGCATAACATTTTGGATCACATTTATCCGACACTCTACGCTGAGCACTTATACCAGGATTTTCATCTAAATTTCCAAGTGACGTGATTTATATGAAACCTCCAAGGGATCCATTCACAATAATGAGGCAGCCAAGTTACTCTGGACTCTTTCTGGCCTCTGTTCAGGTGCACAAAACTGTGGTCGACCGCACTTTTATGCACATCTAAAAAGACTGACACCACCGGATTACAGGTCAGACTGCATCCATGGTGCCTACATCTGTCTCATTACAGGGAATCTTTCTCTGGGGATTCTGTCTGAATCACGTATTTCAGTGATTTACATTGAAACCAAGGTGTAAGTGCTCAGAATACAGTGCAGGTTAAATGTGACCCAAGACACTGTGATCTTTGGGAGGCAGAATGAACAAATCAGGAGCAGGTGAAGAATTTGTTTCATTTATTTTTTACGCCATTCCTCATGCGGCATAAGTGATTAGGTGACATTTTTTGAGTCGGTGCACTTACAGCGATACCAGATTTATATTTGTTTTTTATGTTTGGCTGTTGTCACACACTAAAAGACACACTTTATTTCAAAACTAGTTCTTCCATCGCCATATTTTGAGAGCTATAATTTTTCCATATTTCGGCCGACAGAGTCATGTGAGGGCTTGTCGTTTGTGGGAAGAGTTTACATTTTGATTGATATAATTTTTCGATACATGTCATTTTTTGATCCTTTTCTATTCTGATATTTAGGAGATGAAAACCAACCACTGATATGGGGAGAACCCGAATAATGGGATTGTAAAAATGGAGACAAAATATATATTAAAAATAAGCCTTTATTAAAATTATGGCCAAACAACAATGACAGCGATATTAGAAAAAACATATAAAAAATTGGCAAGAAAACCGCATAATACATAAATGATTAAGTATTTATACTTATAATGATATCACCACATATAAAGAATAGAATGGGTCATATATAATACTCCCTATATATAGCAACCAAAACACATGGTAGGCGCAATGCAATGAGAAAATATATAAAGATATAAAGAAAATACAAATATACCCAAAATTAGTAAGAAAAAAAAAAAAAATATATATATATATATATATATAGAAAATGTATATGTATACATATAAAAAGTGATTGATGTGCACCAAAAAAATATATTAAATAAATTATATATATGTGTAAAAACAAGTAATGGTGCAAAAAAAGAAAAGAGAAAAAATAATAATAATTGTGCGCTAATTGGTAGCTATATAAAAACTACTATAAAGAAAAGATGAACCAGAAACAAATGCCAGAACAATACATGCGCTAAGCAATGATAGATAGACCACAGAAAACACCATGAACAGTGCTATATAGAAAAAATGGGCCAAAGCTATAAGTCAAACAGCATATGTGCTAATAATGCCGCATAAGTGAGGTGGGCCACAATATATAAAACCTAATGCACCTGGTATGACTAATAAGGTACTAACACAGAGGTAGTGTGCCCAAACTATGCAGCACCATACAGCACAATGCACTGCTTAAAAGACAATTACAGATGAAAAAAGCTGCAGGGATAGACCACAATGGGGCGTCCATGCAGCGAAAACTGTCCTGAAAAGATATATATAGCAATGTAGCGCAGATGGTTACCTGAGGGGTAAATGACCAGGGAGTGGTGAAGGCGGTATGCCAAAAAAGAACGCGCCCCGACGCGCGTTTCGGAAAAGCTCCTTCGTCAGGGGGATGGTAATGCGCAGTCAGCGTCACCAGAGACATAGAGGGCAGAAGGCATCATGCAATTAATCACCGCACAGCGGTGCATGTAGATAATTACATAGAGACGCCGATGCCCTAGATTTCTACCAGGACGTCAGACAGCGACGCGCACAGCTATATACACAACCTGGACATAAAAATGGACTCTGTGTTAGTACCTTATTAGTCATACCAGGTGCATTAGGTTTTATATATTGTGGCCCACCTCACTTATGCGGCATTATTAGCACATATGCTGTTTGACTTATAGCTTTGGCCCATTTTTTCTATATAGCACTGTTCATGGTGTTTTCTGTGGTCTATCTATCATTGCTTAGCACATGTATTGTTCTGGCATTTGTTTCTGGTTCATCTTTTCTTTATAGTAGTTTTTATATAGCTACCAATTAGCGCACAATTATTATTATTTTTTCTCTTTTCTTTTTTTTCTGCACCATTACTTGTTTTTACACATATATATAATTTATTTAATATATTTTTTTGGTGCACATCAATCACTTTTTATATGTATACATATACATTTTCTATATATATATTTTTCTTACTAATTTTGGGTATATTTGTATTTTCTTTATATCTTTATATATTTTCTCATTGCATTGCGCCTACCATGTGTTTTGGTTGCTATATATAGGGAGTATTATATATGACCCATTCTATTCTTTATATGTGGTGATATCATTATAAGTATAAATACTTAATCATTTATGTATTATGCGGTTTTCTTGCCAATTTTTTATATGTTTTTTTCTAATATCGCTGTCATTGTTGTTTGGCCATAATTTTAATAAAGGCTTATTTTTAATATATATTTTGTCTCCATTTTTACAATCCCATTATTCGGGTTCTCCCCATATCAGTGGTTGGTTTTCATATATACCGGATGGTCTGCCATCCACCTTTTGGAAGAAACACATTGTTTAATTATTACTTTATTAATTTTTAATTTTCATTGATATTATTTTTAATTGTGTTGTTTCTTTCTGTGTTCTTTTACCTTTCTGTGTTCTGCACAGGTCTCTTCAACTTACTGTGATGGACGTTAAGATCAGAGAACTATCCTGGCAGGGCCAGGTGAATAATGTGTTTGGTAATTTGGGCACAACTACTGCAACTATTGATGGTCCAAATTTTGATTCTTTTTTTATTTCTATTAAAAAATTATTGTTCAAGTGTACCAGAATTTGGTGGACTAAAGCTTTTTTAGAGAATTATATTCAAAAGTGCTTGATTCCAAGAGGTCTTAGGATGAGGGTTACACCTTCTTTTGTTATTGAGGATGCTGAGTTTGTGACTTCATGGGAAAAAGTTTGCAATGAGACATCATGGAAACTCATAGAGCTCCTTATTGGTTTGAACATGAAATCTATAACAAAGATTGATCAAGAACTTGATGAATTATTTGGTAAAGCTAGGATTGCTTTATTACCTGATCAATTCAGCAATCTTAGTGATATTTTGGACAAGGATTTGGAAAGATTGGTGAAGGATATTCAAGTTAAACATACAAATAAATTACTAAGAGATCAGAATGATCTATCTTCCGGAAGGATTTATAGGTGGAGGAAACGGAACAATAATCAGTAGGACAAAGAACGTTCCATTTCGGTTACCTCCAATATCTCTGCCAGTGATGTTTCTGTGGCCTCATCTTCCGTCTCTGTACCTTCCATTTTTACTCCAAAAAGGAAAAGGAATTTACGTTTTCTTCCAAATAAAAGGAACTATTCTCCGGAATTAGGTTCCAATCAACTCAAGGTAATTAATTTGAGTAATTATGCCTTTTCATCTCTTGAGATTGATCTTTTAAGCAGAGGTCTGACATTTTGCCCCACTGCTAATTTTGACCTATTTACAGCGGTTAAAGACTTACATCTTTTCGCTCTTAAACTTCTATTTAAACGCATTTTCCATGATGATAAAACATCTAAATTTTTTTCGACAGAGGCAGAACAAGAGGCGTTAGCCACTCTTGAACTACTGGCTAAAGAACACACTGGCTTAGATGAAGGTGAGGTTCCTGAAATAATCAAAAAATCCTCAACCAAATTTCCTGCCTTGTCATCATGTTCAAGCATTGACACTTATGTGAGGACAGTCTCCAAAGAATTTGAAAAAATTAATAAATTTCCCCAGTTTGATAATCTTACTCATGAAGAAAAGATTTGTCTTAGAAGACTTTCTGGTTTACAGGATATAGTGTTTAAACCGGCAGATAAGGGTGGGAATGTGGTTGTGTGGCCCAAATCTATGTATGAGTCTGAAGCCTTTAGACAACTAAATAATCCAGATTGTTACAAAAAACTCACATTTATTCCTTTGTCTAAGTTTAATTTGGAACTTAAGAAATTGTTATGTGAGGCTAAGGATGAGGGGATTATTTCTAGTGATCTTTGTCTGAGTCTTCAGAATCAGGAACCCACTATTCCCACCCTTTATCTTTTGCCAAAGATACATAAAAATCTTGAAGTTCCACCTGGAAGACCCATTATTTCTGGGAGAGGCAGCTTTTTGGAAAATGTGAACAAATATATTGACTACATTTTACAGCCATTCGTCACATCCCTTCCTTCGTACACTAGGGACACTGGAGATTTTCTCAAAAAGGTGGATGGCATGTATGTAGATGGGGACTCCATGTTAGTTACTTGTGACGTGGAGTCCCTTTACACTAATATTAGACATTCCGATGGCATCATGGCGGTCAATTATTTTCTACAGCATTCTTCATTTTCTAGGGCATTTATTGTGTTTTTTATTAATTTACTGGAATTTTCTTTATCACACAATTTTTTTACATTCAAGGGGTCCTTTTTCCTACAGACCCAGGGAACAGCTATGGGTGCCTCGTTTGCACCGGCTTACGCCAATCTGTTCCTGGGTCTGTGGGAAAGGGACCTCTTTTTGTCCGGTAACCATGATCAAGCTGAATGTGTTCCATTTTGGACACGTTATATTGATGATGTGTTTTTTATATGGCAAGACACCCATGTTGCATTATCGGAATTTATTTTGAAACTCAATTTGAATGCCGTCAACATGCACTTCACCTATCAGTGTCACACTGAGACAATTGAGTTCCTTGATGTGCGGATTTTAAAAGATTCCAAAGGCTGCCTACAAACTGATCTATATAGAAAACAGACGTCTGTCAACTCATTACTTCACGCTACATCCTCGCATCCTCAAACATTGATTCGTTCGATACCGATAGGGCAATTTCTGCGTCTTAGACGCATTTGTTCAGTTGAAGATGATTTCAACAGACAGGCTACAATTTTGAAGGACAGATTTTTAGAAAGGGGTTATAGCAAACGTTCAATTAAAAGAGCCTTTAATAGAGCTAGATCTCTATCACGACATGAGACTCTCTATAACTCAAAAACCCCTAGTTCTGCGAATGTTGTCCGTTTTATCACACAGTTTAATGGACAGCACGAATCTATTAGATGTTGTCTGAATAAATTTTGGTCTATTTTGAAATCGGACCCTATAGTTTCTAAATATATAGGGGATCATCCCGATATTACGTTTAGAAGGTCATCTAATTTGAGTGATATTTTGGTTAAAAGTCACTATATTCCAGATGTACATGATAATACTCTTATCTCTAAACCATTTACAACTAAAGGATGCAGACCCTGTGGGTCCTGTGTGGCCTGTCCGAATATAATGAAAGCCTCCACTTTTAATAATTCTGACAATTCTCGTACCTTCTCCATCACCAAACACATCACATGTTCTTCCACAGCGGTAGTATATTATGCCACGTGCCCATGCTCCCTCATCTATGTCGGGCTCACTACCCGACAACTTAAGGTGAGGGTCCGTGAGCACGTTTTAGGCATAAAAGCAGCCAAGGATATTGAGGATATTTCATCATTGAAAACACTGCCTAAACACTTTAAAATCTATCATAACAGTGATTCTTCCTTACTTAGGGTTGCTGGGATAGACATGTTTGTTGGTGGGATTAGAGGTGGGAACATCAGTAAAAAGCTTGCTCAACTTGAGACCCAGTGGATTTGGACACTTCGTACTGTGTCCCCACTGGGTCTCAATGAAAATTTGTCTTTTATACCTTTTTTATAATTTTTTGTTTCAATTTTTAGTTATCTATCTGATGAACGATTTTCATGGACCATTTTGGAAAATAATTACATATGTATACATTGAGACTACATGGGAATATTTTGATATCATTATAAGTATAAATACTTAATCATTTATGCATTATGCGGTTTTCTTGCCAATTTTTTATATGTTTTTTCTAATATCGCTGTCATTGTTGATTGGCCATAATTTTAATAAAGGCTTATTTTTAATATATATTTTGTCTCCATTATTCGGGTTCTCCCCATATCAGTGGTTGGTTTTCATATATACCGGATGGTCTGCCATCCACCTTTTGGAAGAAACACATTGTTTAATTATTACTTTATTAATTTTTAATTTTCATTGTTATTATTTTTAATTGTGTTGTTTCTTTCTGTGTTCTGATATTTAGGAGGCAGAAAGAACAAAAACCAGCAATTCAGGAATTGTTTATTTTATTTTTTATGCCGTTCCGCAAGCGGTAAAATTGAGGCAGCTTTATTCTTCAGGTCAGTACAATTACAGGGATACAACATTTATTTTTTTATGCTTTGGCGCTTTTACACATTAAAAACTGTTTTATAGAAAAAATAATTAATTTTGCTTTGCTTTATTCTGAGAGCTATAACTTTTTTACTTTTCCGCTGATGGAACTGTGTGCATCTTCTTTTTTTTGAGACAAGATGACGTTTTCAGTGATATCATATTTATTTACATTTGCCTTTTTGAACTCGTTTTATTCCACTTTTTGTTCTGCGGTATAATGATAAAGCATTGTTGTTTTGCCTTTTTTATGGTGTTTACTGAAGGGGTTGACTAGTGGGACATTTTACAGGTTGGGTCATTTCGCATGCAGTGATACCAAATACATGTCCTTTATATATGTACTGTATATATTATTATTTTTATTATTATTTTATTTTGCGATTTTTAAAAAAATATTTTTTTTTCACTTTTTTTTACTTTGTCCCACTTTGGGAACTTTTTTCAGCCTGATCACTTATAAAGCATAGGAATGCAGGAACTTTTCCTAAGCCTTATTTACTGACAGTGCTGCACTGACAGACAAACTTTCAACATCATGCTCTGAGTATGATCTAGCAAGTTTGTTAGCTTCGGTGACCCTGATGTTGTCATGGCAACGATTGTGCCCCTGTGATGATGTCGCGAGGGAGCCTGCAATGTCACGTGTGACTGGATACACCGCCTCCAGCAGGGCAAATTTCTAAATGTAATGTCACGTGTGACTGGATACACCGCCTCCAGCAGGGTGAATTTCTATAACACCCATGAACCTGGATACACCACCTTCAGCAGGGCGAATTTAAGCAGAGTCAATGGAAACACCGGGGAAACTGTTACAATGGAGGGCCCTGCAATAGGGACGTGGAGACCTCCTGCACTCCTCTGAGTCAGTGTCCCTACACTCCTGATGATCCCTAGGCAGGTTCCGCACCTGGCGACGAGCTGGATACCTCAAATCCCTAGCTCGCCCTGCACCTATCTCTTTCTAGTGAACTGGATGGTGCAGAAACCCCACCACTGCACTAATACACACACAAGGAAAGTAACAAACAGGGAAAAACACCACTTAGCTTTGCTCTGTTGCTATTGCTCCCAGCAACAGAGTACAACACCAAAGTTCAGCTTCACCCCTGAAGCTCGACACCTGAATTCAGCTTCCGCCTGAAGCTATTACACCAGAGCTCCCCTGAGCTGCCAGGATCTCCTCTCTGTAGTTCCTTCCTTCACCAGACTTGGTTGGAAGTGAGCAATATCACCAACAGTCAGTAAGACCACCTGCTACTCCTTTATAGGTAGCAGCCAGGGAATAACACCTGCTTCATTATCACGTGCAATAACATTAGCGGCCACCGGGGGCAACTAAACTAAAGTAACCAGAGTGCAATGACCCTAACGGCCACTGGGGGCAAAACTAGAACTAAAACAACCACAGTGTAATGACCCTAATGGCCACTGGGGGCAAAACTAACTTTAAGCAAACAGCTTAAAAAAAAAAAAAGGTTACTTGTGCAAAATCTGTCATAATCCAACCTGGATCATGACAGAGCCGATCCAAGGGCAGAGGGGCTTCCTTCCTCTGCCTGCTCGCTAAATGGTGCGATCAATATCGCAACTGTACTGAGTGCCAATTGTCAGCTGTGAGAATCCCGACCATGACGGATATATGCTGCAAATGTCGGGAAGGGATTAATGGCCAAAATGGCTTTCATGCATTTGATTGGTATTCTTTGGCCCTACTCAGTCTATTTAAATAAGCTTTTAAAGATGTTTCCTCGCAAACAAGAGTTCATTTTAATCAATAGATCTTGAAGTAATAATTTTACGCAATTGGATGTGTTTAAATTAAATGTTCCTGTGCTGAGATAATCTTATAAATGTGCCTCTGCTGTGTACTGTCTGTGTCTGACAGTGCAGGAACAGGGTCTGATCATACCACATCTCCTGAGCAGCGGGAGGGAGAAAAAAGTGTACAGACATTACATCAGGAGGTCACAGATGATTCTTTCTTTGAAGTAAAACATTGTAAAAAAAACAGACAGTGAAATGCTTTACCTCAAAAAAAGAATCAGCTGTGATCCCATGCTGTAATGTCTGTACACTCTTTTGCGTCCTCTCCTGCACAGGAGCTGTGGTATGATCAGATCATGTCGCGGTACGGTCAGACACCGCCATTACACAGTACACAGCAGGAACACATTTGTAAGATTATCTCAGCACAGGAACATTTAATTTAGACATCCAAATATTATTATTTCAAGATCTATTGATTAAAATGATTAAATTGATTAAACGCTTGTTCATGTGAAAACCCCTTTAAGGGCTTATTTAAATAGACTGAGCAGGGACATTGAAAGAATTCCAATCAAATATATGAAAGGCAATTTGGCCATTAACTCCTTGCCGACATATTCCAAGATCTATTGATTAAAATTAACTTTTGTTCGTGGTATACACCCTTAAAATCTTCTGTTAGTTGGTTTACGATGTCTCACTAATCTACAACACCCCACCTGACACAATTCCAGCATAATTTTGGCTCCCGGGTTCACAGTTAAGACCACATCAATTCCAGTCCACTTTCTGGTGGGCCACATCCTCTGTCAGTCATGTACAAATATTTAAAAATCATAAATGTGGTATGTAAGACAGTTTTGTTGGGGAAAACTAATCAAACAGTAACCCGATTCTAGTAAATTGTGACCTCTGGGTGACTTGTACACACACATGAATGCTAAGAAACCGTTTTCTCTACTGTTAAAGACAATTTATTATAATAAAGGGATACAGAATCAACCTAAATCTGGTAGCAAAGCAAACTTGAAAAAACAGAAAAAGGAACCAGCTCACCGAGATGCCAGGGGTGCACGGAAATCCGCCAGATCAAGCGTGTTGCAGCTCAGAAGAAAGAAAAAAAAAATAGTTCCAGCTCCCATAAAATCTTCAAATTTATTTTTCCATTAAAAACATCAGGCAAATCGTCATACTCACTGCATCAGCTCAAAGCCCAGCGACGCGTTTCGATCGATAAGATCTTTTTCACAGCTTATCTACAAGTGGCAACACTCAGATATTTAAGCTTTAGCTTAGCCAATAGACATTTCCATCACAATCGCATGACCTTTGCAAAAGGTCCTGTTACACAGATATCAAAACAATAGATAAAAAACAAAGAAAAAATGAACAAAACAAAATAAATCAGCTTTCATAATGGAGCATCAATTAATTCCTTCTATTGTTTGTTTTCTGAGCGCATATGGTCTACTAATCATGCATGGCTGTTCTGTGATGTCATATCTCTTTACATTTGCATTTAATTCATCAATTACATCATAGAATCATAGAATCGTAGAGTTGGAAGGGACCTCCTGGGCCATCTGGTCCAACCCCCTGCTCAAAGCAGGATTCGCTAAATCATCCCAGTCAGATGTCTGTCCAGCCTCTGTTTGAAGACTTCCATTGAAGGAGAACTCACCACTTCTCATGGCAGCCTGTTCCACTCATTGATCACTCTAACTGTCAAAAAGTTTTTTCAATTCAATTCAATCAATTCAAACAAATACAATATTCGTTTTACCCATAATTTTGATTTGACCAGAATATCCTTTGTGGATTTCGATTTGTTGGGTATTGATGGAAATGTCATTTCTACCAGGACTTTCTGTAAAACATTTGGGGGTAGCACCATCCTCCATGCAGGTAGCAGCCACCCGAGGCATACAATCAAGTCAATTCCTCTGGGTGAATATATTAGAACAAAAATTAATTGTGGTGATGAGATGAGTGTTAATAGTGAATTTGATACATTGGATAAAAAATTAAGGGATTGTAATTAACCAGAATGGACGCTTAGTAGAGCAAGAAAAATTGTGAGCCACAAAACACGTGAGGATCTTATTTTTCCTCAAAATAAAATGATGCAGACTCAACAAAAAATGGTTATGCACACAGGTACCTTATGTCTGTGTTCAATTTAGTCCTCAATTTGGGGAAATGAAGAAAATCATTAATAAATTTTTACCCATTTTGTTTGAAGATTCTTCTCTAGCACAAATTCTATCTCCAGGTGTTAATATAGTTTCAAGGAGAGCACCTACAATTGGTAACAAGTTTATTCTGTAATTCTCAAAAAAATACTTCCTGGATCAATCATAGGGGATTCTTTAAATGTGGCCATAATAAATGTAACACATGTAACTATGCCTTGGTTACAAAAACCTTTGATAATAGAATGGCACCAATCAAACAATATATAAACTGCAATTCCACTTTTGTTGCTTATAAAATATTATGTACTGCTTGCAATTTGTCTTATATCGGGTGTACCACAAAGAAACTAAAAATTAGGGTCTCTGAGCATTTACAGGACATAAATAATACAACATCCAATCGTAATGTTTCAGCTGCGGCAAAACATTTTATTACTAATCATGCCCGCAGTACTCGCACCTTTTGTGTCTCTGGAATAGAAAAAAATCATTGTTTCTTCACATGGTGGTGACGCAAGACAGCGCCTCCTAACGAGTGAGGCCTTTTGGATTTTTAACTTAAATTCTAGATTTCCGAATGGACTTAATAGAAGGAATCAATTGATGTTCCATTATGAAAGCTGATTTATTTTGTTTTGTTCATTTTTTCTTTGTTTTTTATCTATTGTTTGGATATCTGTGTAACAGGACCTTTTGCAAAGGTCATGTGATTGTGATGGAAATGTCTATTGGCTAAGCTAAAGCTTAAATATCTGAGTGTTGCCATTTGTAGATAAGCTGTGAAAAAGATCTTATCGATCGAAACGCGTCGCTGCCGATTTACCTGATGGTTTTACTGGAAAAATAAAATTGAAGATTTTATGGGAGCTGCAACAAATTTTTTTTTATTCTAGCAAAGCAAACTTACATAAAGTTTGCTCATTAAGTCAAGTACGTGATGCCTCCTCTTTCTTCATTATTTTTGGAAGCAATTTAATATACTTAGTTATGTTAATGTACTTAACCATCTTAATTATGATTGCAAAGTGCATATTCAATCTCTTTTTGCCTGATTTTGTGTAAAGGATGTAACCTGATTCACAACTTTATCATTATTGTACTTTGTGCGTGAACTGTGAGTTTTCTTATCTGAATATTATTTAAAGTCTTACATAACTCAGATTATTTATATTATTCATATTTTAGTTGGACATGTTCCTGGAAAGCTTATTGACAGCCAATATTCACATAAAGTGATGTGGCTTTAGCACAGGTCTCTCTGGTGGTCTGTATCATGACTGCAAGTAATGACACCTTACTGTTTGGTCACCTGATCGATGAGGTGATGAAACCGCATATTATCAGTGTCACTTCTGATGACCCTTCCATAAATCTGTCTTTTTTGTCAGAAGATGCATCACACTTTGTGTAATGAGGCAGATTTATCTTATTTATTTTCAATTATAAAAAAATCCTACCCTTGTTAAAGTGAACCTGTCAACAGGATTTTGCTACATAAACTACAGGCATTATCAGGTTGGCAGTGTTAAATAGATTAAAATGACACTTGAGGTGAGGAAATCCATCTTGTGGACTCCAGACTCTGTGTTCATAATCAACAGATCAACTTTACTTGATAACAGAGGTTTTGGTACAGAAGCAGCACACCATATTTCCATTTGTATTCCTTGAGCTCTCCCTGAATTCTCTGACAACTCTGGTCCCGGAGATGCTCCTTCCACCCCTGCAGCTCCCGTACTCTTAGGCCCGCTAACTTCAGTCACTCTCCCATCTGGCTTTCCTTGGAAGAAGAAAAAGGCTCTCATAGTTCTGCCTAATTCTGGCTGTAGGCACCAGATATGTCCTGGAGGACCACAGAAATTGATAGCGACAGCTCATTCGCTGCTTCCCTGTGGGGTCCCATACTCCTTTTGTGCTCTACAACCCCTTGGCTTTTCTGTACTCTGTCTCCTCATGTTATCTTCCTATCTCTGATCCTAACCAGGAAGTCTCCACACTAAAGTACACTACACCCATCTCTAAACCCAACTTGAAAGGTCCCCTGTGATGTGGGCATATCATGTTTTAATAATAATGCACTAAAATGCCCCCCACTGAACTATGCTTCCCATTTCTATCTATACTGTCTATCTATTGTTTACACTGTCCCTTTCAACACAGTACAGCATTGTAAACATACAAACAAATTTACCGATATATATATATAAGGGTATGTGCACACTTTGCGGTTTCTGCTGCGTTTCCGCAGCATTTTTGGCTCTGCAGAAACGCAGCAGATTCTGCTGCGTTGTACAGTACCTTTATTTCCTATGCATCAATTGTTTGGTGCAGAAACGCTGCAGTTTTACACCTCATCCATTATGAGGTGTAAAACCGCAGGGCAAAACCGCAGAAAAAACGCAGATAAACCGCAGATAAACCGCAGAAAAACCGCAGCACTTTGTCCTGCGGATTTCCTGCAGTTTTCTCTACAAAATCCGCAGAGACAAAAAACTATGTGTGCACATACCCTAAAAGTAAAAAAGCCATACATCTTAATTATTAAATGCACATTTAAAGGGGAAGGAAGAAGTTTAAACTGACTTTCACACACTCTTACAATGCCAAGGATCACTGGCATATGATTAACCCCTTTCCAACATCAGGCGTAATAGTACGCTAATGTTGGACTCCCTCGCTTTGATGTGGGCTCCGGCGGTGAGCCCACATCTTTTCTGGCACATGTCAGCTTTTTGAACCATGATCCACCTGCAATAATTAACCCGTTAAATGCAGCTGTCAACTCTGACAATGGCATTTAACATGCACTTCCAGCCATCGCCCCGGAAATCTGCCCATCGGTGACCCCGTCACGTGATCGCCGGTAACCATTGGGTTGAAATTACAACCAGAAGTCTCCTGCAGACCTCTATGGTTGTCAATGTCGAATTGCTATGAGCGCCACCCGGTGGTTGGCGCTCTTAGCAAGCCAGCAATTCAGATCTGATCATCGCCTGTATATAGCAGAGCCAATCGGACAACTGCAGCTTCTAGTCTCCCATGGAGACTAGTGAAGCATGCAAAAAGTAAAAAAGTTTTTAAAAATATTAAAAAGATAAAAAAATATAAAACTTCAAATCACCACCCTTTCGCCCCATTCAAAATAAAACAATAAAAAAAAATAAAACATACACATATTTGGCATCAACACGTTCAGAATTACCTGATCTATCAATAGAAAAAAATTAACAAATTAATCCAATCGCTAAATGACATAACGAGAAAAAATTAAAAACGCTTTAATTAAAATGCAATAACGGGCAATCAAAAGATCGTATCTGCACCAAAATGGTATCATTAAAAACATCAGCTCAGCAAGCAACAAAATAACCCTCACCCAACACGAGATCACAAAAAATGGAGACGCTACCGGTATCGGAAAATGACGCAATTTTTATTTTTTTTAACAAACTTTGGAATTTTTTTTCACTACTTAAATACAAAAGAACCTAGACATGTTTGGTGTCTACTAATTTGTAATTACCTGAAGAATCATACTGTCAGGTTAATTATAGCATTTAATGAACATGTTGAAAAAAAAACAAAAATAAATATGGGATTGCACTTTTTTTGCAATTTCACAGCATTGAAATTTTTTTCCCGTTTTCGAGTACACGACATGGCAAAAACCATGTCATTCAAAAGTAGAACTCGTCCCGCAAATAATAAGCCCTCACATGGCCATTTTGACCAAAAAATAAAAAAGTTATGGCTCTGGGACAAAAGTGGAGCAAAAAATTGAAATGCAAAACCAAAAATACCTCTGGTCGCTAAGGGGTAAAAGTTCCCATCTGCTACATAAGGCAAAAGCTGCTCTATATGATGGGGTGTGACGGATATTGATGTATCATGTTAGGGGTTAAATAAAAACTTTGATCACCGATTTATTCTTATCAATTTGAAGACATGCTAAATCAGCCTGCTTGGACTGCCTACCTCATAACAATATTGGTTTATTGAACGCTGTCTATTAGGATGGAGGTCTCTCTATTATAGACAATAGGGAGTTCACTATTTAGTTAGCTCTGCCCCCTTCTGATGCATACATTTTACCAGATGCCATCATATTGTGCTGTATGTCGTTCGGGCAGACTTATTTGCATCACATCCAACATATGCTGCAGCTGGTGACTGCCTGCCCACAAATGAGCATTATTATACAGCTAATGACAACTCCAATCCAATACTGATATATGCTCACTAGCATAATTCATGTGTGCTGTCGAGGGGCATACATACAATGCTCATCACAATTCTAAGAAAAAACACAAAAATTGAGCTTGGTTTGAGTTGGTACACATGCAGAATATAAATGCATGTTCACATGGCCAAAAAGCATACAAAACCTATAAAAGACAAAACAAAAAAAACCCTGCTGTAATTAAATAAGTAAAAAGCAAAAGTGCACTTAAATCATACAGAGTTCTTAGTAATACTGTATTTGATCAAACATAGCATAAAAGCCATCCCACCATCGACAAGGTGACTCTGTGGTCGGGGTGGTCCTACACTGTCTAATATTAACCCCTTAACCCCCAAGGGTGGTTTGCACATTCATGACCGGGTCCAATTTTTACAATTCTGACCACTGTCCCTTTAGGAGGTAATACCTCTGAAACGCTTCCATGGATCCTGGTGATTCTGACATTGTTTTCTCATGACATATCGTACTTCATGTTAGTGGTAAAATTTCATTCAAATAACTTGCGTTTATTTGTGAAAAAAACAGAAATTTGGCGAAAATTTTTAAAATTTTGCAATTTTCCAACTTTGAATTTTTATACCCTTAAATCACAGAGATACAGCACACAAAAAACTTAATAAGTAGCATTTCCCACATGTTTACTTAACATCAGCACAATTTTGGAACCAACATTTTTTTGTTAGGAAGTTATAAGGGTTAAAAGTTGACCAGCGATTTCTCATTTTTGCAACACCATTTTATTTTTACGGATCACATCACATATGAAGCCACTTTGAGGGGTCTATATGATAGAAAATACCCAAACGTGACACCATTCTAAAAACTGCACCGCTTAAGGTGCTCAAAACCACATTCAAGAAGTTCATTAACCCTTCAGGTGCGTCACAGGAATTTTTTGAATATTTAAAAAAAATTAACATTTAACTTTTTTTCACAAAAAAAATACTTCAGGTTCAATTTTTTTTATTTTACCAAGGGTAACAGGAGAAATTTGACTGCAAAAGTTATTGTGCAGTTTGTCCAGAGTATGCTGATACCTGATATGTGTGGGGGAACCACTGTTTCGGCGCATGGCAGAGCTCAGAAGGGAAGGAGCGTTGTTTGACTTTTCCAATGCAAAATTGGCTGGAATTCAGATCAGACGCCAAGTCACATTTGGAGAGCCCTGATGTACCTAAACAGTGGAAACCCCCCACAAATGACCCCATTTTGGAAACTAGACCCCCCAAGGAACTTTCTAGATAAGTGGTGAGAACTTTGAACCCACAAGGGCTTCACAGAAGTTTATAATGTACAGTGGTACAATTAAAAAATCATATTTTTTCCACAAAAATTATCTTTTCACCCCCAATTTTTATTTTTCCAAGGGTAACAGGACCCTAAAAGTTATTTTGCAATTTGTCCTGAGTACGCTGATACCCCATATGTGGGTGTAAACGACTATTTGGGCGCATGGCAGAGCTCAGAAGGGAAGCAGCGCCATTTAACTTTTTTGGCTGGAATTGAGATCGGACACCATGTCGCGATTGGAAAACCTCTGATGTACCATAACAGTGGAAACCCCCCACAAATGACACCATTTTGGAAACTAGACCCCCCAAGGAACTTATCTAGATGTGTGGTGAGCACTTTGAACACCCAAGTGGTTCACAGAAGTTTATAACGTCCGGGCGTGAAAATAAAAAAATATTTTTTTTCCACAAAAATGATATTTTTGCCCCCAATTTTTTATTTTCCTAAGGGTAACAGGAGAAATTGGACCCCAAAAGTTGTTTTGCAATTTGTCCTGAGTAGGCTGATACCCTATATGTGGGGGTAAACACTGTTTGGGCGCATGGCAGAGCTTGGAAGGGAAGGAGCACCATTTGACTTTTTCAATGCAGAATTGGCTGGAATTGAGATCATACGCCATGTTGCATTTGGAGAGCACCTGATGTGCCCAAACAGTGGAAACCCCCCAATTCTAACTCCAACCCTAACCCCAACAAACCCCTAACCCTAATCTCAGCCCTAACTCTAGCCCTAACCCTAGCCCTAACCCTAACCCTAGCTCTATCCCTAGCCCTAACCCTAGCCCTAATGGGAAAATGGAAATAAATACATTTTCTTTTAATTTTATTATTTTTCCCTATCTAAGGGGGTGATAACGGGAGGTTTAATTATTTACTATTTATGGCGGTTTTTATTTTTGGCAGCTGTCATACGCTAAAAGACGCTTTTTATTGTAAAAATAGTTTTTGCATCACAACATTTTGAGAGCTATAATTTCTCCATATTTTGACCCACCGAGTCATGTGAGATTTTATTTTTTGCGGGACGAGCTGATGTTTTTATTGGTATCATTTTTGGGCACGTGACATTTTTTGATCGCTTTTTATTCCGATTTTTGGGACGCAGAATGAACAAAAACCAGCGTTTCACGAATTTCTTTTGGGGGGTGCGTTTACCGTTCCGCCTGCAGTAAAATTGATAGAGCGGTTTTATTCTTCGGGTCAGTACGGTTACAGCGATACCTCATTTTTGTCTTTTTTTATGTTTTGGCGCTTTCATGCAATGAAAACGATTTTATATAAAAAATAATTATTTTTGCATCGCTTTATTCTGCGAGCTATAACTTTTTTATTTTTTTGCTGATGATGCTGTGTAGCAGCTCGTTTTTTGCGGGACAAGCTGATGTTTTCAGCGGTACCATGGATATTTAATTAAATAAGTAAAAAGCACCTTGTTTATGGTGGGACAGCTTTTATGCTATGTTTGATCAAATACAGTATTACTAAGAACTCTGTATGATTTAAATGCACTTTTGCTTTTTACTTATTTAATTACAGCAGGGTTTATTTCGTTTTGTCTTTTATAGGTTTTGTATGCTTTTTGGCCATGTGAACATGCATTTATATGCTGCATGTGTACTAACTCAAACCAAGCTCCATTTTTGTGTTTTTTCTTTGTATTTTTGCATTCTGTGCAAACTGGGGTGTGGCCTCCCTCTTCTGAGCTGGAAATTGTATTTAAAGGCTTCCCCTGACTGGTGTCCAGTGGTTGGGATCCGATCCTTGTCTGCTCTTATTCACACAGACGTCAACTTTGACACATAAGGTTTTTAATATTAGACAGTGTAGGACCGCCCCGGCCACAGAGGCACCTTGTCGATGGTGGGACGGCTTTTATGTCATGTTTGATCAAATACAGTATTACTAAGAGCTCTGTATGTTTTAAATGCACTTTTGCTTTTTACTTATTTAATTACAGAAGGGTTTTTTTCATTTTGTCTTTTATAAGTTTTGTATTTTTTTCATCACAATTCTGCAGTAGGTTCATCTGTTGTGAGCACTTAGCTTGGAGATAGATGATTATTATTATTATTATTATTATTAATAATATTTATTTATATAGCGCCATTGATTTCATGGTGCTGTACATGAGAAGGGGTTACATACTAATTACAGATATCACTTACAGTAAACAAACTAAGAATCACAGACTGATATAGAGGGGAGAGAGGACCATGCCCTTTCGGGCTTATATTCTGCAGGATGGGGGGAAGGAGACAGTAGGTTGGGTGGTTGCAGCAGCTCCAGTGATGGTGAGGCAGTAGCTCCAGTAGTGGTGAGGGGGCAGCGGGGATCATTGCAGGCTGTAGGCTTTCCTGAAGAGATGGGTTTTCAGGTTCCGTCTGAAGGATCCGAGTGTGGTTGATAGCCGGACGTGTTGGGGCAAAGAATTCCAGAGGATGGGGCTATTTGGGAGAAGTCTTGGAGGCGGTTGGGTGAGGAGCGAATAAGTGTGGAGGAGAGAAGGAGGTCTTGGGAGGACCGGAGATTACGTGAGGGAAGATATCGGGAGATTAATTCAGAGATATATGGAGGAGACATGTTATAGATGGCCTTGTAGGTCAGTATTTGAATTGGATACGCTGAGGGAGTGGGAGCTAGTGAAGAGATTTGCAGGGTGGAGAAGCGGAGGAGTTGCGAGGAGAGAGATGAATTAGTCGGGCAGCAGAGTTAAGGATGGACTGGAGAGGTGCAAGGGTGTTAGCAGGGAGGCCACAGAAAAGGATGTTGCAGTAGTCGAGACGGGAGATGATGAGGGCATGCACAAGCATTTTAGTAGAGTGAGGGTTGATAAAGGGATGGATTCTGGAAATATTTTTGAGCTGAAGGTGGCAGGAAGTGGAGAGAGCTTGGATGTGCGGTTTGAAGGACAGGGCAGAGTTAAGGGTTACTCCGAGGCAGTGGACCTCCGGTACAGGGGAAAGCATGATGTCATCAATTGTTATAGATCGGTCAGGTAAGGAAGATCTGTGAAATGGGGGAAAGATGATCAGTTCAGATTTGTCCACATTCAGTTTGAGGAAGCGGGAGGAGAAGAAGGAGGATATGGCTGATAGACATTCCGGGATTTTGGAGAGCAGAGAGGTGACGTCTGGGCCAGAGAGGTAGATCTGAGTATCATTGGCATAAAGGTGGTACTGGAATCCATGGGACTTTATGAGTTGCCCCAGGCCAAGGGTATAGATTGAGAAGAGTAGGGGTCCTAGAACAGAGCCTTGGGGGACTCCAACAGAGAGAGGGTGGGATGTGGAGGTAGTGTGGGAGTGGGAGACGCTGAATGTGCGGTTGGAGAGGTATGAGGAGATCCAGGATAGGGCAAGGTCTTTGATGCCAAAGGAAGAGAGGATCTGTAGTAGGAGGCAGTGGTCAACTGTGTCGAAGGCAGAGGACAGGTCTAGAAGGAGGAGTATAGAGTATTGTCCATTTGCTTTGGCTGTAAGTAGGCCGTTAGTAATTTTGGTCAGGGCTGTCTTAGTGGAGTGATGGGGGCGGAAACCAGATTGTAGATTGTCAAAGAGCAGGTTAGATGGTTAGATGAGAGATGGGAGGAAAGTTCAGCGCGGACGTGCTGCTCCAGGAGTTTGGAAGCGAGTGGGAGCAGCGATATTGGGTGATAGCTGGACATAGTGGTTGGGTCGAGGGTTGGCTTTTTGAGGATAAGCATGATTGTAGCATGTTTGAAAGCAGAGGGGAAGTTACCAGAAGTTAGTGATAGGTTGAAGAGGTGGGTTAGAGATGGGATAAGAGTGGTGGTGAGATTAGGGAGGAGGTGGGATGGGATGGGGTCAAGGGCACAAGTGGTGAGGTGGGTGTGATTTGGAGAAGATGAGCAAGCTCCTCTTAAGTGATGTTGGATAAGGAGGTTATGGGGTTTGGGCATTGGTCTGGTATACAAAGGGGTTGTGGTGGTTGAATAATAAAGACTTGCCGTGTTTGGTCTATCTTGTTTTTGAAGTGCATGGCGAAGTCCTCAGCAGAGATTAGGGAAGTTGGAGGGGGCAGTGGTGGGCGGAGGAGGGAGTTAAAAGTATTGAACAACTGTTTAGGGTAGTGGGATAAGGAAGATACAAGGGATGTAAAGTAGGCCTGTTTAGCAGAGGTGAGAGCTGATTTGAATGCAAGTGTAGCTTCTTTGAGTGCAGTGAAGTCGTCATGGGAATGCGTTTTCTTCCAGCGCCGTTCAGCAATTCTGGGTGCTTGCTGAAGCTTTTTAGTGGTGTTATTGTGCCAGGGTTGTCTATTAATTCGTCACACTCTGTTATGCATGACAGGGGCGACCGAGTCGATGGCTGATGCAAGAGTGGCATTGTAGAAACTAGTGGCAGTGTCTGTGTCGTGGAGTGAGGATATGGAGGACAGTGGTAGGATAGAGTCAGAGAGTGTGTAGGTGTCTATATGTACAAGGTTTCAGCGGGGGTGCGCGTGTTGCTGGACATGGGTGACAGGTGAGGAGGACAGGGATGAGAAAGTGAGTAGATAGTGGTCAGATAGAGGGAGAGGGGAGGTTGTGAAGTTAGAGAGCAGAGGCAGGTGAAGACCAGGTATAATGTGTGTCCGTCTGTGTGGGTGGCTGAGGAGGACCACTGAGTAAGTCCAAAGGAAGAAGTGAGCGACAGGAGTTTTGCGGCTGTTGACTGGTGGGTGTCAATGGGGATGTTGAAGTCACCCATGATGATGGTGGGAATGTCTTCAGAGAGAAAGTGAAGGAGCCAGGTGGAGAATTGGTCAATAAAGGCAGTGGTGGGGCCTGGAGGTCGGTATATGATGGCCACTTGGAGGTTGGAGGGAGAGTAGATGCGGACGGAATGGACTTCAAAAGAGGGGAGGACAAGGGAGGGAAGAGGTGGGATTGGGTTGAAGGTGCAGTTGGAAGAAAGGAGAAGGCCCACTCCTCCACCATGTCTGTTCCCAGGGCGAGGAGTCTGGGTAAAGTGGAGGCCGCCATAGCATAGCGCAACAGGGGAGGCGGTGTGGGAGGGTGTTAGCCATGTTTCAGTGAGACCAAGGAAGCAAAAATTGCGAGAGGTAAAGAGGTCGTGAATCACATGGAATTTATTGCAGACGGAGCATGTATTCCAGAGTGATACAGAAAGAGAGAGCAGGGTGGCGGGCCTCAAAGGCACGGATTTGAGGTTGGAAAGATTTCGGGTGTTTTTTTGGATTGGGAGTGATAGAAGGGGGTAATAATAGGAGGTATGAGCTGAGGGGGTCCAGGATTGGGAGATATGTCACCAGCAGTGAGGAGAAGCAGAGAGAAGCAGAGCAGGTGAGAGGAGGAGAGTGGGAGATGTGTTTTGTGTGTTATTAGGAGCGATCTGAAGTTGAAGAGCAGATCGGCGGAGGCGGTCAGATGGGGGCAAGAGGGAAGGAGAGATTATTACTTGGTTAGAGGGTGCTGGGGTCTGTGGATTGCGAAGGAGAGTCAGGAGTAATTGTAACAACCCTGCTGGCATCACTGCATGGTCTCCCATCCCCCGCACACCAACTTACTTTCTGCTTCAAACCATGCTGTGAATTCTGTCTGCTGCCAGCTCTGTGCCTCTGCTCTCCATGTTTCCAGACTGTGTGTATAGGGGGGCGGCGCCTGAACTCTCTGGTTCTTATGCAGTCTGGGTGCACCTGTGTAATCTGTCCCTGACCAATCACCTGGAGCCCTTGACTATTTAGTTTCGCCACTCCCACTGAAACATTGCCTGTGCAATGTCTAATCTCAGTTAGTATCTTGCTGCTGAGGAAGCCAGGCCCTGTTCTGTGTATCTCCTTCTCTGGAGGTTTACTCCTAGTCTTGCTTTGTACCTTGTCTGCCTGCCAGGAGGCTGAATATCCTGGCCCTTGAGTCTTGTTCCCAGTGCCTTGTCTGTTCTCTGTCTGCTTGCCAGGAGGCAGAATATCCTGGTCCTTGTGTCTTTGTCCCGGTGTCTCTGTCTGAACTCAGTCTTACCTCTGTCTGTCGGTCTCCTTGTCCGTGGCTCCCTTCCTTGCTGTGTCTTTCCTTGTGTCCTCCCTGTCTGTGCATCTGCACTCTCGCAGCTTTATCTGTGCATCAGCACTCTAGCCGCTCTGTCTGCACGGCTCCTGCTGCCGCTGCAGAACCTCTTGCTGCAGCTTCTCTCCACAGACCTTGTGGTTGAGCTTTGCTCCATTCCTGCTGCCACTGCAGAACCTCTTGCTGCAGCTTCTCTCCACAGACCTTGCGGTTCAGCTTTGCTCCATTCCTGCTGCAGAACCCCTTGCTGCAGCTTCTCTCCACAGACCTTGTGGTTCTGCTTTGCTCCAGTCCTGCTGCCACTGCAGAACCTCTTGCTGCAGCTTCTCTCCACAGACCTTGTGGTTCAGCTTTGCTCCACTCCTGCTGCCGCTGCAGAACCTCTTTCTGCAGCTTCTCTCTCCACTCCTGCCTTCACCTGCACCTCCTGTGTGAACAGGTCCAAACCTGTTCCTTCTTATTTCACTCTTGCCTGCATCCATACTTGCACCTCCTGTGTGAACAGGTCCAAACCTGTTCCTTCATATTCCACTCTTGCCTGCCTGCATCCATACCTGCACCTCCTGTGTGAACAGGTCCAAACCTGTTCCTTCATATTCCACTCCTGCCTGCCTGCATCCATACCTGCACCTCCTGTGTGAACAGGTCCAAACCCGTTCCTTCACATTCCACGCCTGCCTGCATCCATACCTGCACCTCCTGTGTGAACAGGTCCAAACTCATTCCTTCATATTCCATGCCTGCCTGCATCCATACCTGCGCCTGCTGTGTGAACAGGTCCCTACCTGTTCCTTCTCAAGCCATGCCCGCCTGTCCTGTGTCTCAAGCCGTGCCCGCCTGTCCTGTGTCTCAAGCCGTGCCCGCCTGTCCTGTGTCTCAAGCCGTGCCCGCCTGTCCTGTGTCTCAAGCCGTGCCCGCTTGCCCTGTATCTGTTGTACCTTCTTGCCCTGTGTCTCAGTCTGCCTGTCACTCGCACCTGTCCAGGTGTCCTGTTCCCGAGTGGGATCAGCAGCCACAGCCAGACACCACCCTGGAGTGGCACCCGGCAGCTACCTGCCGCACAAGCCTGACCTCACCATCAGAGGCTCCAGTGAAGACCAAGGTAGCTGCCGTAGTTACGCCCCTTCCAGGGTAGTCTGGTTTGTGGCACAGTGGGGCGACAACCCCCCGGCTCGCGCCATTCAGCCAAGGCGTGATCGTGACAGTAATGTAGGCAAAACCATTAGAGCATATTTCAGCATGGTAAGAGTAAGTGTGGAGCTGACAGAAAGAAATGTGGTATTTTAAACAGAGTTTTGGCGTACCTTCTGGTCACTTCTGGCTCATTTCTGGCATATTTCAATAGTTATCCTTACAATGGCAGACCAGGGTCTAGGCAGGCCACTCTCTAAGAATTTATAACAGCTCTAATGCACATCAAACAGGCCCAGGTGTGATCAGGAGGTAGGAGCAGTAGGGACACTGCTTGCAAACACAGGAGGGGATTAATTAGAAGTCCGGAAGGAAGAGAGAGAAAAAAAAAAGATCCAGGAGGGCAGATATATCATTGATAGGAGATAGATACAGGAGTGATTGGAGTTCAGGACAGATGGGTGCTGAAGGTATTGCAACCAGGGGACATACCTGAGGATGAAGCAGATGAGTCTTTTATAAGGGAAGCTCAACAGCATATCCCTCGTTATTTTAGCCGTTCTTCCCACCAATTGTATTACTATGGGTATTATTGTTTGTAATTTTGTTAATAATTATGGTTCTTGAACCTCCAAGTTTCAAGGAACATATTGTAATCCGATTTCTTATATTTTATTCTACTTCTTCTCCGCGTTTTCTCCAATTAATGCGGCCCGGACCGCTCGGCGCAGAGACCCCGTTCAGGCGGCATTTTGAAGCCCTCGGTGGGGACAGGTGTGCTATGCATTTTTGGAGTCGATCCGAATTGTAGTTTTTTTTAAAAAAAATCGCATTTTAAGCAAAAATTTTCCCATAGAAATTAATGGCGACCTTTCCTTGACGCCAAACTGACATGGATTGAAGCCACAGCGCAGGTGCAGTGACCTTACAAAGATGGCAGTTATGCAAATGCAGCTTCCAAACATGACCCGTATTAGCTAATAGAAGCTGACAGATCGCTGATTCAAGGTCTTAAAGACGCAGCACGCCAATGGCTTCCGAAAAGCCCCACCCAGTGATGTTTAACCTTGGCACTCCAGCTGTTGTAAAACTACATCTCCCAGCATGCCCTTGCAACCTGCAGCAGTTGAGGCATGCTGGGAGTTGTGATTCTCCAACAGCTGAAGTGCCAAGGTTCGCCATCACTGCAGTCGGACGCCAAAGTGGCTTTAGGCTACCACGCGGCCAAAGTGGCTACCAAGTGACCAAAGTGGCTACCGAGGTGCCGAATGTGCCAAGGTGGCTACGAAGTGGCTACCGAGGTGCCGAATGTGCCAAAGTGGCTACCAAGTGGCAAAAGTCGCTACCGAGGTGCCGAATGTGCCAAAGTGGCTATCAAGTGGCCAAAGTGGCTACAGAGGTGCCGAATGTGCCAAAGTGGCTACCAAGTGGCTAAAGTGGCTACTGAGGTGCCAAATATGCCAAATGGCTACCAAGTGGCCAAAGTGGCTACCGAGGTGCCAAATGTGCTAAAGTGGCTACCAAATGGCCAAAGTTGCTACCGAGGGGACGAATGTGCCAAAGTGGCTACAAGTGGCGAAAGTGGCTACCGAGGGGACAAATATGCCAAAGTGGCTACCAAGTGGCCAAAGTGACTACCGAGGGGCCAAATGTGCCAAAGTGGCTACCGAGTTGCCAAATGTGCTAAAGTGGCTACCAAGTTGCCAAAGTTGCTACCTAGGGGCCGAATGTGCCAAAGTGGCTACCAAGTGGCCAAAGTGGCTACCAAGGTGCCGAATGTGCCAAAGTGGCTACCAAGTGGCCGAAGTGGCTACCAAGGGGACGAATGTGCCAAAGTCGCTACCAAGTGGCCAAAGTGGCTACAGAGGTGCCGAATGTGCCAAAGTGGCTACCAAGTGGCCAAAGTGGCTACCGAGGTGCTGAATGTGCCAAAGTGGCTGCCAAATGGCCAAAGTGGCTACTGAGGTGCCGAATGTGCCAATGTGGCTACCAAGTGGCCAAAGTGGCTACCGAGGTGCTGAATGTGCCAGAGTGGCTGCCAAGTGTATACACAACATTCATATTCTAACTTTACTTTCTTACAGTCGTCACCTGATACACTGCTGTAAAGCTGGCAGCGCTGTTCAAGCACCATGTATTTCCTTCAGGAAATTCCCATCTAGTTATTATAGTGCTTTGAAAAAAGCAGTATCTTGTAATCCGAACGCTGCTAACTTATTCTTCTTATTATTATTATTCAGTTGAATTTCGCAATTAATGCGGCCCGAACCGCTACACGCACAGACTCCATTGAGGCCTCGTTTCGAAGCCAGCGTCCACGAGTGGTGTAATAAGTATTTTTCGTGTTGATCGGATTTGTAGTTTTTGCACAATTTGCAGAGACCCCGTTCAGGCGGCGTTTCAAAGCCCTCAGTGGGGACAGGTGTGCTATGTATTTTTGGAGTCTATTCGATTTGTAGTTTGTTTGTTTTTTAAATCGCATTTTAAGCAAAAATTTTCCCATAGGAATTAATGGCGACCTTTCCATGACCCCCAATTAACATGGATTGAGGCTACAGCGTAGGTGCAGTGACCTTACAAAGATGGCACTTATGCAAATGCAGCTTCCACACATGACCCGTATTAGCTAATAGCCAATAGGTAAAGTGGCTACCAAGTGGCCAAAGTGGGTACCGAGGTGCCGAATGTGCCAAAGTGGCTACCAAGTTGTCAGAAGCTGGGGGCAGGTTGTCAGAGGCTGTCGGAGTCTGGGGCAGGTTGTCAGAGGCTGTCGGAGCCTGGAGGCAGGTTGTCAGAGGCTGGGTCAGGTTGTCAGAGGCTGGAAGAGCCTGGGGGCAGGTTGTCAGAGGCTGGGGGCAGGTTGTCAGAGGCTGTCGGAGCCTGGAGCAGGTTGTCAGAGGCTGGAAGAGCCTGGGGGCAGGTTGTCAGAGGCTGGGGGCAGGTTGTTAGAGGCTGCAAGAGCCTGGGGGCAGGTTGTCAGAGGCTGGGGGCAGGCTGTCAGAGGCTGTCGGAGCCTGGGGCAGGTTGTCAGAGGCTGTTGGAGCCTGGGGCAGGTTGTCAGAGGCTCCTGGGGCAGGTTGTCAGAGGCTGGAAGAGCCTGGGGCAGGTTGTCAGAGGCTGGAAGATCCTAGGGCAGGTTGTCAGAGGCGATCTGTGAAGAAAAGGTCACTGTGACCCCGGTTTTCGGGGTATTTTGGCATCGCAGTGTGCAATTTTCATGTGTGCAGTAGCATCAGCTAAGGATTCCTCAGATTGTCCAGCAAAAAACGCATGCATTTTTAGAAACCGCATGCGTTTTTTGCGGGAAAATCTGAGGAGTCCTTAGCTGATGCTACTGCACACATTAACATTCGACTGCGACGAAAAAATACCCCGAAAAACGGGGTCTGAGCGACTTTTTCATCACAGATTTAATTTTAAGTGTGTGCATTAGGATCAGGGCAGCCCCAAAGGCTGTGTAAAAAAATTACTTAAAAACAGCCCTAAATCACTAGAACAGGGATGTGTAATGCATTCATATTCTAACTTTACTTTCTTACAGCCGACACCTGATACACTGCTGTAAAGCTGGCAGCGCTGTTCAAGCACCATGTATTTCCTTCAGGAAATGCCCATCTAGTTTTTTTACTTTTTCTCCAATCCTAGATTTTATGAGTCCTTTTCTTACATGGTACACAAATGAACATTAATTTGTCTAATACTTTTTATTTTAAGCTACCCATGTCAGCTCTTGGTTATAAAAAGAAGGTCCGGATCCTTGGTCAACGTCATGTGATAACAAAATCTCCAAGGGCGCCCAAACTTTTGAATCTGGCCATTTTTCTTTTAGCAATTTTTAAAATGTAAAAAGTGACAATATATATGTATTTTTTTCTAAAATACAAAGGAAATGTGTCATATTTAACTTTAACCGGGGAGGGGACCTGATAAGCTGATGTGAGTACGATGCCACAAGTATGGTTACCATCCTGACTTGCATAATATGACTTGCAGTATTTCTACTGTAGGTTATTTAATGGGGATTATGGAACAATAGAACTTAATTTGAACTGTTCTAGATTTCTTCTTTCAAATGTTATTTTTAATGTTATAAGGTTATAAGGTTTGTGTGAAACAGTTCAACTGCGGTAAGCCTGTAGGTAAAGAAAGCAATAAGAACTCAACCGTATTATGTCCTCCAGGGACTACGAGAAATCCAGTAAATAATTTCTGTGTGACTGTGCAAATAGAATGTACAGTGGTGCACATTGTTGGGGATGAATGCTGCTATGGCCATGCTCTTTTTAGGTAGAGTGAGTCTAAGGTAGAAATAAAATACAGGACGGGAGCTGCGGCACAGATGCCTGGGAGCTTACATATCACAGTAATTCAATTACCACCATTAGATGTGGCACAGCAGTAATCACCTTTTCCTCTATTTTTCAGGCTAATGGCACTGCTGTTACTAAGCTTTACTCATAGCAAAACACAAATTGCATGTGATGAACATTGCTTGCCACATTAGTCATCTCCTGGCACTTTATAAATAAAGAAAATGAACAAGACTTATAGAGAGCTCAGGTTGTATGTAAATGTAGAACGAGAGTTACAGGGGAAAAGGTTGTAAAGTTGAGTTTCGCTATGTATACTAGAGCCGATCGATTGTTGCAAGATTATTACCACTAGGTGGTGATCCTGAGCCCTGATGCTTAGAATTGAGCATACGCTACATAATAACGTGGGATTATTAACAACGGATAAAGTATAAGTGTGATGAAGGAGCAGCCGCCATCTTAGATATGGGGCCACATGTCTGAGCTTGGCATCCATTTTGGTCTAAGTTCAGGAATTACAGGCAGCTAACATACCCCCAGGTGCTGTGTACTTAGTAAATACAAGCAGGATTTAGTGTTCCAATGCTAAATAGCCAGGGACATTGGTGTGATAATGAGGATAGGCCCAAAACAGAGCTTCAAAGCTCAGGTACGGAGCCATGCCAGCAGGAGACCGGAAAATAGCCTAGGGCTTCAATTATAATGTACCTGCTAGCAGACGTAGGAATATACGTCCTTTGTGTGTCCCAGACGCTTTGGCTCCATCCTAGGAGCATGGATTATTAACCCACCCTCTGACACAGGGGGAGGAACCTAGCGTGTTTAAGGATTGGCAGCCCCTGGCAGACATGCATTCCTTCACACAGAAGATCCGGACAATGACGATCTAAGAAGGACCTGGGGACAGACCTGCCGAGGGGAGCAGCGGCCCATGCTTTGGGGGTCTGTCCAGAAACTAAGTAAGATTCTTGTACCTGTGGACTGCGGAGCTCCCCAGCACCCACATGACCCTACAATCTGGTAAATTGACCTCCAGCTTAATATCTTAAGTATTGTACCCTTATTGTTATATCTTTTCTCTGACTGTAAATTTACTGTATATTTCTGTAATTATCTAGTGCGCCCTTAAGGCAATTAAACTATAAACTTAATCTTGGGCTGATGCTTTCACTCTGATCACGAATCTTAGAACCCCCAGCGGGTAACAGGACCTCCTCTCCGGCGACCATTTGCTCTAGGTGCAGTTCCCTTACTGACCTGAGAGACAAGGGGGGCGTTGGAGAGCTGTGCCTGTGTAGTTACGTCACGGTGGTGACATGGGAGGAACGGGTCTGTGTGTGTTCCTCCACAATAAGTGAGTGATATAATGTGATATATTGCCCAGATCCACATTTATCTTTGGGGATAGCATAAATTAGCAATGTGTAAATGTTAAATAAAGGATACACAAACAAATATGACAGCAATTTCCATTAAGATCATGAAGATGCAACTACTAAAAGATTGGGGTGCTGGTTGGGGTGCTGTAACTGTATCTGCGATAGAGCAGGGAGAATTGATCATCTCCCTGCTCTCCTATGTCCTCTACTGTAGGTACACAGGACCTGTGATGAGGTCACATGAGGGGAGGAGTCAAGGTCACATGATCAGGGGCCTCAATGTATTCAGGACCTTGCTGTGCTGTTTGTCATGGTACTGGATGAGGGGAAGTTTATGTGTGGGGTCAGGAGGGGTTTACAGGGTGGATGTATCAGAGCCGTGTGTACGAGATATACAGAGAGAAGCCGCGTGTGTACGAGGTGTACAGAGCGGAGCTGTGTGTGTGCGCGAGGTGTACCGAACGGAGCCCTGTGTGTACGAGGTGTACGGAGTGGAGCCACATGTGTATGGAGCGGAGCCGTGTGTGTACGGGGTGTACGGAGCGGAGCCATGTGTATGGGGTGTACGGAGCGGAGCCGTGTGTACGAGGTGTATGGAGCAAAGCCACATGTGTTCAAGGTTTACGGAGTGGAGCCATGTGTGTACAAGATGTACAGAGCGTGGCCACTTGTGTACAACATGCACGGAGCAGAGCCGTATGTGTACGAGGTTTACGGAGTGAAGCCATGTGTGTACTGAATGGAGCCGTGTGTGTGTGAGGTGTATGGAGCAGAGCCTTGTGTGTACGAGGCATAGAAAGTGGAACCGTATGTGTATGAGGTGTGCAGAGCATGCGTATACAAGGTGTATGGTGGGGAGCATTCATACCTCCCAATCGTCCTGGATCCAGCGGGACAGTCCCGATTTTGAGAGAGCGTCTGCCCCACTGCCCCGGCCGGTAGCTTACTTTTCCCGCGGACACAGGAGTACATGGTGAAGCCCCGAGGAGCACTTTAAAATTCGCACATGACGTTCTACCAGAAGTGACGTGTTAGAAGCTGACCGGAAAGGAGGTAATTTTGGGAGGAGATTGTGACGGAACCATGGAGGCACTTCAGGGAAAGCTTCAGATCCATCACCGTGTCCTCCTCCTCCAGCACGGACAGCGGGATCGCCTTGGACTCGGGGATGTCGGCCATGTGAGAGGATCATGATATTTCCTGCATCAGGAGGCTTAGGTGGGCACTACAATGGGAGCTGGGCTGCTATAGTATCTTTATAGAATCTTTCTTTCTCTCTCTGTTTCTTTTTCTCTCTCTCTGTTCTTTCTTTCTCGCTTTAATCTTTCTTTTCATTCTCTTTCTTCTTTCTTTCTCTCTGTTCTTTCTTTCCCCTCTTCCTTTGTTCGCTCTCTGTTCTTTTTTTCGCTCTGTTCTTTCTTTCCCCTCTTTCTCTCTCGCTCTAATCTTTCTTTTTTCTTTCTCTAATCTTTCTTTCTCTCTCTGTTCTCTTTCTTTCTCTCTCTGTTCATTCTTTCCTCTTTCTCTCTCTGTTCCTTCTTTCCTCTTTCTCTCTCTTTTCTTTCTTTCTCTCTGTTCTTTCTTTCTCTATAACGTAGCCCCCTTCATATGGCATAATACAGCCCCCCCAAAGAATATATTGTAGCCCCTTCAGAATATAATGCAGCCCCCCCTCATAGGGTATTATGCTTCCCCCCTCATGGGGTATCATGCTGCCCTCCCTTATATGGGGTATCATGCTGCCCCCCCATGCGGGGTATCATACCATCCCCTCATACGGGATATTATGCTGCCCCCATCATATGGGGAATCATGTTGCCCCCTGCTCATACGGAGTATATCATGCTGCCCCCTCTTACGGGTATCATGCTGTCGCCCCCCCCTTCGGGGTATTACAATCATGCAACCAGGACTCACTATATAAATAATAAAAAAAAAACTATACTCACCTCTCCTCCTCACTCCCACGCTGATTTCGGCGGCGACTCTTCTCCGATGTCAGGAGCTGCGCTGCAGTCAGACCGGCACACAGCGGGGACATAATATCAATATTGGTCTTTTTATATATAGATTATTTTTGGCAACAGCGCGGTCATCTGCTTAGGTTCTCTGGTTAGGGGCCCACTGAGAAGTTTCGCCCCCCCTGAACCAAAACCCTAGCTATGCCTCTGCTAGTATGGCTGGCAAATTTTAGCCTCGGTGGCAAATACACAGCAGTGGCCCATGAGTAGCTGCCTATCCTTTCTTTCTAGCTGTTTCATAGTCTTCATTCACAAGACTGTATTTTTTGTCAGACCAATGTTATTCAATTGTGTTGTTCAGATGATTGTTTTTTTACACGGTTCGAATGTCCACAGAAAAAAAAATTTCAAAGCCCGCACTAGTGTTCTCTGAGTTTCGGATGAGAGTCACCTATTTAAGTCTATGGGTGCACAAATAAAAATGGATCCCACATGGATCAACTGTATGGTGTAGGAAGATGGATCAAGCTAGGGCTGCTCCTTGCGTCTTCGGGCGGGAACTGTCGGGCCTGTCACCAGTGTGACCGGGGGAAGGACTTTCTATCCAGACCAAACCTGAGCACCTGACTGAAGGGGGCGGGTTGGAGATAAATAGAGGCAAGCATGCGAGGTCTGGGCTCTTGAGGGGAAGACAGCTTACCAAGAGGGAGAAGGTTGACTCCGTCTCCGCTGACCCTGACCAAAAATTGAGCCCGCTCCACAGCCTGTGTCGACTCCTGGAGTGTACCCTCTGGGTCGTGGCACCAATTTTCCCGGGGCGAGCTGGCGTAGTGAGGACCACCCCCTATACAGGGAGTGTCAGGGGCAAAACCAAGGAGATATGGTACCATGACTGCTGGCACCAGGTGGCCGGCTCACAGGAGACACGAGTGAGTGTGTCTAGGAACCGGGGTTGTGCAGAGTGCTAGAGTGTGCAAAGCGTGGGCACAGGGACACGCAGAGTAAACAGGACGAGTGTATGAGAGCACAGAGAGTACAGGACAATACTAGGAGTGTACACTGGAGTGTGCTGGATGCTAGATAGTGCAAGGCGAGTACATGAGAGCGCGTATGGCGTGTACAGGCAAGCATGCCTGTGTGCAAGCAACGCAGGGCGCATGCAAAAGTGCATGCCACAGTAGAGTCAGACAGAGCGTGCATGGAGAGCAAGCGGGAGTGCAAAGTTAGACAGAACACAGAGCAGAGTGTATACACAGAGCATGTGCTGGGAAGCACGGCTAGGCAGAGTATAGGAACAGAGCACAAGGCAGAGTTCAGGAATAGAGCAAAAGGCAGAGGACCCGAATACAGTGCACAGCCAGGCAAGGACTAACAAGACCAAGCCAGGAAGCACAACAATAATCAGGCACCTCCCATAGGAAGAGGTAGCCTGATATAGCACATGAGTACAAGAACTTTCGGATCAAGTCCTCCAGTATCATAGAGAGGACAAGACCGAAGACAGAGCAGGGCAGAGCGCGCGTGCGAACTGGAACATAGCGCAACCACGGAGCTAGGAGCGAGAGGTGCGTGTGCGCACCCGACAGAACCCTCGGAGCTGCCGCGGCACCGGAAGTGGTGATGACGAACCCGGGGTCCCGCCCCCAGGTGGGAGCGGCATGACAGCAGGCTTGACAGTACCCCTCCTTTACGCCCCCTCTTTCTAAGGCCAGAAAGAAACTTAGACAAAATCTGAGGAGCATGGATATTCTCTCTGGGTTCCCATGACCTTTCTTCAGGGCCAAAACTCTTTCAATCAATTAAGAAAAGAGTTTTCCCTCTTACCTTCTTCATGGCCAGAATGTCGTTTACCTCAAACTCTTCCCCCATGCCAACAGGCTGGGGAGTGTGGCCAGTAGAAGGATGGAACCGGTTCAGTACAACAGGTTTGAGGAGGGACACATGGAAGGAATTGGGAATAAGGAGCTAAGGGGGTAATTTCAATTTGTACGCAACATCATTAATGCGCCTGATAACCTCAAAAGGACTAATGTAACAGGGACCCAGTTTGTAAGATGGTACCTTAAGGCGAATGTATCTGGAGGAAAGCCACACCTTGTCACCAGGAAGATACGGGTCGAACGTCCAGGCGCATCTTGTCAGCGTGTTGCTTCATCCTGTCACATGCTTTCCCAAGAGCTGTTTTAGTCTCCTGCCATACCCTGGAGAACTCCACGGATGGAGAGTTGGCCACAGGTACCCCCGAGACAGGAAGTACTGGAAGAGGCACACTGGGATTCTGTACGTAAGCGATGAAGGGAGACTTGGTGGACGATTTACTGGAGTGGTTATTGTAGGCAAATTCAGCCCAAGGAAGTAGACAGACCAAGTTGTTTTGATGAGCATTAGCAAAATGCCGGAGATAGGATGTAAGGATCTGGTTGGTACATTCCACCTGCCCATTGGTTTGAGGGTGATAGGCGGAAGAGAAGTCCAATGTCACCTTCATGAGTCCATAAAGAGCTCTCCAAAACCAGGACATGAATTGAACCCCTCTGTCAGATACGATGTGCTGCGGGAATCCGTGGATTCCGAAGAAATGAAGATCTTCGCCAATTCAGGGGCCGAGAGTAGACCGGGAAGAGGAACGAAAAGGGCCATTTTCAAGAATCGGTCTACAACCACCAGGACCACAGTGCAACCGGAGGAACGAGGCAAATCGGTTATGAAATCCATCGCTATGTGCAGTCATGGAACTGAAGGTACAGGAAGCGGAAGCAGAAGACTGGAGGGTGATAGTCTGGGTACTTTGTTTTGAGCGCAGGAAGGACAGGAAGCCACAAAGTCTTTGACATCCTGGGAAAGGGATGGCCACCAATAGTAGTGAGAAATTAGGGAGAGTGTCTTATTGATACCAACGTGGCTGGCAATCTTGGACGAATGTCCCCAGTTCAACACTCGTCTCTGGTTGTTCTCAGCCACAAAGGTTCTTCCCGGTGGTAACGTGGCCAACCTGACGGGTGGCATGGTAATCACCTTAGATGGATCGATGATATGAGAAGGCTCTTCTTCAGCATCAGTCGACTGGAAAGACCTTGACAACGCATCCGCTTTAACGTTTTTATCGCAGGGCCGAAAATGAAGTTCGAAGTCAAAGCGGGCGAAGAATAAAGACCACCTGGCTTGCCGGGGATTGAGTCTCTGAGTGGACTGGATGTACGCCAGGTTCTTATGGTCCATATAGATCTTGAATGGATGTATGACGCCTTCCAGTAAGTATCTCCATTCCTCCAGAGCCAACTTAATGGCCAACAGCTTCTTGTCACCGAAGGAGTAGTTTCGCTCGGTTGGGGAGAAAATTTTAGAAAGGAAGCCACAGGTGACTAGGTGTCCAGAAGATGACCTCTGCAGAAGGACTGCGCCAACCCCAGCAGAAGATGCGTCCACCTCGAGAGTGAAAGGTTTATTAACCTCAGGAAGATGAAGCGCTGTAGCTGAGGTGAAAGCTTGTTTCAAGGACTGGAAAGCTTCTTCTGCCTCTGGGGACCAAGCATTCGGGTTAGCCCCTTTGCAGATTAGGGATGAGATAGGGCGAACCAATGAAGAAAAATGTGTAACGAACTGCCGATAGTAGTTCGCAAAGCCGAGGAAACGTTGGATTGCCTTCATTTCATGGGGCCGTGGCCAATCGACAACGGCAGACACTTTCGCCGGATCCATTCGTAGACTGGAGTCAGAAATAATGTACCCCAGGAATGGCAAGGGCGTCTGTTAGAAAACACATTTCTCGAGCTTGGCGTAAAGGCGGTTCTCCCTCAAGCGCAAGGGGACTTGGTGCACATTTTTTTCTGTGAGCAGACAGATCAGAGGAAATCACGAGGATATTGTCCAAGTAGACAACCACGCAGGAGTATAGCATATCCCGGAAGACGTCATTCACGAACTCCTGGAATACCGCTGGGGCGTTGCAAAGACCGAAGGGCATGACCAAGTACTCATAGTGACCGTCTCGGGTGTTAAAGTAGTTATCTGCGGCTCTCATGCCCAAGATTCCCAGCCCCGCAGTGTGAATAAATCATAAACGACTGCGGGACGGGATCTGTGGCTGCGCGATATGAAGGCCAGGATGTGATCTCAGAGGTCGGGCAGCGCTAACTGCGCATGCCCACGAAACTATAGTACAGCGCAGGCGGCAGTATTTAAAAAAAACACTGAGGAGGTGGTGCCAAATCCGAAATGACTGATGGATGCGAGGCGTCTATCAGAGGAGGAAAGACTTGCCCCCCTGTCAAATTTCAGGTATTTTTGAACAATTTTAAAAATGATTATTTCTGCGGTGGAAGGGACGCTAAGTAAAAAAGCCACCTTGACAGAATGCAGCATTTTACTTAAAAACGCCTGGAGGGGGTGACAGGTTCCCTTTAAGATCATGTTCAAACTAGCTTCTCTTCCTGCTTCTGTCAATGACGTAGGGCCTGAAGTTTTTAACTAAACATTGAAAGAATTTGGAATAGCAGCTGGTCGGCACGTGACTGCAAGTATGCAGACCACATGACAATTACTCAAACCACTTAAAGGGAACCTGTCACCCCCTCCAGGCGTTTTTAACTAAAAGAGCCACCTTGTGCAGCACTAATGCTGCATTCTGTCAAAGTGGCTCTTTTATTTGGCGTCCCTTCCACCGCCGAAATAAGCGTTTTTAAAATTTGTCCGTCATACCTGAAGTTTGTCTGGGGGGAAGGTCTTTTGCCCCTGATACAGACGCCTCACATCCATCAGTCATGTCCTTTCGAATTTGGCGCCGCCTCCTCTGCGTTCTTTTCTTTTCCTGGTGCCTGCGCTGTAATATTTTTTCTAGTTAAAAACGCCTGGAGGGGGTGAGAGGTTCCCTTTAAACTGTGTATCGCAGGGGGCACCAAACTGAATTCTTGCTCTGAATGCCTCTGATTGTGACAAATATCCTGCTGTGTTGGACATTTATAAAAGGCATTTTCTTAGGTATGTGGGGGAGCTGAGCTCTTATGAACTGGTTGCAGAAAGATGACTGAAAGGTAGTGGAAATAGTTTATACTGTACTGTATATTGAAAAACTGTTGACAGTTTCCCTTCAAAGCAGAATATAAATGACATACAGTTTTACTGATATGCTTTTTTGTAGTATACCTGGCTACATTTAAAAATGTTGTATAAAGTTACCACAAGGGTTCTTTCTGTTACAATCTCAGCATCGGCCAAGTGAGTACATGTAAAAATACATAAAAAATAATTGAAATTTACCACTCCACAAAGCCATACATTGTAGTTGTCAGACCACCTAGGCTTACATTTAACTATCATTAAGCTGGAAATACATTTTTGAAGTGCAGTAAAGCAAGGTATGCTGTGCTTTTCTACACTCCTAAATAAAAAACGGGTATACCCAGATGGAAGTATAGGTCTACTGTTACATTTAATGTCTTTTGTTTGTGTTTTTTAAAACATACTCGCTCTAACAAGTCACCAATGTACACTTGAACTTCACAACATGAAAAAAGGCAAAAGCATATGTTGTACAAGCCGCTAATTATCACGTAACATCTGATTTTTGTGCACATAATATATTACAGACAGTATATATGAGAATACATGACTGGTGCATAGAAATGCACAAATTAATCTGCAGGACCGCGGCTATGTGGCCAAGTCCGTATTTTGTGGCAACAGGACAGGAGCCCTGCAAACTGCTTGCTTCTTGACAAATCAGGTAACCCTGGAGCCGATCAGTCCTACTGATGATGGGACCTGATCTGCATGAAAAGACAGATTTCTGAAGTAAATCTCACTGATCCTCAGATAGGGCAACCACAGACCTCGCAATACAGAATCGAGTCTGGATTTATAAGGAGATGAGCAGATCTCCAGCCCCTTGCCCCCACCACCTCCTTGTACTTACTAAAATCCAGCCATGACTACTTTCCACCCAAAAGCTTCCCTCCAGCATGAAGAATCAGCGCCAGGTGCACAGCATGATCTGATTTCAGTAAATGCGCCACATAACGTGCAGTATGGGCATGTCTGCAATACTCCAATGTGGCTGGGCCAGCACACTAATTTAAAGATACAGTGCCAGACTTCAGGGACCCATAGCAGCTACTTGGAGACAGTCCCAGGGTGCATATGCCCCTCAGCCACTTGGTAAAGCCCGCTCCTACATACAGACTTGTCTTCTAAGGCCACCAAAGACTTGTGGTTAATATATCATACAGTATACTGTATGATGATATTAACCTTTATAATAACAGTGCCAACACCCATGCATGATCCCTCCATCCTTCTGGCAGGAATGCCAACATGCTGACCCATGCATCCACTCTGTTCCATTCCTTGCCATGTTTATTTCTCTCAGGACCTGAGCATGACACACAGGTATCCTGGAAGTGTGCTTAGGGCATGCATGCTCACCGCTTCCTAAAGGGGCAGGGTGCACGCTTCTGAAAATGTCCCCAGCCAATAGCTGGGAAATATCAGGTATTTAAGGCACATTCCCCTATAGCAACATTAGTGATCAGTGTGTACACTTGCTACTTCGTTGTAATGTCCCTGAGCTCCTTGAACCTGATCCTGTCTGTCCTGTTAGAACCTAATTCTGTCCGTCCTGTCTGAACTTAGTCCTGTCTATCCTGAATCTAGTCTGTCTATACCTACTCCTACAGCCTAGTCCACACATGTACCCTGACCCTCACATATCCAGTAAGAACCTGCTCATTAGTGATCAGTGAACATGCTCGGCACTACTCGTTACTTGCCCAAGTATCACGGCACTCAGTGTACTTGGTGAACACCGAGCATTTCCGGGATTACTCGGCGGTAACTCGGATCTCCACCCTGCTTTTTTGGCAGACTTCAGAAACCCAATCATGATGCAGGGATTGTCTGCCAGGCAATGAAATGCCGCAGCCATCTTTGTTGTGGTCGTGCAGTGATTGGCTGGCTGCACAGCATCATCAGGGGTCTAAGAGACTGGACGCCGCCCTGCTCGGCGCATTCAGCTCCAGATTTAGATAGTGTAGGGAGAGCTGCTGCCGAGAAAGGGTCAGAATTGGCGAACTCTTAGTCAGTGTGAGGTCTACCATCGTAAACTTCTCAAATCCAGATAAACCAACAGTCCTTCTAAGGACAAATTCCTGAGTATATAGATTCCAGTGTTAGGTAGGCAGGGTAGTGCACGTCACTCTATACACATCAGTGCAAGTCCTGCAGGCACTGTATGTGTGTATATGGATCATTGCATGCATCAAGTGTCCAATACCTTCCTGTGTTCTGCTGCTGCTGCTACCTGTAGGATCTATTGGCCGTATATACCTACCCCAAGGTGTAATTGGCTTTGAAATTTTTTTTGACCAGGGCTAATAGAGCTTTTTTTATTGCAAAGCAATCCAGAGCCTCTTTTTTTTTCTCCATTTTTTTGACAGTGCACAATACAGCCAGATCCTTTTCCTAGCACAGCATGAAAATCCATCAATTTTAAAGGGGTCCCCAACGTCCCTTTTGAGTATGCAGAGAAATATTTAATTTTTATGTGGTACGGTTGAGTAGATTTTTTTTGTGTCTTAGGCTGGTTTCACACTAGCGTTTTTTAGCGTAGCGCATCGTGCGCGTACATGCGCATGTGTCCTGAGCCCCTATCTTTAACATGGGGGCACATGGTCTAGCGTTTGCACGCGTTCGTATGCGTTTTCGTGCGCATGCGTTTTTTTTAGTGTGCACCCAGGCGCGCCGGACACAACCTGTTGCATTTTTGGTCCATCCGACCCGTCTGAAAAAAACGCATGCGCATGGAATGCGCACGGAATGCGTAAAAAACACATTACAGTCTATGGGAACACAGATGTGCGCATGGACATGCGCATGCCTGCGTTTAAAATTGCATGCATTTTAAGAGTTAACATGGCTGCAAACTGGTTAAAGCGCATGCGCAAAAAAAGCAAACGCATGCAAAACGCATGATGCGTTTTTTGCATGTGTTTCTACTGCGCACGAAGCGCAGCACTAAAAAAACGCTAGTGTGAAACTAGCCTTACACAATTTCTTGACACTATTTTGCTGAACCCCCCCCCCCCAAAAAAAAGGCTACATTTTACAGTGTTTTTGTCTTTTTAGCCCTAAATTCAATTTTTTTTGCTGTCTGGCACTGTACTTATTTACAGCACTATTTCGCCCCCCCAAAAAAATACAGGCCACACATTTGTCGTAGTGGTATCTCCGTGCCAGCTCATATCTGTGCGTGCTCAAAGTTTGGCCAGTTTAGACCGGTTTCCCTTTTTTGTCCTGGGTGTCACTGTACTTATATACAGCACTACAGTATATAGCAGAAAAATAAAAAAATACAGGCCCCACATTTGTCGTAGTGGTATCTCCATGCCAGCTCATATCTGTGCGTGCTCAAAATTTGGCCAGTTTAGGCCGGTTTTCCTTTTTTTGTCCTTGGTGTCACAGTACTTATATACAGCACTAGTTAGCCAAAAGAAAAAAAAAAAAACAGGCCACACATTTGTTGTAGTGGTATCTCTGTGTTAGCTGATATCTGTGTGTCCTCAAAGTTTGGCCGGTTTCCTTTTTTTGTCCTGGGTGTCACTGTACTTATATACAGCACTATTTAGCAAAAAAATTTTAAAACAACAAGCCACACATTTGTCGTAGTGGTATCTCCCTAAAAGGCCTCATTTATTATTGCCAAAAATTTGGCCATTTTAGGCCTGCACATTGTATGTTTTTTACAGTCTGTTAACGTACTAATTAAATCTGATAAGGCAAAACACATTTTTGCATAATGTCCAGATGGATAAAAGTGTGGTTTTCCAGCACACGTATCACATACAAGTTGCCTCCCAAATCACCCTTTTGTAGTGAACGTGTATAATATTATAGTCCATTTACAATGGGCAAGGCCGTGGCAAGGGATGGGAAAGTGGATGTGATGGTGATGGTGCAGTCCAAGTCCATGGGCAAGCTGAAATTGGCCCACCAAAAAAACCCACATCTTCTCTCTGGACTTTAGTGTCCGAAGTTCTAGGGGATCGCAGCAAGACAGCACTATTGAAGCCCGAGCAGTGTGAAAAGGTTGTTGGTTGGATAGTTGATAATACTTCCAGTTACTTATCCACCTCCACCAGCACCCTGTCTTCAACATGGTCAAGTCCCAGTAGCTGTGAATCTGGACCGCATATTCCTTACCCTGATTCTCCTTCTTCCCACCATGCTGAATGCCCTGAGACAACTGATCCCACACTCGGACACTCCGAAGAGCTGTTCAGTTTTCCATTTGGAGATTTGTGCCTCTCGCCCGGTCCACTTGAAGTGGGGCAAGATGATATTCCATATAGCGATGCACAAATCTTTGAGCAGCCACGGTCACAAGAAGTGGATGGGGATGAGACTAGTGTTGAGCGATACCGTTCGATACCCAAAAATATCGTATCGGATGGTACGAAAAAAATATCGGGTATCGCCGCTTCCGATACCGGAAGTCCCATTCAAGTCAATGGGACTTCCAGGATCGGAATTTAAAAAAGCCCTTTATTTCCTTGTTGGCTAATTCTACATAATTGAAAACAAATAAGAATCATGTAGAATGTATTGTGGGAGGTGGAGGAGACATTAAAGGCATAGTGGTTTATTCAAATCACATGGCATAGCATTAATTCCAATTTTTTTCAAGACGTTCGGAGTTAAAAAGATATTGACTATGTTAACTAAAAGTATTTTGTCAGATATGTATGTTTCACAACTTCCATGCTCTTCACCTTCTTTTGTACTTCTCCCACACTTTCTCCTTCATGATCTGCAGCAGTAGCATTTTTTTCATCAACTTTTTCTTCACCTTATTCATCTTCTTCTTCTTCATCTTCTTCCCATTAATTTTTTTTTTCCATTCTTCATATTCTTCTTATTCAGCTATTATTAATTTTATTATGCTATTTCTTCATCTTCTTCCTATTCTTCTTTGTCTTCATTTTCTTATGGTGACAGGCATTCCTGTAGTACTTATCTATAAAAGTTATAAGATTACACCTTACGTTCTGCCTGTCACTAAAGATTTACAACAGGATTTGTCCGCGTTCAGTTTGGCCTGCAGCAGCAGGCATTTTCCAGGGGCATCACAAGGAGGAACGGACTCACCCCCATTTACTGCTTAGTCTTCTTCTGCTTATAATTTTGATTTCTTCTATGCTGATTTTTAGTCTTATGCTTAATGTTCTTCTGCTTTCTGTTCTTCTGCTTCTTGTTCTTCTGTCTTTTGTTCTGTATCTTGGTGGTTGTCTTCATGTTCTTTGTCCTCTTGGTCTTATTATTTAGGGTCATATTTCTGGTCTTCTTTGGTGTGGTCTTCAGGGTCGTCGTCATCAGGGTCATCGTCATGGAGATCAATAAGGATTACCAAAGACAATTTCAAAAAGCTTGATCTTGGAAATGTAGCAGAAGGTACAAGAAGGCTGAGAAACTGGCGAGAACCAGCAGACAGTGCTGGCACCCGGATGGGTAGCAGAATGAACAAGAGCCAATGGCACTACCGAAGACCAACTGTCGGTGCTGGACCACGGTTACTAAGCAGAAGGTACCTGTGCTAAAAAGCAGTACCAAGGACCAGCTGACGGTGCTGGACCTCGGATACCGAGATGGAGGCACCTAGGCCAAAGGCTCTGGTGAGAACCAGCAGACAGTGCTGGCACCCGGATTGGTAGCAGAATGAACAAGAGCCAATGGCACTACCGAGGACCAACTGACGGTGCTGGACCACGGTTACTAAGCAGAAGGTACCTGTGCTAAAAAGCACTACCAAGGACCAGCTGACGGTGCTGGACTTCGGATACCGAGATGGAGGCACCTAGGCCAAAGGCTCTGGCGAGAACCAGCTGACAGTGCTGGAACCCGGATGGGTAGCAGAAGGAACAAGAGCCAATGGCACTACCGAGGACCAACTGATGGTGCTGGACCACGGTTACTAAGCAGAAGGTACCTGTGCTAAAAAGCACTACCAAGGACCAGCTGACAGTGCTGGACTTCGGATACCGAGATGGAGGCACCTAGGCCAAAGGCTCTGGCGAGAACCAGCAGACAGTGCTGGAACCCGGATGGGTAGCAGAAGGAACAAGAGCCAATGGCACTACCGAGGACCAACTGATGGTGCTGGACCACGGTTACTAAGCAGAAGGTACCTGTGCTAAAAAGCACTACCAAGGACCAGCTGACGGTGCTGGACTTCGGATACCGAGATGGAGGCACTTAGGCCAAAGGCTCTGGAGAGAACCAGCAGACAGTGCTGGAACCCGGATGGGTAGCAGAAGGAACAAGAGCCAATGGCACTACCGAGGACCAACTGATGGTGCTGGACCACGGTTACTAAGCAGAAGGTACCTGTGCTAAAAAGCACTACCAAGGACCAGCTGACGGTGCTGGACTTCGGATACCGAGAAGGAGGCACCTAGGCCAAAGGCTCTGGCGAGAACCAGCTGAAAGTGCTGGAACCCGGGTGGGTAGCAGAAGGTACCCATTCAAAGCAAAGTAGCCAGGCCGCAAGCCGGCCGCAGTTACCGTAACCCACAGTCCTACAGGGGGTCCATGTCCCATTGGCACTATGGATCCAGCCTTCAGTGCCAGTTCCCGCAGCCCACATAGGAGTCACCTAAACTGCAGGCACCGTAGAGTCGGCTAACCCGGCCGCAAGACGACAGGACAACGGATTGGTGGCATAGTGACCTTGACACTACCCGGAAACAGGCTGGGCAACAGGGAGTACCCGTGCCAAAGACACTGCCGAGAACCAGCTGACGGTGCTGGAACCCAGATGGGTAGCGAAAGCTACAAGAGCCAATGGCACTACCGAGGAACAGCTGACGGTGCTGGACCACGGTTACTAGGCAGGAGGTACCTGTGCTAGAAAGCACTACCAAGGACCAGCTGACGGTGCTGGACCTTCGGATACCAAGATGGAGGCACCTGGGCCACAGGCTCTGGCGAGAACCAGCTGACAATGCCGGAACCCGGGTGGGTAGCAGAAGGTACCCATTCAAAGCAAAGTAGCCAGGCCGCAAGCTGGCCACAGTTACCGAAACCCACAGTCCTACAGGGAGTCCATGTCCCATTGGCACTACGGATCCAGCCTTCAGTGCCCTTTCCCGCAGCACACATAGGAGTCACCTAAACTGCAGGCACCGTAGAGTCGGCTAACCCGGCCGCAAGATGACAGGACAACGGATTGGTGGCATAGTGACCTTGACACTACCCGGAAACAGCTGGTGTGCTGGAACCAGGCTGGGCAACAGGGAGTACCCGTGCCAAAGACACTGCCGAGCACCAACTGGCTTTGTTGGAGCCCAGGGACCATCATGGTGCAGGCCGAGGCCTACTTGGTGGCAGTTTTAGATTGTTTGTAGGCTACAACAGACTGTCAACGTGCTCCAATTAGGCATCTGTCTCCACTCTGTTTCCAGGATTTCACGTGACCACCAACACCGCCAGTTTATGCATACAGCAGCCGTCTGCCCAATCCACACGTGTTCCTGGGTTACTGGGGTTCTGTAATGTCAGCAGATCCCCTGATGTGTGCCTGCCACTGTCTCCTGCTCTGTCCACATTCCCACCGCTTGCAGTGGGAAGGTGGACAGCGCAGGAGACAGTGCCGAACACACATTGGGGGATCTGCTCACGTAACAGAACACCAGGAACACAGGAACACGAGTGGAATGCGGGGACGGCAACTGTGAGCAGGAACTGGCGGTGTTGGAGGTCAGGGGAAATACTAGTGACAGAGTGGAGACAGACACCAAATCAGAGAATGTTTAAATCTGAAGTAGTTACAATTTGGAGGCAGCAGCACTTTGCCCTCCACACAGCAGGGGATCAGCTGACGTTACCGAACCCCACTTTCACATGAATGAGTGTGTTTTTCTGTGTGGACAGCACTTCCGAGCACCAACTGGCATTGTTGGAGCCCAGGGACAATCATGGTGCAGGCCGAGGCCTACTAGGAGCCAGGTGTAAATCGGAGTTATTTTGACTTTGGAGGCAGCAGGAGAGTTTGCCGTACACACAGCAGGGGATCAGCCGACGTTACCGAACCCCACTTTCACATGAACGAGTGTGTTTTTCTGTGTGGACAGCACTTCCGAGCACCAACTGGCATTGTTGGAGCCCAGGGACAATCATGGTGCAGGCCGAGGCCTACTAGGAGCCAGGTGTAAATCGGAGTTATTTTGACTTTGGTGGCAGCAGGAGAGTTTGCCGTACACACAGCAGGGGATCAGCCGACGTTACCGAACCCCACTTTCACATGAATGAGTGTGTTTTTCTGTGTGGACAGCACTTCCGAGCACCAACTGGCGTTGTTGGAGCCAAGGGACAATCAGGGTGCAGGCCGAGGCCTACTAGGAGCCAGGTGTAAAGCTGAGGTATTTTGACTTTGGAAGGAGCAGGACACTTTGCCCTCCACACAGCAGGGGATCAGCTGACGTTACTGACCCCCACTTTCACATGAACAAGTGTTTTTTTCTGTGTGGACAGCACTTCCGAGCACCAACTAGCGTTGTTGGAGCCCAGGGAGAACCAGGGTGCAGGCCGAGGCCTACTTGGTGGCAGTTTTAGATTGTTTGTAGGCTACAACAGACTGTCAACGTGCTCCAATTAGGCATCTGTCTCCACTCTGTTTCCAGGATTTCACGTGACCACCATCACCGCCAGTTTATGCGTACAGCAGCCGTCTGCCCAATCCACACGTGTTCCTGGGTTACTGGGGTTCTGTAATGTCGGCAGAGCCCCTGATGTGTGTCTGCCACTGTCTCCTGCTCTGTCCACATTTCCACCGCTTGCAGTGGGAAGGTGGACAGCACAGGAGACAGTGGCGGACACACATTGGGGGATCTGCTGACGTTACAAAACCCCAGTAACACAGGAACACGTGTGGAATGTGCAGACGGCAACTGTGAGCAGGAACTGGCGGTGCTGGAGGTCAGGGGAAATACTAGAGACAGAGTGGAGACAGAGGCCAAATCAGAGAATGTTTAAATCTGAAGTAGTTACAATTTGGAGGCAGCAGCACTTTGCCCTCCACACAGCAGGGGATCAGCTGACGTTACACAGGAGCGAGTGTTTTGTCTGTGCGGACAGCACTTCTGAGCAACAACTGGCGGTGTCGGAGCCCAGGGAAAATCGGGTAGTAGGCCGAGGCCTACTTGGAGTCAGGTGTAAATCTGAGGTTGTTTGACTGTGGAGGGAGCAGGACACTTTGCCATACACACAGCAGGGGATCCGCTGACGTTACCGAACCCCACTTACACATGAGCGAGTGTTTTGTCTGTGCTTGTAAGGTTTTTTGAAGCAGACAGATGAGGGGGACAGTCATGCTGATTAGTGCATCATCTGCACTGGCCATCCGCGTGGAGTCATCGAAGGCACGCAAAACTTGGCAGATGTCCCTCATAGTGGCCCACTCAGTGGTGGTGAAGTGTGTCCGGCGCACAGTGCGACTTGTTTGCGCCTGATGCAGCTGGTACTCCATTACTGCTGCCTGCTGCTCACACAACCGCTCCAACATGTGTAACGTTGAATTCCACCTGGTGGGGAGGTCACATATGATGCAATGTTCTGGCAGGCGTAATCGGCGTTGCAGAGATGCAATGCGCGGTCTTGCCATGCTGTAACGCCGCAAGTGAGCACACTCTAGGCGAACCTTGTGCAGCAGTGCATCAAGATCCGGATAGTCCCTCAGAAAGCTCTGCACGACCAAATTGAGCACGTGTGCCAGATATGGTATGTGAGTGAGGTTGCCTAGGCCCAGAGCTGCCACTAGATTTCGGCCATTGTCACTCACTACAAAACCTGGCTGGAGATTCGCTGGCACAAACCACACATCGCTCTCCTGCTTGATGGCATTCCAGAGCTCCTGTGCTGTGTGGCTCCGATTCCCCAAAGAAATTAATTTAAGGACGGCCTGTTGACGTTTGGCCACACCTGTGCTCATATCTGGCCTAACAGGCTCATGCAGTGCTGATTCCGAGGAACTAGAGTAGGAGGAGGACTCAATATGTACAGACTGCATTCCTGCAATCCTTGGAGTTGGCAGAATATGTACAGAGCCACTCTCCAGATCTGTACCTGGCTCCACAACATTGACCCAATGGGCAGTGAGGGAAAGGTATCGTCCCTGTCCATGGCTACTGGTCCACACATCGGTGGTCAGGTGGACCTTGCTACTGACGGCGTTTAGTAGCGCATTTTTAATTTTTCCCTCCACATGCTTTTGCAGGGCAGGGACGGCTTGCCTGCTGAAATAAAAGCGGCTGGGCACATTGTAATGTGGAACTGCCAATGACATAAAGTTCCGGAAGATGTCAGTCTCCACCAGCCTGAATGACAGCATCTCAAGGGCAAGTAGTTTGGCAATGCCGGTTTTCAGAGCCAGTGCTCGGGGATGGTTTGCCGAGTATGGCCGCTTTTTCTCCCATGCCTGTGCTACTGATTGCTGGTGAGTGGCCTGGGAGTGTGCTGTTGACTGCGAACGTGGTTCAGTGGGTGGAATTTCACTGGGTCTCTGGACAACAGTGGCAGTGGTTCTTCCATGGCGTTCCAGTGAGGAAGCCGAACCAGCTGTGTGTGAGCTGGAGGAAGAGGCCCCAACACGAGCTGAAGAGCTGGTAGGTGCTGCTGAAGGTTGGCCTACATCTTCAGTGTGTCTGTGTAACTCCACCTCGTGCTTGGTGCGCACATGTTTAAACATATTTGTGGTATTGAGGTTACTCACATTTTTCCCTCGTTTCACTTTCTGATGACACAGCTTGCATTTGACAAAGCAAATGTCATCTGCAACTGTGTCAAAAAAAGACCACGCACTGCAAGTCCTGGGAGCGCCCATCTTGTGTTTTGGAAGAGGATTACTCCTCACGGGTGCCAAAGTGGAGGCTACAGGCAACCAAGTCTGCCCCCGCCCTCTCCCTCCTCTTTTGGCCGTTCGGGGAATCTCTTCCTCAGAGCTGCTCCCACCACCTTCCTGTGGCTGACGCCATGATGGGTCAAGGACCTCATCATCTCCACTCCCCTCTTCAAGCACCGGCTGGTCCTGGGTTGTCTCGCCAGCACCGTACGCACCAGAAATTGGCAACTGAGTCTCATCATCATCAGATGAGTACTGAGGTGTGCTGACAATAGGCACTGGCCCACCCGCCTCTTCAGATTCAGAGGGACAAAGCAGTTGCGCATCACTGCATACTCCCTCTTCTTCACGCTCTAGAATGCTGCTTGGCTGGCCACCTCTTTCCAAGCCAACAGATTCTGAGAACAGAAGTAAAGATTGAGATGGCTCCTGTCCCGGGCTCTCAGACTGCCTGGGCAATTTGGCAGGTGGTGAAGAGACAGATGGTTGCTCTTCAGTGCTCTGGCCTTGGGAGGATGCGGAAGTCATTGAACGGCTTCAATTTGTTCGTCACGCAGCAGTGGGGTACGGCGAGGTACTACAAAGCTGCGCATGAAGGACTGTTGCCTGGTAAAAGTGGGGGATGCCGGGTCACTGGTGGCCGCAGCAGACACCGAATCCACACGTCCTCTCCCTGCTGAATCCCCCCGTCCTCTCCCTGCTGAAACTCCACGGCCACGACCACGTGCCTTACTCCCTGCCTTCTTCATCTTGGTAGACTGATAAAGATAGGCAGAAAAGTAAAAAAGGGGTGGCTTAGTGTTCTTATTCCTGAACACCTGCTAACCAGTATAAGAAACACTAATTTGGCTAAGAGTGTGTGTACTACACTTTAATATGATCTAATGTGGCCTACACAACTGTAAAGTGGAGTGTTTGGTGAACTTTATTTCCTTTTTTTTTTTGGGGGGGGGAAGAAAAGGATGTGACCAAAGTTTGAAAGCTATAGTATCACAAACTTTTTGGAGCGATTACAATGCAGGAAGCTAACCTACAATGCAATTGATGAGGCTCCAAAAAATAGGGTGATACTAGTCTGGCTGGCCCTGAAGGGCACAAGCCAGCAAAAAGGCTCCTCTATCTAATCCTATATAGTGTTTGCAACCAACCAATGACAATGGATGCGGTTGGAAGCACACTAATATAGGAGCAAAAATCTGGCTAAATTAGCTGCAAAAAAAGGACTATGTATGAGGCAGTGACGCACGCTGAGCGGACTACAGCTAGCGGTGGCTGTAGAACACACTGCAACGTGAGCTGCACTCACACACAGAGAGACCTATCAGACAGCGAAAAACAGTGCAGAGAAATGGGCTATAGTACTGAAAGGCTGCTGAAAGGCTCCGCTGTCCACTACTTTAGTGTTTACAACCAACGTATATGGATACGTATGGAAGCACACTATACAGGAGAAAAAAAAAGCAGCAATAAAAGAAAAATGTGTATGAGGCAGAGACACACGCTGGGCGGCCTACAAGCAGACGTGCCTGCAGGACACACTACACAGCGTGGGTCTGCACTCACACAGCCCTTGCAGACAGCTATTAAAACAGCGCTGCTGGGCTACAAAAATGCTACAGTGGTGGATTATGTAGCCTGGGTAGAGCAATATATATTTTTGATGATCGCTATTTCTAACTGTCCCTCACAGTCTTCAACAGCAGCCTGTCCCTAACTGAATTCACAGCAGAGTGACCAGAAATGGCGGCTGCAGCGGTTTTTATAGTGCATCATGACATCATTTCAGCAGCCAATCACAGCCATGTCAGTAGTTAACATGCCTACATGCCTAACAGGATGTGCCCACACTTCTGAGGATCCCCATTGGCTGAATCAAATCGAGCGGGCTCCTAGCATTATGGTAACTTCCGATTCCGGTATTCGATATGAAAAAAGTATCGGAACTAAGTATTGGAATTCCGATACAGCGAATATCGGCCGATACCCGATACCTGGTTGACAATGAGGAAGAGGAGGAAGAACAGGAGCTACTTTCATGCGCTATAGACGGGACTACAACCACAACTGTCATACTGTCTGTTCAGTGTGGATGGCCTGAAGACAGGGAAGAAGAGGAAGGGGAGGAGGAGAAGGAAACCTTGGTTAGTCATCCTCTTGGGGAGGACACGGAAGGCTTGCCTGTTACCAGTCTGGCACGCATGGCTGACTTTATGTTGCGCTGCCAAAAAGATAAACTGAAATATCACATGGTCATAAGTATTCAGACCCTTTGCTCAGTATTGAGTAGAAGCACCTTTTTGAGCTAGTACAGCCATGAGTCTTCTTGGGAATGATGCAACAAGTTTTTCACACCTGGATTTGGGGATCCTCTGCCATTCTTCCTTGCAGATCCTTTCCAATTCCATCAGGTTGGATGATGAACGTTGGTGGTCAGCCATTTTCACGTCTCTCCAGAGATGCTCAATTGGGATTAAGTCAGGGCTCTGGCTAGGCCAGTCAAGAATGGTCACAGAAGTTCTTGAGTTGGGTTTGTCTTTTTCTCCATGTAACAATTTCAATTTCTTCACAGCGCTAAAAGATTTACACCTATTTTCCCGTAAGCTGGTGTTGAAAAAGCTTCACTCCAGAAATTCTGATGATTTGGGAGGGGTAATATCAGAACAAGAGGCCCTGGAAGTATTGGAGGAATTGGAGAGAGAGTCTACTGTTGGTATTTCAGGTATCTCTTTTCCTCAAGTCTGCCCCAGATCTACCACATTCCCTCCCTTGTCTATTTGTCCACAGGTGGAGATCTTCACACGATTGGTGGTGGAGGATTTCCGTAAAATTAAGAACAATGGAGCTAGAGATAATTTATCTTACCAACAAAGGAAGGCTCTTAATGACCTGAGAAAACTGGGTGACGTAGTCATTAAACCAGCGGACAAGGGGGGGAATGTGGTGGTCTGGCCGGTAGAGAAATATGAGAGGGAAGCATTCAGACAGCTCAAAGATAAGGAAACATATGCCCAACTTACAACAAATCCGCTTGTCTCCTTTAAGGGTGCTTTGGTTAATATTTTGGAGATTGCACATGAGAGAGGAATCATCTCTAAGAAAATCCTTGATGGGCTGTCTGTAAGGTTCCCTGTTGTGCCCACGTTCTATCTGTTACCCAAGGTCCACAAAGACTCTATCTCACCTCCTGGGCGTCCTATTGTCTCTGGCATAGGAGGGCTATGCAACCCAATATGTAAATTTATTGAATATTATCTTAAACCACAGGTGGAGACTTTGCCCTCCTATGTCAGAGACACTATGGACGTCCTGAAACGTGTTGATGGACTGTTCCTCGAACCCGATATGCTATTTGTGGTAGCAGATGTAGAGTCTCTGTATACGAGCATTTCTCATGAAGATGGTATACGAGCTGCTCAATTTTATCTTGAGGCAAGTAATTTGGATGCTGACCTGAGGGGACTGGTGTTGGAGTTGTTGCGGTTCATTCTTACCCATAATTTCTTTACATTCAAGGATAGATATTACTTACAAACGCGTGGTACCGCAATGGGAGCGGCATGTGCGCCCTCGTATGCAAACCTCTTTCTCGGTTTTTGGGAGAGGGGTTTGTTTTGCGACGGCGCACATGCCTCTCCCAATATACTTGGATGGTTCCGCTTTATAGACGACATATTGTTTATATGGCAGGGTACCACTGATGAACTACACTCATTTATGGGGGGTCTGAATCGCAACGACTCCAACATCAGGCTTACCTACAATTTCCATCATGAGAAGATATCCTTTTTAGATATTGAGCTCAGGGTGCATTCTGATGGTTCTGTTCATACAGACATGTTTCGTAAAGAAACTGCAGTTAATGCATTACTACATGCCTCGTCTGCACACCTGGGCTCAACTATTAAGGCTGTCCCAGTAGGCCAATTTCTCCGGGCCCGGAGGATTTGTTCATCGGACAGCCTATTTGAGCGGCAGGCCATTGACCTTGGGGACAGATTTCAAGAGCGTGGGTACAGCAGGCGGAGTATTAAGAGAGGCTATACTAGAGCGAGGAAATCCGAGAGAAGGAATCTTTTAGTCCCACGGAATAAGAAAAAGGAATGTGATGCCGGGTTAAGGTTTATTTCTACATTAAACCAACAGTGGGAAACAATGCGGATGATTCTTAAAAAGCATTGGCCGATACTTATGACAGACCAAACTCTCAGTAAAAATTTACCAGTGGTGCCTCAAATGACGGCCCGTCGTAGTCGAAATCTTAAAGACATGCTAGTGAATAGTCACTATGTGACTAGGCCCCCATCCTTATTTGGAAATGCAGATAGGAGGAAGGGGTTTTTTCCATGTAAAAATTGTCTGGCATGTAAAAACCATGTACGGGCCACATCATTCACATCTTCGGACGGCTCTAAAACCTTTAACATCAACATGTTCATTACATGTACAACTACACATGTTGATTACTACGCAAAGTGCAAGTGTAACCTAATATATGTAGGATTAACATCACATGAGTTACGAGTAAGGACACGTGAACACGTTAGGGACATTATGGCTGCCCGTGATGTGGATGATGTTGGTGGACTCAAGTCGCTCCCCCGGCACTTCAACCTGAGACATAACTGTAATCCAAATGACTTGCAGATATATGGGATTGACTGTATCCAATTGGGTATTAGAGGTGGGGATGCGGTGCGATTCCTCACCCAGAGAGAATGCAAGTGGATTGCAGTTCTGGACACTGTAACACCGAAAGGCTTAAACGAGCAAATTAGTTTTTCCTCCTTTTTATAACATTTGTGTTTTTTGGATTTATTTTTATTTTGTATGTTCTGTGTCTTTTATAGTTTATTGCCATATGAGAATGAGTATCTGTGAGCATCCTCCCTCTTGGACCCCTGACATCGAGCAACGGTTTCGGGAAGAAGACTTTCAAACATGTTAGAGCGCCTGGATCATATATTCACGACCTTTCTATATATACATGTACACATGTGTTTTTTTTTTTTGTTTTTTTTTTGTTTGTTTTTTTTCTCAGTTTTGCACTATTTGGTATAGTTTCCACTTTATAGTGGTCTGAATATGTTATATTTTTTTGTATTTCACTTTTTACGTTTTCACTTCACTTTTGGTATTGATTTATATTCTAAATGAATTTTCTTCACATTATATATATATATGTATATATATATATATATATATATATATATATATTCACTTCAGATTTTCACCTTTTTATTGTATAATCCTGCGGGATAGTTTTGTGAAAAAAGCTGTATTCATACATATTGAGGTTTTTCTCACCTCGTGTCTCTAGTGCATATGGTATCACACACTTATGTGTATAACACTTATATTTTTTATTATTTATTATTTTTTATTTCTCATATATATATATTTTTTGTTTTTCATGTCTATAATGGTCTGGATTGGGCTAATTGTGCACTGATGCGTTACTGTCTTGTGAATAGTATACTTTATATCTTGTTCAGCGGTGCATATAATATTGCATTGGTTCATAGCGTATAGATCTCCTGTATTATTGTTGGAGATGCGCCTTTGGATTTGTTTTTGATTCCAGTTGCTGGATTGCACCGCCAGATGGGTAGAACGCATATCCTGAGACGATGGATGCGTCATCTTTAGGTGCCGCTGTATTGTCTGGGCGGTCCGATGACTTCACCTGTTGTTCTGGTGATCAGCTCTGGGAGATCATCAGTGCGCATGTTCTACACATTGAGATAACCGGCGTGCCACTTCCGGCGCCGTTTGATGACGTGTGCGGTTCAGTGACGTCACCAGTTGTTCTGGGTGAGCCGCACCGCCATTTTGGCGCCGTTTATTGACGCGAACTCCGGGTCCCGTTGTGATGACATGCGCCATCTATGATGACTCTCCACAGCTGTGATGGGGTGATATAAGGGAGAGTGGGACAGAACATGCCATCACAGCCCCCCGACGAAGCCCACGCGAAACGCGCGTAGGGGCTACACGTGTGGCATACTAATTAGTTATGGGTAAGCGGTTTTGAACAGGTTTTTCATTATGTGGCCTCCAGATTAAGATTTTGAGCTATTATGTTGTGATGGTTTATTACTGTGAGGGGGTCACTTTTTGGGATTCTCTGGATATCTGAAAGAAAGACTTTAAGCACTGGCACTTTACTTATCTCTGCATATCCATTATACACATTCCATTGCTGTTAGTATTGCTACATGTGTGTTTTTTCTGTACCTGAATTCCTTATCATATGGAGCTCTTTTATTATGTGACCCGTCTTTATGTACTTCATTGTCTATATTATTAACTTTTCAGAATAAAATTATTTTTTATATTTTCCTTGATGGATGTCTTTACTCCATGTGTTTTTGTATACAAAGTATTGGGAGTTTTTCCACAGCTAGTGCATGTTATGGGGTGGTCACCATGGGTCAGGGCCACCTATAATTATATGTTCACTGCCCTTGAAATCTTGTTTGCTAAGAATGTTCACAGAGTTGTTCTGAAGCCTCTCCTTTGTTATTTTAGCTGTGTGCTTAGAGTCATTGTCTTGATGGAAGGTGAACCTACGGCTAAGTCAGGGGTCCAGAGCACTCTGGAAGACTTTTAAATCCACGATATCTCTGTATTTGGTTGCATTCATGTTTCCTTCTTTCTTTTCAATGTTCTTTTTATTAAGTTTTAAAGCATAACAGTAAATATTATGAAACAGTGTTATGTTTAAAGAATTCAGTGCTCGGCGTATACATAACGATCTACTCAAGATGTATCCGATACAGATTAAACATTCCTGGCTTGCATTATGCATTCATGTTAAAGAAATAAATTTTGATATCTGAGAAGGAACACTCAATTCAGAATTCAGAATAGGGTTAAGTAACAAAACTAGTGTCCCTGGTTCTTTCTAACGGACTATTTCTCTGATTTAGTCTTTTGGGACAACAACATACAGAAATTAAAGATAGTAAAAGAAGGAGGAAAGAAAGTAGAGAAGAAAAGTAGGACTCACAGTGAGTGAAAAGGGGGGGGTGAGGGGGGGGGTAACAATTTGTTATTGGATAGCGTCCTTCGTCAATTCCGAGTATATACTTGTTCTGAAATTAATCCAAGGTTTCCATGATTCCTGGAATGGCACCAAAGAAAGATTTACATGCGCCGCCAATTCGGCTGTATAGTATAGCTGGTCTATCTTGCACAGCAATTGTTTACGTGTGGGGACAATCGCGGATTTCCAATGAATGGGTATTAAAAGTTTGGCTGCTGCTGTAATGTTATTAACAAACGAGGATAATTTTTTGTTATTTGGCCACACCGAAAAGTTTAGGAGGGCGGTTTCAGGCGTAAGGGTAGCTGTCTCTCCAGTTATCTCTTGAATGACACTTTCAGTAAGAGCCCAAAAGCGTTTAATATCTGGACAGGACCACCATATATGGAGATAGTCGCCTTCTCCAGTGCCACATCTCCAACATTTCGTGTGGTGATTCACCCGCCAGGCCTGGTATTGTGTTTGTGAGATATACCATCTGGACACTAACTTATAAAAATTCTCTTGGGTTTTAACACATTTAGTCGGACCATGAGAATATTTGTAGATGTGAAAGTACCTGTTCTTGTGAGAAAGTGTAACCCAGGTCCTTTTCCCATTTTACTATGTATGCACGTTTAAGGCATTGTTCAGCGAGAAAGAGCTCATGATATATACTAGATAATATTTTTGTGGGCTTATTTAGTTTAGAACATAGACTCTCAAAGGATGTGAGTTTGCGCGTGAGGTCAGTGTTGTAGTGTATTATTATTATTATTATTATTTATTGTTATAGCGCCATTTATTCCATGGCGCTTTACATGTGAGGGGGGTATACATAAAAACAAGTACAATAATCTTAAACAATACAAGTCATAACTGGTACAGGAGGAGAGAGGAGAGAGTATTCTTTTCAATGTCATTTTTATTGTAGAATATTGTACAAAATTGATGTTGGCTAGTCTGGGTATTATGCAGAGTTCAGGATGTGAAGGGAGCACTCCATCAACTAACAACTGGTCAATTGCAAGTTTCAACCTTGGTGGGATCTCTTCGGACTTAGCATCACTAAAGTGAGTCAAGACGTCTGATATTGGTGTTGAGGGGGGAATCAAAGTACTGTATGTTTTGGTCCATACTTTTAGCAATGACCGTGTAAGTGCGTTGGAGAGGGCAGGAAGGGGAGTCCCTCTTGAGTAGGTCAATAATAGTTTTCTAATGGGTATAGGTGAGAGTACTTTTTCTATTGCCACCCATTCCTTGTCTTGAGAATCACGAATCAGATGTACTGATCGCGACAGCACCGCTGCGTAATAATACTTTCTTATATCGGGAGCTCCCATTCCCCCCCTCGTCCTAGGTAGGGTCAGTGTGTGAAAAGCTATTCGTGGCCTCGTCCTGTTCCACATATACTTGGAAAAAAGTGAGTTAACACTAGTCAAATAGGAAGCAGGAACTTGGATAGGCAGCATTTGGAACATGTAGGTAAATTTTGGTAATATCAGGCTCTTTAAAAGATTTTTTCTCCCTGTCCAGGATAGGAACGAGTCTCTCCATGATCCGATTGTGTTTATAGCCTGTTCTAACAATCAATCGTAGTTATATTTTATCAGTTCTTTTTCTGTTCTGGCTATTTTGACTCCCAAGTACGTGATAAAGTTTATGGGCCAGGTGTTGGGACGTTTAGATCCAATGCCTCAGATTTAGACACATTCACTTTAAAATTTGAGACACTGCCTTATTCTTCCAATATCCTCTTGAGGGCTGGAAAGCTTCTTAGAGGCTTTGTCATTGTTACAAGTAAATCGTCAGCAAAGGCCGCGGTTTTGTAATTCTGCTTTCCAATTTTTATGCCCTCTATTTCAGGGCATTGCTGTATTGCAGATAGGAGAGGTTCCATTGTCAACACAAAAAGCAGTGGTGACAGCGGGCATCCTTGGCGTGTGCCATTTCCAATAGTGAATGTGTCGGTGAGTGAGCCATTAATGTCGATGTGGGCCTTCGGGTTTTTGTATAATTTCATTATGGAAAAAACTGTTTGTCGCGGAAATCCAAACCCCAACAGTGTTTCCTCCAAGTAAGTCCAGTCTACCCTGTCAAAGGCCTTTTTGGCATCCGTACCCAGCAGAACCAGAGGGAGTTTGTTCTTTTTCGCGTGTTGCATAAGATGTATTATCTTGTATGCATTGTCTCTCCCCTCTCTCCCCCCCCACAAAACCCGCTTGGTTTGGGGAGATTACCGACGGTAGGACTTTTGCTAGTCTACTCGCCAGCATTTTTGCAAATAACTTCAGGTCAACATTGAGTAGTGAGATTGGCCTGTAGCTACTGCATTGTTCCTGGTCTTTGCCTTCCTTACATATTAAGGATATTTTAGCTTCCAAGGCTTGGGCTGGGAAATGATCTCTGCCCAGGACAGCGTTACACAATCTCAGCAGGTGTGTGTTGAGGATAAGGGAAAAGGTCTTATAATAAGTAATTGGTAAACCGTCAGGTCCGGGTGTTTTTCCTTTTGGGCTCTTCGATAGGGCAGACTGGAGTTCGTCCGCTCCAAACGGCTTAATTAACTGAGTCCGTTGCGTTTTGTTTAATTGAGGAAGGTTTAGTTGGGCTAGAAATCTCCCTATTGCTCTCTTCCTTTTATGTTGGTCAACGTCTGACTCTTTCTGGCGTATATTGTAAAGTTGTTTGCAATATTCTAGGAGCTCTGACTCTATTTGCGCATAGTTTTGAGTGCTCAGTCCTCCTGATTTTTTTATTGAATGTATATATGTGCGGTTTTGGCGCTTTCTTATGCATGAGAGCATACATTTAGTAGGTTTGTCACCTTGTACAAACATTCTGTTTCGCCATATGACATACCATTTTGCTGATATTTTATTTTAAAAATCTGTTAACTGTTGTCTCTTTTCGGTTAGCTCATTTAGCCATTTTGTATCTGGCTGTTTCTTATGTCTGGTCTCTAATTCGTATATCTCTTCGTAGAGTGCGTTTATTTCGTGTTGTCGTTTCTTATTTAGATACAAATTGATTGAAATTAGTTCTCCTCTTATTACTGATTTATGAGCTTCCCACAAAATAGGTACTGAAACCTTTTCTGTGTCATTTTGTGCAAAATATTGTTCAAGTGTTTTGTATATACGGGTGCGTACTGCAGGGTCTGCCAAAATTGATTCGTTTAGTCGCAATGTCCTTGTGAAGGAAAAAGGTTTGGGCAACGTCATTTGGAGTGTAACCATAGAATGGTCAGAATGAACATTCGGGAGTATTTTTGAGGCCACGGCGTTAGGGAGAAGTCTTCTCGGTATCAGTATATAGTCCAGCCTATGATAAGTCTTGTGGGGGTGGGAATAGTAAGTGAAGTCCTTGTTGCTAGGCTGTAGATATCTCCATATGTCCATCATCTGCATTGACCTAATTTTTGTTTTGATTTTAATTAGGTCTTTCTGAGATATTGAGCTTTTCTTTTTTGTGGTGTCAAGGTGGGGGTCTCGCGCTACATTCAGGTCTCCCCCTATAACCAGTGTCCCCTCTCTGAATTCTTCTATTCTCCCAAAGGTTACTAGTAGCCATTTTACGTGTTTCTTATTCGGGGCATAAAGGCTGCAGATAGTGTATTTGTTTCCCGCCAGTAGCCCCTTAGCGAATACATATCTTCCATTTGGATCTGCTTTTATGTCATGTGTCTGAAACGGTATTCCTTCAGCTATCGCAACCGAAGTGCCCCCTAGACCCCGTTTGTGTAGTTGTAGCATGATACCATGTGTTGTAATGTGAGCATTCAAAATTAGGGAGTTTCTCTGATTTAAAGTGAGTTTCCTGAACCATCAGAATGTCTATTTTTTGCCTTTTTAGCATATCTAATGTTTGTCGTCTGGTGATTGGTGAGTTTAGGCTATTTGCGTTAAGGGAGGCGAAAGTAAATACCTTGTTATGTACTGCCATAGTGTTGAGAAGTTTGATGGGTGAATCTTTTCGTTAACACTTGCTGACTCAGACGCTTCTTGGTGCTGGAACTTGGATATAGATTGGGTGGGGGGGAGGGACAGGAGACGTGGATTAGAGAAGAAGACAAATCATTATGGGAGTCATGTATAATGTAACAAACAAGAAAAAATTACAATTAACAGATCTTCTGAACTTAATCATTGATCTTGTAGGCTTTTGAGGGAAAATATTCTAAAAGAATCAAAGCCCATTGGGTAGAATCTATCTTAGTGTACTAATAACGTTAAGACTACCGTCATCGCCACTAAGCAGCGACATCGGTCTCAAACCCAGAAATTTCAAGTCTGGAACTAATTATCAACGGGAGAGTCCACTGTCGAACGGTCATCAAACAGAAGGCGCACACATTCAAGTCGCTCCATTATCTCCTTTTGAGCTTGGGGACTTCGCAGTTTTCTTCCTTTGTTTCTGGAGTTTCGGAGACCCCACCACTTGCCATGAAGGAGGGTTCGGCAGGTGTCGGTAGTTTGATGCGGCATGAAACGACTCTAGATCCGGATACGGCTCTAATGAGATGTCCAGAGTCTTGCAGATGTCTTTAATGTCTGTGGATGACCTGGCTTGTAGTTTTTTGTCTCCTGCTGTTATATATATTCCGAATGGGAACAGCCAGTGGTATCTGTAGCCTTTTTGTGTTAGGGCTTCTGTCAGTGGTTTAAGGATTTTTCTTTTTTTAAGCGTTGTGGCTGACAGATCTTGGAAAAGTCTTATCTGCGAGCCTTCATAAAGAATTTCCTGCATTTCGCAGGCTCTACGAAGGTTCAAGTCCTTCGCCCGGTAGTCAAGAAAACGGCACAGCACATCTCTTGGGGGTTCTCCTTGTTTGGGTCAGGGGCGCAAAGACCTGTGCACTCTTACGAGTTCGATGTCTTTAGGTTCGTCATCTAGCAGAAAATTAGAGAAGATCTCAGTGGACGCTTTGGTTAACGCTTCCGTGGCCACGGATTCTGGTAGTCCTTTTATACGAATGTTGTTTCTTCTCTCATGGTTCTCGTGGTCTTCTAGCGTATTTTGAATCATGTGAATCTGGCTTTCATGTTCGCTGAGACAGTCATGCATAACGTTGTCTTGCTGTGTCAAGATTGTCTGGTGACTTTCGACCGCTTCAAGCCTGTGACCTTGTTGTGTGATGTCTTGCTTTATCTCCGCCAATTCTCTTCCAATAGGTTCCAAAGCTTTTAAGAGGATCCTTTTGATGAATGAGCGGGTCACTAGGGTATCTTTCGTGGGTTCCCCTCTATCTGAATCACTCTCCAGATCTGTTTCTGAGTCATCTTCCATTTGAGAGTCTGTTTGCCGTGAAGATTTAATAGGGTCCGGAAAAGAGGTCTGCTTCTTCAGGAATTTATCTACATCCGCTTGTGTAAGGGATTTTGTGGCTCTTGTAGTGCTTTTTAGAGTTTTAACCGTGGTCTTTCCCATAGTTATTGCTGCTGGGCTCTGAGAATTGTTTTATGTTTTTATGGTACAATCTTCCCTCTGCCTACTGTTTCAAAGTTAGAAGAGCATTTCAAGTGATAGTTCCATACAGTTGTGGCCAAAAGTATTGACACCGCTGCAATTCTGTCAGATAATACGCAGTTTCTTCCTGAAAATGATTGCAAACACAAATTCTTTGGTATTATTATCTTCATTTAATTTGTCTTAAATTTAAAAACACAAAAGAGAATGAAGCAAAACAAAACTCCAAAAATGGGCCAGACAAAAGTATTGGCACCCTCAGCCTAATACTTGGTTGCACAACCTTTAGCCAAAATCATAGCGACCAACCGCTTCCGGTAACTATCAATGAGTTTCTTACAATGCTCTGCTGGAATTTTAGACCATTCTTCTTTGGCAATCTGCTCCAGGTCCCTGATATTTGAAGGGTGCCTTCTCCAAACTGCCATTTTTAGATCTCTCCACAGGTGTTCTATGGGTTCAGGTCTGGACTCATTGCTGGCCACCTTAGAAATCTCCAGTGCTTTCTCTCAAACCACTTTCTAGTGCTTTTTGAAGTGTGTTTTGGGTCATTGTCCTGGTGGAAGACCCATGATCTCTGAGGGAGACCCAGCTTTCTCACACTGGGCCCTACATTATGCTGCAAAATTTGTTGGTAGTCTTGAGACTTCATAATGCCATGCACACGGTCAAGCAGTCCAGTGCCAGAGGCATCAAAGCAACCCCAAAACATCAGGGAACCTCCGCCATGTTTGACTGTAGGGACCGTGTTTTTTTCTTTGAATGCCTCTTTTTTTCTCCTGTAAACTCTATGTTGATGCCTTTGCCCAAAAAGCTCTACTTTTGTCTCATCTGACCAGAGAACATTCTTCCAAAATGTTTTAGGCTCTTTTGAGCACTGAGGGTTGTACCCCCTCTCTTTTTGGAATCCGTTTTTATCTGATGGGTTGAAGAAGTGAATCTTCTATGTTGCGGTGTCTTGTCTTGCCCTCACTGCTTGATGCCAAAATAGTCGTTATGGGGCTAGTATTTTCCCCAGAAGCCAAACTCAAGCCCCTGCTTTAATAATAATAGCTCCTAATTTGCTGTTGGGGGTAATATGGCTGTAAATAAGATGCACTTTCAATGTCCTCTCTTTCTCCTCCCCCTCATATACCGCAGCACCAGAGGCAATATGGCGCTCACCCTATCTCACAAAAGGGCGCGAAATTTCCCTCCCCCCTCCTCGTGTTCGGCTTCCTTGTCCCTGGACTAGCGGAACAGTCAAAATATAGAGAGCCGCTACCCCCTGAGGCTAGCGTCCACCGATCGCTGTCCTCAGTCACAGACTCCCCTCAGACCTGTCAAGCTGGGAGTAAGGGAGAGGCGCCCGCAGCGCGTCAGACAGCTTCACACTCCGTGCGCTCCCATCGGACTCTCAGGTAGGGGGAAGGGAGGGAGGGTGACGGTGGCTTGGGTCACTCTTGCCCGGTCCCAGGCAGCGTGAGTGAATGGCTCGGTGGCTCGGTACCTCAGCGGGTTGCGCTATTCCCGCACTGTAGTCCTGGGTTTGTGGGTAAGGTGCTCTCCCGCTACTCCAGTCCGGGGCTCCACAGGCCTCTTTCCACCACCTCTCTGAACAGCAGCTAGGACAGTCTATTCCTCCTCCTTCTGCCTCATAGCTGTATCTGATGGTGCTGTGAGTGCCCTGCTTCCTCCTACTATATCTCTGGTTACTTGAAGTTTATCTTCTCATAAATTATTACTGTGTTTGTCAGGAGCTCCTGGAAGACGCGTCTCTCTGCTTGAGCTGCTAGGCCATGCCCCCCGCATTCATGTTTACTTCAATTGCAACCAGTCATCCTGTCCCTGCAGCTGAAAAACAACCCCATAGCATGATGCTGCCACCACCATGTTTCACTGTTGGGATTGTATTGGGCAGGTGATGAGCAGTGCCTGGTTTTCTCCACACATACCGTTTATAATTATCACCAAAAAGTTTTATCTTTGTCTCATCTGAACAGAGAATCTTATTTCTCATAGTCTGGGAGTCCATCATATTTTTTTTTAGCAAACTCTATGTGGGCTATCATATGTCTGGCACTGAGGAGAGGCTTTTGTCGGGCCACTCTGTCATAAAGGCCTGACTGGTGTAGGGCTCCAGTGATAGTTGACTTTGTGGAACTTTCTCCCATCTCCCTACTGCATCTGTGGAGCTCAACCACAGGGATCTTTGGGTCCTTCTTTACCTCCCTCACCAAGGCTTTGCTCCCATGATTGGTCAGTTTGGCTGGACGGCCAGGTCTAGGAAGACTTCTGGTGGTCCCAAACTTCTCCCATTTAAGGATTATGGAGGTCACTGTGCTCTTAGGAACCTTGAGAACTGCAGAAATTATTTTGTAACCTTGGCCAGATGTGTGACTTGCCACTATTCTGTCTCTGAGCTCCTTGTCCAGTTCCTTTGAGCTCATGATTCTCATTTGGTCTGACATGCACTGAGCTGTGAGGTCTAATATAGACAGATGTGTGCCTTTACAAATCAAGTCATATCAGTTTAATTAAACACAGCTGGACTCCAATGAAGGAGTAGAACCATCTCAAGGAGGATCACAAGAAAATGGACAGCATGTGACTTAAATATGAGTGTCTGAGCAAAGGGTCTGAATACTTATGACCATGTAACATAGTAACATAGTTATTAAGGTTGAAGGAAGACTTTTAAGTCCATCTAGTTCAACCCATATCCTATCCTAACATGTTGATCCAGAGGAAGGCAAAAAAAAGCCCCATGTGGCAAACAGTAAGCTTCACATTGGGGAATAAAATTCCTTCCCGACTCCACATACGGCAATCAAACTAGCTCCCTGGATCAACTCAATATTAAGGAAACTGGTGTATATACCCTGTAATATTATACCTTTCAAGAAAGGCATCCAGTCCCTTCTTAAATTTTAGTAGGGAATCACTCATTACAACATCATATGGCAGAGAGTTCCATAGTCTCACTGCTCTTACAGTAAAGAATCCGCGTCTGTGATTATGTTTAAACCTTCTTTCCTCCAGACGTAGAGGATGCCCCCTTGTCCCCGTCACAGGTCTAAGAGTAAAAAGAAAGGTCTTTGTACTGTCCCCACATATATTTATACATTGTAATAAGATCACCCCTAAGCCTTCGATTTTCCAAACTAAATAACCCCAGGTGTAATAACCTGTCTTGGTATTGCAGACCCCCCAGTTCCCTAATAACCTTGGTAGCTATTCTCTGCACCCGCTCCAGTTCAGCTAAGTCTTTCTTATACACAGGAGACCAGAACTGTACACAGTATTCTAACTGTGGTCGCACTAGTGACTTATATAGAGGTAAAATTATGTTCTCCTCATGAGCATCTATGCCTCTATTAATGCATCCCATTATTTTATTTGCCTTGGCAGCAGCTGCCTGACACTGGCCACTAAATGTGAGTTTGTCGTCCACCCATACACCCAGATCTTTTTCAGTGACAGTTTTGCCCAGTGTTTTACAATTAAGCACATAATTATACATCTTGTTTGTTCTACCCATGTGCATGACCTTACATTTTTCCCCATTAAAGCTCATTTACCATTTATCAGCCCAAGCTTCTAGTTTACATAAATCCTCCTGTAATATAAAATTGTCCTCCTCTGTATTGATTACCCTGCAGAGTTTAGTGTCATCTGCAAATATTAAAATTCTACTCTCTATGCCCCCTACAAGGTCATTAATAAATATGTTAAAAAGAAGTGGGCCCAATACTGACCCCTGTGGTACCCCACTGCTAACCGTGACCCAGTCCGAGTGTGCTCCATTAATAACCACCCTTTGTTTCCTATCCCTGAGCCAGCTCTTAACCCACTTACACATAATTTTCCCTATCCCCATTGCTCTCATTTTATGTATCAACCTCTTGTGTGGCACCGTATCAAAAGCTTTTGAAAAGTCCATGTACACCATGTCCACTGCATTTCCTTGGTCCAGTCTGTAACTTACCTCTTCATAAAAGCTTATCAGATTAGTCTGACAGGAACGGTCCCTCGTAAACCCATGTTGATATTGGGTTATGAGGTTATTCTTCTTCAGATACTCCAGTATGTCATCTCTTAGAAAACCCTCCAGGATTTTACCCACAGTTGAGGTTAAACTTACTGGCCTATAATTTCCAAGTTCAGTCTCTATCCTCTTTTTGAATATTGGCACCACATTTGCCATACGCCAGTCCTGTGGTACAGACCCTGTTATTATAGAATCTTTAAACATTAAAAATAATAGTCTATCAATGATTGTACTTAATTCCTGCATTACTCGGGGGTGTATCCCATCCGGGCCTGGGGTTGTCAATTTTAGTGATTTTTAGACGCCGTCATACTTCCTGCTAGGTTAAGCAGGTGACTTTTAATGGAGAATTTTTATCACTGATCATGTTATCCATCATGGGATTTTCTCGGATCATGAGCACCGCCATCTTGGAAAATGGTGGGCACATGCGTAGTATGCCTGCTCGAATCTGCAACGCTGCAGATTCATTCATTTATTTTGATCACAGAGATCAAAATTAAAAAAAGTAAATAAACCCCCCATTTATCACCCCCATAGGCAGGGACATATAATAAAGTAAAGAAAATATTTTTTTTTCCATTAGGGTTAGAATTATGGTTAGGGTTGGAATTAGGGTTAGAAATAAGGTTAGGGTTAGAAATAGGGTTAGGGTTAGGCCTCTTTCACACATCAGGTTTTCGCCGTCAGGCGCGATCCGGCGCTTTTGACAGAAACCGGATCCGGCGAAATGCAATGCCGGATCCGGTTTCCCCCCCATTGACTTGCATTAGAGCTGGATCGAGCCGGATGGCCATGCGTTTCATCCGATTTTCGCCGGATCCGGCAATGTGACGCGATCCGGCGTCTGGAAAAAACGGCTACTGTAACGTTTTTTGTCTCCGGCGAAAAAGCCGGACACGCCGGATTCGGCGTGTCCGGCTTTTTCATACAATGAAAGCCTATGACCGCCGCAATGCGCCTGATCCGGCGACAGCCGGATCCGGTGGCCGGATCCGGTTTTTTTGGTCCGAGCATGCTCAGTAGCTCTGCCCACAAGACATATATAAAAGCAAGACAGTGGGACCCTCAGCCACACCCAACATGCCACCCAAGCCAAGAACCAGGAGCAGGAGAAGGCAGCAGACATCTGCAGCAGCACCATCAGCACCACCCCAAATGGAGCAGCATGCTGAACAACGGGAGGGGAGTCCAGCAGCAGATGAGAGACGGTAATTATCAAATCCCCCATTTCTCCAAACTAGGGCTATGGAATATCAAGATATTCATTGGCCCTTTGTTTCTCTTTATTCAACAGCCACCCAATAGATGCAGCAGCAGCAGCAATGGCAGCAGCAGGAACACCACCCACAGCCATGGAGTCTGGCCATCAGGAAGACAGCACATCTTCTTCTGGGAGCCCTCCCTCGCATCGTCAGCGTTTGACGGTAAGTTTTTATTTCCAAAATCCATCATCTCTGTAATATATGTCTATTCATTGCCTTTTATTTCAAAACAGGAATCACAAGATGAAGAGGAGCTCCCAGAAGAAGAAGGAAGGGGTGGACAGACACTTGGAGTGGGCTCACAATTGGTAAGTTTTTTGCATCAAACGCAGAAACACAACATCACACTACACACAACACTTAGAAAACAATGTTCTGCAGACCACACACAGCAAACAAATGCCTACATCCAAAGACATAACATTTTTTGTTTTCTTCTCTAGTCTTCACAATCTGGTGCTCGGCCAAGAGGTCCTCGCAGTGCCTCCCAGGGTCATCGGCGACAGCAACGCGGCGGTCACCAGCGTGTAAGTATAAATATTTTTGCTTTGTTTTTTTGCACTTTTTATTTCATTTCTTTTGTGGAGGCTAATTATGTTATTTTTGTCTTTTTCTTTAACAGCCTTCACAGCGTGCTCCCGACTCTGACGGTGAGGATGGAGGAATCGATGTGGACCACCTCATCGATCTCGTCAGAGAAAGGGAGCCGCTCTGGAATATGGCTGACCGCCGCCACGCTGACCTTATCGTTACCCGACGACTCTGGGAGGAAATCTGTTCGCTCCTTGTGGACCGCTGGGAGGACCTCGAAGCTCGGGCCCAGATTAAAGAGCGCAAGTATATACAGTACCGGTTGCTTGATTTAAACCAGTGTTTCCCGAACTCCAGTCCTCGTGGTCCCCACGGATCATGTGTTCAGGATTTCTATTTACTTTGGAAATCCTGAAAACATGACCCCTGGGGACCATGAGGACTGGAGTTTGGGAAACACTGATGTTGTATACTAACCACTTTGTCCTTTCTCGTTTCAGGGGAGAGAATTGTGAAGCAGTGGCGGTCTGTGAGGGATCGTTTCAAGAAGGAGTTCAATAAAGAGATGCGGGCCCCGAGTGGATCTGGAGGACGCAGGAGCAAGTACAAGTACGCACGAGCCCTGTCGTTCCTCCGGGAAACAATGCTCACCAGAAGGTAAATATTACACACCACATGTGACAAAAAAATGTTTAGATGTAACTTCTTTTTTTTCAGCCAGGGCCATACCATGTCACTATTTTAATTGGTTTTTTTTCTCTTTATTCCACAGCACGGTGAGCAGCACTCGGGAGCCTGCACGATTGGACCCTTCTGAGGCGATCCCTGAGGAGACCGGCACCGAGGGACACTTCGACCGCCCCGGTACATCTGCACCTTCCCAGCCTTCCCACACATTCGACCCATCTGTCCCATCCACCAGCACAGGAGCATCGTGGCCGCCTACATTACATGAAGCTGCTGGTGAGGAGATCGCTTTCCCTTTACCCCACCCTTCTGCCCCTGCCACCTCTAGTACACCTGCGGGTACTGGGCGGCAGCGGCAGAGGGGTCAGGAAAAGAGTTATGCGCCAGAGTTCTTGCATCTGAATGCATCTTTCCAGAACTGTCTAAAAGTCTTGTCAGAGCAAATCTCCGCAGGCTTTCAGCAGATCAACTCCAGCATTCTGGAGGTGAAGACACTTCTGCAAACCATGCATTCAGAAGCAAGATCTTCGCCAAACCACACCTTTTTCAGGTCTGTTGTGGAGCGCATGGAAACGCTATCTCCTACCCAGCAGATGCATGTAATGCATTCGTGCCACGGTGCTCTACAGCAGGTTACCTCCCAACCTCCACCTCCCACCACTGTAGTTCCTCCACCTGCACCCCCTCCAGCCACTTTCCATCCTCCCCCTCCTATTACATCTGCACCCCCTCCAGCCACTTTCCATCCTCCCCCTCCTATTACATACCAGCAACCTCCCCAGTACCAGCAACCTCCCCAGTACCAGACATCTCCCCACTTCCAGCAACCTGCCCCGTACCAAACTCCTTCCCCGTACCAAACTCCTTCCCCATACAACTTTCCACCAACATCATCTGCTCCTACAGTCCCTGCCCAACCCTCCACTCTACCGCCCACCACCTCTTCTGCCTCCCACATGTCCACCCATTCTGTAGCTTTTTCCACACCATCACCTCGATCCCAGTCCTCTCTCCACACTCCCATTGTCGAAGTGTCCCGCAGCCCCTCCAGCAGTATTTCCACCCCACACTACACAGATGTATGATGTGTTTTGTAATAAAAATGCCCAGTTGGTTTCAAACCTTTATTAAAAAAGTTTTTTTAACTTTAAAAACAGTTTACAAAAAAAAAATATTTTAAATAAAAGTTAAATTATTGTTTACACTGGTTGTCTGTCATTTCTTTCTGCGGCGAAATATGTTTAAAAAAAAGGTTAAATACAGGGTATTTAAAAGGTAAAAAGGTATTCAAAACCAGGTATATAACTGTGGGTAAATTTTAGCTTTTTGCCACAGTTGTGTTCCTGGTTGTGTTTGAAGCAAAGTATTTCACCTAAAAAGTTGTGTTTATTGTTGGTGATTTCCTAACAATGTACACAACTTTTGTTAAAAGGTGAAATACTTTGCATAAAACACAACCAGGTACACACCTGTGGCCTAAAGCTAAAAATAGAGACCATGACAAGATAGCCAACTTTGGTTGGCAAAGGTATATACTGTTGGTACAGAAGGTACACAAGTTTGGTTAGGGCACAAATCTTTCACACTCTGTCATCCTGCCAGTGTACTCTGCCTTGAGGTGACAATCACCCTCAAACGATTCGCCTCCGCTATAAAATCCGCCAAATTCTTCAAAATATTTCCAATGACAACATCCATCTTCGCCAGTAACTTGCTCTTCTCTCCAACCTGCACTTTCTCCTCTACAACCTGTCAAAGAAGGGCTGTAGGAACACGCTATATATAGTTTTCCAGTAGCCAATCCCGTTCGGAAGGCCACAAGGGTCAATTTTAAAAAAACGGATCCGGCGTAATCCGTCGAAAAACGGATAGAAAAACGGATGAACCGGATGAGACGGATCCGGTTTTGTCTGTCAAGAACAAGACGGATCCGGCAGAAAACCGGATCCGGCACATCAGGTTTTACAAAACATTTGCCGGATCCGGCGTTCCGGCACGACGCCGGATCGCGCCTGACGCCGAAAACCTGATGTGTGAAAGTAGCCTTAGAACTAGGGTTAGGGTTGGAATTAGGGTTGGAATTAGGGTTGGAATTAGGGTTAGGGTTGGAATTAGGGTTGTGGTTAGGGTTGGAATTAGGGTTAAGATTAGGTTGGGATTAGGGTTAGGGTTGGGATTAGGGTTAGGGGTGTGTTGGGGTTAGGATTGTGGTTAGAGTTATGATTAGGGTTGGGATTAGGGTTAGGGGTGTGTTGGGGTTAGGATTGGAGTTAGAAATTGAGGTCTTTCCACTGTTTAGGCACATCACGGGGTCACGGCATGGCGCCATCATTTGTTGCAGCCAATTTTGCGTTCAAAAAGTCAAGCCGTGCTCCCTCCATTCCGAGCCCCGACGTGTGCCCAAACAGTGGTTTACCCCCCACATATGGGGTATCAGCGTACTCAGGACAAAATTTCACAACAACTTTGGGGGTCTAATTTCTCCTATTACCCTTGTGAAAATAAAAAATTGGGGGCTAAAAAAAAATTATTTTAGAGGAAAAAAAATGATTTTTTATTTTTACGTCTCTGCACTATAAACGTCTGTGAAGCACTTGGGGGTTCAAAGTGCTCACCACACATCTAGATAAGTTCCTTGAGTGGTCTAGTTTCCAAAATGGGGTCACTTGTGGGGGTTTCCACTGTTTAGGCACATCAGGGGCTCTGCAAACGTAACATAACCATTCCGTCAAGTCGGCATTTCAAAACGTCACTACTTCCCTTCCAAGTCCCGACGTGTGCCTAAACAGTAGTCACTCCCCACATATGGGGTACCAGCGTACACAGGAAAAACTGGACAACAACGTTTGGGGTCCAATTTATCCTGTTACCCTTGTGAAAACAAAAAATTGTGGGCTAAAATTCATTTTTTGAGGAAAAAAATGATTTTTTATTGTCATGTCACTGCGTTATAAACTTCTGTGAAACACTTGGGGGTTCATAGTGCTCACTACACATCTAGATAAGCTCCTTGGGCAGTCTAGTTTCCAAAATGGGATCACTTGTGGGGGGTTTCCACTGTTTGGGCACATCAGGGGCTCTGCAAATGTAGCATGACGCCCGCAGACCATTCCATCAAGTTGGCATTTCAAAACATCACTACTTCCCTTCCGAGCCCCGACGTGTGCCCGAACAGTGGTTCCCCCCACATATGGGGTACCAGCGTACTCAGGACAAACTGGACATCAACTTTAGGGGTCCAATTTCTCCTGTTACCCTTGTGAAAATAAAAAAATATCGGGCTTAAAAATCATTTTTGAGGAAAAAAAATTATTTTTTATTTTCATGGCTCTACTTTTATAAACTTCTGTGAAGCACTTGGGGGCTCAAAGTGCTCACTACACATCTAGATAAGCTCCTTAGGAGTTCTAGTTTCCAAAATGGGGTTGTGGGGGATGTCTACTGTTTAGACCCATTAGGGGCTCTCCAAGCGCAACATGACACCCGCAGAACATTTCATCAAAGTCTGCCTTCCAAAATGGCACTCCTTCCCTTCTGAGCTCTCCCATGCGCCCAAACAGTGGTACCCCCCCACATATGGGGTATCAGTGTACTCAGGACAAATTGCACAACAACTATTGTGGTCCAATTTCTCCTGTTAGCCTTGTGAAAATAAAAAATAGCGGGCTAAAAAATCATTTTTGAGGAAAAAAAATGATTTTTTATTTTCACTGCTCTGCATTATAAACTTCTGTGAAGCACTTGTGGGTTCAAAGTGCTCATCACACATGTAGATAAGTTCCTTTGGGGGTCTAGTTTCCAAAATGGGGTAATTAGTGGAGGAGCTCCAATGTTTAGGCACACAGTGGCTCTCCAAACGCGCCATGGTGTCCATTAACGATTGGAGCTAATTTTCTATTCAAAAAGTCAAATAGCGCTCCTTCCCTCCCGGGCCCTGCCATGCGCCCAAACAGTGGTGTATGACCACATATGAGGTATCGGTGTACTCAGGAGAAATTTTAGAATCCACTTTATCCTATTGCCCATGTGAAAATGAAAAAACTAAAGCTAAAAGAAAATTTTTGTGAACAAAAGTACTTTTTTTTACGGGTCAATTTGTGAAGCAGCTGGGGGTTCAAAGTGCTCACCACACATCTAGATAAGTTTCTTCGGGGGTCTAGTTTCCAAAATGATGTCACTTGTGGGGGAACTCCAATGTTTAGGCACACAGGGACTCTCCAAACACGACATGGCAACCGCTAAATATTCCAGCATATTTTCCATTCAAAAAGTCAAATGGCACTCCTTCCCTTCTGAGCCCAGCCGTTCGCCCAAACAGTGGTTTATGACCACATATGAAGTATCGGTGTACTCAGGAGAAATTGCCCAATAAATTTTAGGATCCATTTTATCCTGTTACCCATGTGAAAATTAAAAAATTGATGCTAAAAGAAAATTTTTGTTGGAAAAATTAAAACATCCATTTTTTCCTTCCATGTTGCTTTAGTTCCTGTGAAGCACCTGAAGGGTTAATAATATTCTTAAATGTAGTTTTGGGTAGCTTGAGGGGTGCAGATTTTAGAATGGTATTTTCTGCCATGTAGACCCTTCAAAGTGACTTCAAATGTAAGGTGGCCCCTAAAAAAAATGGTTTTGTAGATTTTGTTGCAAAAATGAGAAATCGCTGGTCAACAAAAACAATTTTTATTTTCAAAATTGTGCTGATGTAAAGTAGACATGTGGGAAATGTTATTTATTAACTATTTTGTGTCACATAACTCTCTGGTTTAACAGAATAAAAAATTTGATAATTGCGAAATTTTAAAAATTTCTCTCCAAATTTCGTTTTTTTCACAAATAAACGCAAAAATTATCGACTTAAATTTACCACTAACATGAAGCCCAATATGTCATGAAAAAACAGTCTCAGAATCGCTAGGATGTATTGAAGAGTTCCTGAGTTATTACCTCATAAAAGGACACTGGTCAGAATTGCAAAAAATGGCCTGGTCATTAAGGTCAAAATAGGCTGGGTCATGAAGGGGATAAAGGACACCTGAAAATGTATTATTTTGTGATGACTATTACCCAAGTGACCTTCAACCCTTATATTTGATATTTCAGTTTTTCTTTTTTAGTAAATTTTTAAAAATTTCTACATTTCTGGTCTTTTTCAGTCAAGATGGGGTGCAGAGCGTACATTAATTCGAAAAAAATTAACTTTTAGAACTTACCAAATAGGTGCAATGAAACAAAGCACTCAAATTTAAAGGGGTCTGAATACTTTCAGTACCCACTGTAGAGTATTATACAAACACCAAGAAGATGTGCATGACCTTGTGGGCCATGCACATAAAGGCCATCCTCTGCAGCGTGTTCACATCGGACATTACCTGTCTGAATCCTGCTCATATAGGTACTATACACATGACCAGGTTTTTAAATACATCGGTTAGGGACTGCTCCAATATGGGTTCCCTTAACGTTTGGTAGAGCGGCTTAGTATACATTTTTTGAAAAAACTTATCAACCAAATTCCCTGTTTTTTTATAATCTTTTTATTAGCACTTGCTGTTTTCTGTTACTATTTTTTTACAACAGAGTATTTTATACGTTTGTTTTACTGTGCTTTTCTATGTTACTGTACAGTATTATGCTGATTGTGATACTTTTTAATGATCTTCAATAAAATTATTTTTTGTAGGAAACCTGGAGCTGGATCTTCACTTCATTTTCGATTGGTTTTCCTGCTGCACCGCTGATTTCTTCGTGCTTTGGATCCCCCTCTTCCTTTGGGTGAGCTTACTATTCCCCTTTTTCCTCTATTCTTGATAACCAGCCATAATAAAGCTGACAGCTAAGGTTGCATCCTGGAGCAGTAAGTTTTGCCTGATCTAGTTAATAAAAATAGAAGAGACTACATCATTTTTTTTTAAATTTATCTATTTATAACACAGGCACCAGTTGATGAATACTCCCATCAGTGGCGCCTGTTATCACTTTTATAAGAGACAGCAAACATAGGCTGATGGGAGTAGTACTCTCTCATCTGCCGATGTCTGCGACCGGTGGTAAACTTTTTACCATTGGTCGCAAGCTGTTGGAACCGCAGCTCTCTGAGCGACAGTAATAATCATACCACCGATCAAAGCTGCCGGTGTCTCTCACACTGTCACGCAGATGACAGCGTGGAAAACACTCGATGTTCAGCGTGCTGAACCCGAAACAGTTGCACGGCCTTCATGGAGAAGTCAATGTTCGGGATCCGTGCCCAACACTAGGTAATAGGTACGAACCCCAAACTTTACTGTCCTTCTCTATTCAAAATGAAAATATCCTCAAAAATACAGATTTGCATAAGTATATGCAATCTTCGAACCCATTGTGGTGCCGTGTAACTGATGATGAGAGATGTTGGAATAAAGGTCTGAGATGTGCAATGTCAGGAATACATATGAGGGGCACCAGTCTACCTCTAGTAATAGACCAATCAGTTGTGCAGAGTACCTATGATAACTGGGTAGTTGAAATACATAGGCTTACATGATTTTATCAATATAGGCAGAAATATTACTAGTAAGGGAGCCAGTCCCTGAAATAATGTGTCTGCCTGGCAGGTTATTTAAACTTTTGTGTATTTTCATGAGATGATGAAAAATGGAGCAGTGGGACAATTTATATTCAAAAATCTTTTTTCTTAAGCATTTAGAACACTGCAACAGATTTATTCGCAATTGAGTTGTTCAGAGAAAGTATATGTAGAAGAGGATCTGTAGATATCATCTGGGAGCATTTAGGATCAGATAAAATTCTAAATACTTTCTTGCAATGATCAGTATAATTTTGTAGAATGATCCCATCTTCTTTTTTGGCAGATCTGATGACAATGTCCCTAGTGCGAAGGGACTGAAGTGTTTTCCTTTTGGCTATAGTTAGATAGTGAGGCATTGTTTAGGAGGATTGGAGGTTTCTGTCATATTTTTTATTTTGTTCAGGACCATGTCATTGACGGTATTGACATGGTGTCCTGTTCTTACTGTTCTTATCTTTTTTGGTTTGCTATGGTTTTTTAAATTCGTGGATCGGCAGTAGATGGTCTTCTCAAAGCTCTAATATTGTTGAATATTGCACAAATCCACCAGGGGAGCAAATCCTTGCACTCCACTGCACCCTTTAGTATCGGATAAGACCCTATTTGTGCTATTCTTCCCCAGCTTCCTTCTACTCCATCACAAGACATTTACATTACTGATTAAGAGCACCAAAAATAAAGCTGGAACTCTATCCTGTTTCCTCGTATCGCACATGTCAGTGACAGTCACAATGCCCATTTATCAATTCCAACCACAGTTCTCAAATCCCAAGTTTCCCCACATTAGTGATAGCTGCAGTCACAATGCCCACTTAAAAGTGCCAACCACATACCTTACCTTGGGTTGATGGTCACCTGCCAGTTCAAGCATAAAGGCAATGGGTGGCTGGCTAGTTAACCCCTTTACCCCCAAGGGTGGTTTGCACATTCATGACCGGGCCAATTTTTACAATTCTCACCACTGTCCCTTTATGAGGTCATAACTCTGGAATGCTTTCAAGGATCCCGGTGATTCTGACATTTGTAACTTGTTTTTATTTGTGAAAAAGATGGAAATTTGGCGAAAATGTTGAAAATTTTGCAATTTTCCAACTTTGAATTTTTATGCCCTTAAATCACAGAGATATGACACACAAAATACTTCATAAGTAACATTTCCCAAATGTTTACTTTACAGTGATTACTTGATCAGCGATTTCTCATTTTGACAACACCATTTTATTTTTAGCAACCACATCACATTTTAAGTCACTTTGAGGGGTCTATATGATAGAAAATACCCAAAAGTGACACCATTATAAAAACTGCACCCCCTCAAGGTGCTCAAAACCACAGTCAAGAAGTTTATTAACCCTTCAGATGCTTCACGGGAATTTTTTGAATGTTTAAAAAAAAATGAACTTTTTTTCACCAAAAAATTATTTCAGGTCCAATTTTTTTATTTTACCAAGGGTAGCAGGAGAAATTATTGTGCAATTTGTCCTGAGTACGCTGATACCTGATATGTGCGGGGAACCACTGTTTCGGTGCATGGCAGAGCTCAGAAGGGAAGGAGCGCCGTTGGACTTTTTCAACGCAAAATTGGCTGGAATTCAGATCGGACGCCATGTCACGTTTGGAGAGCCCCTGATGTGCCTAAACAGTGGAAACCCCCACAAGTGACCCCATTTTGGACACTAGACCCACCAAGGAACTTATCTAGATATGTGGTGAGAACTTTGAACCCCCAAGGGCTTCACAGAAGTTTATAACGTAAAGCTGTTCAATTAAAAAATCATATTTTTTCCACAAAAATGATCTTTTCATCCTCAATTTTTATTTTCCCAAGGGTAACAGGACCCCAAAAGTTATTGTGCAATTTGTCCTGAGTACACTGATACCCCATATGTGGGGGTAAACGACTATTTGGGCGCATGGGCATCACAGAAGTTTATAACGCCCGGGCATGAAAATAAAAAAGTAATATTTTTTCCACAAGCATGATATTTTAGTACCCAATTTTTTTTATTTTCCCAAGGGTAAAAGGAGAAATTGGACCCCAAAAGTTGTCGTCCAATTTGTCCTGAGTACGCTGATATCCAATATGTGGGAGAAAACTACTGTATAGGCACATGTCGGGGCTTGGAAGTAGTGACGTTTTGGAATGCAGACTTTGATGGAATGGTCTGCCGGTGTCATGTTGCCTTTGGAAAGCCCCTGATGTGCCTAAACTGTGGAAACCCCCCACAAATGACCCCATTTTGGAAACTGGACCCCCCAAGGAACTTATCTAGATGTGTAGTGAGCACTTTGAACCCCCAAGTTTTTCACAGAAGTTTATAACGTAGAGCCATAAAAATAAAAAAATAAAAATATTTTTGCCCACAATTTTTTATTTTCCCAAGGGTAACAGGAGAAATTGGACCCCAAATGTTGTGGTGCAGTAGGCTGATTGTGGGGGTAAACCACTGTTTGGGCGCATGACAGAGCTTGGAAGGGAAGGAGCACCGTTTGACTTTTTCAACGCAGAATTGGCTAGAATTGAGATCTGACGCCATGTTGCATTTGGAGAGCACCTGGTGTGCCTAAACAGTGGAAACCCCCCAATTCTAACTCTAACCCTAACCCCAACACACCCTTAACCCTAATCTCAGCCCTAAGCCTAGCCCTAACCCTTACCCTAATGGGAAAATGGAAATAAATACATTTTTTTTATTTTATTATTTCTCCCTAACTAAGGGGGTGATAAAGGGGGGTTTGATTTACTATTTATAGCGGGTTTTTATGTTTGGCAGCTGTCATACGCTAAAAGACGCTTTTTATTGGAAAAATAGTTTTTGCATCACCACATTTTGAGAGCTATAATTTTTCCATGTTTTGACCCACTGAGTCATGTGGGGGTCTTATTTTTTGCGGGACGAGTTGCCGTTTTTAATGGTACCATTTTCGGGCATGTGACATTTTTTGATCACTTTTTATTCCAATTTTTGGGACGCAGAATGAACAAAAGCCAGCATTTCATGAATTTCTTTTGGGGGGTGCATTTACACCGTTCGCGTGTGGTAAAATTGATAAAGTGGTTTTATTCTTCGGGTGAGTATGATTACAGCGATACCTCATTTATGTCTATTTTTATGTTTTGACTAGAGTTGAGCGACTTTTGGTTTTTTAGGGTCGAGTTTCGTTTCGTGAAACCCGACTTTTCCAAAAGTCGGGTCGAGCAAGATCGTCCGATTATAGGGAAAAGTCGGGGTCGTCCCGAAACACGAAACCCAATGTAAGTCAATGGGGAATAAAAGTCGGCAGTGAGAGGAGGACAGGAAACACACCTACAGTGCCCATTTGAATGCCAAAAGCATCAATTCTTCTTACTTACGCTTGTCAACCTTAATTAACTTCATAATACAAGTTACGCACTGAAAAATGGGGGTTATTTGGCTAAAGTTGTGGGGGGGAGGGCTGGCTGCAGGTTTTCATGTGCCCTGGGCGAAAGAGCGCCCCTTTAACACATACCACAACTCATCATGCTCCGATACGGCAGAGAAATAGCGGTATAGTACAATGAAAAATACCTCACTTTTTACATCTCATGACGAGGCCCATCTATTTCTCCATACAGAATCATTGGTCCCATATAATGTTTGAAACAGTATATGATGAGCTCCACATAATGCTACAGTATATGTTGGTCCCCATGGATGAAGCTCCACTGTCTTATGGGCCCAAATAATGCTCCAAACATAATGGGCCCCATTTCTAATGCTCTAGTGTATAATGGGCCCTGTAAATGCTGCTCCAGTGTCTGATGTCCACCTTTGGAATGTTCCAGTGTATGGTGGGCCCCATCTATCATTCTCCAGAGTATAGTGCTCCCCAAAAATTGCTGTCCCAACATTGAAAACAATCAAATAAGTCTCCTCGCTAGGGAATCCCTGTACTTCTCTGGATTCCTCGTCGTCCCCATCTTCCATCTCACTGCACAGTATTTCAATTTTGCAAGTGCTGTGATCCTGGGCAAGCAGGGGGGGCCCACTCGTTGGCGACGGCACTGGCACAGGGCCCATGATAGTACGGTGGTGTGTCTGATGGCGGGTGGGCCGAACCTGCACTTTCATCGGCAGCTTCCTCTTTGTCACCGTGTAAGATGGAACTGTATATGGGAAGGGTAACCTGAGTTTCATCAGGGTCAGATTCAGGTCGTGTAGCGTGCGAGGGGAATGTAGTGGTCTGGGTCAATGTACCAGCAGATTCATCGAGCAGTGGCTGGGCATCAGTGCACTTGTGTCGCCCCCAGGAGTACGGTCGCCACAGTGGCATTACCTTCTTCCTAGGGAGTGTGATGTCATGCTTGGGAGCAACAAACGATCTCTCTAGCAGGTTAACTGTTTGGGCGGCGTTATTCCCACGAGTCATGACCCTCCAAACAGCGTTCATGAAGGCAAAGTGTTTGTTTTACGTGGGCAGTATGGTTGCAAAGCTGAACCTTAAAGGAATGTCCAGAAGGGCACCACCAGGAGTGGAGCCTACGGTTAAATTCTACTCCACCTGGGAAACCTCAACCATGCCAGCTACAGAACAGATGCACACATTGCAAGCTTAATTCCGTTAACGAACGAGACTCCGTCATGCCCCGCGGTCCGAGTCCGGCTTACTAGAGGGACACGTGAGGCTCTGGAACATGAGATTGGCCAATAACTGGTGTGTCATGCCCTTACATGTCCGTGGCTGCATGTGCGCTACACTGAAAAGGCCAGCGTTTGACGCTTACAGGTGCAGATAACCCGCTGAACAACGTTAGTGATGGGGATCACTGATTACAATTATTACCCGCGAACAATGATTTCCCAGTAAGTGCAGGTCAACTGCAGTTCCGGAATTAGGCCTAACCGTCATTCCTGAAAAAATGAAAAACTTACGTGTGCAAACCACAGGTGCTGTAGCTTGCTTAACAGCTCGCCAGCCGTTCTCACGCCCAGTATGGATTACACGTGATTGCACAAAGGTTAGAAAGGGTACCGTATCCACGGATAACATGTATGGATAGAGTACACATTCAAAATATATGTCTCAGGAGGCAGGCTCAGACGGTGTTAGGCCCAGTATGGATTGCACGTGATTGCACAAAGGTTAGAAAGGGTACCGTATCCACGGATAACATGTATGGATAGAGTACACATTCAAAATATATGTCTCAGGAGGCAGGCTCAGACGGTGTTAGGCCCAGTATGGATTGCACGTGATTGCACAAAGGTTAGAAAGGGTACCGTATCCCCAGATAACATGTATGGATAGCGTACACATTCAAAATATATGTCTATACATCAGGAGGCAGGCTCAGACGGTGTCAGGCACAGTATGGATTGCACAAAGGTTAGAAAGGGTACCGTATCCCCAGATAACATGTATGGATAGCGTACACATTCAAAATATATGTCTCAGGAGGCAGGCTCAGATGGTGTTAGGCCCAGTATGGATTGCACGTGATTGCACAAAGGTTAGAAAGGGTAGCGTATCCCCAGATAACATGTATGGATAGCGTACACATTCAAAATATATGTCTCAGGAGGCAGGCTCAGACGGTGTTAGGCCCAGTATGGATTGCACGTGATTGCACAAAGGTTAGAAAGGGTACCGTATCCCTGGATAACATGTATGGATAGCGTACACATTCAAAATATATGTCTCAGGAGGCAGGCTCAGATGGTGTTAGGCCCAGTATGGATTGCACGTGATTGCACAAAGGTTAGAAAGGGTACCGTATCCCTGGATAACATGTATGGATAGCGTACACATTCAAAATATATGTCTCAGGAGGCAGGCTCAGACGGTGTTAGGCCCAGTATGGATTGCACGTGATTGCACAAAGGTTAGAAAGGGTACCGTATCCCCGGATAACATGTATGGATAGCGTACACATTCAAAATATATGTCTCAGGAGGCAGGCTCAGACGGTGTTAGGCCCAGTATGGATTGCACGTGATTGCACAAAGGTTAGAAAGGGTACCGTATCCCCAGATAACATGTATGGATAGCGTACACATTCAAAATATATGTCTCAGGAGGCAGGCTCAGACGGTGTTAGGCCCAGTATGGATTGCACGTGATTGCACAAAGGTTAGAAAGGGTACCGTATCCCTGGATAACATGTATGGATAGCGTACACATTCAAAATATATGTCTCAGGAGGCAGGCTCAGATGGTGTTAGGCCCAGTATGGATTGCACGTGATTGCACAAAGGTTAGAAAGGGTACCGTATCCCCGGATAACATGTATGGATAGCGTACACATTCAAAATATATGTCTCAGGAGGCAGGCTCAGACGGTGTTAGGCCCAGTATGGATTGCACGTGATTGCACAAAGGTTAGAAAGGGTACCGTATCCCCGGATAACATGTATGGATAGCGTACACATTCAAAATATATGTCTCAGGAGGCAGGCTCAGACGGTGTCAGGCACAGTATGTATTTGACGGCCCAGATTACACAGCGGAGGAGCAGGGAGAGGTAAAGATTGCAAATGCTGGGGCCCTGCCCAAGCAAGGGGAGCCCACTCGTGGGCGTCGGTACTGGCACTGGGCCCCTCATAGTACAGCGGTGTGTCTGACGGCGGGTGTGCACCACCACCGTCAGAGACACTTGATTGCACTATGAGGGACCCTGTGCCAGTGCCCGCGCCCAAGAGTCGGCCTACCCACCTGTCCAGGGCAACGGCACTCGCACGGTGTCGTGCGCTAGGTGGTGACCCCGGCCATGGGGGGGGGAGGCAGCACAGTTAGGGAGTTTTAGAAAGTGGCATATGTTGATGTTGGACATTCAGCTGATGCAAAAGGCGAAATAGGTGAAGTCCCAGGAAGAGGTGGACCAAAGCAAGCCATTTTTCTGTCACCCTATGTGTCATCAGGGGAAGGTGGGACAAAATCCTTGGAAACCCATGCATGGTTCATTTTAATGAAGGTTAGATCATCCACATTTTGGGTTGACAGACGGGTCCTTTTTTCTACAAAAATCCAAGATCACCTCCAATTGGAGTACAGATCAACACCAGAGCATTTCAAATGGTAAAATATAATTACTTTTATTAATACAAATATCAAAACATTAAAAGACATACAAGTTTCCAAGATCAGTGCAAAAAGAGAGGGACCTGCACCTCCCATTATATGTATTTTTTTGCTGCATGGTATAGAACCTCATAGCTAATAAGCAATCAGTTGATGTATGCTCCTGGAAAGCTATACTATAAATGTCTGCTGTTTACTCAAACATGCAGAGTATAATGACTACACAGCACAAGCTCATCGGCTCAGATAAACCAAAGTTATATAATAACATCCATGGTATACCTATGTAAACTAGTTAGCATTAAAGCTATTGAGGCCATTACCTGAATCCTGGCAGCGTTAATAGAAGTCCCCTGGGAGAAAAATCCCTCCACCCCGACATGCACGTTTCGCTCCCAGCTTCCTCGGGGGGCGTGTCTAAGCAATGGGTGTGTTGAGTTTAAATACCAGCCTTAACCAATCAGAAAGAATCTGTCTTCCATGCTTCAGCCAATGAATCAAACCGTTTCAAAAAGCACTATAGGGATGGTTGTATGGCGCATGTGTCGATCGCGCTCCACTCCACTTCACTAAAAGACATCCTGCCGCGGTCATAATGAACAGCCTCCTATCCCCCATCATCCAAATGATGATGAGGGACGAACACCGTCAGGGTAACTGCCCACGGCACGCATGTCAGGAGGGTGCCGAACCGCACATGCGCACTCCAACCCCATGCTGCTCATATCATTGTCCCACATAACTAAACGGTTGAAGCGAAATTCAGTATATTAGTCATTGTAAAGCCTAAATGATCATTGTGCATAAACATAATCACTATAATAACCTGAGCAAAGGGATTTCACAATATGAAAGTATTTGATATAAAAATATGATGTTAAGTGTCGCGGAAATACCCACTAACTCTTCTCACAAAATTCGAAAGGACAAATATACATGCATAACACTTCAAAATGTCCATCAAAATATGCCCCATACTAAATGTGCACAATTATTACAAAGAATATACAAAATTACCAATCACCAAACTACCGACAAAAAATGTCTGGAAATCCCAAGATATTATATTCTGAACCAAACCATTGTGAAAAATGATCAAGGTCCAACACATATAAAAAGCAGGAAAAAATCCTACATAGATGATTCTGTATAAATCCGTTTTCAGTATGGCTGCACTCGGATGGATTCCGATATCTTGGTTATAGATTTTTCCCAGACTCTTCTTACGTCATGGATAAAGCTCAGATAAAAGCAGGAAGAAATTCTGCGTAGATGATCTTGTGTAAATGCCGTTTTTAGTATGGCTGCACTCGGATGGATTCCGATATCTTGCTTATTGGTTTTAACCCCAAACTCTTCTTTCGTCATGGATGAGGCTCATATCAACAAACCCAAAATAAAACAGAAAAATGTAAGTACAACAATAACAGAAACAATAAAAACACCCGAACCCTAAAAATGATCAGGAGAAAACCCAATAATATCCTACAGAAACGCACCAAAACCAGCATTTTCATTAAGACCTTGAGGTTGCAAAGTACCCAATTTAAATACCCACCTACACTCCAATCTGGCAAGTTCTTTACCTAAATCCCCCCTCTAGAGTTTAATACAATGCTGTCAATCCCTTTAATTTTCAGCAACTGTGCCTTGCACCCATGATATCTTTTAAAGTGTCTCGGTAATGTTTTGAGAACACTCTCATCTTCCACTGTTTTGGCCTTTTCTATAGCTAAGCAATGCTCTCTGGTGCGAATTTTCAATTCACGGGTGGTTAGGCCCACATACATGTGGCATGATATATTACCCCTTTACTTGAACATGTTAAATGTCTTCTGATTTCAAAAGATTTAGAACCATTGAAATTCTTGAAGGTATTAGCCCTGATCAAATTAGCACAAGCCTTACATACTCCACATGGAAAAAAGCCAGGATTATCACACCTAATGGATTTAATCTTTTTGTTGGATTCAAAGTGGCTATGCACCAGAAAATCACGTAATGTCCGCGAGCGTTTGGCTACCATTGAAGGATATGGATCCAAAATTTTACTTAAGGTCGGGTCACTCAATAAAACATTCCAGTGTTTATTTAGAATATTCCTCAATTGACTCCATTGATCATGGAAAGTGGTTATAAACCTCACCTTGTTCCCTGATGAGTGATTATTCTGTGCCCTACACAACAGAGAATCCCTCGGTGTCTGTTTTGCTCTATTGTAACCTTTGCGAATACTCCTATGGCTATAGTTGCGTTCTCTGAAACGTTGTGATAATTCTTTGGCTTGTAATTCGAACTGATGGTCATCTGAGCAAATGCGTTTAATACGTAAAAATTGGCCAATCGGAATTCCTTGTATCAAAGTTTTTGGATGAAAGGATTCTGCATGCAAGAGGGAATTAGTAGCTGTTTTTTTGCGAAATACAGTCGTAGAAAGCTCTCCATCATCAGATGCTGAAATGAAAATGTCCAGAAATTCAATACTTCGACCAAACTTATGTGTCAAATGAATATTATATGGATTAGTATTAAGGACCTTCATTGTCTCATTCAATTCATTCAAGGAGCCCTCCCAAATAAACAATACGTCATCGATGAATCTGATCCAATTATGGATCTGCTTCATCCCTGGTATAGCATCATCAAGGAATATCTCCCGCTCCCAGAACCCCAAAAATAAATTGGCATACGAGGGGGCACAAGAGGCCCCCATCGCAGTCCCCTGTGTTTGTAAATAGATTTTTTTATTAAATGTGAAAACATTATGTTTAAGTACAAAATCCAATAGTTGAATAAGCAATTCAACCATGGGTTTCGGAATGTTGCTCGATCTCAGAAACCATTGGACCGCCTTAATACCATCTTCATGTCGAATGGAAGAGTAGAGCGCCTCCACATCGGCTGTTACCAATAGCATGTTATCATTTAGTTGAATCTGATTGAAATGGTTTAAGGCCGCTGTTGTATCTTTAATACATGAAGGCAGCTCCTGGACCAATGGCTTCAGAAAGTAATCCACAACATCACAGATAATTTCGCAAAGACCCTCATTACTAGAAACAATTGGTCTCCCAGGAGGATTTTGAATATCCTTGTGAATTTTAGGAATCAAGTAGAAGGTTGGCAACTTAGGTTTCATGTTCTTAAAAATATCAACCAATCTCTTAGGAATGATGTGGTGTTCAAGTGCGGTTTCCAAGATCTCAATTAACTCCTGTTGGAACTTCACTGAGGGATTGAATGTTAACTGTCTATAACAGTTCTTGTTGTTCAATAGTTTTTCAGCCTGCATTATATTTGACATTTTGGGTTGACAGACGGGTCCTTTTTTCTGTCAGGATTGATCCAGCTGCACTGAAGACTCTTTCCGATAGCACACTTGCAGCTGGGCAAGCGAGCTCCTGTAAGGCATATTGTGCCAATTCAGGCCAGGTGTCCAGTTTAGCGGCCCAATAGTCAAAGGGGAATGACCTGTGTGGGAGAACATCGATATGGGAGGAAAAGTAGTTTGTAACCATAGTTGACAACTGCTGTCTCCTGTCACTTTCCATCGATGCAGTATTACCAGTTGTGTGAGCGGTATTTGAAAAATCAGTCCACAACATTGTCATGAAACCCCTGTCTCCAACGCCACTTCTGCTGTGTGCACCACGAACACCTCTGCCAAGCTGCCCCCGGCCCGTACGGCTCGTGTGAGAACCATCACCGCTGCTGTGTGCTGGGAATGCCTCAAGCAACCGATTTACCAGAGTTGCTTGTTTATTAGCCAATATTAGGTCAAGGTTCTCCTGTGGCATGATGTTTTGTAATTTGCCTTTATAGCGTGGATCCAGGATGCTGGCCAACCAGTAGTCGTCATCGTTCATCATTTTGGCAATGCGGGGGTCCCTTTTTAGGATCCGCAAGGCATAATCTGACATGTGGGCCAATGTTCCCGGTGTCAATGATGCACTGCGAGTGCTGGTTGGAGGAGCACTTTCTGGCAAATCCACATCCCTCCAGTCACGCACAAACCCTGTACCAGACCTTGCCACGCCAACATTTTCACTTGCCCCACGAGATGCATCCTCCTCCCCTAAGTAATCATCCCCATCATCATCCTCCTCCTCCTCTTCTTCCTCCACCTCGTCCAGGAGAGGTCCCTGAGCAGACAATGGCTGAATGTCATCAAGGATTCCCTCCTCCTCTTCCTCCTCATCAACATTGGCTGCAGACGCCTGCTCCTTAAGGTGCGTCAAAGTTTGCATGAGCAGACGCATAAGTGGGATGCTCATGCTTAGGATGGCGTCGTCTGCGCTTACCAGCCGTGTGCATTCCTCAAAACACTGAAGGACTTTACAGAGGTCTTTCAGCTTCGACCACTGCACACCTGTCAACTCCATGTCTGCTCTCAAAGTGCCTGGCCGTGTATCCTCCCACAAATGCATTATGGCCTGCCTCTGCTCGCACAGCCGCTCCACCATGTGCAGGGTGGAGTTCCACCTTGTTGCAATGTCGATAATGAGGCGGTGGTTGGGAAGGTGGAGCAATCGCTGCAGCTTCTGCATACGAACGGAGTGTACAGGCGACCGGCGGATGTGCGCACACAGTCTTCGCACCTTCTGGAGCAGGGCTGTTAACTCCGGATAATTTTTGAGGAAGCACTGCACCACCAGGTTCAAGGTGTGAGCCAAGCAAAGTATGTGGCTGAGTTTTGAAAGGGCTATGGCTGCCACAAAATTACGGCCGTTATCACTAACTACCTTGCCTGCCTCAAGATGTACACTGCCCAGCCATGACTCAGTTTGTCGCTTCAAGTACTCGGCCAGCACCTCGGCGGTATGTCTGTCGCCCAAACACATCATCTGCAAAACAGCCTGCTGACGCTTTCCACTAGCTGCTCGATAGGGGGACACATCGTGTGCAACAGTGGCAGCTGCAGATGGAGTGCTCGTACGACTGCACTCTGTGGATGAGCTTTCGCTTCTGGAGGAGGAGGAGGAGGAGGAGGGTGGAACGCCTACAACCAACTGTTTCCTATACTGTGGGCTAGGCAGCACTGTCCCACCACCGCTGTCCCCTGTGGACCCTGCATCCACCACATTAACCCAGGGCGCAGTGATGGACACGTAACGGCCCTGGCCATGCCGACTGGACCATGCATCAGTTGTGAGGTGCACCTTTCCGCTCACTGACTGCTTGAGTGCATGGACAATGCGGTCTTTCACATGATGGTGGAGGGCTGGGATGGCTTTGCGAGAGAAGAAGTGGCGACTGGGTAGGTCATAGCGTGGTACTGCATAGGCCATGAGTTCGCGGAAAGCTGTGCTTTCCACCAACCGAAAGGGCATCATCTCAAACGAGATTAGTTTGGCAATGTGGGCGTTCAAACCCAGTGTACGCGGATGAGTACTTTCTTGACCTACTCATAGTGTCTGGGAGGGTGAGCTGGACTTGAGAGCTGCATATGGTGGAAGTAGCGGTGGACAGTTCAAACTGAGAGAGGGTTGATGATGGTGATGGAGTTGGTGTTCTTTCTGATGGCCTAGAATCAGTCTTTCGTTGATATAACAGTGGGATTCCCTGACTGCTGTGGCCTTGCAACGACACCTCAACATTTGCTGCTGTGCTAACCGGTGGGCTTACAGTGGGGGAAACAATGTAGCGTTGATGACTACCTTCGTTGTGATCAGTTGCACATGTGGCACTTGAGGTTTGGTGTTGTGTCCACGCTTGCAAGTGCATGCTGGTTAAATGTCTAAGCATGCAACTGGTATTCAAATTTTTCAGATTTTTCCCTCGGCTAAAGGTCTTTGCGCACTTCTTACAGATAACCTTGGCCTGATCATGAGGATTTTGTTCAAAAAAGTGCCACACTGCACTCTTCCTACTTTGGCAGACATTTTGCGGCCTAGCACGCTGTGATCTTTTGACCCTCTGGACAAGCTGTCCAGCAACTTTTTTGATGTTTGGAACCTGTCTTTGGAGTGCTCCGGGCCTGCCAGATAACAGCTGTTGCGATGTCGATGTCTGCTGTGGATGCTCCTCATCTGAGCTATTGGAAGCAGCACCCTCTTCCCCAATGGATGCCAATCTGGGTCAACAACTGGGTCATCCATCACCTCCTCTTCTATGTCATGTGCACCTTCCTCTGTGTCACCGTGTATGGTGGTATAGTGTGCGGGAAGGGGCACCTGAGTCTCATCAGGGTCAGAATCTGGCTCTGTACACTGCGAGGACAATGTAGTGCTCTGAGTGAATGTACCAGCAGAATCATCCATCAGCGGCTGTGCATCAGTGCACTCCATGTCAGATTCATCTTGGCCTGGGTAATTCACCATTTCACTTGATAATCCAGGCATGGTATGTGAAAACAGCTCCATGGAGTAATCAGTAGTATGGCCTGCGTCATCCTTCAATCTTGGTTGGGGTGAAGGACACAAGGAAAGGTGTGGTTCATGAACATGAGCCTCCAATGACGACTCAGTGCTTTTACTTTTTACAACTGAAGAAGAGGAGGCGATAGAGCTGGAGGCTGAGTCAGCAATGTAAGACAAAACTTTTTCCTGATGCTCTGGCTTTAAAAGCGGTTTGCCAACTCCTAGAAAACTAAGCGTTCGAGGCCTTATGTAGCCAGACGATGACGCAGGCTCAACACCTCCTGCATTCGGTCCTATTTTGCTCTTGCCACTACCATCAGATCCACCACCAACACCATCATTACCAGCTGCCAACCCCCGCCCAATTCCACGGCCTCTTCCACCAGCCTTCCTCATTTTTGGTAGAAATGTAGACAAAATCCAACAAACTATATAGTATGTAAAACAAGGTACAAGGTGTCTATAGGACAGGGGAGATTTTGAATTTCTGCACATACTTGTGGACACTGGACACTTTTGGATTGTGTGAGGCCCACTGATATCTGAGCGCTATGTGACAGGCTCGATGGCACAGCTGTGACCTAAGTGACTAGAGGATAAGTGAGATTTTGAATCTCTGCACACACTTTTGGACACTGGACACTTTTGGATTGTGTGAGGCCCACTGATATCTGAGCGCTATGTGACAGGCTTGATGGCACAGCTGTGACCTAAGTGACTAGAGGATAAGTGAGATTTTGAATCTCTGCACACACTTTTGGACACTGGACACTTTTGGATTGTGTGAGGCCCACTGATATCTGAGCGCTATGTGACAGGCTTGATGGCACAGCTGTGACCTAAGTGACTAGAGGATAAGTGAGATTTTGAATCTCTGCACACACTTTTGGACACTGGACACTTTTGGATTGTGTGAGGCCCAATGAATATCTGAGCGCTATGTGACAGGCTCGATGGCACAGCTGTGACCTAAGTGACTAGAGGATAAGTGAGATTTTGAATCTCTGCACACACTTTTGGACACTGGACACTTTTGGATTGTGTGAGGCCCACTGATATCTGAGCGCTATGTGACAGGCTTGATGGCACAGCTGTGACCTAAGTGACTAGAGGATAAGTGAGATTTTGAATCTCTGCACACACTTTTGGACACTGGACACTTTTGGATTGTGTGAGGCCCAATGAATATCTGAGCGCTATGTGACAGGCTCGATGGCACAGCTGTGACCTAAGTGACTAGAGGATAAGTGAGATTTTGAATCTCTGCACACACTTTTGGACACTGGACACTTTTGGATTGTGTGAGGCCCAATGAATATCTGAGCGCTATGTGACAGGCTCGATGGCACAGCTGTGACCTAAGTGACTAGAGGATAAGTGAGATTTTGAATCTCTGCACACACTTTTGGACACTGGACACTTTTGGATTGTGTGAGGCCCACTGATATCTGAGCGCTATGTGACAGGCTTGATGGCACAGCTGTGACCTAAGTGACTAGAGGATAAGTGAGATTTTGAATCTCTGCACACACTTTTGGACACTGGACACTTTTGGATTGTGTGAGGCCCACTGATATCTGAGCGCTATGTGACAGGCTTGATGGCACAGCTGTGACCTAAGTGACTAGAGGATAAGTGAGATTTTGAATCTCTGCACACACTTTTGGACACTGGACACTTTTGGATTGTGTGAGGCCCACTGATATCTGAGCGCTATGTGACAGGCTTGATGGCACAGCTGTGACCTAAGTGACTAGAGGATAAGTGAGATTTTGAATCTCTGCACACACTTTTGGACACTGGACACTTTTGGATTGTGTGAGGCCCAATGAATATCTGAGCGCTATGTGACAGGCTCGATGGCACAGCTGTGACCTAAGTGACTAGAGGATAAGTGAGATTTTGAATCTCTGCACACACTTTTGGACACTGGACACTTTTGGATTGTGTGAGGCCCACTGATATCTGAGCGCTATGTGACAGGCTTGATGGCACAGCTGTGACCTAAGTGACTAGAGGATAAGTGAGATTTTGAATCTCTGCACACACTTTTGGACACTGGACACTTTTGGATTGTGTGAGGCCCAATGAATATCTGAGCGCTATGTGACAGGCTCGATGGCACAGCTGTGACCTAAGTGACTAGAGGATAAGTGAGATTTTGAATCTCTGCACACACTTTTGGACACTGGACACTTTTGGATTGTGTGAGGCCCAATGAATATCTGAGCGCTATGTGACAGGCTCGATGGCACAGCTGTGACCTAAGTGACTAGAGGATAAGTGAGATTTTGAATCTCTGCACACACTTTTGGACACTGGACACTTTTGGATTGTGTGAGGCCCACTGATATCTGAGCGCTATGTGACAGGCTTGATGGCACAGCTGTGACCTAAGTGACTAGAGGATAAGTGAGATTTTGAATCTCTGCACACACTTTTGGACACTGGACACTTTTGGATTGTGTGAGGCCCAATGAATATCTGAGCGCTATGTGACAGGCTCGATGGCACAGCTGTGACCTAAGTGACTAGAGGATAAGTGAGATTTTGAATCTCTGCACACACTTTTGGACACTGGACACTTTTGGATTGTGTGAGGCCCACTGATATCTGAGCGCTATGTGACAGGCTTGATGGCACAGCTGTGACCTAAGTGACTAGAGGATAAGTGAGATTTTGAATCTCTGCACACACTTTTGGACACTGGACACTTTTGGATTGTGTGAGGCCCACTGATATCTGAGCGCTATGTGACAGGCTCGATGGCACAGCTGTGACCTAAGTGACTAGAGGATAAGGGAGATTGGATTGCTTTTAAAAAAGCAGTTTGCGGAGCAGTGGGTAAACAGCAATGCCAGCCTGTCAGGAAGCCTTAAAAGGCAGCCCAAAAACCAACACCACTGATACACCACTATATAGCCTCCCCTTGCACTGCACACACAGTGACTGGTGTGTTGTGCAGGCCAAATTGCTATCAGCAGCAGAAGCAGTTTTTTTTTCTTCTCAGCAGGACAAAAAAAAAAATTGGGATTGCTTTTAAAAAAGCAGTTTGAGGCCCAATGAATATCTGAGCGCTATGTGACAGGCTCGATGGCACAGCTGTGACCAAAGTGACTAGAGGATAAGGGAGATTGGATTGCTTTTAAAAAAGCAGTTTGCGGAGCAGTGGGTAAACAGCCATGCCAGCCTGTCAGGAAGCCTTAGAAGGCAGCCCAACAACCAACACCACTGATACACCACTATATAGCCTCCTCTTGCACTGCACACACAGTGACTGGTGTGTTGTGCAGGCCAAATCGCTAGCAGCAGAAGCAGTTTTTTGGTCTTCTTCCCTGCCTAACGCTCTCCCTACAGAATCAGCAGCAACCTCTCCCTATACTGAGATCGGCAGAAGTAAGATGGCGGTCGGCGTGCACGCCCTTTTATACCCCCTGTGACGCCCACCAAAGCAAGCCAATCACTTGCATGCCCTTCTGAAAGATGGTGGTGACCCGTGCCTATGTCATCACGTTGCCCACAGTGTCCGTGGATCCTGATTGGCTGAAAAAGAGCGCAAAACAAACTTTTGAAACGCGACTTTGGCGCGTAAGTCGCCGACCTCGTGGCCGACCTCATCCTAGGGTCGGGTTTCGTTTCATGAAACCCGACTTTGCCAAAAGTCGGCGACTTTTGAATTTTTTCGACCCGTTTCGCTCAACTCTAGTTTTTACGCTTTTATGCAATGAAAACAATTTTATATAAATTATTTTTGCATCGCTTTATTCTGCGAGCTATAACTTTTTTATTTTTTCGCTGATGATGCCGTATGGCAGCTCGTTTTTTGCGGGACAAGATGACGTTTTCAGTGGTACCATGGTTATTTATATCCATCTTTTTGATTGCGCGTTATTGAACTTTTTGCTTGACGGTATGATGATAAAGCATTGTTTTTTGCTTTGTTTTTTATTTTTATTTTTTAAGGGGTTCACTAAAGGGGTTAACTAGTGGGACAGTTTTGTAGGGCAGGTCGTTTCAGACATGGTGATACTAAATATGTGTACTTTTATTGTTTTTTTTTCTTATTTCCAAAAAATGAATTTATGAGGGAATATTTTTTTTAAATTTATTTAGGGTTTGTTTATAAATTATTTTTTTTTTACATGTATTTTTTTTTACTATATTTTATTGTCCCAGGGGGGACATTACTGTAATGTATCAGATCGCTGATCTGACAGTTTGCACAGCACTCTGTTAAATCAGCGATCTGACAGGCGCTGCTGCAGGCTTTCTCAGAGCCTGCTCTCAGCAGGGACTGAGAAAGCCACCTCCCTGCAGGGAAGGAGACCCTCTGAGCAGAGCAGCACATCGCGCTGCTCCGTGGGTCTCAGGGAAAAATGCAGGGAGTCCCCTCCCTGCCCAATGCTTCCCTAATTCCCAGGTACACTGTGATCATGTTTGATCACAGTGTGCCAGGGGGTAATGTCCCGGGGGTCGTCCGTGACCGCCCCTGACACAGTGCCGGGTGTCAGCTGTGATAATCAGCTGACACCCGGACGCTGATCACTTATACGTACTATCCCGTCCACGGTCATACTGGCCCTGGAATCTGTCAGCAGTGTTTTGCTATGTACTCTTGTAATCTGAAGACAGCATGAGTTAGGGGTTTAAGCACTGAACTCAGTGATGTGTCACTTAAGGCCCCTTTACATTTAGCGATGCACCAGCGATCCCGACCACGATACGACCCGGTCAGGATCGCTGGTGCATTGCAAATGGTCGCTAATGAGCTGCCACACAGGCAGATCTCACATCGACCTAGCGACGCAGCAGCGGTCGTTACTTACCTTTCAGATGCGGCGATCCTGACGTCCTCCCGCCCGCATCAACGCGTCGCTCGTCAGCTCCAGCAGGAAGCCCAGCAGGAAGCGCCCGACGAGAAATGGAGCTGCCCGATCACGCACGATCAGCGACAGACAGCGGGGGAGCCGGTCAGAGGTGAGTATTACGCATAGCGATATCGCTAGCAATAACGCTGCTGCATCACAAAATCGGTGGCGCTTTAGCGATACCGCTATGTGTAAAACCCCCTTTAGGCTGTGTGCTGTTTACTTACAATGAAGGTTTAGTCACTAGTTATCACTGCTGAACTAGCTTTTCACTTGCCTGCTTGACCGCACCTCCTCCTCTGATAAGCTGCTCACTGGTTATAGACAATGTGCACATAGAGCCTGGTGTGGGCGGGAACAGCTTTCAGAGCTATGTTTCATGCTGCATATAACAACTCTGATTGTGTCACAACTGCTGCACCCAGTAAACTAAGAGATATATCATTGGAAACAGAATCTCTGCCGCTGTATAATTCTGTTCTCAGATGAGGTAGCAAAAACCTGGTAACAGATTCCCTTTAAGCAAACAGGACAGGAAAGTAACTGCCACGCTACCAAATTAGTGTATATCTAAAAGTGGTAAACAGAGCTCACAATAGGGTGATACTCTATGGAAGGAGAGTGCTGGTTATTCTCACCTGGTGGTGTTGTGACAAGCACAATCCTATGTAGGCATGAAGAAAAATAGCTGCTGCTGTCCCGTGCCTGGTGGATGAATCCTCTGGGAGATATAGGATCCAATTGGATAAACAGGTAGATGGGCTGCGCTTCTGGAGTGAATCAATTCTTCACAAAAGAAGATGAGGAGAAGGCTTTTGATTCAGAACGCGTTTCAACGCTGTACTGGTATATTTTTCAAGTGGAAAAAAAACACTTGGAAAAGCTACCAAATTAGTGACTCAGTATTGGCAGTAGTTAGTTATGCTTATTTCTGATGGCTACACATTAGCACATACATATTTTATAGGGGCTGCAAAGAAAGGCGCTCTACCTGCTGCGCTCCTAAAGCGCTGTACTTTAGTGGTAGTACAGTAGTTCTAGCAGGATTATCCAATAGTGTTTTAGTGAAGTGGAAGTAGTATTGTGCTATTAGAAGGGAAAATCGGTGGTAGTGTAGGGAAGGAGTGACAGTAGTGTTGATACAGTAGTATCAGGAAGAAGGTTAATCTGTTATTAAGTAGAGTTGTGAAAGTAATGCAAGTGAAGTACATTGTAGATGTAGAAGGGTTAACCAGTAGTGATGTAATGAAGTGGTAATAGTGGTGGCATAGTAATACTAGTAAGGTCAACCAGTGTTAGTATACTGGAGAAGTGGTAATGATGGTTGTGGTGGTACAGTGTTACTAGAAAGGTCTTTAGACTGCGGAAATGTCCCAGGTGAGCAGTGCAGTGAAAAGCAGCCCTTGTCACAACATCTCCCTGGGCCAAGGAAAAAGGAACTGGACTGTTACTCAGTGGTCCAAGGTGTTGTTTTCAGATAAAAGTAAATTTTGCATTTTATTTGGAAATCAAGGTCCCAGAGTCTGGTGGAAGCGTGGAGAGGCACACAATCCAAGCTGCTTGAGGTCTAGTGTGAAGTTTCCACAATCAGTGATGGTTTGGGGAGCCATATCATCTGCTGGTATAGGTCCGCTTTGTTTTATCAAGACCAAAGTCAGCGCAGCCGTCTACCAGGAAATTTTAGAGCACTTCATGCTTCCCTCTTCCGACAAGGTTTTTGGAGATGGAAATTTCATTCTTCAGTAGGACTTGGCACCTGTCCACACTGCCAAAAGCACCAATACCTGGCTTAAAAACAACAGTATCACTGTTTTTGATTGGCCAGCAAACTCGCCTGACCTTAACCCCATAGAGAATCTATTGGGTATTGTCAAGTGGAAGATGAGAGACACCAGACACAACAATGCAGACGAGCTGTAGGCTGCAATCAAAGTAACCTGGGCTTCCATTCCAAGCCACATTTATGCATTAATTGATGCAAAATGAGCCCCGACCAAGTATTGAGTGCATTTACTGAACATACATTTCTGTAGTCCAACATTTCAGATTTTAAAATCATTTTTCAAGCTGGTGTTATAAAGTATTCTAATTTGCTGAGATAATGACTTTTGAGTTTTCATTGGTTGTAAGCCATAATCATCAACAATAACAGAAATAAACACTTGAAATAGATCATTCTGTTTGTAATGACTCTATATATTATGAGTTTTATTTTTTGTATTGAAGGTCTGAAATAAATTCACTTTTTGATGATATTCTAATTTTGTGATAAGCATCTGTATCTGTCTGTCTATCTATCTATCATCTATGATATATCATATATACTGTGTGTATATATATATATATATATACACACACATATATAAATATATATATCATATCTATCATCTATCTATCTATATGCAGTGGGTACGGAAAGTAATCGGACCCTTTTACATTTTTCACTCTGTTTCATTGCAGCCATTTGGTAATTTCAAAATAGGTCATTTTTCTTCTCATTAATGTACATTCTGCACCCCATCTTGACTGGAAAAAACAGAAATGTAGAAATTTTTAGAAATTTATTAAAAAAGAAAAACTGAAAAATCACATGATCATTATGTGGTGTAGTGACCACTATGTCCACTAGGGGGCGCTGTGTGGGTGTCCCAGGACAGGCGTATAAGCATTTCCAGTGTGCTAAAAGGAGTAGGATGCTGAATGAGCGTAATGTATCTCAAGGTGGGTGGCCTTGGGATGAAGGCTTGATTATGTGCTGATCAGCAGAGCTGATCTTTTGTTCCAGTGTGATAGGGAGAAGCCTTCAGGTCATTGGTGAGACGGGTGGGATCAATCACCTACAAACCACCCAGAACACCATAGTAAAGTGGATGTGTGTGAAGGTCCTGCGATGAGGTTATAGCCATGTGATCCGGTGGGCTTGGCTACGGACCATATAAGGTGACCAGGGTAGGTCACATGAGTGAATGCTTGGACCCGGTTGGTCCGTATGGAAGGTCTCGCCTGGCTGGCGTGCAGAGTGCACGTGGAAACGCTCTGTATCATGGCTGCACATGCCTGAGAGTTCCCAGGAGAGGGAATGAACGTCAGGACTGAGAAGCAGCTATGAGGTAACCCGGATACGGGGTGAGATAACTGTGAGGCTAGAGAGCCTGCGTATTGGACATTGCATAACCTGTGTGACTACAGGGTTAACAGAGTGGAGCTCTGTCATGGACGCTATGCTGTTTGATATGAACTTTCTGTTGCATATTGCTTTGGTTTATGCTGCATAATAAACCGAATGGACTGAGTTATGTTGAGAAACCTGTGCCGGACCTGATTTATTGGCTGCCTAGCGAGTATCCCCAACCTTATTGACAAGCGCTACCTTACAATAAGTATTCAGACCCTTTGCTCAGATACTCATATTTAAGTCACATGCTGTCCATTTCCTTGTGATCCTCCTTGAGATGGTTCTACTCCTTCATTGGAGACCAGCTGTGTTTAATTAAACTGATAGGACTTGATTTGTAAAGGCACAAACCTGTCTATATAAGACCTCACAGCTCACAGTGCATGTCAGACCAAATGAGACCCATGAGGTCAAAGGAACTGTCAAAGAGATCATAGACAAAATTGTGGCAAGGCACACATCTGGCTAAGGTTACAAAATAACCTCTGCAATGCTCAAGGTACCCAAGAGCATGGTGACCTCCATAACCCTTAAATGGAAGAAGTTTGGGACCACCAGAAGTCTTCCTAGACCTGGCTGTCCAGCCAAACTGAGCAATTGTGGGAGAAGAGCCTTGGCGAGAGAGGTAAAGAAGAACCCCAAGATCACTGTGGCTGAGCTCCACAGATGCAGTTGGGAGATGGGAGAAAGTTCCACAAAGTCAACTGTCACTGCCACCCTCCACCAGTGCGGCCTTTATGGTAGAGTGCCCTGACAGAAGCCTACTGTCACGTGGCGGCTGCCGCGCACTCCTTCCCTTACCTCCCCCCGGCCCCAGCTCACCTGCTCGCCGGTGGCCTCCTCGCCTCGGCGCCGGCTGCTGCGGGCTACGGCGCGGTCTCTCCCGGCCATTCTTCCTCGGCCGACGACCGCCTCCGTCCGGCCCTCTGGATCGCGCCGGGTGCGCGCCCCCGATCCTCCTCCTCGGCGGGCGCGCGTCCACACTATCGCCGGGCACACCCGCTCCTCCTCCTCCTCCTGAGGACGCGCGCCTCCTCCCCCAACTGGAGGTCACGACCCGGAAGGCCTCCCACTTCCCTATATCAGGCCGCCTCCTCCTGCTGGCGATGCCTGACTATCACTGCGCCTTGCTAGTGACTCTGGCCCGCTCTCCTTGTGCGTCCCGGCGTCCTGTCCGTCCGTTACTCATTCCTCCTTTGTTCTCTCTCCTAGGCTCTGGGTCTCCAAGCCGTGCCCGTCACTCCTGTGTCTCCAAGCCGTGCCCGTCACTCCTGTGTCTCCAAGCCGTGCCAGTCACTTCTGTGCCGCCAAGCCGTGCCCGTCTGTCCTGTGTCTCCAATCCGGATCTACCTGTCTGTCCGCTGATACTTTCCCTGGGTACCAGCTGCCGTGGTGATAGTTACCCGCGGGCTTGCCCCAAACACCCCCTGTATAGGGGGTGGTCCACCTGGTCAGCTCGCCCTCGGGAGGTTCGTTGCCACGGTCTAGTGGGTCCACCCCAGGAGTACCTCACAGTATAGTCAGGCCATGGATCCCGCTGGTACCCCGACCCCAACCCAAAAGGAACTTTTGTTCCTTCGTGAGAACCAGGCGAGGATCATGTCGTTCCTCAAATCGATGGAGTCCCGACTTTCGTCTTTGCAGACCTCCGATCCGGGAATTGCCTCCCAAATCTCCGGCTTACAGCAGGAACTGGCTCAGCAGCGCGACACCCAGGCCCATATTTTGAATTATATAGCCTCTGTAGATAACCGCTTACTAGCTCTACAGACGGCAGCCGCTGTCCCGGCGCCTGTGGCAGTTCCTCACTCCTCCCCCCGGTTGGCCAAACCCCCATGCTATAGCGGAGATCCCAAACTCTGTCGGGGGTTCATTAACCAGTGCCAGTTGCATTTCGAGTTGGCACCCCTACAGTATCCTTCCGACCGGGCCAAGGTGGCCTTTATGATTTCCCACTTAGAGGGTGAGGCACTGGCTTGGGTAAATCCCTTGTGGGAGCATGATGACCCGATAATCTCCCAGCTCGCGACCTTCTTGGAGACCTTTCGTAAGGTCTTCGATGAGCCCAGTCGCCTGGTCTCCGCCACCGAGTCTTTATTTTGCCTTCGCCAGGGTACCCTCTCTGTGGGACAGTACGCCATCCAGTTCCGTACGTTGTCCTCTGAGCTTGGGTGGAACAATGAGGCTCTGGTAGGGGCTTTTTGGCGTGGCTTGTCGGTCCGAATCAAGGACGAGTTGGCAGGCAGGGATACACCTACGTCTTTGGAGGATCTCATCTCGCTGGCAACACGAATTGATCTGCGTTTCCGGGAGCGTTCCCGCGAGGTCGCCAGGGAGAGAAGGCCCACTCGTTTTTCTCCTCCGACACGCAGTCCTCCACGCTCGCGGTCCTCCGCCTCGGCCACAGCTCCTGAACCCATGCAAGTGGACCGACTCAGGCCCGCGGAGCTACGCCGCCAGGAGAGACTCGCTCATGGCCTTTGTCTCTATTGTGGCAGCGCCTCCCATCTCCTGCGTTCCTGTCCTGTGAGGCCGGGAAACTCCTCCGCCTAGGACAGGTAAGAGAGGCCTCCCTAGGTGTCGTTGATACCTCTCTACCCTTGACCCTTTCTGTTTTGTTTCTCCTGGGCTCCAAACGTTTTTCGGAGATAGCCTATATTGACTCAGGGGCTGCTGGAAATTTTATCCAACTCGAGGCGGTGAATAGATTAGGGATACCTGTCAGGTCCTTGGAGGTTCCCCGGCAGTTAGCCTCAGTCGACGGCGTTCCCTTGCGCGAGACCGTTACACTGGTCACTGAAGAGCTGGAGTTACAGATCGGGGTTCTGTACCGTGAAAGAATAGCCTTCTTCGTGCTGCCGTCTCTGTCCCACACCTTGCTCCTGGGCCTTCCGTGGTTGCGGATGCATGAACCTGTCCTGGATTGGCGGTCCGGAGACATTCTTCGCTAGGGCCGCTTCTGCCAGACTAGATGTCTTCGTCCAGTACAACCCCTCAAATGCTCGTCTCCTGTCTCGGGCCCTGCGGATTTGCCCTCGGCTTACTGGGCCTTTGCGGACGTCTTCGATAAGAAGGAGGCAGAGGTCCTTCCACCGCACCGGCAATATGATTGTCCTATCGAGCTTGTTCCTGGTTCAACCCCGCCCCGGGGGCGGATCTATCCATTGAGTCCAGTCGAGTCCCAGGCCATGACCGAATATGTACAGGAGAATTTGGCCAGAGGCTTCATCCGGAAGTCATCTTCTCCCGCTGGAGCTGGTTTCTTTTTTGTCAAGAAGAAAGACGGGTCTCTGCGCCCCTGTATTGACTATCGAGGTCTCAACGAGATTACCGTTAAGAACAGATATCCTCTACCTCTCATCCCCGAGTTGTTCGACTGGCTACGTGGGGCGCGAATCTTTTCTAAATTGGATCTCCGTGGAGCCTACAATCTCATCCGTATTCGCTCCGGAGATGAGTGGAAGACCGCCTTCAACACCAGGGATGGACACTACGAGTATCTCGTCATGCCCTTTGGGTTATGCAACGCTCCCGCGGTCTTTCAGGAATTTGTGAACGACATTTTCCGAGACCTTCTGTACTCCTGTGTGGTCGTGTACCTCGACGATATCCTAGTCTTCTCTCCTGATCTGTCCACCCACAGAAGAGATGTCCGCCGAGTACTGTTCCGTTTAAGGGAGAATCGCCTGTACACCAAATTGGAGAAGTGTGCCTTTGAACAGTCTTCCCTTCCATTTCTAGGCTATATCATCTCCGACTCTGGCCTGCGTATGGATCCCGAGAAGGTCTCTGCCGTGCTTAACTGGCCACGTCCCCAAGGGGTGAAAGCCATTCAGCGCTTTCTCGGCTTTGCAAACTACTATCGGCAGTTCATCCCCCATTTTTCCTCATTGGCTGGCTCTATCTCGTCTTTGATCCGTAAAGGAGCCAACCCGCACGTCTGGACCCCTGAAGCAGACAGAGCCTTTCTATCTCTGAAACGAGCATTTGCCACGGCTCCCGTACTCCATCGCCCTGAGGTCAACAAACCGTTCGTCCTCGAAGTGGATGCATCCGCAACTGGAGCTGGAGCGGTTTTGTCTCAAAATCTTCCTCTGGTAGGCTCGTTACGTGCGGTTTCTTTTCCAAATCATTCTCCACCCCAGAGCGGAATTATTCCATCTGAGACCGAGAACTGCTTGCCAACAAGTTAGCCCTAGAGGAGTGGAGATACTTATTGGAAGGCGCCGCACATCCCTTCACAATCTTCACAGACCATAAAAATCTAGCTTCGCCTTGCTAGTGACTCTGGCCCGCTCTCCTTGTGCGTCCCGGCGTCCTGTCCGTCCGTTACTCATTCCTCCTTTGTTCTCTCTCCTAGGCTCTGGGTCTCCAAGCCGTGCTCGTCACTCCTGTGTCTCCAAGCCGTGCCCGTCACTCCTGTGTCTCCAAGCCGTGCCCGTCACTTCTGTGCCGCCAAGCCGTGCCCGTCTGTCCTGTGTCTCCAATCCGGATCTACCTGTCTGTCCGCTGATACTTTCCCTGGGTACCAGCTGCCGTGGTGATAGTTACCCGCGGGCTTGCCCCAAACACCCCCTGTATAGGGGGTGGTCCACCTGGTCAGCTTGCCCTCGGGAGGTTCGTTGCCACGGTCTAGTGGGTCCACCCCAGGAGTACCTCACACCTCTCCTCAGTGCCAGACATATGAATGCCCGCATAGAGTTTGCGAAAAAACACATGAAGAGCGCCCAGACTATGAGAAATAAGATTCTCTGGTGTGATGAGACAGATTGCATACGCATGTCATTAGGATGTCATACATCCTAGATGAGAAAAATCGCATTGTACTTGCATGACACTCATCCTACCTTTCTGATCAACATCGGACTGATTTTTTTATACGCTAGTGTAACTTCAGCCTTATCATTCTAGTGTCTTTTAAAAATCTGCAGCATTTGTTCATAATTTTGCGGTGTCTTTTTCACCCATAGGAAACAATCAGTACATGCAAAAACGCAGCAAAATAGGCAGCATAAAGCATTTTTGGGGGGAGTTTTTGCAGTGTTTTTGGTGAGGAAAACTATTTTTATTTACAAGCACTGTAGACAAATCACACATGTACAAAAACAGAGATTGCGGACGGCACCGCCATTACAAGATGTCCGCTGGTGGTGTATGCCTGGCAGCAAGCTGTCGTCCAGAGCTACTGGGTGCTTGACCTCGCAGCGATCAACTCATTGAATCCATGTAGAGGAAAGGTCGCACTCAACAGTATAAAATATGGCTCATTTATTGACATATAGTTACATGTCAGGTCAGAGTGGAAATACAAGAGTGCTCACAAGCTGACAATGGCAGTTTCGCGCTGTTCTAGCCAGGACCTGTGAAAGCGCTAGAACAGCTCGAAACGGCCGTTGTCAGCTTGTGAGCACTCTTGTATTTCCACTCTGACCTGACATGTAACTATATGTCAATAAATGAGCCATATTTTATTCTGTTGAGTGCGACCTTTCCTCTACATGGATTCAAATCACACATATAAACCACCTGAAAAACACAGCAAAAAGCGTAGCAGGTTTTTGCTGCATTTTATACATAACATTTTTACTGCCTAGAGAAGGTCTGAGTTACAGCAAAAAGCTCTGTAAAATGGCACACATGAATTTACTTTCATGCACGCTTAAAGAGAACCTGTTTGGTCTGATAACACTTTAAACCTGCAGACATACAATAAATTAGCAGATTAACCCCTTAACCCCCAAGGGTGGTTTGCACGTTAATGACCGGGTGTAAGGTGTGGACCTCTGGTAACCACTACCCCGGCTGTAGAGGACGCAGACAGGGTAATACTGAAGACTCTTACCCGTAGCTACAAGGGGTCAAGGGTCCGGTGTCTAGCGTGGGTATGAGCAGCTAGGAGTCGGGACCTGAGGAGAGCTGAGGTGCTGCAAAACACTCAGCACCAGCAGGACCTGCAGTCACGTGACAGCGTGTCAGAGAAAGGGGCGGAGCTACAGCAAAGCCCCACTGGGAGCCGACTGCAGCACAGGAATACAGCTGTGAAGAGGAAGAAACAGTAGACAGGTCAGCCTAAGCAATATTGTCTTACACAGAGAGAGCGGCGAGGTACAGCAGGGACAGCCAGAGGGAGGTCAGGACATAGCCAAAGGTCATACACAGAGCGGACGGCAAGGTACAGCAGGGACAACCAAAGGGAGATCAAGACGTAGCCAAAAGGTCATGCACAGAGAGGGTGTCGAGGTACAGAATCAGCAGACGGAAGACTTTAACAGGGACGAGACCAGATCAAAAAACCAAGCAGACATACAAAGATAGGCACGAAGCACAGGCAGAGCAGAGTCAGACACACTCAGCTAGGAGTATAAACGACAGAGAATGGCTCTACAATGAGGCTATAACAACCCTCCCAAGATCCCAAAGAGAGGCCCTCCACATTAACTCTTAAACCACCTAACCTGCAAATCCCGCTAACCATGACATTACCCCCCTTTCAATTGGGGGCCTCTGGACCCCCAGGTCTCCCAGGATATCGAGTATGGAATGCCCGAACCAGGCGATCAGCGTGCACCAATCTGGCTGGCACCCAAGACCGTTCTTCTGGACCGTACCCCTTCCAATGTACCAGGTATTGTAAAGACCCACGAACCCACCAAGACTACAATGTGTTGTACTTCAAATTCCATGTGTCCATCAACCAATACCGGGGGTGGAAGGGAACCTGGATCCTCCACCACGGAACCCAAGGGTTTAAGCAAGGATCTATGGAATACATTATGGAGTGAAGTTTAACCACTTCGATGATTTCATAAGGACCAATGAATTTAGGCCCCAGTTTGGCAGAGGGTAATCTTATGTTTCGCTCAGAAAGCCACACCTTATCTTCACACTGTAACATCTGAGCAGAGTCCCTCCTACTGTCTGTGAAATGCTTATATTTCCCTTCAGCTCTGGAAATATTTAAACGAACCTTTGACCACAGATCCCTGATCCGGTTGACGCAGTCCTCAGCCCCCGGACAACTAGAATCCAATCTCAAGAATTCACCAAAATGAGGGTTTAATCCATAATTAATAAAGAATGGTGACCTACCAGTAGATTGATTTATTCGATGGTTGAAGGCAAATTCCGCCAATGGCAAGGCATCACACCAGTCATTCTGCAAGGCGGAAGTCAAACATTGGAGGATCTGTTCAAGCGACTGGTTGGTGCGCTCAGTTTGTCCATTGCTTTCCAGATGATTAACAGAGGAAAAAGACAGAGATATCCCCAACTTTTTGCAAAAAGCCCGCCAAAACGTAACTACGAATTGTGCTCCCCTGTCAGATACAATGTTCATAGGCACTCCATGTAGACGAACAACCTGAGAGTGGAAATGCCTAGAAAGAGTTTCTGCTGACGGTAAACTAGCCATGGGTACAAAATGCGCTGACTTGGAAAATCTGTCTACAATTACCCAAATTTACGTATTACCCTGGGATGATGGAAGATTGGTAATGAAGTCCATCGACAAATCAGTCCAAGGTCTCATCGGAATTGGTAAGGGCACCAATTCCCCGGCCGGCAATGAGAGCTCTTGGAACGGGCACATACCCCACACGCAGCGACATATTTCTTAATCTCTGTAGACATTAACGGCCACCAAAAAACGCTCATTACCGTCATCGTTCATCATTTTGGCAATGCGGGGGTCCCTTTTTAGGATCTGCAAGGCATAATCTGACATGTGGGCCAATGTTCCCGGTGTCAATGATGCACTGCGAGTGCTGGTTGGAGGAGCACTTTCTGGCAAATCCACATCCCTCCAGTCACGCACAAACCCTGTACCAGACCTTGCCATGCCAACATTTTCACTTGCCCCACGAGATGCATCCTCCTCCCCTAAGTAATCATCCCCATCATCCTCCTCCTCCTCTTCTCCCTCCACCTCATCCAGGAGAGGTCCCTGAGCAGACAATGGCTGAATGTCATCAAGGATTCCCTCCTCCTCTTCCTCTTCATCAACATTGGCTGCAGACGCCTGCTCCTTAAGGTGCGTCAAAGTTTGCATGAGCAGACGCATAAGTGGGATGCTCATGCTTAGGATGGCGTCGTCTGCGCTTACCAGCCGTGTGCATTCCTCAAAACACTGAAGGACTTTACAGAGGTATTTCAGCTTCGACCACTGCACACCTGTCAACTCCATGTCTGCTCTCAAAGTGCCTGGCCATGTATCCTCCCACAAATGCATTATGGCCTGCCTCTGCTCGCACAGCCGCTCCACCATGTGCAGGGTGGATTTCCACCTTGTTGCAATGTCGATAATGAGGCAGTGGTTGGGAAGGTGGAGCAATCGCTTCTGCATACGAACGGAGTGTACAGGCGACCAGCGGATGTGCGCGCACAGTCTTCGCACCTTCTGGAGCAGGGCTGTTAACTCCGGATAATTTTTGAGGAAGCACTGCACCACCAGGTTCAAGGTGTGAGCCAAGCAAGGTATGTGGCTGAGTTTTGAAAGGGCTATGGCTGCCACAAAATTACAGCCGTTATCACTAACTACCTTGCCTGCCTCAAGATGTACACTGCCCAGCCATGACTCAGTTTGTCGCTGAAAGTACTCGGCCAGCACCTCAGCGGTGTGTCTGTTGCCCAAACACATCATCTGCAACACAGCCTGCTGACGCTTTCCACTAGCTGCTCGATAGGGGGACACATCGTGTGCAACAGTGGCAGCTGCAGATGGAGTGCTCGTACGACTGCGCTCTGTGGACGAGCTTTCGCTTCTGGAGGAGGAGGAGGGTCGAACGCCTACAGCCAACTGTTTCCTATACCGTGGGCTAGGCAGCACTGTCCCACCACCGCTGTCCCCTGTGGACCCTGCATCCACCACATTAACCCAGTGCGCAGTGATGGACATGTAACGGCCCTGGCCATGCCGACTGGACCGTGCATCAGTTGTGAGGTGCACCTTTCCGCTCACTGACTGCTTGAGTGCATGGACAATGCGGTCTTTCACATGATGGTGGAGGGCTGGGATGGCTTTGCGAGAGAAGAAGTGGCGACTGGGTAGGTCATAGCGTGGTACTGCATAGGCCATGAGTTTGCGGAAAGCTGTGCTTTCCACCAACCGAAAGGGCATCATCTCAAACGAGATTAGTTTGGCAATGTGGGCGTTCAAACCCAGTGTACGCGGATGAGAGACTGAGTACTTTCTTGACCTACTCATAGTGTCTGGGAGGGTGAGCTGGACTTGAGAGCTGCATATGGTGGAAGTAGCGGTGGACAGGGCGGACTGAGAGAGGGTTGATGATGGTGATGGAGTTGGTGTTCTTTCTGATGGCCTAGAATCAGTCTTTCGTTGATATAACAGTGGGATTGCCTGACTGCTGTGGCCTTGCAACGACACCTCAACATTTGCTGCTGTGCTAACCGGTGGGCTTACAGTGGGGGAAACAATGTAGCGTTGCTGACTACCTTCGTTGTGATCAGTTGCACATGTGGCACTTGAGGTTTGGTGTTGTGTCCACGCTTGCAAGTGCATGCTGGTTAAATGTCTAAGCATGCAACTGGTATTCAAATTTTTCAGATTTTTCCCTCGGCTAAAGGTCTTTGCGCACTTCTTACAGATAACCTTGGCCTGATCATGAGGATTTTATTCAAAAAAGTGCCACACTGCACTCTTCCTACTTTGGCAGACATTTTGCGGCCTAGCACGCTGTGATGTTTTGACCCTCTGGACAAGCTGTCCAGCAACTCTTTTGATTTTTGGAACCTGTCTTTGGAGTGCTCCGGGCCTGCCAGATAACAGCTGTTGCGATGTCGATGTCTGCTGTGGATGCTCCTCATCTGAGCTATTGGAAGCAGCACCCTCTTCCCCTAATGGATGCCAATCTGGGTCAACAACTGGGTCATCCATCACCTCCTCTTCTATGTCATGTGCACCTTCCTCTGTGTCACCGTGTATGGTGGTATAGTGTGCGGGAAGGGGCACCTGAGTCTCATCAGGGTCAGAATCTGGCTCTGTACACTGCGAGGACAATGTAGTGCTCTGAGTGAATGTACCAGCAGAATCATCCATCAGCGGCTGTGCATCAGTGCACTCCATGTCAGATTCATCTTGGCCTGGGTAATTCACCATTTCACTTGATAATCCAGGCATGGTATGTGAAAACAGCTCCATGGAGTAATCAGTAGTATGGCCTGCGTCATCCTTCAATCTTGGTTGGGGTGAAGGACACAAGGAAAGGTGTGGTTCATGAACATGAGCCTCCAATGACGACTCAGTGCTTTTACTTTTTACAACTGAAGAAGAGGAGGCGATAGAGCTGGAGGCTGAGTCAGCAATGTAAGACAAAACTTTTTCCTGATGCTCTGGCTTTAAAAGCGGTTTGCCAACTCCTAGAAAACTAAGCGTTCGAGGCCTTATGTAGCCAGACGATGACGCAGGCTCAACACCTCCTGCATTCGGTCCTATTTTGCTCTTGCCACTACCATCAGATCCACCACCAACACCATCATTACCAGCTGCCAACCCCCGCCCAATTCCACGGCCTCTTCCACCAGACTTCCTCATTTTTGGTAGAAATGTAGACAAAATCCAACAAACTATATAGTAATGTAAAACAAGGTACAAGGTGTCTATAGGACAGGGGAGATTTTGAATTTGTGCACACACTTGTGGACACTGGACACTTATGGATTGTGTGAGGCCCACTGAATATCTGAGCGCTCTGTCACAGGCTCGATGGCAGAGCTGTGACCAAAGTCACTAGAGGATAAGGGAGATTTTTAATTTCTGCACACACTTGTGGACACTGGACACTTATGGATTGTGTGAGGCCCACTGAATATCTGAGCGCTATGTCACAGGCAGAAATTGGCTAGTGTATCACAAACTACAAGGTGTATGTAGAATTGGGCAGAATAGGAATCTCCCTAGAGTGCAGGTCTGTAAGAACGGAACATGTCCTCGACTTATTCTCACAGAGTGACACACTGATAGCTTCACTGTGGCTGTGATAACAGCCGTTACACGGTACTGTGTGAGGAGCGTACACCGCTGTATGGTGTGAAAAAATGCACGCTCAGTACCTCAGCAGGACAAAAAAAAAAAAATTGGGATTGCTTTTAAAAAAGCAGTTTGCGGAGCAGTGGGTAGACAGCAATGCAGGAATGTCAGGGAGCCTTAGAAGGCAGCCCAACAACCAACACCACTGATACACCACTATATAGCCTCCCCTTGCACTGCACAGTGACTGGTGTGTTGTACAGGCATAATCGCTAGCAGCAGAAGCAGTTTTTTTTTCTTCTTCTCAGCAGGACAAAAAAAAAAATTGGGATTGCTTTTAAAAAAGCAGTTTGCGAAGCAGTGGGTAAACAGCAATGCAGGAATGTCAGGAAGCCTTAGAAGGCAGCCCAACAACCAACACCACTGATACACCACTATATAGCTTCCCCTTGCACTGCACACACAGTGACTGGTGTGTTGTACAGGCAAAATCGCTAGCAGCAGAAGCAGTTTTTGGTGTCTTCTTCCCTGCCTAACGCTCTCCCTACAAAATCAGCAGCAGCAGCAGCTCTCTCTATTCTGAGATCAGCATGAGTAACATGGCGGTCGGCGTGCATGCCCTTTTATACCCCCTGTGACGCCCACGAAAGCAAGCCAATCACTTGCATGCCCTTCTGAAGGATGGTGGTGACCCGTGCCTATGTCATCACGTTGCCCACAGTGTCCGTGGATCCTGATTGGCTGAAAAAGAGCGCAAAACAAACTTTTGAAACGCGACTTTGGCGCGTAAGTCGCCGACCTCGTGGCCGACCTCATCCTAGGGTCGGGTTTCGTTTCATGAAACCCGACTTTGCCAAAAGTCGGCGACTTTTGAAATTTTTCGACCCGTTTCACTCTAGTGATAGCATGTTAAAAATAATAAAATATATATATATTGTTATTCTCACCTTCCGACAGCCCCTGATCTGCTCTGTGGCGCTCCCGGCATCTTCTGGTCCCAGTAATGCTTTGCGTGAAGACCTGAGATGACGTCACGCTCGCCAGAGCACGACGTCATCAGCGGTCATTCGCGCAAATCATTACTGGGACCGGAAGATGTAGGGAGCGTGGTGAGCGGCGAGAAGGACTTTGAGGGCTGCCGGAGGGTGAGTTAATCACTATTTTTAGTTTTATTCTATTTTTTACAGGATTATGGTACCCAGGGCCTAGAGGAGTGTCTCCTCTTCTCCAGGCCCTGGGTACCATACACATATGATCCGCTTACTTTGCATATGGTGGGCATAGCCACATGCGGAAAGTAAGTGGATCAATGCATTCCTATGGGTGCGGAATCGCCGCAATTCCACAAAAAGAATGAGCCTGCTGTGTATTTTTTCGCTATGTGATTCCGCAGCGGAAAAATCCGCAGCATTAGCACAGCATTGCGGAATCCCATAGGATTGTATGAGATGCGTTTTCTTTGCGTTTTTGCAGGGAAAAATGCCGCGAAAATGCAACATGTGCACACAGCCTAAAAGTGAGTGCAATGCAACATTCACAGTATGCTATATATAAACTGGGACACTGTGCTTGTGACGTGCCAGCACATGGATAAGCAGCAGCTCACACACGGCTACAGCCCTGGGCACCTTACAAAGCAGTGGTGAAAGTCTTGAAGAGTGTTCTCATGAACTGAAGCAATGTCCTCGGCGGCAGCACATGTAGTATCATTCCCTCTATGGTCTCTCTATACTAAGCAGTGAGATTTAGCGATAATTGGAGACATCACTGCTTAGTAAGGAGAGACTGTAGAGGGACTGGTACTGTTTGTGCAGGTGCTGGGGACATGAACAATCCCACAATGCCCTCAGAATTTCCCATAATACATTGAAAACTGCACCAGAATGCATACACCAAATCACCAGAAGATGGTGCTGTTACCTTACAGTATAAAAATATAGGAAGGATTAATGTATACACAGAAAAATATGCCTGTAGTAACTGTGAGGCATAAAATGACTAAACTTTAGACAGCAAATTTACTGCAGAACAAAATAGATTATTAAAAGGTGCAAATAGAATAATAAATTGAGTGAAAACAAAAAAAGGCATAAAACACACAAAAGTAGACAAAAAATAGCGCAATGGCAAAGATGAATCAGGGCCGATCTCTCCAACTACAGCCCTGAACATGATCTCTCTGCTCAGGGCTGAAAGATCACTTCCATGCTGTGGAGAGACATAGAGACATAGTACCGCTGGGCCTGCAGGGAGCTGGCGGTGACTTTCAGCAGTGCCGGATTGGTATATTATGCGCGCACCCTTCACATGGTATGCAAATGCCTATAACTAGCTAATGTAAATTATATTTACTATTTTTTTGATTTTTTATGTGTTATATATAAAAATAATAAAAAGTGGTGATTTTTGATGATAGTTACACTTTAAATATATTGCTACCCTGAACACACATTTCCTACCAAATTACCATTAATTCATAATGAGCAGAATAATATGCATCTGATCCCTGTGCAATCAACCATCTATATTCTATACTAATGATTTCTGCTGATGTGCACATTAAACATGGTTGATTGGATTAGTTGCAGAGAAATGACTTTTGCTTGCATGAAACCGTAAATCAGCACATGCAGTACATATCACACACTATATGGCCTAAAGTATGCTGACACCTGAATTATAGCCATATGTTCTTTTTGAACATCTGTTTCCAAACCTTAGCTCCAGGGATTTTGTCTTTTATCCACCAGAGTTTTGTTGTTTGGTAACTGGCTAGTCACGTTCCTTCATGCCAAACTATTTTTAAAGAGAAAAGCTTTGTGCTTAAAGGCATTGTAGAAAAGGGACTGCAACAAATGTCCTAAAATTGTAGCCACAAAGTCTCACACAATTAATCCTATAAAAAGGATTATATAAGAATTTAATTTGCCAAAATAAATGGGTCTAAGCAAAGCCACAGATTAAAAACAACAAAAACATACTACTATATCTTTTCTACAAAACTTTACAGTTGGCACTCAGGTTCAAAAGATGCTTTAGGCACTGGCAGAGTGCGATCATGACAATACATTTGAATGTGGTAGTGGTTAGTACTGCAGCCTTGCAGCGCTGGGGTCTTGGGTTCAAATCCCACCACGAACAATATCTGCAAGGAGCTCTTGTGTTTGTGTGGGTTTCCTCTGGGTACTCCACATTCCAAAGACATACAGATGGGGAATTTAGATTGTGAGCCCCATTGGGAACAGTGTCGATAATGTCTGTAAAGCGCTGTGGAATTAATGGTGCTATATAAATGAGTAAAACAAATAGAGCTGTACATTGCAGTAATACATCATTAACTAACATGATACATCAATATCTCTCACACCCCATCATACAGAGCAGCAGCTTTTGTTTTATGTAGCATATGGGAACTTTAACCCCTTAATGACCAGAGGTATTTTTGGTTTTGCATTTTCATTTTTTGCTCCCCTTCTTCCCAGAGCCATAACTTTTCCATTTTTTGGTCAAAATTGCTATATGAGGGCTTGTTTTTTGGACGAGTAGTACTTTTGAACGACACCATTGGTTTTACCATGTCGTGTACTCGAAAATGGGAAAAAAATTCCAAGTGCTGGGAAATTGCAAAAGCAAGTGGAATCCCACTGACCTGATATTATGATTCTCCAGGTCATTATGACCTTACAACTAGGTAGCTGGATACACTGATATGAAGTTTGCTAAGGCACCTCCCAATAGGGGAGGGTGCCTTATATATCAGGCATCTCCCAGCTATTGGCTGGGGATGTTTTTAGAAGCATGTGAAGTGCCCCTTTAAGATGCAGGGAGCATGCACACCCTAAGGACACTCTAAGGAGCCCTGAGAGGTGATTTTGGTAGGAAACAGACACCAAGGGAGCAGTGCAGGTGGGTAACTGAACACAAAAGCATCCAGAAAAGGAATGGGAGTCATACAGGGACCCAGGTGCTGTTCTAAAATCTACAACCTATACTGATGTAAACACATCAGCTGAAATAAGTGTGATTTGTAAAATTATGATAATTATAGTGAAAATAATCTGTATAATTTTTCTTCAGCCTCAAAAAATCACAGACACCTCAAAAGAAAATTTTAGGGACAGGACAAAAAAAAATGGCCTATTTTTATGTACTGTCCTGGAATTTCTAGATGGTTGGCAACCCAACAAGAAACTCTTCATAGCACACATCACTTGAGTCTATTCCTTTCTAGTCCTTGCTATAAGAAGATAAAAGTGTATTTGTGCATGTTGTAAATCATAATTATACTTTTAAAATTCAAATGGTTCCCAGGTTTGATCAAACTTTTCCCGTATGTCAAATTAGGGCATGTTAAGTTAATGAGTGAGTGCCAACTTGGGCTAACCCTATACTAACTAAAGTAAGGCACTAATTTAAGGCTTTCCCTGGTATCCTTTATTTGTATTATAGCTCTAACAACTGTGCCAATTACTATATTTTCAGAAATGCTTTTTCAATCAGAATTTTCCTATATCTGGGAACCACTGTACAAGTTTGACATTTCCCCTTTAGAGCTTGTAATTGAGATATAAACCCACTGTCACCTATTTGCTTGTTTGCTTAAAGCAGCTTGTCAGCGGATGCTTTCAGCAGGATTTATTCATGCCCAAGGAGCAGAAATGACAATTACAATCACATACATCTTTTAAAGTGAGTTCACACAGAGCACAGTGAGTAATTTAAGTAAACCAACCATAACAGTGGAACACGGAATAGTAATGAACAAGCACATGACTATTACTGCCAGGAGAGCACAGTTATGGTACAGCGAGGCTCAGTAATTAGCACACATTCTGTAATCAATCAAGCTTACATTTTATCTAATAAAAAATCAGCATCCGTTCAATGGTTGTCTAGGGAATGTATAACCTTATTAGATAAAGTATATATTCTTATTAAACAGATTAAATAAATATCAACTGTTTCTGAGAACACCATGTGACAATTACTGCTATATTAAAGTTTGTCACCTAGCATTTTTTTCTATGATCTCCTATAAATTCTAATGAGTTATGTGAGCTATTTTAGGCTGTTTTTTAGTCTAACCTCTATTGTTGCTAAAATATTTGAGGGGTTTCTGAAGGATGTTATTCTGGATTATCTCAATGAGAATAACTGTTTAACTCCATATCAGCATGGATTTATGAGGACTCGCTACTTTCAAACCAATCTAATCAGTTTTTATGAAGAGGTAAGCTCTAGACTGGACCAAGGTGAGTCATTGGACGTGGTGTATCTTGATTCTTCTAAAGCGTTTGATACTGTTCCACACAAGAGGTTGGTACACAAATGAGAATGCTGGTTCTGGGGGAAAATTTGCGTAAATGGCTAAGTAATAGTGATGGACGAGCACTAAAATGCTCGGGTGCTCGTTGCTCAGGTCGAGCAAATTGGAATACTCGGGTACTCGGACAGAACAACGAGCCCAATGTAAGTCTTTGGGAAACCCAAGCTTTTTTGTCATGATCCCCCCGGGGGTCCTTCTAAAAACATCTGAAAATGATGGAGACACTGCTCAAATGACATGGGCAGGGCCAGTTTTAGGCAAAGTGGGGCCCTAGGCAAAGTTTAAAATGGGGCCCCAAATGCTAACATATTGCACATCACACAGAAGCATTTCGGTTGTATTTATGTCACGTCGTCGTCAGACTCGGGGCCTGCTGTTCCGCCCTCAGCCACTAGGAGGCGACGGACTTTCACGCCGCCCTCGGGCTCGGAGCCTGCTGTCCAGGCCTCGGCCACCAGGAGGCGCCGGACTGACACATCGCCGTCGAACTCGGGGCCTGCTGTTCCTGCCTCGGCCACTGGGAGGCGCCGTGGCTCGCGCCCGAGTGATGGCGGCAACAGTGAAAGGGTTTCTGCGCAGGCGTCTAGTGGACGCAGACTCCGCTCCTCTGTCAGTCATGAAGGGGTTGGTGCATCATCATCAGGTCTGGTCCTGGGGGCGGTCCTGATGACATCATCAGCCCGGGAGCCTGTGAGGGATGACCTGATCCCTCAAATACCGTGGGACTAGGCTTGCAAGCCGCCAGATATATTCTTGGTTCCCCTGCATGCTACTTTGTGATTTACTATAGTTTACTCTGACCTCAGCCTGGATTTCTGACTATTCTATTGCCTACCGTTTTTGTACCGTTACCTTTCTCACGACTACTGATGCTGACCTTGGCTTGGATCCCTGACCTCTCTTCTGCCTGCTGATTCTGTACTTCTGCTATTCTCCCGGTTTGTGACCTTGGCCTGGATATTCGACTCTGCTACCGCCTGCCGTTTTTGCACCTCTACCGCCCTCCTGTTTTGTGACCTTGGCCTGGACTCTCGACTCTGCCTCTGCCTGCCGTTTCTGTACCTCCACTGCTTGCCTGGTTCTGACCACGTTTTTGGCTCCTTCCTGCTTTTCTATAGGCGACCGTTCTGCTCTGGCGCACTGCCCTTATTTTGACAGCGCCTCCTGGGCTCTGCTGTAAATCCAGATCCCTGTATAGGTTTAAAGGGTATCGGGGTTACTCGGGGTGCTGTCTTTCTGCTGCCCAGACTTGCAGACAGACGTTACATTTTACATGCGCTGAGTTCAGGACGCTAAATGAGAGTGATCAACAATATTGAAGTTGTTCAACACTTGTTTCCCGGCCTCTTTCCACCGTCTGAGAAAGAATGATGGGGACAGAACAATCACTAATGGATCACTAACAGATCACCATACAGTATCATGTTATCAGCATCTACAGTTTACATCCCATAGTCCTCCATATAATATAATGTGCCCCATAGTTCTCCATATAGTATAATACACTCCTTAGTCCTCCATATAGTATAATACACTACCCATAGTCCTCCATATAGTATAATACACTCCACATAGTCCTCCATATGTATAATACCCTCCTCATAGCCCTCCATATATTAAAATACACTGCTCAGTCCTCCATATAGTATAATACACTCCTCATTTTGCTCCATATAGTATAATGCACCGCCATAGTCATCCATGTAGTACAATTAACTTCCCATAGTATAATGCACCCCATAGTTCTTCATATAATGTATTCCCCATTGTTCTCGATAAAGTATAATGCAGCCCACATACCCACATACAGTATAATGCAGGCACCCCATAGACCATACAATATAATGTAACCCCCATAGAATATAATGCAGCCCCCCTCTTATAGTATAATGCAGCCCCTCCATAGAATATATAGCAGCCCCCTCATAGACTATATTGCAGCCCCCCATAAAATATAAGGCAGCCCCTTATATAGTATAATGTAGCCCCTCCATAGAATACAATGAAGCCCTCCTCATATAGTATGATGCAGCCCCATAGAATATAACAGCCCACTCATAAAGTATAATGAAGCCCCCATGCAATATAATCCAGCCCCCTGTTGTGAATTCGCTTTCTGGCCTACCTCTGGTTTCTATTGAAGGTAGTGGAGCTGGTTATATTGACAGAGGGGTCGCGAGTTCTCTTTCCGGGCTCCCTCTGGTGGTTACTGGAGGTAATGGAGCTGATCTAATTAACAGAGGCCTGACACCTGATAATGAGGAGGATGACTGGAGATCTGGAGTTTCTGACTGGATTTAAGACAGCTGACTCCCCCTATCCCTGCTGGTGATTTTTTTCCTGCCTCCTGAGGTCTTAGTTTCCAGCTCAGTCCCTGCATGCTCAGCTAAGTGTTCTTTTGCTATTGTTCACATTTGATCTGGTTTTGTCTATTTCAGTTTTGTGTGGTCAGCCTACTCCGACTGGGGCTGTGCTGAATTTCCATCCTTATGTTACTGCTTGTGCCAGTTTGTTTTTGTCCCTTATTAGATTGGCCTCTTTTTGCTCTGCTTTCAGAATATACCAGAGTTCTGATATAGTGGACGAAGTCTTGTGACTTCAGTGTTTTTCTATCAGACGTGTTGGGCATTTTTTGCAGGGTTTTTTGCGTGATTGCAGACAGAGTCTTTCCTGTCCTGTGTAGTTAGTGTGGGCCCCATAGTTTGCTCAGTCTATTTTCCTACCTGCGTTTGTGTTTTCATCTTGTCTCACCGACAATATATGTTTGGGGGTATCTATTCCTTTGGGGTCTGCTCTGGGGCAGTTTAGATTTCCCCTTTCTTGCTTAAGGCTTGTTTAGTTCTCCGGCTGTGTCGAGGCGTCTAGGATCATCGTAGGTACGCTCCACGGCTACTGCTAGTTGTGTGGATAGGATCAGGGGTCTGCAATCCACTTAGTTACCAACCTCTCTGGTTTTCTGTGGCTTGGCTTGGTGTTGCTTTCCTCCTCGGTGACCCAATCATAACAGCCCCCCATAGAATACAAAGTAGCCTCCTCATATAGTATAATTTAGCACCCTCATACAGTATGATGCAATCACCCCCATAGAATGCAATAAATATAATACAGCCCCCCATAGAATATAATATAGCCACAAATAGAATGTAATACAGCCCACCTCCCCATAGAATATAATGTAGCCCCCCATATTATATAACACAGCCTCCCCCATAGAATATAATGTAAAATGTACCCCCCATGGTACATAACACAGCCGCATAGTATACAGCCCAGCACCACATGGTATATAGCACAGCCCCACATGGTATATAGCACAGCACCACCTGGTATATAGCACATGGTATATAGCACAGCCCCACATGGTATATAGCACAGCACCACATGATATATAGCACATGGTATATAACACAGCCCCACATGGTATATAGCACCACATGGTTTATAGCACATCACCACATGGTATACAGCAAAGCACCATGGTATACAGCACAGCACCATGGCATATAGCACAGCCACCCATGGTATATAGCACAGCACCATATGGCATATAGCACATGGTATATAGCACAGCACCACATAGTATATAGCACAACCCCACATGGTATACAGCACAGCCCTACATGGTATATAGCACCACATGGTATATAGCTCAGCACCATGGTATACAGCACAGCACCACTTGATATATAGCACAGTCCCACATGGTATACAGCACAGGCAGCCCACCATGGTATATAGGCCAGCACCACATGGAATATAGAACAGCACCACATGGTATACAGCACAGCCCCACATAGCATATAATCCCCCCCCCCGAGAATGTCCTCACAGTCCAGGACTCACACTGATATATTTAAAAAAAACACTATCCTCACCTCTCCTTTTGCCCACGCTGCTCCCGGCTTCTGTCTCCTGAACTGCCTGGCACACAGTGAGTGTGCGATGACATCACCGCACACCCGCTATGTCAGAGGCAGAGCGGGGAATGATGGGAGAGGGAGCATCAGCTGACGTTCCCTCCTCCATCATTGCTTTAAACTGTACCACCATCTATGATGCCGCAATAGTTCAATGCGGTGGCGGGGAGAGTCGGTGCTGGGGGCAGGCGGGCCCCCCTGGCTCACAGGGAATCCATAGCGGCTGCGTAATGTGCCGCTAGCTGGGGGCCCACCGGTGCACCAAAAAACATGCCAAAACTAAACCAAAACAGATTTTGCTGGGATGTATGTAAAGGTACATCCTTTCCAGGTTAATGACTTGCATGTAAGGTAAAATAATTAACCCCAGACCAAAATGTTCCTCCCCCACTTGGGCTATGTTCAGACGCAGGGTTTTTGAAGCATTTTTCACCTTTAACATTGTTTTCAACCAATACAAATGCATTTGCTTGGAAATATCATTGCAACATTTAACAACCCTAGCTGGCCATGTGGTGTGTGAAACATAGGCTGGGTTCACAGGTAGCGGAACTCTCGCGGAAATTACAGCGAGAATTCCGGAATTCCATTCCACGGGAAAATCGCATTTTAAATTCCTGCGATTTTCCCGCGGAAAAACTAGCATTTTGCAAGCGTAATTAGCTTGCAGAATTGCTAGCGTTTTCCAAGCGATCTGTAGCATCGCTTGGAGAACTGATTGACAAGTTGGTCACACTCGTCAAACATAGTGTTTGACGAGTGTGACCAACTTTTTACTATTGAGGCCGCCTATGCGGCATCAATAGTAAAAGATAGAATATAAAAAATAATAATAAAAAAAAAATATTGTTATTCTCACCTTCCGACGTCCCGCGCAGCCTTCCCGCCTCTCTCCACGCTCCCGGTCCCATTAATCCTTTGCGAAAATTACCGCGATGACGTCCGTTCTTGTGGGATCGCGACATCTCGCAGTCATTCGCGATGACCGCGAGACTTCACGATCCCGTGAGAACGGACGTCATCGCTCGCAAAGGCTTACTGGGACCGGGAGCGTGGAGAGAGGCGGGAAGGCTGCGTGGGACGTTGGAAGGTGAGAATAACAATATTTTTTATTTTAAGTTCTATTTTTTACAGGGATATGGTACCCAAATCCCGGAGGACAGTCTCCTCTTCTCCGGACCGTGGGTACCATCCGCAAATGTTCTGCTTACTTTTCGGATGGTGTGCACAGCCACATGCGGAAAGTAAGCAGAACAATGCATTCCTATGGGTGCGGGATCGCCGCGATTCCGCAAAATTAATGAGCATGCTGCGTTTTTTACCACAAAGCGATTCCGCCGCGGTAAAAACCGCAGCATTAGCACAGCATTGCGGAATCCCATAGGAATGCATGGGATGCTTATTTTTCGCGGCAAAAACGTGCGGAAAATACTGCCGTGGAAACGCAAAAAAAGCAGTACGTGTGAACGAGGCCATAAGCAGACACATCTTGTTTCATTTATAAAGGAGGGACTCTTAAAATCACAAAGCCTATTTTTACCGGGGCATCAGGCGGCATTAATCTTCTTAAAGGGCCATTATTAATCAGTGGATCTTCTAAACTATTATTGTCTATGCAGTGAATGGATGGGCTGCCAAGAATTATGACGCACCACAATACCCCTTTCACGAGAGGTACAGGAGGACTTCCAGAAAAAATGTTGCATTGAATGCAAGGCCTGGCTTGCCCCAAAGTTACATGCACCCCAATAAGCTTTTTCAAGCCACGTACTGGATGGCCACTGGAAAATCCACTTCACATTATTCATTTTGTACTCCCATTCTGTTTTCTTATGCACTGAAAGCAAGACCTGCCCTGCTGCCAAGTCATATGCACCCCAATAAGCCTTTGAACCCACATACTGGAAGGGCACAGGAAAATTCACTTCACATTATTCATTTCGTACTCCCATTCTGTTTTCTTAGCCATTGACTGCAAGGCCTGCCCTGCTGCCAAGTTATATGCACCCCAATAAGCCTTTGAACCCACATACTGGAAGGGAACAGGAAATTCCACTTCACATTTTTCATTTTGTACTCCTATTCTGTTTTCTTATGCAATGACTGCAAGGCCTGCCCTGCTACCAAGTCATATGCACCCCAATAACCCCAATCCCCCTTTGGAAGAAACATGTAGAAGGGTCTCTTAACAAAAAATGTTCCATTATAGAGGAGCAGGTCTCCTAGACGTGTAATGGCCATACACTAAGTGTATTGGGCTGGAAAACATTTTCCCCTGTGGGATACATCTCAACCTTTTCGATAACAAGTATTTAACGACCAGCAAAAAACCCCACCCTTGTTAGGATTTCGACACTGGCTGTAGGAGCATGGAACACGTTAACGCTGGAGATTTAGTGGTGGTGGATGATGAAACGTGGACGAAAGCCTGATTAAAAACTATGGCCAATTTAAAGGAGCAGGTCTCCTAGAGTTGGAATGCCCATACACTTAGTGTATGGGCTGTCAAACATATTCCCCTGTGGGGTACACCTCAACCGTTTTCAGAACAAGTATTTTGCACACAGCATAACCACCCACCCTTGTTAATAATTTGACACTGGCTGCAGCTGCACGGAGCACGTAAACCCTTTTGGTCTAGTGGTGGTGAATGATGAGACTTGGAGGAAGGCCTGATTAAAAAATAGGCGCAATTTCTATTAGCGGGTCTCATAGACTTGTAATGCCCAAACACTAACTGTGTTGGCTGTCAAACATTTGCCCCTGGGGGTAGATATCAACATAGTGTGGCCTTTTTTGGGGAGGGGCACCATAAACACTTTGCAAAACTGTTACGTGGTTTCATACACAGTTGCTGCTGGGAAGGTGCAGGTTTTTAGTAAAAATATGGCGGACGAATAATTGGATGAAGTGATCTGGAAAAGGGGCATGGTGATGACAGGAATGCGAAAGTATATGATTAATAACAGCAGTGGCTATGGGAGGTATGAGATCCAGGATACAGCCAACAATGACTCGGCGTTTAACCACCATCAATTACCATCATCGGTTTCATGTCCATCATAAGATCGGTGTACCAGCTGCGCGTGTGAGACTCGCCCTAAGAAATGCCCATCCAAAATATGTTGCCAAACACGCATGTGTTTGTATAAAGGGCAAAGTGCAACATGTAATTAAAATGCTGAATTATAGAAAGCAGATCAATGTAGGAGAAAAACCAAACAAACTGATGGATGCTCGTGAAAAACAAAGTTTAAATGGGAGTGCACCGACAATAACTATTAACACACCCGTGCAACAAGCTTCTTCATCTTCACCCATACACATTGCCAATAATATACAAAGGTCACAGTCTAAAATTAATTGTCCAAGTGTAACCAACACTGTTAAAGGAATGCCACAAAACGTAAATAACCACAACCCTTTGGAAAAATTAATTTCCTCTTTACAACATATGGACGATGATGCTATTGATGATGACTTAGAAATTTTCCACATCCACACCAAGAAGATGAACATCACAGCTGCAATAAATATTCCAAAAAGGCAGTGAATATCTTGAAAATCAGTTTCTCTAGGTCAAAGTTTACCTCTTAATAAAGTGGTACCAAGTGAGGCATACACAGCTCTCTGGTGTACTCAGCATGAGATGCTTGACAGATGATGTATTCTGATTTGTCCATGTCCACTTTTATAAAGTGAGCAGAAAAGAAGGATGATTACAGGGGAAGACGTGTGTTTTTGGTCAGTAAGGAGGTGAAGTCATGTACAGATAGGTACATCTGCGCGTCATCGGCGTTGTGATGATATTGCAAACTGTGCCATTACATCAGCTGGCCCAGGCCGAAGGTGTAGATGGAGAAGAGTAGGGGTTCTAGAACAGAGCCTTGGGGAACAACGAAAGACAGGTGTTGAGGTGAGGAAGTGGTGTGGTAGAGGGAAACAATGAATATCCCCCTACCAGTCTTGTTGATTTTTAAAGACTCTGCCAATAACCCCAAAATGGACATTTGCACTACCGGCCATGGCCGCCTCTGCAGTGGTAGTAAAACTACCAGCCTTACCACCAACAGCATTATCAGGCACATGGCAACAAAGTCACAGACAGCAGGCTCCATGAACAGTGTCTGCGGGTGATACCACTGCTTCTTCTGCTGTTGTGCATGCAAGCCAATCCCCTGTCCACGGTGCATGTGAAGATGCCTCCTGCCCTGCACCAGTTGTTGACCACAGTCAAATTGCACCATAATCAAGCACATCCACGTCCTTGTCCCAGCGCAGCCTTCAGTTGTCCATACCCTAGTCATTGGACCGCAAATGGAAAGACGCAGCCAACGGCCCACTGAGCACAGTACGAAATTCACAAATTTGTCATCTGCTCGCACTCGAAATGTTGCATTCTAGGCTCTTGGGAAACAGATGCTTTCCGCAACCTGATGGCAGTGACGTAACAAGGTACTCGGTTCCCCACCCGGCACTATTTCTCCCGGTCAACATTACCAGTGCCATCAACAATGCTGGTACAGGGAGAGTGCACCTATCAAAAGACACGTGGACAAGTGCTTGTGGGCAGGGATGGTACATCTTGCTGTCGGCACTCTGTGTTTGCGTACCAAAAATCATGACCCAGTCAGACATTGGGAGCCCATGTAACAGATGTATGGAGGAGACAGTTTGGAGAAGGCTTTGTATGTCATATTTAGGAATTTGAACTGTAGCCTATGGGCAATAGGAAGGCAGTGAAGGGCATGGCAGAAAGGAGAGGCTGTAGAATAATGGAAGGACAGTTGGATTACTCTGGCAGCAGAGTTTTGGATAGATTTGAGTGGTGCAACAGTGCTAGAGGAGAGGCTAGAGAGTATAAGGTTGTAATAGTCGAGGAGGGAGATCATGAGGGCGGGCACAAACATTTGTTACATTTCTTGTAATGTACGGATCCATGAAATGTTTTTCAGTTGTAATGGACAGGAGGAGGCAAGGGCTTTGATATGTAGTTTGAAAGAGAGAGCAGAGTCGTGGATCAACCCGAGACCACGAACATGCAGGAATATTTCTCCCAGTGTGCCGTCCCCCCGTTACACAGGCACGTGTCCCGCAACATTACCGTGCCCTCCACAATCCTGGTACTTGGAGAGCCCACCTAACCACAAACATGTGGACAAGTGCGTGTGGTCAGGGATGATACATCTCACTGAGGGTACACAGGGTTAACATAGTGGAATTTGGGACACACTCAGACCTTGGTATGGTGGCTGTCCTCACAAACACAGAATATTGGGTGCCCTACGTCAATCTGGGTTGCCCCCACAGTGTACAGCTCCTGCACCTCCTCCTCCTCCTACTTCACCTCCTCTTCAGCCTCCAGCTCCAAAAGGTAGCACATCAGTCACAAGCTGGAAGCACTGCAGCACTGGCTAATCAAAGCGGGAACAGGCTGTGCTGATGCTAATATGCTTCTGTGACAAACGCCACAATGCTGAAGAGTCGTGGACAGCTCTGAAACAGCAGGCATATCAGTGGATGAGACCACTGAACCCACAGCCAGACATGTTTGTGTGTGACAATGGGTGGAACTTGGTGGCTGCTCTTTGGCGAGGCGAGCTCACACACGTGCCATGCCTGACTCATGCACTTAACCTAATTGATCAACGTTTTTTGAAAAGCGACACGGAGCTGGCAGATCTGCTGGTAAAAATACAACGCTCTAAATGCCCATTTTAGAAAGTCAGCTACAGCTTCATCCGCCCATGCTTGCTGCTTCTGGCTCACCGACTAGTGTATGATGCCCCCAGGCCTTGGGACTCTACACTGCAGATGTAGGAAAGGATTTCTGAGCAGAAGAGGGCAGTTGGTGAGTAATCTACCAGCATCAACAAGGTTGTCGGCATTCAGTTCTGTCTACACACATAACATCTGAGGTGTGGACATGGATGTCTGACATGTGTACCATCCTCCAATACTTTGAGTAATCCACCAAGAGTGTGAGCGTGAATGACACCATGATTAGCATCTCCATCCTGCTTATCTGTGTTCTAATTTGAATATTGAGAGTTACTACAGAGCGAAAACATATTTACAGTTTAACAGTTTCAAACACAACAGTCCTAAACAACAACGATAACCATAATCCAATAATTAAATCCAAATATAACTACCCTGCTCGTGACAGCTTACAATCTACACTAAGTAGCAACGATAGCAATAATGTAACCCAAACGAAACAATCCTGCTCGTGACATCTTACAATCTAAAATGAGCTGGAGGAGATAAAAAAATACAGGGGTGTATTTACAAGAAGGTATTTACAATGATGTTTGTACTATGATTTTACTGCGGTTCGTTGTAAGTGTTGTAGGCCTGAGGACAAGGAGGAGGACAGCATGGTCAGTCGTCCCCTTGGTGACGACACGGAAGTCTTGCCTGTTAGCAGTCTGGGATGCATTGCGCTGACTTTATGTTACGCTGCCTTTCCCATGAACCTTGCACTCTCAAAATTTTGGATGACAGACAGGCAAAACTGATTTGTGACACTTCTAGACCCACAGTAATCAGAGAACTTTATATCTCTTAGTTCTGAGGCAGACAGGTGTACTAAAATGTTGCAGTACCAGAGGGCCCTTATAGCAGAATTATTATTAAAATTACTATCTCAAACACTGGAGACACAACTCCAATACAGCAGAGGCAGTAGAACAATGGCAAAGATCTTGTAGAGTTTTAACAGACCCTCTCAGCACCCTGACACAGAGGCACAGGGTACTGTCACAAGGAATGCAATGTTTCGTAAGATACTCAGGGAGCACCTTGCTGACTGTAACAACGTCATCTGTCATTCCTCTGCGCATTATAAATATTGGTTATCCAAGCTGGACATGTGGCATGAACTGGCTCTCTCTACTGTGCACATGCGCTGTACTCACGGTCAAGGAGCGCAAGGCGCCTCGCTCTCTGGCATTTACTGTGCAAATGGCACCTTGCTAAATGGCAGTATTGCTTTTAGTGGTGGGAGACTACAGGAACAGTCCTTTGCAGCGCCACTGCTCTAAGGACGGAGCACTCTACTCAGCCTCCTATGCGCTGCTTGTCCACACCAAAAATCATTGTTGTCTTGCTCACTTTCTCTTAAGCTGGCCCCCTGCCTCTAGGTCACCAGGTCTGCCTGTCTGCTGCATTTTGCCGCAGCGTCGGCACTTCGGGTGCATATTGCACTGCCCCCTTGCTGCTCATAAGGTCACAGCTGGAGACTCACTCCTTCTTCTCTTTTTTTTCTCTCAGCTTCTGGGCTTGATCCCTGTCTAAATACAACCCCTCATTCTGTGTAATGCGGCCTGTCCATTCCCTTATTCCTTCCACTGGTAAACAGGGGACGCAGCCAAAACAGGTCCAGAAGTGGCACAGCACAGGTACCCTCGGACCAGTCATCTTGGCTCCGTACATATCTGGCAAATCAGTTCTTTAATGCAAGCAGCATAGAGGGCATGTACTTCCAAATTTCAAGAGAAAATTCTACAGTACATCCACAACAGTTTCAATTTGAAGGGCTTTGTGGCTCATATCATTCCACAAGATGACACTAGTCTGATACTTTAAATTTTCGGTGGAAAATAATTTCATCACTGATAGGTTGTGTATGTTTAGAATTATGTAACATCATTGGTGTGATTAATTATTCATACCTATTAGCTTCACAATATATTCATCTTTTTCTTCAAGGATTTTGAATATAATGTGTTGTAAGAGTTAAATGAAATTGTTGAATTGTGTTTTAAATCAAATGTGAAACTACTTGTCAATTGTCATCTTTACTATTTCTCCATTCTGTGTGCGTATAACCACCTCATTGATGTTATTGAGTTTCTTTGACAAGAAATTAACAGCTACACCAATACCACATGCTTTTCCAATTCATTCATTATGCTGCTTGAGTAGAGGGACCTACATAACATTGGGGACTGTAGTCAATATGACACTGCCAACACCCACTGGAGTATAGCTACCAATTTGACATAGTTTGTGCCCAGCTGAACAGAATTGTCATAAAAAAAAAGTATTATTATTAGAATTATTATTTAGTTATTCATAAAGTTGCCAAAACAACTTAAACCGAATTCTTTTTACCGACATCCCCCACTGTAAAATGTGGCCTGTTTTTTAAAAAAAGTAACAGAGTGCTGTATATAACTGGAATAACAGACAGGAAAACTCTGGAATACCGCCTAAAATCCCCAAATTTTAATCACACGGACGTATGAGGTGTGTTACAGATATACCACACTGTAAAATATATATTTCTTTTTATTGGATGCAAAAGAGTGCTGGATATAATGAGAGTGACAGACTGGCAAAAATGCCTCAATTTTTGAGACATGGATGTATGAGGCATGTCACAGATATACCCCACTGTAAATTGTGGGATGTGTTTTAAAATAATGCAACATAGTGCTGTATCCAAGTGCAGTGACACCCAGGACCAAAAAAGAAAACAGCCCGTAAACTGGCCAAACTTTGAGCACACACAGATATGAGCTGTCACGCAGATACCACTACTACAAATGTATTTTCGTTTTTAATAACTTTTTTTGTGCTAAATATAATTATAAAAATATAAAAAATGTTATTGATGATACCATTAAAGATTATTGGATATCGTGTAATTAAATCCTTTTTGCCTTTCCCTACCCCGTCTATGTCCTGTCTTCCCTAATATTATTTGAAGTTTATTGAATGTATGTTACATTGTTAGTTTACACTCCCTTGAATGGGAATTCATAACTTGGACTTGGCTTAATAAGTTTCTAAATAAAAATTTATTGAAACTAAAAAAAAAAACTACTCATCCGTACGACATGAAAAATAAATATTTCTTCCCCTCCCCATCCCTATCCTCTCCCCCCCCCTCCCTCCTCTCCTGCCTTACTCCCTATTCTTGCCTGTTATTTTAAAATCCAAATAAAATCTTTGGAAAAGAAAAATAAATATTTCTCTGCACACTCAAAAGGGATGTTTAGGACCCCTTTAAAATTGCTGGATTTTCACGCTGTGCTAGGAAAAGGATCTGGCTGTATTGTGCACTGTCAAAAAGCAAATGGAGTTAAAAAAAGGGCTCTGGATTGCTTTGCAATTAAAAAAAAAGCTGTATTAGCCCTGATCCAAAAAATTTTCAAAGCCAATTACACTTGGGGCTAGGTATACTGTTGTACCCTTGGACTGCAGGGCAGCTTGAACTTGTTTGGATGTTAGTCGAGGTTCTTTATCCAACATCCGCACAATCTTGCATTGAAATCTCTTGTCAATTTTTCTTTTCTGTCCAAATCTAGGGAGGTTAGCCACAGTGCCATGGGCTTTAAACTTCTTGATGACACTGCGCACGGTAGACACAGGAATATTCAGGTCTTTGGAGATGGACTTGTAGCCTTGAGATTGCTCATGCTTCCTCACAATTTGGTTTCTCAAGTCCTCAGACAGTTCTTTGGTCTTCTTTCTTTTCTCCATGCTCAATGTGGTACACACAAGGACACAGGACAGAGGTTGAGTCAACTTTAATCCATGTCAACTGGCTGCAAGTGTGATTTAGTTATTGCCAACACCTGTTAGGTGCCACAGGTAAGTTACAGGTGCTGTTAATTACACAAATTAGAGAAGCATCACATGATTTTTCGAACAGTGCCAATACTTTTGTCCACCCTCTTTTTTATGTTTGGTGTGGAATTATATCCAATTTGGCTTTAGGACAATTCTTTTTTTGTTTTTTCATTTAAGACAAATTAAATGAAGATAATAATAACAAAGAATTTGTGTTTGCAATCATTTTCAGGAAGAAACTGAGTATTATCTGACAAAATTGCAGGGGTGTCGATACTTTTGGCCACAACTGTAATGCATGATAGCAGCATCCTGTATCATTGCTACTGTTGTGCTAATACCCTGCATTGCTATTACCTGCCAGTATTCGTATATTGTATACTGTCTACTAGTACCAATATGCTGTACTATCTGTCTTTGTAGTTTTTACCTGAATCATCCACATTTTGTTCAACAATCTGCTGAATTATCCATCTGTTATCATCTCCCATCGTTGTCCATATCATCCCAATAAATAATAGACTCAAGAACACATACAGTCTTGTTTCTGGGAGTGGATAAAAGGTTAAGCCGTATGCTGGAATCCACACAACGTCATACGTCGAAGAAGGCAGAACAGGGTTGATCAAAATAAGCATGGCCTTCCTGGCCTAACAGCTAAGCAAAAGATAAGGTCCAGCAAAGTCTTTATGTTTGCTGGATTCGCCCATTCAGACCACTATTTGTTTTTAGCTCCTCCTGGAGCCACATCTGGAGACTTTCTTCTCCTAAACACACAACATAGAGAAAAAAAACAGTGGCTGCACATTTTTCTTCCCAGTCACACCCTTGATGTGCAGATATGGTGAGTAGTAGTGATGAGCAAGTATACTCGTTGCTCGGGTTTGCCTGAGCATGCTCGGTTGTCCTCCGAGTATTTTGGCGTGCTTGGAGATTTAGTTTTCGTCGTCTCAGCTGCATGCTTTGTGGCTGCTGGACAGGCTGAATACATGTAAGGAATGCATGTTTGTTAGGGAATCCCCACATGTATTCAGGCTTTCTAAGAGCCGTAAATCATGCAGCTACTTCGACAAAAACTAAATCTCCGAGCACACCAAAATACTCAGAGGTCACACGAGCAACGAGTATACTAGCTCATCACTAGGGAGTAGGTGTCCCCCCCACATCTCACCTACTCACTAAAAGCCCAAAACTTGTAAAGGCTGGTTAACCCCTTCAGCACATAGCATACAGTGGAGAAATGTGTAGGTTTCACATCACAAAAGAAAGCAATCGTTTGACACATATCTTCCCTCACATACAACAACAGTGAACCTGTCACACTTTATTTTACTTGATGTTCAAATTCTTCTCTGTATTTGATCTGTCACATGTGGTGATAAGGAGGAGCCTTGCCTAAATATATACTAATGTTTTTTTCTAATTCATAGAACCAGGATTTTTACAGGTTGTTAACCACCTCCTCCGTGACTGACTGCAAAGTTGATATCAGCATCACTTCTACCTTGCTGGGGATACCAGTGAAGCAGGGGAGGATACACCTGGCTTCATTACGCAGTTACACGCAGGTAACACAGAAAAGCTTAGACAGTCTGGGGAAAGTGACGCCCTGCCGGGCTAGTCCTGGCTCATTTGTATGCCGAGCAGCACATTCAAACTTCATTATTACAAGTTAGAAACATCAGCCCTAGTCATATATACTGTTTTGAATGTTTTGGTGGCAGTTTGGGACTGTTAGGGGACCTGACAGGATCCCATTAACCCTTAGGCTTCTATTTGGTGATACTACACTATAGGAAATTCAATTTTAGGCTATGGTTCCATTTTTGGGAACCTGTGAATTGCTGTAAAATTACTTAGAAAAAGTTGTAAAGAAATTTGGGATCACAAAAATTATATAATATATATTAAAATTACTTTGCAATGTTAGATGTGAGTTTCAGTAGTGCCACAGGTTTACCACATTGTGTCACCATTGAGCCCTGGCCTTATAGAAAATCCTCAATATTCTTGATGTAATTTCTCTGTATACAAGTAGGATTTATTTCTGGGGCTTATAACAGGGTGTACCTGCTTTTTCTGCTCTGTTGTGATTGCAATATGGAAGAGATTACTATTACTACCTCAAGTGGCAGACCTGCAGGGCAAAATCAAGGATTTGATTACTCAGTGATTAGCTCAGCTTCAATTAAAAAGATTTTTCTAAAAATCCTAATTTTTCGCCGATATTTCTAAATTTATCTACAATGGTTAGAGGTCAGGACCCCTTTGCAAGAAACCACACTATTTCCCTTATGAAAGTAGATCCTGACGTTTTACAGCACAATTGGTCTGTGACACTTGCCACAAGTAGGCGTCTTCCAACCGCATGTTTTTTATTATGGTTGCAACAATGACTTGCATTGATACGGCATTAAGTATATCATATGTCACAGTGCTTTCCAAGCAAATGTGGTATTTTTTACACAAGGCAAGTACAATTAAATTTGTGTATTTCTGCAGAGGCTATGAAGGTAAACTGATAAGTTTAGTTTGCATGAGATTATTGATAGAACAAACAGAAATCTGATACATTCATACCTCTTGTTTCCTGTCTGTGAAAGTCGTTCTTTGCTTAATTAAATTATCTGCACAAGGTTAAAGAAGTGTTCTTTTTGTGAAAATTCTAGCACTGTTCTATATCAGTTGAGATGTTTACGGCATGTGACATTCAGGATTTAGACGTAATTAAAATCCCTTGGGCAAAGAAGGGATGGCTAATCCAGATTACAATGAAAAAAAAAGTAGACCACATCATCTAAACTACACTGGCATAGTTGGGGACAAGGAAATTCAGGGTCAAGGAGTGAAAGCTGCCCAACTGTTGGAAAAGATTGTAGAGCAGACCTGAAGTGTGTCTTGACTGTCTAGTGAGAAACAAATTCTAGGTCTAAAGCCCCCGTCACGCACATCGATCTCGCTAGCGAGATCACTGCTGAGTCAAAAGTTTTGTGACGCAACAGCGATCTCACCAGCGAGATCGCTGTGTGTGACATCTATCAGTGGCCAACCCCCTTGCCGGGTATCGCTGATCGTTCTTGAAAGCTCTGGACTTTTTTTGGGTCGTTGGTCTCCCGCTGGCCAGCACGCATCGCTGCGTGTGGCTGGTGGGAGAGCAACGACCAGCGAGCTCCCAGCTCGTATCCAAGGTAAACAGCGGGTTTCTAAGCGCCGCGCGGCACTTAGAAACCCGCTGTGTACCTTAGTTACCAGCGCGCTGGTGCAGGCAGCTGGTAATTAAGGTAAACAGCGGGTTTCTAAGTGCCGCAGGGCTCTTAGAAACCCGCTGTTTACCTTGGTTACCAGGTCCCTGCACCAGCGAGCTGGTATCTAAGGTGCACAGCGACGCGTGCGCTCGTCGTCGCTGGTGTTGCTCGCTGGTGAAGATGCTTGGCAGCTCACCAGCGATCATGTAGCGACACACCAGCGATCCTGACAAGTTCATATCGTTGTCGGGATCACTGGTGAGTCGCTATGTGTGACGGGGCCCTTAGAAACTGAACTTTTCAGATGTTAGGATAAAGCCCTAAGGTTAGGGTCTGCATCAGAGGCTTAGCTAGGGGTTCACCTCGCGGGGGGGAACATCTGAGTGGGCCCCTAACAGGAGGACATATCATTGGTGCAATCTGCGCGGCTGCACATGGGCGCAAGAGGAAAGGGGTCCCATTTCTAACTCCAAAAAAGGTACAATTTTGCATTTTTAGGAGCTCTTGAGCTGCAAAGGGATCATATATTGTTCTTGCACAGGGGCGCTTTTTGTCCGTATACGCCTGTGGCCCCTAACCAGGTAATTATAATTATAACTATTGTGGTATAGGGCAGTGATGGCGATCTTGTGGCACACATGCCAGAAGGGGCACGCAGAACCCTCCTAGTGGGTACGCGCGCCATCTCCTCAAAGCTAGCGCCGCCACCACTCTCCTCAGCCCACTCATAATCTGCCGGAAACTCATCACTAGCTCCGGCGCCACAGCCACTCTCCTCTTCTCCTAACTCTCCCATCAGTCTGCACACATGCTGAGGACAGGGATCTCGCATGTTCTCAGGACGGGGATGGCGCACGGCTGAGGAGAGTGGCGCCGGTGCTATTGCCGAGATGGCGCACGTGCCCACAGGTAGGACTGATAGATGAAGAGACCAGATTAGCGTTGGAATGGACAGAGGTGAGTAATTTTTTTATGCAAGGCCATTATGCAGTATGGAGCCGTATATGGGGCCACTGTACTGTATGCATCATCATGTGGGGCCATTATACTGTATGCATCATCATGTGGGGCCATTATACAGTATGCAGCATCATGTGGGGCCATTATACAGTATGCAGCATCATGTGGGGCCATTATACTGTATGCATCATCATGTGCGGTCATTATACTGTATGCATCATCATGTGGGGCCATTATACTGTATGCATCATCATGTGTGGCCATTATATAGTATGCATCATCATGTGGGGCCATTATACAGTATGCATCATCATGTGGGGTCATTATACTGTATGGAGCATCATATGGGGCCATTATACAGTATGGAGCATTATGTGTGGCCATTATACAGTGTGCAGCATCATATGTGGCAATTTTACTTTTGAGTAAAAATCCTCTCCATTCTCAAGAACAGACCTCCACTGCAATCGGTGGCTAGTATCTTACACTTGGAGTAGAGGGCTTATAAGCTCTTTGCTATAGTGCGCTAATGTAGGAGTTGTTTTTCTAATCTAAAACCTCAGAATTCTGGTTAAATTGCCGTGTTGGCACTTTGCAATAAATAAGTGGGTTTTAGATGTAGTTTGGGCACTTGGTCTCTAAAAGGTTCACCATCACTGGTATAGGGGAACCTCAGGAGATGACTGCACTGTTATTGAAAATAAAAGTCTATACAAAGACCAGCACTGATATTACCGCCTTATAGTGACATATAGTGGTAGATACCAGTCCTGCAGGACATATAGAGATCACAGCACAGTTATAGATGATGACTTACAGCTGACATTCTTTCTGGTGGAGTCATTCACTCTTCCTGTCTTTTCCATCTGGCCCAGACCGACATGTCGACTTCTCCAGCCAGATATTACAACAAAGACACATCTGACTTTTCACACTTCCAGCACCGTTCACATGTAGAGGTCATGAAATCCTAGAATGTTCGAGTTGGAAGGGACATCTGGGGTCATCGTGTCCAACTTCCCTCTCAATGCAGCAACGCAGGATTCACTAAAACACCTCAGACAGATGTTTGTCCAGCCTCTGTATGAACAATTCCGTTTGAAGGAGAACTCACCACTTCTCACGGCAGCCTGTTCCACTCACTGTAAAAAAGTGTTTTCTAATATCTAATCTGCATCTTCTCCCTTTCAGTTTCATCCCATTGCTTCTCATGTTTCCATGTGCAAATGTATTCCCAACCTGCACAAATTCCTCATCCTGACGATACCACAATACGGAGCCGCTGCTGCCATATGTGTCCCTATTACTGTACCTGCTGTGTGGTACAAGAACAGAGCTCCTCTTACTGCCCCACATAGTAATGCCACCACTGCACTAGATGGTAAAATTGCCACCTAGAAAATATTAATTTCCTATGCATGTGCCCTCCAAATTTTGTCCCTAGAAAGTAGTAATACTCCATGTGCAACTTTGATAGTCACAGTACTGAGAGCCCCTATAACAATAATGTTTAAGTGTCCACTTAACATTTAATAATGTCCCCTGAGTTCCCCATGTATAATTGCTCTATATACAGTATGCTGGGCCCACAGCTACCCTATACACCATATGATGATGCCACAGCTTCCCTATGCAACATATGATGATCCCACAGCTCCCCTATACACAGTATGATGATCCCACAGCTCCCCTATACACAATATGGTAGGCCCACAGCTCCCTTATATACAGTATGATGGGCCCGCAGCTCCCGTACATACAGTATGATGTCCCCCAGAGTTACCCTATACTTATAATGATGTCCTCACTGCTCCTCCATTACACAGTATAATAGTTAATAGCGTTCTGACACCATGCGGCACCAGCACTGAGAGCCCCTTTACCAGGAGGAAATTAACTTTATTCCTCCTGGTAGCCTTGCACTTCCAGTAATAAGGGTTGCGCTGGCACAGTTTCAGTCACCACTCTGTGTATAGAGAGTGGCGGCTGTAACCTCACCCCGGCACTGACTGCCAGCCGCCTCAGCACCATCTGCCACCTGGTAGTTACCCTACTGGTGGCCCTATAAATAATAATGCTTCTTAAATGCCCACTTAATATTTAACCGAGTCCCCATATCTACAGTAGTAATGGCCCCAGCATCACTGATGTGAGCAGGGGGTCGTGTGATGACTCTTTCGGCTTCTCCTAATTATCTTCTATTGAGTGAAGACAGCAGGCGCACCCCATCATGATTTTGCGGTCTGTAGTCTCAGAGTGACTGCAGACAATTATCCCGAGCCTTTAATAACTTTATAATAATAATAAATTGCTTATTAATACACAGAGGGCATTAGGACCTAGCGTTCCTGAGATAACCAGAGCCTGCACGGCAGAGACTGCAGCTGCTGCCGGCCAGGAAGCAACTCCTCCGGTGAGACAGCAGCACCGTACAATGCACAGACAGACAGGCTCTGCAACCTGCCACTGTGCAGTCTGTCAAACAAGGGAACCTGAATTGTGCTGCTCTTTCCCTGCACCTCAGATACTGGCATGTCTCCCAGTGGGTCCCTGCATGTGACTGGGCCCGGGGCAATGGCCCCCCTCTGCCACCCCAGTAGCTACGCTTCTGGTCTGTATGTGTGTCAGGTGTCTGGCTCATGGTGGAGACTGAGAGATTTGTGTGAGACTGTATGAGGCAACACAATGTTGATGTGGTCCCCAGTAAGAGTAACACCGACTTTCAAGTGTAACTATTATTTCAGGTTAACTTGCAGCTGCAAGATGGCTATAACCTTACTTTGAGAAAGAGCTGCTATAGGAACAAAAAGGGTTCAGAAAAGGCAGAGGAACAAGAGAATTAATTGCTAAAATTAGTTGGATAATGTTAAAGGCCAAAGAATGCAGCAAGGAGATCTATTTTTGCTTTATCAACTACAGAAAAGCCTTCAACTGTGTTGATCACCGGAAACTTTGGAATACAAGAATATGGGTGTGCCAAACCATCTGGTCAGTCTCATTAAGAACTAAGAAAACATTTGAAATGGATGGCGGTGAACTGAACTTTATAAAGGACTTCAACCTTCTCGGATCAATGATCATTCATGATACAGCGATGACATCGGAAGTCAATAGGAGAATAGCTATGGGCAAATCAACAATGAAGTCACTAGACAAGGTCTTGAAATCAGGGAACATTTCACTGGCACTGAAGATACGGCTCATACATAGTCTGGTATTTTCTGTAGTATCATATGGATGCAATAAAGAAAAAAAACAGAAGAGTAACGCCTTTGAAATGTCCTCTCTCCCCTCTCCCCGCACACCTCTGCACCTTACCATCTAAGATGATAGTCACGAAATAAAGGACTTTCATTCAAGCTGCCATGGTGAGTGCCGCATACTTTTTTCTGAATTATTTATATCTACATGTTGATATATGCTGAGCACCTCCAAATTGGACATTTATGCTGATAAAGGCTCTATAATCCGGCTGAACTCCTCCGTACAAAAGATTATATGTTTTAACACTGGTGTTATTATTCACATTTCTTTGTGGCTTAGAGACTATTTTTTATATATATTTACAGTTGTGCTCAAAAGTTTACATATGCAGAATTTTTGCTTTCTTGGCCTTTTTTCAGAGAATATGAATAGTAACACGAAAACTTTTTCTCCACTCATGGTTAGTGGTTGGGTGAAGCCATTTATTATCAAACTAATGCGTTCTAGTGTAGCTAAGCTGTTGCAGAAGAGAATGGGTCCAGTCAGTATTAGTTTCCCAGAAGAATGAGGACACAGCTTCGGCTACGTCTGGACGCCGGCACAGTCTTGAACCTATGGTTCGGAAAAGATATAGCATGTCATGCCTCTGTCTCGCTGAAGAGGAAGATGTCAGCCGAGTCGCAGAGTGAGGTGAAGATGGTGGGTCTCAGGACAGGACAGGGACAATGATTGATGGATTACACAACCATGGGAACATCACTAAAAAGAGACTTTGTCTTAATCTATATGCTGCAGCCACGTGTAAATGAATTGCACAGTAAAGTCGAAACTGTTAACCTGGACCCAAGGTCTTCCGTCTTGTTTGTAGCCCGCACCAGTCCCATGGATGGGGATGCAACAGGAGCTCCCAAAGTAAAAGTGAGTAATGAATGTACTCCACCACACCCCACACTCCACCCAGACATTCATTTTGAAGAGGGGTTGCGGGGCAATCAAAACTCAGGCCCACAGCAGACGCAAACATGCGTGCCCTGTCCTTGCTTCAACAGCATAGTGAGAGACAACAGTCTTTTTGGCTAATGTAGCAGAACTGGCTTGCAGATGTTTGAAGACAAGGAAGCATCACAGAGGAGGGAGACACAGCAGTACAGAGCAGTGTGTTTGTGAATTGCGCTCTAGGTTGAGGTAAAAGACTTGTTAGAACTCTCAACATGATGTTTCTGTGTCTTTTTCTGCTTGTTTTTTTCACACTGCTCCTCACTCTTCCTGTTTTGCCTCCTTCCTCAATAGAGTATAATAGGCTATTTAATGTGGCACCTCATGGTGGTAGCAATCCATCTTGTCTTGATTAAAGGGAATCTGTAAGCAGGATTTCATACCCCAAACTATTTATATGCATATAACTCTTTCAAAGACAAGTCCAGCAATGGCCAATGCATTCCATTAATTACTTAGAAATCAGCATTTGAATTGATATGCAAATGAGGCTAAATAACTATTCTTAGATCTTAAGCTTATGTCACTCCAGCTCTATTCCACGGTCAGAACCACCTCCTCGTTCATGACTGTCTGCTCTTTTGCCTCAAGTCATGCAACCTAGAGGCTGTCAGTTAAGAAGGTTTAGGCGGTTCTGGTTTGGCAATAGAGGTGGCTTCAGATGTACAGCCTCATTTGCATATCAATTCAAATGCTGATTTCTCAATAACGGATATTTGCGCTGGCTATGTAAAGTTACATGTACCACTTTTCCATGAAAGTGCTACATGTACATATAAATAGTTTAGAGTGTGAAATCCTACTGACAAATTCCCTTTAACCCCTTTCTGCCATGTGACATACTATCCCGTCCATGTGCCCTGGGACTTAATTCCCAGGGACGGAATAGTACGTCACAGCGATCAGCGGCGCTCCCGGAGGGAGCGCCGCTGATCGCGGCCGGTTGTCAGCTGATTATCACAGCTGACACCCGGCACAATGTGTCAGGGGCGGTCACAGACCGCTCCTGACATGTTAACCCCTGGCACACCACGATCAAATATGATCGTGGTGTACCGGGGTTAAAGGGAAGCATTGGCAGGAAGGGGGCTCTCTCCATGCTTCCCTGAGCCCCCCACAGCCGCGCAACATGCAGCGCGGCTGCGGGGGGCTCCTTCCCTGCAGGTCCCCGGATCCAATATGGTGACGGGGACATTTGGGGGCCTGCAGGGAGCTGGCTTCCTCAGTGCCTGCAAAGCGCAGGCAAGGAGGAAGTCTGCTTCAATGCCTGTGACAGATTGCTGACTGGGACAATGTAATAAAGTTAAAAAAAAGTGTAAAAATAATTTTTAAAAAATCGCTAAATAAATTAAAAAAAAAAAATATTCCCTAATAAATTTATTTTTTGGAAATAAAAAAAAGCAATAAAAGTACACATATTTGGTATCGCCGCGTCCGTAACGACCCACCCTATAAAATTGTCCCATTAGTTAAACCCTTTAGTGAACCCCTTAAAAAATAAAAATAAAAAACGAAGCAAAAAATAATGATTTATTATCATGCTGCCGAACAAAAAGTGCAATAACGCGCGATCAAAAAGACGCATATAAATATCCATGGTACCTCTGAAAATGTCATCTTGTCCCGCAAAAAAACGAGCCACCACACAGCTTCATCAGCAAAAAATAAAGTTATAGCTCGCAGAATAAAGCTATGCAAAAATAATTATTTTTATATAAAATTGTTTTCATTGCATAAAAGCGCCAAAACATAAAAAAAGACATAAATGAGGTATCGCTGTAATCATACTGACCCGAAGAATAAAACTGCTTTATCAATTTTACCGCACGCGGAACAGTGTAAACGCACCCCCCAAAAGAAATTCATGAAACGCTTTTTTTGTTCATTCTACGTCCCAAAAATCGGAATAAAAAGCGATCAAAAAATGTCACGTGCCCGAAAATGGTACCAATACAAACATCAACTCGTCCCACAAAAAATAAGACCTCACATGACTCGGTGGGTGAAAATATGGAAAAATTATAGCTCTTAATATGTGGTGATGCAAAAACTATTTTTACAATAAAAAGCGTCTTTTAGCGTGTGACAGCTGCCAAACATAAAAACCGCCATAAATAGTAAATCAAACCCCCCCTTATCACCCCCTTAGTTAGGGAAAAATAATAAAATTAAAAAAATGTATTTATTTCCATTTTCCCATTAGGGTTACGGTTAGGGCTAGGGTTAGGGCTAGGGTTAGGGCTGAGATTAGGGTTAGGGGTGTGTTGGGGTTAGGATTGGAGTTAGAATTGGGGGATTTCCATTGTTTGGGCACATCAGGTGCTCTCCAAATGCAACATGGCGTCTGATCTCAATTCCAGCCAATTCTGCGTTGAAAAAGTGCTCCTTCCCTTCCAAGCTCTGCTATGCGCCCAAACAGTGTTTTACCCCCACATATGGGGCATCAGCCTACTCAGGACAAATTGCAAAACAACTTTTGGGATCCAATTTCTCCTGTTACCCTTAGGTAAATAAAAAATTTGGAGCAAAAATATCATTTTTGTGGAAAAAAAATTATTTTTTTATTTTCACGCCCAGGCGGCGTAAACTTCTGTGAAGCACTTGGGGGATCAAAGTGCTCACTGTTGTGAGTTCATTTTCCCCTTCACCGTCGATGTCTGATGAACTCCCTCTTCTGGTGAAGGAAGGTAGTGAGGCTGATTACCAAACACCTGATCTGGTAGATGATGACTGGGTAACAGGAACTTCTGACTGGATATAAGGCAGCCGACGCCCTTCTGAGTCGCTGGTGATTTCTCTGCTGGATTCTTGGAGACCAGTCTGATTCCTGCTTCCCAATGATAAGTTTTTGCTCTGCTATTGAACTTATTAGTTTTGTTTTGTTTACCTTGCTTTTTGGAGTTCAGCCGACACCGGTCGGGGGTGTGCTGAGTTCCATTTTTGTCTCTGATCAGTTTGTCTCTTTGCTCTGTCTTCAGAATTTACCTGAGTGCTGATATAGTCATTTTGAAGTCCTAGCGACTTCAGGGCCTGTTTTTCCTATCAGACGGTTGGGACATTTTTTGGTAGGGTTTTTTACGAATTGCAGACAGCAACTTTTCTATCCTGTCCTTTTTAGTTAGCTTGGGCCCCATCGTTTGCTCAACCTATCTTTTTATCTGTGTTAGTGTTTTCATCTTGCTTCACAGTCATTATATGTTGGGGGCTGCCTATTGCTTTGGGGTCTGCTCTGGGGCAGTTTAGATTTCCCCTTTCTTTAGGCCTATTTAGTTCTCCGGCTGTGATCGAGGGGTCTAGCGCATCGTAGGAACCCCCCACGGCTACAGTTAGTTGTTGTGGATAGGATCAGGGGTCTGCAATCCGATAGCTACCAACCTCTCCAGTTTTCTGGACTTAGCTTGTATTTTTGTTTTTTCCTCCTTCGGTGACTCATTCATAACAGCTCACCACACATCTAGATAAGTTCCGTGGGGGATCTAGTTTCCAATATGGGGTCACGTGTGGGGAGTTTCAATAGTTTGGGCACATCAGAGGCTCTCCAAACACACATGACACCGGCAGACCATTCCATCAAAGTCTGCATTCCAAAACGTCACTCCTTCCCTTCCGAGCCCCGACGTGTGCCCATACAGTAGTTTTCTCCCACATATGAGGTATCAGCGTACTCAGGACAATTTGGACAACAACTTTTGGGGTCCAATTTCTCCTGTTACCCTTGGGAAAATAAAAAAATTGGGGACTAAATGATCATGTTTGTGGATAAAATATGATTTTTTTTATTTTCACGCCCGGGCATTATAAACTTCTGTGAAGCCCATGGGGGTTGAAAATGCTCACCATACATCTAGATAAGTTCCTGAGGGGGTCTAGTTTCCAAAATGGTGTCATTTGTGGGGGGTTTCCACTGTTAAGGTACATCAGGGGCTCTCCAAAGGCAACATGACACCCGCAGAACATTCCATCAAAGTCTGCATTCCAAAACGTCACTACTTCCCTTCCAAGCCCCAACGTATGCACATACAGTAGTTTTCTCCCACATATGGGGTATCAACGTACTCAGGACAAATTGGACAACAACTTTTGGGGTCCAATTTCTCCTGGTACCCTTGGGAAAATAAAAAAAAATTGGGGACTAAAAGATCATGTTTGTTGAAAAAATATGATTTTTTTATTTTCACCCCCGGGCATTATAAACTTCTGTGAAGCACTGGGGAGTTCAAAGTGTTCACCACACATCTAGATAAGTTCCTTGGGGGCTCTAGTTTCCAAAATGGTGTCATTTGTGGGGGGTTTGCACTGTTTTGGTACATCAGGGGCTTTCCAAACGCGACATGGTGTCCGATCTCAATTCCAGCCAAAAACGTCAAATGGCGCTGCTTCCCTTCCGAGTTCTGCCATGCGCCCAAATAGTCACTTACACCCACATATGGGATATTAGCGTGCTCAGGACAAATTGCACAATAACTTTTATGGTCCTCTTACCCTTGGAAATGTGGCGTCCCCAGGAATACGGTCGCCACACTGGCTTTGCCTTCCTCCAGTGGAGGGTAATGCCAGGCTTGGAGGCAATGATGGGACTCTCTCACAGTCAATCCATGCATACAACACAGTTCCCCTCCTGACCAGCAGGGGGAGCTCTGACCCAGGATTCAGGGGAAGAGTGATCTCTGTGGGCCAGGAGGAAGTAGGAGTTAGTTAGTCTGCGGAGGGTGAAGTGTGCAGACGGGGAATACGAAGCTGGAGGTTGAGCTGCACCAGGCGAGCTCCCTCAGCTAAAGAGCGCACAGAACTGGAGTCAGGTCTCCACGGTGGTACGGGTACTAACGGCCCTGCCACAGATACCCGAGGAGTAGAGGCTGTAGATGCCCTGCTCCCTTAGAAGGCTTGAGGCACAACAGCAACTGAATAGAGAGCCGGGGATTCGGAGAGTGAAAGGAGTCCCAGAGAGAGAGGCTACAGCTGTCTGCCGTGCAAGTGGAAGTCTAGGAACATTTGAAAGGAGGAACTTCAGAGTAACTAAGGACTGGAGTGCTTCACACACACAGCTCTATTAGGGAGACTGCACAGCCTGTCTGAGAGAGAGAATGCCTGAGTTGCTTCCAGGCTAGCCTGCTCCAATTCCATCTGTGATCAGGACCCTGGACTGCAGTTACCAAGTAAAGGTACTGAAATTGCACCCCGCTGTGTTGTGTCTGCCTCCTAACCTGTCGGCACTGCTACATCCCTGTGCCCATCACTTATACACTGCCCTGGGACTACAGCTCCACCTGTGGGGAGCTACACCATCTTTGCTGCGCCACACCATCAGTCCCAGCGGATCTGCACGCAGCGTTGGCTCAACATCTTACTTGCCAAACACCACGGGTGGCGTCACGAACTATTCTAATAAACTTTAACACCATTAGCATCACCGCCATTGATATTGGGGCCCAGGGCCATGGACCGGGTCACCGCTGCTGTGACACATCATCCCCCTGACACCGGCCCGGTACCAAGTACCCCACAGCCCTGGGTGAAGCGAGGGCAACTCAATTTTGGCATCACGAACAGGATTACGGAGCCCGGTATCCCCGGGTCCTGTGTGCCATAGACTGTGATTGTGAACTGTGTGAGATTTGGCGCCATTTGCCGCCATTGCCGCGCTGCTTGGCGCGCGGGAAGAAAGGGGCGGGCCTTCATGCGTGGTGCCAACCACAGAGCGCGAAGCAGTGAAGTGCCGCGCGGGAAGAGCGCGCGAGAGGAGGAGGAGCTGAGGCCTACAGCCCGGAGCGTCGGGCCTGCGAAGCGGCTGCCGGTGAGCTCCCGCAACCCCCGGCCCTGGCTAACGTTAACTAGGGGGGAGAGAGAATGTCCGCGCCAGGCGGCAACGCAGCGGCGGATGCCGCCGCCAATCCTGCAGCACCGCAAGGAGGAGCGCCTGCCGCAGCGGTCCCCATAATGCCGCTATCCATGCCCTACATACCGGGAGTGGCCTGGCTACCGCAGTACTCAGGTGAATCACACACCCTGAGTGAGTTTAAAGAAAGACTGTGCAGCTTGTTTAAAGTTTACCCCCTGTCTGAAAGCCAGAAAGTAAATATCCTGATTGGACAGCTCACGGGTGCAGCGCTGAGAGAAGTGAAAGCCTGGCAGGACACGGATAAAGAGACTGTTGCACAAGCTGGATGATCAATGGGAAGAGGAGCCTTACACCATTCTGCCCTTAAACTTTGATAATGCTAAAGTATGCCTTGTTAGTAAATATGGATTAGAGACCTCAGCAGTGGTATCCAGGGACCATTTGAAGTTGTGTCCTGACCAGTTAAAAGAGAGAAAAGAAGAATCCGATAACCTCCAACCGATAGAGGCGGAAGAGAAGGTCAGCACAGTGCTTGGGGAGTTCCCTGCGAATTGGACTAGAATTAATGATGCAATAGTGGTACCAGTGTTGTTATTCCCTCAAGTGGAAGCACAGGAGGACGTGACTCGAGAAGATCAGGAGAATCAGGTAGCAGAAGCCACACCAGCAGTGGAGCCAGAGAACCCTCGCCCTGCCAGTGGTGAACCTGTTGTACCCCTGGTGAGTCCAAGAGTCACTAGACAATCACGTATCCTTGTGCCAGGTAGAATCCCTAGCAGTGCACCCAGTACCTCACACACTACAGCACCAGTGTTACGCAGATCTATTCGTACCACACAGGGAATACTACCAGTTAGATACCGCATATAAAGTGAATATAAATGATGAAACTGTTGAAATGTAAATATGTAACTGTTTTCAAGCTTTTGTGCCTACAGGTAACCTGTAAGAGTTCCCTTTGATTTTTATGGACACTGAACCACAGGACTTGTGTGTGGTCAAAAACTTTATTTATAAATATTTACCATTTGCCCAGGAATGGACCATAGACATTGATGCTAGACTTATCATCATAGGACCATTTTTGGAAACACTTGGTTTTTGTACATTTTTCCTTTTTCAAATCTTTTACAAATATTATTGTTCAAATGTTTATATGTTATCTATGTTTTCTTTTGTTCAGCCCAGGAGTGCTGACTTTCACTAGGGGGGAATGTGGCGCCCCCAGGAGTACGGTCACCACACTGGCTTTACCTTCCTCCTGGGGAGGGTAATGCCAGGCTTGGAGGCAATGATGGGACTCTCTCACAGTCAATCCATGCATACAACACAGTTCCCCTCCTGACTAGCAGGGGAAGCTCTGACCCAGGATTCAGGGGAGGAGTGATCTCTGTGGGCCAGGAGGAAGTAGGAGTTAGTTAGTCTGTGGAGGGTGAAGTGTGCAGACGGGGAATACGAAGCTGGAGGTTGAGCTAAACCAGGAGAGCTCCCTCAGCTTCAGAGTGCACAGAACTGGAGTCGGGTCTCCACGGTGGTACGGGTACTAACGGCCCTGCCACAGATACCCGAGGAGTAGGAGGCTGTAGATGCCCTGCTCCCTTAGAAGACTTGAGGCACAACAGCAACTGAATAGAGAGCCGGGGATTCGGAGAGTGAGAGGAGTCCCAGAGAGAGAGGCTACAGCTGTCTGCCGTGCAAGTGGAAGTCTAGGAACATTTGACAGGAGGAACTTCAGAGTAACTAAGGACTGGAGTGCTTCACACACAGCGCTATTAGGGAGACTGCACAGCCTGTCTGAGAGAGAGAATCCCTGAGTTGCTTCCAGGCTAGCCTGCTCCAATTCCATCTGTGATCAGGACCCTGGACTGCAGTTACCAAGTAAAGGTACTAAAATTGCACCCCGCTGTGTTGTGTCTGCCTCCTAACCTGTCGGCACTGCTACATCCCTGTGCCCATCACTTATACACTGCCCTGGGACTACAGCTCCACCTGTGGGGAGCTACACCATCTTTGCTGCGCCACACCATCAGTCCCAGTGGATCTGCATGCAGCATTGGCTCAACATCTTACTTGCCAAACACCACGGGTGGCGTCACAAACTATTCTAATAAACTTTAACAACATTAACATCACCGCCATTGATATTGGGGCCCAGGGCCATGGACCGGGTCACCGCTGCTGTGACACATCATCCCCCTGACACCGGCCCGGTACCGAGTACCCCACAGCCCTGGGTGAAGCAAGGGTGACTCAGAAAAATAAGAATTGAGGGTGAAAAGATCATTTTTGTGGAAAAAATATGATTTTTTAATTGTACGGCTGTACGTTATAAACTCGTGTATAGCCCTTGGGGGTTCAAAGTTCTCACCACACATCTAGATAAGTTCCTTGGGGGGTCTAGTTTCCAAAATGGTGTCATTTGTGGGGGGTTTCCCCTGATTAGGCACATCAGGGTCTCTCCAAATGCAACATGGCGTCCGATCTCAATTCCAGCCAAAAAAGTCGAATGGCGCTGCTTCCCTTCCGAGCACTGCCATGCACCCAAATAGTCGTTTACACCCACATATGGGGTATCAGCGTACTCAGGACAAATTGCACAATAACTTTCAGGGTCCTGTTACCCTTGGGAAAATAAAAATTGGAGGTGAAAAGATCATTTTTGTGGAAAAAAGATGATTTTTCAAATGTACCGCTGCACGTTATAAACTTCTGTGAAGCCCTTGTGGGTTCAAAGTTCTCACCACATATCTAGATAAGTTCCTTAGGGGGTCTAGTTTCCAAAATGGGGTACTTGTGGGGGGTTTCCTCTGTTTAGGTACATCAGGGGCTCTCCAAACATGACATGGCGTCCGATCTGAATTCCAGCCAATTTTGCATTGAAAAAGTCAAACGGCGCTCCTTCCCTTCTGAGCTCTGCCATGCGCCGAAACAGTGGTTCTTCCCCACATATCAGGTATCAGCGTACTCAGGAAAAATTGCACAATAACTTTTGCAGTCCAATTTCTCTTTTTACCCTTGGTAAAATAAAAAAAATTGAATCTGAAGTATTTTTTTTGTGAAAAAAAGATAAATGTTCATTTTTTTAAATATTCAAAAAATTCCTGTGAAGCATCTGAAGGGTTAATAAACTTCTTGAATGTGATTTTGAGCACCTTAAGGGGTGCAGTTTTTAGAATAGTGTCACTTTTGGGTATTTTCTATCATATAGACCCCTCAAAGTGGCTTCAAATGTGATGTGGTCCGTAATGGTGTTGCAAAAAATGAGAAATCGATGGTCAACTTTTAACCCTTATAACTTCCTAACAAAATTTTGGTTCCAAAATTGTGCTGATGTAAAGTAAACATGTGGAAAATGTTACTTATTAAGTTTTTTGTGTGCCGTATCTCTGTGATTTAAGGGCATAAAAATTCAAAGTTGTAAAATTGCAAAATTTTTGCCAAATTTCCGTTTTTTTCACAAATAAACGCAAGTTATTTGAATGAAATTTTACCACTAACATGAAGTACAATATGTCACAAGAAAACAGTGTCAGAATCACTGGGATCCATGGAAGCGTTTCAGAGTTATTACCTCATAAAGGGACAGTGGTCAGAATTGTAAAAATTGGCCCGGTCATGTACGTGCCAACCACCCTTGGGGGTTAAGGGGTTAAGACTAATTTGAACTGTTTTCTAGAATGAATAGCAAGTTCAGAAGGCAGGTGGGAGGTGAAGAAGTGGCTGATAAGTGGAGAAGAATGCTGATTTCAGATATATTTTACCGTTTCTTAAATTATCCTGTGCTGCTGATTTACGTAAAGTTTATTGAAAGTACAGGTCTATTTAAAATCATCTATCATTCTCAATAATTTTTCTATAACATACAGTAAATATTCAGGCCAACTCTTGAAAAAATAGAGTGTGACAGTTTTTTTCCTGAAGTATTGCTTTACGTTGAAGTCTTGTTCAGACATGGCTATCTTATATAACTTCAGATGTCATGCATATATACTTCAGGTTTGCAATTTGCACAAATTAAAATAATGTATGACAGAACCTGGAATAAATATTACCACAAATCTACATCTACACATATTCCATCTTTTACTAGAATTTAAAGGGAATCTGTAATCTGGTTTTTGTTATGTAGTCTGACAGCAGCATAATGTAGGGGCTAATGCACTGATTTCAGCAATGTGTCACTTGCTGGTCTGTGTGCTAATATTTTTATACAATCACCATATTCTCTGCTACAGATTAAATAGTGGTCTGAATCTGAACCCCATTGAATTCAATGCCAGGCAAAATCAAAAGCATACACAACACCTTCGGTGGGTGGAGGGGGTCAAAAGAGGTCTGCCAAATTCAAGCAACACACATGAACACATGAAGGAAACCCAACCTGGAGTCCAAACATTTCACAAAATAAAATAAGGGGCAGACACCAGGAAAGGTGGCATAAATTGGCCCACAGTACAAACATTATAATGGCGCAGCAGTCAGGTATAGACCACGCATGAGACAGGGTCTGGCCCGGCATTTACATCTTTGAAATTAAGAGGTGGGTGAGGGACCAGTGTAGGCCTGCTGTGCTGGGAGCACTACCAAATTCAGGCAACCCATGTGAAGTAGACAAGACTTGGAGTCCAAACATTTCCAAAAATTGGAAAAGTGGAATCAATTTACCCACAGTAGAAATGTGATAATAGCACAGCAGCACTCACCATGTGCCATGCATGATGTATCAGGGTTTGTGCCAGCATTTATAGTTTTTAATTTAAGTTAAAATTAAGACAATGTGGTTCAGGACCTGGTATAATCCTGGTTTGGTGGGAGCCCTGATACTATTGTTAGACACATTTAAGGATAGTAACACAGGTAGATGACTGAAAGTAAAGGCCCATTTACAATTAGCGATGCACCAGCGATCCGATACGACCTGGTCAGGATCGCTGGTGCATCGCTAAATGGTCGCTAGTGAGCTGCCAAACAGGCAGATCTCACTAGCGATGTAGCGACGCAGCAGCAGTCGTTACTTACGTTTCGCACGCAGCGATGCTGACGTCCTCCCGCCCGCGTCCACACATCGCTCATCGGCGCCAGCAGGAAGCCCAGCAGGAAGCACCCGACGAGAAATGGACCCGGCCGATCTCGCGCGATCAGCGATAGACAGTGGGGGAACCGGTCGGAGGTAAGTATCACACATAGCGATATCTGTTATGATTCAGTCACCATAGGAGGCAAAAACAGAAATGCTAGCTAAGTCCAGAAAACCAGAGAAGTTGGCAGCTATCGGATTGCAGACCCCTGAACCTATCAACACAACTAGCAGTAGCCGTGGTCGGTTCCTACGATGCCCTAGACCCCTCGATCACAGCCGGAGAATTAAATAGGCCTAAAGAAAGAAAGGGGAAATCTAAACTGCCCCAGAGCAGACCCCAAAGCAATAGGCAGCCCCCAACATATAATGACGGTGAAGCAAGATGAAAACACTAACACAGACAGAAAGATAGACTGAGCAAAGAGGGGCCCAAGCTAACTAAATAGAAAAGGACAGGAAGGCTGCTGTCTGCAATCCGTGAAAAACCCTATGAAAATAAGAGCAAACAGACTGACAGTGAAAAAGGCCCTGAAGACGCTAGGCTTCAAAAAAGCTATGTCAGTACTCAGGAATATACTGAAGACAGAGCTACAGGCAAAAGGAGATTCAGCTCACCCCAGCAGGGAATGGCAGAATACTGAAAAGCAAGGAAAACAAAAAACAAAACAAACAGCTAACAGGCAAAACAGAAACTTAGCTTTAGAGGAGCAGGAATCAGACTGGTGTACTAGAAGTCCACAGAGAAATCACCCGCAGGGCAGAAGGGCGTCGGCAGCCTTATATCCAGCCCGTGACTCCACTCAGCCAGTCATCCTCATTAGACTCAGGTGCCTGATAATCAGGCTCATTACCTTCCTTTACCAGAATAGGGAGTTCATCAGACCCCAGTGACGAAGGGGAAAATGAACTCACAACAGATATCGCTAGCAATATCGCTGCTGCGTCACAAAATCGGTGACGCTTTAGCGATATTGCTAGCGATATCGCTATGTGTAAAACCCCCTTAAGTGCTGGATTGCCAGTCTGGGAGCCCTACTGCTACAGCCAAAACACATAATGGAGACCCAAGTAGGAGTGCAAACATTTCCCAACAATATTGCCACACACCACTAAATAGTATAATTGCACAGTTTTTTTTAAAAAAACTTCTGCTACTGTACAGTCTACTTGACTCCCTTTCTTTGGCAGCCACACAGTGGTATTAATATTATTTATTGTTATAGCACCTTTTATTCCATGGTGCTTTAAATTGAAAAGGGGTAAGCATAATAAAAGCAAGGACAGTAATCTTAAACAAGTCACCAACTGGAGGAGAGAGGACCCTGCCCGTGAGGACTCCCAGTCTACAAGTGATGTATGAGGATACAATAGGTGAGAGTAGAACAGCTTGTGCAGCGATATGGTGGAGTGATGGTTAGTGTAGGTTGTAGACTTGTCGAAAGAGGTGGTTCTTCATGTTCCTTTTGATGGTTCCCATGGTAGATGAGAGTATGATATGTTGAGGTACCTAGTTCCAGAGTAGGGGGGATCTACGGGAGAAATCTAGCATGCGATTGAGGGAAGAAGAGATAAAAGGGGAGTAGAGGAAATCATGTGATGATCGGAGGTTGTGTGCAGATAAGTGCCGGAAGACTAGGTAACAGATGTAAGGAGGAGACAAGTTGTGAATGGCTTTGTATGCCCAAGTTCGGGTTTTGAACAAGAGTCTCATAGCAATGGGGAACCAGTGCAGGGATTGACAAAGGGGAGAAGCTGGGAAATAGCATGGTGATAGATGGATTAGTTGGGCAGCAGAGTTTAGGATAGACTGATGGATGCGAGAATGTTAAAAGAAAGGCCATAGAGCAGTAGGCGAAGTGGGAGATGATGAGGACGCGCACTAGTGTTTTTGCAGATTTATGTTTGAGGAATCTGCGGATACAGTAGATATTTTTGAGTTGTAGTCACCAAGAAGTGGAAAGGGCTTGGATCTCCGATTTGAAGAAAAGATCAGAGTGAAGCTTGTGGGTATGGGGACAGTGGACAGTCATTTACTTTGATGATAGGTTCGTTGAGGGGGGTTGAATGAGAAGGTGGTAGAATGAAGAATTTGGTTTTATCCATGTTAAGTTTTACAAATCTAACAGAGAAGAAATATGAAATAGTGGACAGACATTGTGAGATTTTGATTAGTAAGGAGGTGATATCAGGTCCAGAAAGTTAGATCTTTGTATCATCAGCATAGAGGTGATAGTGAAAGCTGTGAGACTCCATGAGCTGTCCTAGGCCGAAGTTGTATATGGAGAAGAGCAAGGGTCTTAAAACTGAACTTTGGAGGACAATGACAGATAGTGGGCAAGATGAGGAGGTGGTGTGTGAGTGGGAGACCCTGATTGTCCGGTCTGTTAGGTATGAGGAGATCCAAGATAAGGCCAAATCTGTGATGCCAAGAGATGACAGAGTCTATAGTAAAGGTACTGTCACACTTAGCGATGGACCAGCGACCAGCGATATGACGCAGTCAGGATCGCTGGTGCATCGCTAAGTGGTCGCTAGTGAGCTGCCACACAGGCAGATCTCACCAGCGACATCGCAGGCGTCGGGGGTCGCTACTTACGTGTCAGACGAGGCGATGAAGATGTCCTCCCGCCCGCGTCCACGCGTCGCTCTTCGTCACAGCAGGAAGCTGACGACGAGAAACGGCCCATGACGTTCTCGCGCGATCAGCAATAATCAGCGTGGGAGCGGTCAGAGGTAAGTATCAGACATAGCGATATCGCTAGCAATATCGCTGCTACGTCACAAAAAACAGTGACGTTATAGCGATATTGCTAGCGATATCGCTTAGTGTGACAGGCCCTTAAGAGGGAATGGTCCACTGTGTCGAAGGCATAAAACAGGTCGAGGGGGAAGAGGACAAAGTAGTGTCACTTGGATTTGGCAGTTAGTAAATTGTTGATTTTAGTCAGGGCAGTTTCAGTGGAATGTTGCAGTCGGAAGCCAGATTGTGAGCGGTCAAAGAGGGAGCAGGAAGAGAAGTGGGAGGACAGTTCAAAATGCATGTGCTGTTCCAGTAGTTTTGAGGAATAAAGGAGAAGTAATATGGGCCATTAGTTAGACACAAAGGATGGGTCAAGGGAGGGCTTTTTGGGGATGGGTGTGATCGAGGTATGTTTGAAGCATGAGGGGAATTAAATAGTTGTTAATGACAGGATGAAGAGGTGGGCAATGGCTGTGATGAAGACTGTGGCAAGATTTGGAATGAGGTGGGACGGGATTGGGTCAAGTTCACAGGTGATGAGACATGATTTGGAGAGTAATGAGGAAAGTTGATCTTGAAGGAGAGTTGAGTATTTATGAGGAGGGGTTGTGGGGACTTTAAGCAAAAGCTTTGCCTTATGATGTCAATCTTCTGCTTGAAGAATTAGGCGAAGTCTTCAGCTGAGATGAGTGGAGAGGAAGGTGGAGCTGGGGGATGAAAGAGAGAATTGAAAGTACTGAATACCTCTTTAGGGTTGTGAGACAGGGATGATATGAGAGATGAGAAGTAGGATTGTTTTGCTTCAGATAGTAATTGAACAGCATTTTTACAACTTCTGTAATTGGAAAGTCTACTGGACTCCCTTTCTTTGGCAGCTGCATAGCAGTTCACCTTGTAGATGAGGGCCAGAAAGAGCATGTGCTCCAGTGTATGGCAAGCTCTGCATAAAGTGGCCTCTCCTTCTCTTGCTCCGTCTTAACATCACACACAGTACAGTCCTCAGAAGTGGCACTCCAATTACCCTTGTTTCCTTGTTTTCTCCCACCTCACAACTCTCCAACTGAACAACTGTTTGTGGAGAACCAGATATGGGCGAGTCAGCAGAGCTGTTTGCATATTCTATTACATGGGCATCAAAGGTCTGCTCCAAATATTCAGAATCAAGAGGAGGAAAGCATTTGCACCAATGGTCAAAATTTTTTTCAGTTGGATCCGGTCAGATGAAGTAGGGTACGAGCAAAATCCAGACCTTCATCTCCAGAAGTTAACCCCCAGGGGTGGAGGTGATCCTGATGGCACTCAGATACCTGAAGCGCATGCGGACTGTACGGTGCTGTCATGGCAGGAAGAGAGGGAGGGTGATTCTCAAGGCAAGGAGTAGGAGAACAGAGAGGATTACATTGAGGTTGTAAACTTAAGTGGACATGCCTGCTGTTTTTACATAGTTACATAGCTACATAGGTTGAAAAAAAGACCTAGGTCCATCAAGTTCAACCTTTCTCCACCAATTGTTCATTTTGTCACTAAATTAACTATAACCCGTGGATCGATGGGATGTCCTTGGAACCAGATATACTCCTTGTTACTGCAGACATCGAGTCATTATACACATGTATTCGCCATCAGGATGGCATTGATGCCTGCAAGTTTTTCCTGAGGAGCTGCAACTGGGATGGCCCTACATGGGATTTGGTATTGGAACTGCTTGAATACGTTCTCACACATAACTTCTTTGTTTTTAGAGACGTTTTTTAATTACAGCAGAGCGGCACTGCCATGGGTGCGGCCTGTGCCCCCCCTTTCGCCGGCCTCTTCCTGGGGTACTGGGAGAGGGAGGTTTTTGGGGGGAGGGGGGCAGGCCGTTGACCATGTGCAGTGCAGGTTACAATACATTGATGACTTGCTCATGGTGTGGCAGGGTTCACAACAACATTTAAAGGAATTTATGGAGAGTTTAAACAACAATGGATATAGCATCAAACTTACCTACAATTGTAGCTGTTCCGAGGTGGACTTTCTGGACATTAAGATTCGGGTGGATTTTGGTTTCAATCTGCAGACTGACGTGTACAGAAAGCCCAACTCGGTTAATTCCCTCCTTCATGCTGGATCCTGCCACCCATGGGCAACCATCAAGGCCATCCCAGTTGGTCAGTTCTTACGAATTAGACGAATTTGCTCCTCAGAGAATACATTTTTAACCCAAGCTGAGGAACTTAAAGATCGTTTTCTCAAACGGGGTTACAGCCGACGTTGTGTAAAAAAGGGCTTTGATAGAGCAAGAAAAACCAATCGGCTGGCCCTTTTACAACCAAACACTAGGAAGAAAATGCAACAACAGCAGGGGAATGTCAGGTTCATTTCAACCTTTAATGGGGAATGGGACAAAATGAGGGACATACTTACCAAACACTGGAACATATTGAAGACAGAACCTTCATTGGTGAATGTAATTTCTGAGGGCCCACTCATGACATACCGCAGAAGCCCCAATTTAGGGGATATGCTGGTACGCTCACATTATGTTCCATATATTAAAAATCCTTTTGATTCTCGTGCGCCTCCCTTAGGATGCTTCCCCTGTGGTAACTGCGTGGCGTGCAAGAATGTCTTACAGACATCAACATTTCAATCTCTTGATGGAACAAAAACTTATTTTATCAGACAACATATAACTTGTAATACTGCCCAAGTTATCTATTATGCAACATGTGGGTGTCCAAAAATTTATGTTGGCCTAACGAGTCGCCAACTGAAGTTACGTGTTCGTGAACATGTCCGTGACATCCTTGCATCCAAGACAGTGACCGACCTGACACAACTTAAAACTATACCTAGGCACTATAAATTAGTGCGTAACTGTGACCCTAAATCTTTCCTGGTAAGGGGTATTCAACATGTGAGTAGTGGAATCAGAGGGGGTGATATTAAACGCCTTCTTGCGCCGAAGGAATGCAGATGGTGACGCCACATGGTCTAAATGAATCACTCAGCTTTGCGCCTTTTTTGTGATCTATATGTATATTTTTATACATATAATTCTTATTTCTGCCTGCCATCCCTAGATAGGTATCTTGTTTCTTTTATTCACTCTTAATTTTTTAATCTGTGTGTGTTTTTGTTTTTTGTTCATGTGCACTCATTTTATTTATTTATTTATCTGGCTTTAGATAAGGTGCTTTATGTTATCCTGATGTGACTGGAGTGGGGATGACGGTAGCCATCGAGATTTCAAGATCGTGTGGCAGAGGATTCATATGACAAAATTAATACCTCGTTTGAGATGATATGTGACCTTACCTCTGGCGAATTAATAGAAGAACCATTTTGAATAAGGACTCAATAGGAATGCAAGAAGACATTATTATCTATGATTACATTGAGTCCACCTCTCTCTTTTTATTTATGATTATATTGAGTCCATCCTTTTAATACCATTATTCGCCTGACAGAATATTCTTGTTTATTTTTTAAGAATATGTAAAGGTCTTTTCGATAAATGTGTTCTTTTCTGTCCAGCACACGTGGGGTTAACATATATTGATATGTATTTCCTTCTTCCTCCTCTTCTATTTTTTTTCCTCTCACCTCTTCCCTTTCAATTAGGTCACCTATTAAGATTTAAGAGTTATGACAATATCGCTAGCATGGTGGGACAAATGCTCACTAAATGCAATAACGGTGTGCTGTTAGTAGAATACGATACACGGGGCGGGCGTTGCCTGGGTGACGGTCTAGCGTCAGCCGCCCCCATGTGACGTCTGCTCGCTGTGATTTATATATACTGGTGTTGTTTTACCGTTGTCTGGGTAGCGGTCTGACGCTGGCCGCCCTCAGATGCCGTCAGCACACCAGGAAGCAGCGCTACCTTTAGGAAGCATGTGCAGGGTCCCACCCTCTGATAGGCATATAGTAGTCAGGTGACCATTCACAGCCAGATATTTAATTGGGACACTCACAGTTATAGCCACACCCCCCGAGGAATCAGTCCTGTATACCGCGAAACGCGCGTAGGGTTTTACAAGCCGGCGCCTTCGACACACTAAGGACATGATGGGTATGTTCATTCTGTTTACTTAAGATCTTTTTTCTTCTACTGTCCGGGGATCCTGTGCAAAGTGTTGAACTATGTGCTGCTTGCGCGGCACATAGCTATGACCATTATGAACTTATTCTATATGCCATATTACAACCAAAAGTGTGATGGAGTTTACTTCCCCCACTTTTTTGTATATATTAAGCACAGACAACTGTGCTAATTATTAAACTATTTTTGTATTGATATGGGCCGTACTATCCACTGCAACATTGGTTGTTTTCACCTGTCCCACCACTAATGGGCATTACCTTATACTACTTTGGGCTACGTGCAATTTACTATATAACTTATTTTGGCTGGTATTAGCTTTTTTGAGCATCAATACCTAATATTCCTCTTGCACAATTCCTCCTTGGAATAATTTTGGATATTCATGTTCATCATCAGGCAACTGACTTGTTTTTCTCTTTTGGCTCCAGGTTATTAATGTGATTACCCATTTTATTGTTGCTTCACTAGCCTGTATCTTTATTATGTGCCTTTTCACTGGTAATAAATATGATAACGCTTCAAATGGATTTGGACTCTATTTCTCCTTTTTTCTCACTTTCTCCACCAACTGTTCATTATGTCACTAAATTAACTATAACCCGCAATGATATGTGTATTGAGGAAATCATCTATCCCTTTTTTAATAGCTGTTATAGTGTCTGCCATTAATACCTCTTGTAATAATCTAGCTGCCAGCTTTTGAACTGACTCTAATTTCTGAATGTCCTTTTTTAAATGTCGAGTCCAAAACTGGATCCCATATTGTAGATGTGGCCTTAAAAGCAAAATATAAAGGATTAACAATAGGTTGCTTTTGCAGCTGATGCTTGACACTGAGTAGTACTGCTCAGCTTACTTGTAGCCAGAATACCCAAGTCTTTCTCCTGTTCTGTAATCCCAAGTAAGGTTCCATTTAATGTATATGCAGCAATAGTTTTATTCCGTCCCAGGTGCATTATTCTACATTTATGTAAATTAAACCTTATTTGCCAAGTGTTTGCCCATTCAGACATCTTATCCAGAATGTTTTGCAAAATTGTAATGTCAAGGTCAGATTTTAATATCCTAGATAGTTTGGTGTCATCAGCAAAGAGTGACACATTCAGTTAATCCCATCCAAAAGGTCATTAATAAAGAGGATAAAAAGAATCAGTCTGTGCTGTACCCCACTGCTGACTAGATCCTGTTTAGAGAACGTACCATTTATGACGACTTTTGTTTCCTGTTATTTAGCCAATTCCTTACCCATCTGCATATACCGTATTTTTCGGACCATAAGACGCACTTTTTTCCCCAAAAATTTTGGGGAAAAGTGGGGGGTGCGTCTTATGGTCGCAATATACTAACCTCCGATCATGGCTGGAGGCTGGTGCGGGTGCCGCGGGGCTCTGTAGTGCAGTGGTGGCAGTGGGATGTGCACCGGAGCACAGAGAGCCGCCACCCTCACCCCACAGAGCCCACCTGCCCCAGCACAGCTGCTCCAGCCCCAGCACAGCACAGCTGCCCCAGCCCCAGCACAGCTGCCCCAGCCCCAGCACAGCCCAGCTGCCCCAGCACAGTACAGCTGCCCCAGCACAGCACAGCTGCCCCAGCCCCAGCACAGCTGCCCCAGCACAGCCCAGCTGCCCCAGCACAGCTGCCCCAGCCCCAGAACAGTCCAGCTGCCCCAGCCCCAGCACAGCACAGCTGCCCCAGCCCCAGCACAGCACAGCTGCCCCAGCACAGCCCAGCTGCCCCAGCACAACACAGCTGCCCCAGCACAGCTGCCCCAGCCCCAGCACAGCTGCCCCAGCACAGCACAGCTGCCACAGTCACAGCCCCAGCCCAGCCCAGCTGCCCCAGCACAGCTGCTCCAGCACAGCCCAGCTGCCCCTGCACAGCCCAACTGCCCCAGCACAGCCCAGCCCAGCTGCTCCAGCACAACCAACCTGCCCCAGCACAGAGCCGCCACCGCACGAGCCTGGACCACTGAATGACCCCTGTGACCACTCTTCCACCTGTGCCGGATCCCTTCACATTATTATTTTTTTCCCTATTTTCCTTCTGAAAATTGGGGTGCGTCTTATGGTCCGGTGCGTCTTATAGTCCGAAAAATACGGTAGTTCCCCCATTCCCTTCTTATGGATAGAGATGAGCGAATATGTCAATGTTCAGTTCGGATTACGATCGCCAATTTTACAATATTTGCCTATTTATTTGTCAAATATTCGCCAAACATAGTCGAAAGTCATTGCAGTCAATGGGAGGAAAAATTAAATGCATACACAACACCTTCAAATGGGCCCAAAAGCTGCAAAACACATCAAATTAGGGGCAGATGCCAGGAAAGTGGCCTCAATTCACCCACAATACAAATTTTAGAATAGCATGGCAGCAATCAGCCATGCATGTGGTATCAGGGTCTGGGCCAGCATTTACAGCTTTGATTTGAACTCCAAATTAAGACGAGGTGGGTGAGGGATCGGTGTAGGCCTGCTGTGTTGGGAGCCCTCATACCACATGCAACAGTTCAACCTGATTTGTTGCTCAGCCACACTCAGGTGGCACAAATATAAGTTTCATAGACTACTATTGTCAGAAAAATGTAAGGATGGTAACAAGAGTAGTTGACTCAAAAGAAGTGGAGGCCTGACAGTCTCAGAGGCCTACTGCTACAGGCAACACACATGAAGGAGACCCAACCAGGAGTCGACACATTTCCAAAAATTAGAGGCAGACACCACCAAACTGGCATCAATTTCAATAGAGTAGAACTATTATAATGGGTACCAACACCCCTTCCACTACAGCCAACCCAGCAAATGGAGACGCAATCAAGAGTATTCAAATTTAAAATAATTAGGGGCAGACACCACCAAAGTGGCAATAATTTCACCAGAGTAGAAATAGTATAATAGGGAGTGACATCTCTTCCACTACAGCCAACCTAGCAGATGGATGGAAAGACCCAGTCACGACTCTCCACCTTTCCAAATATTAGTGGCAGACATGACCAAAGTGGCATCAATTTCACCACAGTAGAAATAGTATAAGGGGGAGCGACATCTCTTCCACAACAGCCAACCCAGCAGATGTAGACCCAATCAGGAGTCTTCAAACTTGAAAATATAAGGCCTAACACCACCGAAGTGGCATCAATTTCCCGAGAGTAGAAATAGTATAATAGGGACCGACATGTCTTTCACTACAGCCAATCCAGCAGATGGAGACCAAACCAGGAGTGCTCACATTTACACAAATTAGTGTTAACATCTGCAGAAGCAGTAGCAGCAACAGCAGGCACAGAAGCCCCACAAAGATATCACAGACTGCAATTACGAGAGATCAATGCAGCACACTAAAAACTGCATCGCCTAGTCTGTAAACACATGATTTGCTCCCGTACTGGTAACTTACAGGAACAAAAAATTGAAGTGACTAATATTAAATATTTAAAACATGAAATCTTATTGATTTATGTACAAGAATTGCTAAAATTGCAGGAATAAAGTACTGGAATAATGGAGGCGATTGCAAGTCCACAATAAATAAATAAATAAATAAATAAGTGGCCGAAAATTGATATAAAGATTTATAATATTCCATAAGAAAAATTGAGGTCAACGGTAGTGAAAAAGTGCAAATGCTTCAATATAGATTCACCAAAAATTGCTCTAAAGTGCATAATGTAAATACCAAATAAATTAATACAAAGAAATATGCTAAACAATAAATAAATAGTTGGTCAATCAAAAAGGTGCAAATACATAAAATGATCAATAGATGGTGCTACTCATTTATCATTCTAAAGCAGGGGTGGGGAACCTCAGGCCCCCAAGCCATTTACAACCCTTGATGACCTTTTATCAGGCCCCCGGGCAGATTCTCAGGGACCACATTAATGGGCAGGGAGCTGTATTTTGATTGCCACCAGCTCATTAATTTCCTTTTGCTCTGCTAGCACACACAAGCAATGTTCACTACTGAACACTGAAGGGCATGCCATCAAAGATTACATCTTGAGACCAGTGTCAGAGTTAGGATGTAATTTGTGGGTGGAGTTTGTAGGGCCCCCGAAGTATGGTATAAATATCCAAATGGCCCTTGGCAGAAAAATACTTTATTCCTGTAATTTTAGCAATTTTTTTATACATAAATCAATAAAATTTCATGCTTTAAACATTTAATATTAGTCAATTCAATTTTTTGTTCCCATAAGATACCAGTATGGGAACAAATCATGTGTTTATAAGTTTATCAAATTAAGTGCAACCCACTGTTTATGGGTAAATCATATATAGCTACTAAGGACTAACCGAAGTATACTGTATATCGCCTAGACTGTACAGTCTGTTATTGACTTTTAAAAGTGGTTGGAGATCCATCACTTGTTCATCTTGATAAAAGTTAAGTGGTCAGCAGTATCATGGGACAGCTGGCTGCGATTATCCATGAGGACACCACCACCAGTGCTAAAGACACGTTCTGAGAGAACGCTGGCTGTCAGGCATGATAAAAACCTCGAAGGTGTTAGAGCCTACTCATCCAATTTTTTTGAAAACCAAAATGTAAAAGGGTCTAAACCCTGACTCATGGAATTGACATTGAGTTCTAGATACTCCTGCACCATCCTCTCCAGTTGCTCACCACATGTCATACTTGGACTCCGTTATGCTGGTTCATGAGCTGAACTAAAATATGTGTCAAAGGAATCACAGAAATTACTTCTGCCATTTGCACTACTGCTGGTAATGTTTTGGCGTTGACGAATTGACGTGAAGAGGTTGGAATCTAGAGCTGCGATGCACACTGTGTGCCTCACAGCTGTCTTGGGGAAAACATCTCTTTTGATACTCCAGCATTTGCGGGTCACTGTCCAGGGTGGGAAGCAACTGGCAAAATTTTGTCTTATAACGTGGATCTAACAGAGTGGCAAGCCAGTAGTCAGCACAATTTCGAATCATAACTATATGGAGATCATGTTGCAGATAGTACAGCAAGAAGGCACTCATATGTTGGGCTCTTCCATGAGGTCCAGGCCCATGCTGTGTGGGTGGCTGGGTACCACTGATGCTTGTTTCCTCCGTCCCCTCCTGCCAACCACGAACAACAGATAGGGGATGATTATCCTCTTCATCTCCTGACAATTGGTTGCCAATCACCTCTTCCTCCTCCTTTTGTTCCTTGGCTCTTGCAGCTTCACTAACAGTTTGGTATCACCAACTCCCCTCGATCGCAGTAATCCACCCTCTCTTGGCACCCTCCTGTGTGACAACAGTCTGGAACTTTGAGAAAATGTTATCCCTTCCGCATCCATCTAGTGGTGGATACCGCGTTAGACCCGAGCAGTTACTCCACTCACTGACGGTATGTTAATTCTTTATCTCCTTCATTTAGAGACTGGCCTCACTTATCACCCATAGTGATTACTGATATATATTTTCTAGACTGCGTCCCGTAGGATATATTTTGGTGCATGAAAAACACCATTAGCATTATAAGGCATGCTTTTCCTCACTATATCTCACTTCACTTTAACCCATCATCAGTAATGTTTTCACATACTAGTACTGGTCTGATTCACAGATATCCATTTTTATGAGACCTAATCCACTATATAGGGAATATTAAGTAGGTGGTACCATTTATTTCACTACTTTTCACTTATAGTATGCACCATTTATATCAATTTATTTTTCCATACAGGATCTCAGGGAGTACATGCTCTCTTCTCCCTTATTATCTATTTACCAATCAAGCAGTCGGGTAGGTTACCTTAATTCTTTCATATTCCTCTCGTTTATTTTTCTTTTTCATTATTTTTTCTTTCTTTGATTATATGTACTATTTGATTTATAAAATTATACATAATTTGTTATTATAAGATGCTTCACAGGGATTTATATATTCTCTATGGTACAATAGGCCTTGTTCGTCTTTATACTCATTATGTTTTGTATTATTTGTCTTTTTTGTCAGTACACTGATGAAGGTCAATTAAGACCGAAACGTCTGGATTTTGTACCACTGACTGTTTATTAAAATATCACCTTATTCATCTATTAAAGTTGAGTGCCAAGTTTTATTTACCTATACTATTGGTTTGGAACCCTACTTGAGCACCAGTAGTGTCACGTCGCTTCTCTAGTCTCCTCAGTACCAGACATATGAAAGCCCGCATAGAGTTTGCTAAAAAATACATGAAGGACTACCAGACTATGAGAAATAAGATTCTCTGGTCTAATGAGATGTAGATAGAACTTTTTGGTGATAATCCTAAGCAGTATGTGTGGAGAAAACCAGGCACTGCTCATCACCTGCTCAATACAATCCCAACAGTGAAACATGATGGTGGCAGCATCATGCTATGGGGGTGTTTTTCAGCTGCAGGGACAGGATGACTAGTTGTAATTGAAGACAACATGAATGCAGCCAAGTACAGAGATATCCTGGAATAAAATCTCTTCCAGAGTGCTCTGGACCTCAGACTTGGCCGAAGGTTCACCTTTCAACAAGGCAATGACCCTAAGCACACAGATAAAATAACAAAGGAGTGGCTTCAGAACAGCTCTGTGACCATTCTTGACTGGCCCAGCCAGAGCCCTGACCAAAATCCAATTGTGCATCTTTGGAGAGACCTGAAAATGGCTGTCCATCAACTTTCACCATCCAACCTGACGGAACTAGAGAGGATCTGCAAGGAAGAATGGCAGAGGATCCCCAAATCCAGGTGTGAAAAACTTGTTACATCATTCCCAAGAAGACTAATGGCTGTACTGTGATGACAATGATGCTGTCACTGAGGAAGTCTAGGGGGCGTTAGCAGAGGGCACGGGGCCAAGCGCAAGGAGTGGGAGAACTAAGGCACGCAGTGCGCACAGGACCTGAGACTAGGCAGTCACGTGATCATGGGGTGGAGTCACTGCGTGTGAGGATAGGGAAACAACCGAGAGCATGGAATACAGGGCACAGAACATTAATATAGTCAGTGTGGAGCCAAGGGTCAAAAGCCAAACGAGAGCAAGGTACCTAGGGATTAGATGGAGAGTAAACCGAGATGAGCCAAGGGGTCAGAGAACCAGGAAGGACAGGGCAGTACAGAGCAGGAAACAGAGGCAGAAGTCAGGGGACAAACTGGGTCATGACATGTACTAGCTCAAAAGGGTGTTTCTACTCAATAATGAGCAAAGGGTCTGAATACTTATGACCATGTGATGTTTCAGTTTTTCTTTTTTAATAAATTTGCAAAAATTTCTACATTTCTGCTGTTTTTGTTTTTTTTTTCAGTCAAGATGGGGTGCATAGTGTATATTAATAAGAAAAAAACAACTTTTTTGAATTTACCAAATGGCTGAAATGAAACAAAGAGTGAAATATTTAAAAGGGTCTGAATACTTTCTGCACCCACTGTACAAGTACGCTACCAATCTGAGCTCGCTCCACCCTCTACCCTCATGAAACTCATGCCCCACGCTCATCATATGCCACCACTATCCTAGTGAAAGTGCTCAAAATACTTTAGTGGTAAGGCAAATATTTTCCCGCACTTTTACCAAATGTTACGGATTTTTACCAATTTTATGAAAATTTGTTGTGTTTCCAAACGCAAATTCGAATGTGCCATATTTGTGCTGAATTTATGTTTGGCGATCGTTTTTCTAACATATTCGCTCATCTCTACTTATGGAGTGTCATGCCGCGGCCGCCTCCAGCTCCTGTCTCTCTGCCGCCTCCAGCTCCTGCCTCTCTGCTGCTGCCTGCGTCCATCGCGCCGCCTTCCCCCGAGCCTCGCTGTACTCACCGGCTCTCGGCGTCCCGGCAGATTTACCTCCACTTTACTGGTCCTTCGCTGACTTCTTCAACAATAAAAAAGAAGCTGAGAGTCTGCCCCCGCATCGTCCTTATGATTGCCCGATCGATCTGCTTCCAGGCTCCACTCCGCCCAGAGGCCGTATTTACCCATTAAATCCGCTCGAGTCCCAAGCCATGACCGAGTATATCCAGGAAAATCTGGCCAAGGGTTTTATTCGGAAGTTTTTGTCACCCGCAGGCGCAGGGTTCTTTTTTGTCAAGAAGAAGGACGGGTCTCTTCACCCCTGCATCAACTACCGGGGTCTCAACGCTATTACGGTAAAGAACAAGTATCCGCTCCCTCTCATTCCAGAGTAGTTCGACCGGCTGCGGGGAGCACGAATCTTTACCAAACTGGATCTCCGTGGAGCCTACAATCTTATCCGTATCCGTTCCAGTGATGAATGGAAGACCGCGTTCAACACCCGGGACGGCCACCACGAGTACCTGGTGATGCCTTTTGGCTTGTGCAACGCCCCTGCAGTGTTCCAGGAATTTGTGAATGATATTTTCCGAGATCTGCTGTATTCGTGTGTAGTGGTATACCTGGACGATATTTTAGTTTTCTCGCCTGACCTGGCTACCCATCGAAGGAACGTTCGTCTAGTACTGCAGCGCCTGAGGGAGAATCGTCTCTATGCCAAGCTTCAAAAGTGTGACTTTGCGCAATCGTCTCTTCCGTTCCTGGGGTACATCATATCCGACTCCGGCTTGCGCATGGAGCCGGAGAAAGTGTCCGCCGTGCTCAATTGGCCGCGTCCTCATGGTGTCAAGGCGATTAAGCGATTTCTCGGCTTCGCGAATTACTATCGACAGTTCAACCCTCACTTTTCCTCGCTGACTAGTTCCATCTCCTCTCTAATCCACAAGGGGGCCAATCCTCATGCCTGGTCATCAGAGGTGGAAAGTGCCTTCTTGTCTCTGAAAGAAGCCTTTGCCACAGCACCTGTCCTCCACCGTCCTGAGGCCTTTCATTCTGGAGGTAGGTGCCTCAGTCACCGGAGCCGGAGCGGTACTTTCCCAGAAGTCTACCACCGGTCGACTTGTCACCTGCGTTTTTTTCTCCAAAACCTTTTCCTCCTTGGAACGGAACTACTCCATTGGTGACAGAGAGCTGTTGGCCATCAAGCTGGCATTGCAAGAATGGAGGTACCTACTGGAGGGGGCCTGTACATCCTTTTAAGATCTTTACAGACCATAAGAACTTGGCATATATCCAGTTGGCACAGAAACTTAACCCCTGGCAAGCTAAATGGGCTTTATTCTTTGCTCGTTTTGATTTTGAGTTCCACTTCCGTCCCGGCAACAAAAACCTCAAAGCTGACGCACTGTCCAGGTCCTTTTTATCGGTGGATACCGAGGAGGAGCCCACGCACACCTTGGAACCTTCCAAGGTCATCACGCTAGCACCCATCAGTTTGACCTTCCTGCCTCCGGGTAAGACCTTTGTTCCCGTGAACAATAGAAGGCGAGTCCTGCGCTGGGTTCATGCCTCCAAGCTGGCAGGTCATGTAGGTCTCAAAAAGATATCACCCTCGTGTCCCGCTACTACTGTTGGCCGACCCTTCCCCAGGATGTCCGTAACTTCATCACCTCCTGTCCGTCTTGTGCCAAGAACAAGGCCCCTCGACCGCTTCCCTCCGGTCTTTTACACTCGCTTCCAGTTCCCTCGGCTCTTTGGCAGCACATTGCTATGGACTTTATTACCGATCTGCCTCAGTTTTCAGGCTGCACTGTCATCCTCATAGTAGTGGACAGGTTTTCCAAGATGGCTCATTTCATCCCGCTTCCAGGTTTACCCTCAGCACCTGAGCTAGCGAAGATTTTCGGCCACTATGCTTTTCGCTTTCATGGCCTTCCTCAACATATTGTTTTGGACAGGGGAGTCCAATTCACTTTGCGGTTCTGGAGGGCTCTCTGCAAGAGTATGAACATCATGCTTGACTTCTCCTCGGCTTACCACTCGCAAACCAATGGTCAAGTGGAACGCACTAACCAGACTCTGGTAACCTATCTCCGACATTTCTCTAGCGCCCACCAGGACGACTGGACCGACTTACTCCCATGGGCCGAATTCGCATACAACAATCACGCCAGCGAATCTTCGTCCAAGTCACCCTTCTTTGTCATCCACGGGCAACATCCTGGTGTACCCCTGCTGGTGCCTCCTGTCTCTGGTGTGCCAGCTGATGATTTTCTGTCCAGGGGGTTCTCCAGGATCTGGCAGGAAACCAGGACCGCTCTCGAACAAGCTCGGGACAGAATGAAGAGATATGCGGACAAGAGGCAGCTAGACTCTCCACTATATCATCCGGGAGATAAAGTCTGGCTCTCCTCTAAATTCACCCGCCTAAAGATCCCTTCACATAAGCTGTGTCCCCGGTACATTGGACCCTTCGAGGTCTTGGCTCGCATCAATGATGTCTCTTACAAGTTGAGGCTACCCGCCTCGCTCCGTATCCCTAATTCTTTCCACGTTTCTCTTCTAAAACCAGTCATCCTCAATTAGTTTCATGCTTCGACGACTCTTTCGCCTCTACCGGTCTCCTCTGATGATGTTTTTGAGGTCAAGAACATCCTCACCATGAAAAAGCGAAGAGGCAAAACCTTTTTTCTGGTTGATTGGAAGGGTTTTGGCCCTGAGGAGAGATCTTGGGAACCACGGGAAAACATCCAGGTGCCTCGAATCTTGGCTAAGTTTCTTTCCAGCCGTAGGGGGGCGCGTAAGGAGGGGGGTACTATAATGCCACCGCCGCCTCCAGCTCCTGCCTCTTTCCTGCCCCGAGCCCCACTGTACTCACCGGCTCTCGGTGTCCCGGCGTGCGCCCGCCCTGGCTCCTGCTCCTGTCATCCGTCGGGGGCGCGTGCACACTGAGTTCGGTGGCACATGCTCACCCCATTGCTAGGCAACCACGCCTGTCAGCCCAGCCTTCTCCCCAGTCTGCTCCATGGCTTGGAGGTTCCTGACCCGGAAGTCCTCTGCGCACTCTGCTTATCAGGCCACCTCTTCCACCGGGCTGTGCCTGACCGTCATTTGTGCATTACAAGTGATTCTGGCCCCACGTTCTCTGTCGCTCCTTGCCTTCTCTATTGCTAGCAATGTCACCTTGTCTGTGCCCTCACGCCCTCCGTGTGCTCTCTCCTAGTACCTGCTCTCCAGTGTCTCCGTATCCTGCCCGTGTTCCCGTACCTGTGTTCCAGCCGTGTCTTCCTGACAGTGACGACCATCTGTCCGTGTTCCTGTGTCCCAGCCATGTCTCCCTGCCAGTGTCTCCACCCTCTCCGTGTTCCCGTCTCGCAGCTCTGTCTGGCTGCCACCAGTCTGCCTTGTCTTTCACTGAGGTCTCTTGTTCCATCCCCGGGTACCAGCTGCCATGGTGATAGTCTCTCTCGGGCCTGCCCCTAACACTCCCTGTATAGGGGGCGGTCCACCTGATCCGCTCGCCCGGGTGAGGTTCGTTATCACGGTCCAGTGGGTCCACCCTTGGAGGTCCACTCATCCTCACATGGAGCTTCAGTATAAGGCTATTAAGTGGTACAGAATCAAATGCCTCAGCAAAGTCCAGATAAATCACATCAGCTGCATTACCAACATGCAGATTTGCACTTACCTCCTCAAAGAAACCCAACATGTTAGTTAGACAAGACCTATCTTTCATGAATCCATGCTGGTTGTCAGTTACTACATTATTCTCTGCAATACAGTATATTTCTGCAGGTCATCTCTTATAATGTCCTCCAAAATTTTGCATACTACTGATGACCGGACAGTAGATGCCTTGCTCCACCTTCTTACCTTTCTTAACCCCTTCCTGACATCAGACGTACTATCCCGTCCATGGGACCCGGGCCCCTATGCCCATGGATGGGATAGTACGTCTAGCGCGATCAGCGGCGCCCACGTGGTGAGCGCCGCTGATCGCGGCCGGGTGTCAGCTGATTATCACAGCTGATACCCAGCACTATGTGTCAGGGGTGGTCACGGACCGCCCCCGACACGTTAACCCCTTGCACACCGCGATCAAACATGATCGCGGTGTACCGGGAGTTAAAGGGAAGCATCGGCAGGGAGGGGGCAATGTGCAGCGCTGCTGCGGGGGACTCCTTTCCTCCAGGCCCCCGGATCCAAGATGGCGACGGGGGCCTTCGGGGGCCTGGAGGAAGCTGGCTTCCTCAGTGCCTGCAAAGCGCAGGCATGAGGAAGCCTTGTGCACTGCCTGTGACAGATTGCTGATCTGTCACAGTGATCTGTGATGTGACAGATCAGCGATCTGTCACAGGACAGTGATGTCCCACCTGGGACTATGTAATAAAGTAAAAAAAAAATTAAAAAAAGTGTAAAAATAATTTAAAAAAAATCGCCAAATAAATTAGTAAAAAAAAAAAAAATATTCCCCAATAAATTCATTTTTTGAAAATAAAAAAAAGCCAAAACGATAAAAGTACACATATTAGGTATCGCCGCGTCCGTAACGACCCGCCCTATAAAACTGTCCCATTAGTTAACCCCTTTAGCGAACCCCTTAAAAAATAAAAATAAAAAACGAAGCAAAAAATAATGATTTATTATAATACCGCCAAACAAAAAGTGTAATAACGCGCAATCAAAAAGACGCATATCCATGGTACCGCTGAAAACGTCATCTTATCCCGCAAAAAACGAGGCGCCACACAGCATCATCAGCGAAAAAATAAAAAAGTTATAGCTCACAGAATAAAGCGATGCAAAAATAATTATTTTTTATATAAAATAGTTTTCATTGCATAAAACCGACAAAAACATAAAAAAACGACCTAAATGAGGTATCGCTGTAACCGTACTGACCCGAAGAATAAAACCGCTTTATCAATTTTACCGCACGCGGAACGGTGTAAACGCACTCCCCCAAAAGAAATTCATGAAATGCTGGTTTTTGTTCATTCTGCGTCTCAAAAATCGGAATAAAAAGCGATCAAAAAATGTCACGTGCCCAAAAATGGTACCAATAAAAATGTAAACTCGTCCCGCAAAAAATAAGACCTCACATGACTCGGTGGGTCAAAATACGGAAAAATTATAGCTCTCAATATGTGGTGATGCAAAAACTATTTTTACAATAAAAAGCGTCTTTTAGCGTGCGACAGCTGCCAAAATAAAAACCGCCATAAATAGTAAATCAAACCCCCCGTTATCACCCCCTTAGTTAGGGAAAACAAATAAAATTAAAAAAATGTATTTATTTCCATTTTTCCATTAGGGCTAGGGTTAGGGCTAGGGTTAGGGTTAGGGTTAGGGTTAGGGCTAGGGTTAGGGCTTGGGTTAGGGCTGAGATTAGGGTTAGGGGTGTGTTGGGGTTCGGGTTGGAGTTAGAATTGGGGGTTTCCACTGTTTGGGCACATCAGGGGCTCTCCAAATGCAACATTGTGTCTGATCTCAATTCCAGCCAATTCTGAGTTGAAAAAGTCATATGGTGCTCCTTCCCTTCCAAGCTCTGCCATGCGCCCAAACAGTGTTTTACCCCCACATGTAGGGTATCAGCCTACTCAGGACAAATTGCAAAACAATTTTTGGGGTCCAATTTCTCCTGTTACCCTTAGGAAAATAAAAAATTGGGGGCAAAAATATCATTTTTGTGGAAAAAAATGATTTTTTTATTTTCACGTCCAAGTGTTATAAACTTCTGTGAAGCACTTGAGGGTTCAAAGTGCTCACCACACATCTAGATAAGTTCCGTGGGGGGGTCTAGTGTCCAAAATGGGGTCACTTGTTGGGAGTTTCAATAGTTTAGGTACATCAGGGGCTCTCCAAACGCACATGACACCCGCAGACCATTCCATCAAAGTCTGCATTCCAAAATGGCACTGCTTCCCTTCCGAGCCCCGACGTGTGTCCATACAGTAGTTTTCTCCCACATATGGGGTGTCAGCGTACTCAGGACAAATTGGACAACAACTTTTGTGGTCCAATTTCTCCTGTTACCCTTGGGAAAATGAAAAAATTGGGGACTAATTGATCATGTTTGTGGAAAAAATACGATTTTTTTATTTTCATGCCCGGGCATTATAAACTTCTGTGAAGCCCTTGGGGGTTCAAAGTGCTCACCTCACATCTAGATAAGTTCCTTAGGGGTTCTCGTTTCCAAAATGGGGTCATTTGTGGGTGTTTCCACTGTTTAGGTACATTAGGGGCTCTCCAAAGGCAACATGACACCCGCAGACCATTCCATCAATGTCTGCATTCCAAAACATCACTACTTCCCTTCCGAGCCCTGACGTGTGTCCATACAGTAGTTTTCTCCCACATATGGGGTGTCAGCTTACTCAGGACAAATTGGACAACAACTTTTGGGGTTCAATTTCTCCTGTTACCCTTGGGAAAATAAAAAAAATGGTGACTAAAAGATCATGTTTGTGGAAAAAATACGAATTTTTTATTTTCACGCCCAGGCGTTATAAACTTCTGTGAAGCACTGGGGGGGTTCAAAGTGCTCACCACACATCTAGATAAGTTCCTTGGGGGGTCTAGTTTCCAAAATGGTGTCATTTGTGGGGGGTTTCCAATGTTTAGGTACATCAGGGGTTTTCCAATCGCGACATGGTGTCCGATCTCAATTCCAGCCAAAAACGTCAAATGGCGCTGCTTCCCTTCCGAGCTCTGCCATGCGCCCAAATAGTGATTTACCCCCACATGTGGGGTATCAGCGTACTCAGGACAAATTGCACAATAACTTTTAGAGTGCTGTTACCCTTGGAAAAATAAGAATTGAGGGTGAAAAGATCATTTTTGTGGAAAAAATATGATTTTTTAATTGTACGGCTTTATGTTATAAACTTCTGTGAAGCCCTTGGGGGTTCAAAGTTCTCACCACACATGTAGATAAGTTCCTTAGGGGGTCTAGTTTCCAAAATGGTGTCATTTGTGGGGGGTTTCCACTGTTTAGGTACATCAGGGGTTTTCCAATCGCGACATGGTGTCCGATCTCAATTCCAGCCAAAAACGTCAAATGGCGCTGCTTCCCTTCCGAGCTCTGCCATGCGCCCAAATAGTGGTTTACCCCCACATGTGGGGTATCAGCGTACTCAGGACAAATTGCACAATAATTTTTAGGGTGCTGTTACCCTTGGAAAAATAAGAAGTGAGGGTGAAAAGATCATTTTTGTGGAAAAAATATGATTTTTTAATTGTACGGCTTTATGTTATAAACTTCTGTGAAGCCCTTGGGGGTTCAAAGTTCTCACCACACATCTAGATAAGTTCCTTAGGGGGTCTAGTTTCCAAAATGGTGTCATTTGTGGGGGGTTTCCACTGTTTTGGTACATCAGGGGTTTTCCAATCGCGACATGATGTCCGATCTCAATTCCAGCCAAAAACGTCAAATGGCGCTGCTTCCCTTCCGAGCTCTGCCATGCGCCCAAATAGTGGTTTACCCCCACATGTGGGGTATCAGCATACTCAGGACAAATTGCACAATAACTTTTAGGGTCCTGTTACCCTTGGGAAAATAAAAATTGGGGTGAAAAGATCATTTTTGTGGAAAAAATATGATTTTTTAATTGTACCGCTGTACGTTATAAACTTCTGTAAAGCCCTTGTGGGTTCAAAGTTCTCACCACATATCTAGATAAGTTCCTTGGGGGGTCTAGTTACCAAAATGGGGTCACTTGTAGGGGGTTTCCACTGTTTAGGTACATCAGGGACTCTCCAAACGTGACATGGTGTCCGATCTGAATTCCAGCCAATTTTGCATTGAAAAAGTCAAACGGCGCTCCTTCCATTCTGAGCTCTGGCCATGCGCCGAAACAGTCGTTCCCCCCCCACAAATCAGGTATCAGCGTACTCAGGACAAATTGCACAATAACTTTTGCAGTCCAATTTCTCCTGTTACCCTTGGTAAAATAAAAAAAATTGAACCTGAAGTATTTTTTTTGTGAAAAAAAGTTAGATGTTCATTTTTTTTTATATATTCAAAAAAATTCCTGTGACGCACCTAAAGGGTTAATAAACTTCTTGAATGTGGTTTTGAGCACCTTAAGGGGTGCAGTTTTTAGAATGGTGTCACTTTTGGGTATTTTCTATCCTACAGTATAGACCCCTCAAAGTGGCTTCAAATGTGATGTGGTCCTAAAAATAAAATGGTGTTGTAAAAATGAGAAATCGCTGGTCAACTTTTAACCCTTATAACTTCCTAACAAAAAAAAATTTTGGTTCCAAAATTGTGCTGATGTAAAGTAAACATGTGGGAAATGTTAGTTATCAAGTTTTTTATGTGCTGTATCTCTGTGATTTAAGGGCATAAAAATTCAAAGTTGGAAAATTGCAAAATTTTCAAAATTTTTGCCAAATTTCCATTTTTTTCACAAATAAACGCAAGTTATTTGAATTAAATTTTACCACTAACATGAAGTACAATATGTCAGGAGAAAACAATGTCAGAATCACCAGGATCCATAGAAGCGTTCCAGAGTTATGACCTCATAAAGGTACAGTGGTCAGAATTGTAAAAATTGGCCCGGTCATGAACGTGCAAACCACCCTTGGGGGTGAAGGGGTTAAATATCAGTACTACATCAGTCATCCTCCGATCGTGTGTCACCCCTGTTACTAGAGAATCGAACAATATAAGACACAGCGTTCTGTCAATTATTCAGCTCAATTCCCTCAGTATGCATGGATGAATGCCATCTGGGACAGGGGATTTGTCAATGTTTAATTTGCTCAGATGCAGGCATACTTCTTCTAATTAAATCAGGTGGTGAACTTAAAGTTTTGCCTTGTTGAATGATCCCGGGAACAGTTAGTGGTGAACATTGATGAAAAGTGCCTGTTTAATAACTCAGCCTTTTCTTTGTCCTCTATTTTTATCTTGTCTATTAAGGGGCCTATACCATCTTTTTTTTCCTTTTTGCCATTGATGTATTTATACATTTTTTGGGGATTTACTTTAATGTCACTGCCAATTTGTTTCTCTTTGGATAACTTTGTCCGCTTGATTTCTTTTTTACATTTCTTACTTAGATCTTTATACTCTTGAAATGCTATTTCTGTATTATGTTCAGAGAAGTAAAGAATGGGCTATGTATATAAAAAGGACTTTGATTAGGGAACGTGATAGGCTTCCCTAAACAGATGTTTTTATTGAGCGCCTAAAACTGTGTAAGTTGTGGTTAATCCTAATTTCTTGAGGTAGAGAGGGGAAGAGGTGAGTTATTCAGGTAGGAGATTGAACAGAGTGGGAGAAAGATAAGATCAAGGGTGTTACCATCTTTTTATGTCTCAGAGGTTGAAAGTTGTGAAAGGCCAAGAGAAGTGGTTAGCGATAGAAGCTGGGATGCAGTTGAGGAGGTGGGTCTGTTTATGGGGATGTTGACGTCTCACAGGATAAGGGTTGGCAATTTTGAGGGCATGAAGTGCAGCAGCCAGGCTGAAAAGTGGTCAAGGAAATGGGTGGGTAACCCTGGGGGATGGCATATGACCACTGCATTGCGGGAGAGAGGATGGAACAGCCTGATAGTGTCGACTTCAAAATAAGAATGGCATCCAATAGGCCTGTATTCATTTTTTTTCCATAAAAAAATGAATTGGTGGCAATTAGTAGTGTGGGGTTATTGTGGAGTTAGCAGTGATCGTATAGCAGTATATACACATATTCCATGCATTGTAATCTAGAGGTGTATATGCCATGGGCTCTCTGTTTGTATTCTGATAAATAATTATTGGGGACAGCCTGTGCAGTTTGTGTGCTGTCTGCTTTTAACATTGTAATGGGTAGGAGAAGCTTTTCATTATTATTTTTTGAGGGGGGCATACAATAAAATCACTGATGGACGCAAAGGTCAAATATTGAGACAGATCTGATCCAGAAAACTAATGGAAATCAAACCTTTTTTTTTACATATAAGTAGTGATGGGCAAACGCAAATGATAAAGTTTGGTGTCTGTGCACGGACCCCAAATACAGACTTCTAGTGTTGAGCGATACCTTCCGATATCGGGAAATATCGGATCGGACCGATACCCCAAAAATATTGGGTATCGCCGATTCCGATACCGGAAACCCATGCAAGTCAATGGGGCACAAATATCGGAATGAAAATAAACCCTTTCTTTCCTTGCACATCCAGTTCGGGAGGGGGGAAGAGTGTGGGCGGTGCGTGGGCGGAGACTTTGCGTGTTTGTGGGCGGGGTCTGTACGGGCCTCTCGGGGGTCTGTGCGGGCCTGACAGGGGTCTGTGCGGGCCTGCAGGGGGTCTGTGCGGGCTGCTGGGGGTCTGTGCGGGCCTGCCGGGGGTCTGTGCGGACTGCCGTGGTCTGTGTGGGCCTGCCGGGGGTCTGTGCGGGCCTGCCGGGGGTTGTGTGTGTAGGCAGGCATCGTCCGATGGGACTACAAGTCCCATCGGGCTATGCCTGCTACAATGACAGTGATTGACACATTAGCCAATGATGGGACAGTAGTAGTCCCATCATCCGGCTAATGTGTTGAATGTAAAAAAAAAAACATACATCCTACAAACATACTACATACATACTACATATATACAACATTCATACAACATACATACATACTACATACTACATACATACTTCATATATACTACATTCATACAACATACATACATACTACATACATACTACATATATACTACATTCATACAACATACATACATACTACATACATACTACATATATACTACATTCATACAACATACATATATACTACATAATACATACATACTACATGTATACTACTTTCATACAACATACATACATACATACTACATACATACTACATATATACTACATTCATACAACATACATACTACATACATACTACATATATACTACATTCATACAGCATACATGCATACTACACACATGCTTCATATATACTACATTCATACAGCATACATACATACTACATACATACTACATATATACTACATTCATATTACATACATACTTCATATATACTTCCTTCATACAACATACATACATACTACATATATACTACATTCATGCAACATACATACATACATACTACATACATACTACATATATACTACATTCATACAACATACATACATACTACATATATACTACATTCATACAACATACATACATACTACATATATACTACATTCTTACAACATACATACTACATAGTACATACTACATGCATACTACATACATACAACATACATAAAACATGCTACAGACATACAACATACATACTACATACAATACATTCATACATTCATACAATACAGTACATATAACATAGAGTACATACTCACCATCACTTGTCACTTTGATCCCCGAAGCCAGTGTCATCTGTAAAAAAATATTAAAATAACAAACAACCAATATACTCCCTGATCCGCAGAAATCCACGAGTGTCCCATGACGATCTCCCATGGAGAACAGCAGCATCAGCTGATGCGACCGCTCTCTAGGGGCACCAGGAATACAATGACGGGAGGTAGGTATCCTTCTGCACTGTATTCCTCCTCCACTGTAAAAAAATAGTCCCTAGTCTCACTTTTGGCATTGCTGTGTGAGAAAGTTCCCATGCAGCTTTTGCCATAAAGTGAGACCAGTGAACCATAGTAACCTCTCAGTGATGCACTGCAGGAGATCATCGTGGGACACTCGTGGATTTCTGCGGATCAGGGAGTATATTGGTTGTTTGTTATTTTAATATTTTTTACAGTGAGATGACACTGGCTTCGGGGATCAGTGACAAGTGATGGTGAGTATGTACTATATATTATATGTACTGTATGTCTATATGTATGTATTGCATGAATGTATGAATGTATTGTATGTAGTATGTATGTAATATGTATGCTGCATCTATGTAGCATGTTGTATGTATGTTGTATGTATGTAGTAAGTATGTAGTGTGTAGTATGTATGTATGCATGTTGTATGAATGTAGTATATATGTAGTATGTCTGTAGTATGTATGTATGTTGTATGAATGTAATATATATGTAGTATGTATGTAGTATATATGTATGCTGTATGAATGTAGTATATACTGTATGTAGTATGTATGTATGTTGTATGAATGTAGTATATATGAAGTATGTATGTAGTATGTATGTATGTTGTATGAATGTTGTATATATGTAGCACGTATGCAGTATGTATTTTTTTTTTGTTTTTTTTTTACATTCAACACATTAGCCGGATGATGGGACTACTACTGTCACATCATTGGCTAATGTGTCAATCACTGTCATTGTAGCAGGCATCGCCCGATGGGACTTGTAGTCCCATCGGACGATGCCTGCACACACACACAACCCCCGGCAGGACCGCACAGACCCCCGGCAGCCCGCACAGACCCCCGGCAGGCCCGCACAGACCCCCGGCAGCCCGCACAGACCCCCGGCAGGCCCACACAGACCCTTGGCAACCCGCAAAGACCCACGGCAGGCCCGTACAGACCCCCGGCAGCCCGCACAGACCCCCGGCAAGCCCGTACAGACCCCCGGCAGGCCTGCACAGACAGCGTATCATGATGACATCATTTCAGCAGCCAATCACAGCCATGCCATTAGTTAACATGGCTAATACATCTGGCTCATTGCATTATGGGAACTTCCGATTCCGGTATTTGATATTGTAAAAATATCGGAACTCGATATCAGAACTCCGTTACAGCGAATATCGGCCGATACCCGATATTTGAAGTATTGGAAGGCTCAACACTACAGACTTCTCCCAGAAGTCAATGTTACTTTTTGGGTTCGGCAGCCCGAACAAAGCTTGTTGAAAATCTGCAGGCCCTCCAGCTCAATCACAGCCACATCAAATATTGTCAAGGCTGTAATTGTCAGGCGCAGTATGTAAAATATAATTAATTAATTTAAAAAAGACTTGGGGTCTCCCCTATTTTTAATACCTAGTGCAGGTAAATCTGACAGTTGCAGGCTGCAGCATTCGACTGTCAGCTTTATATTAGATGGTTATCAAAAATAGAGGGTTTACCACGCTGTTTTTTAAATTACCGTATATACTTGCATATAAGCTGAGATTTTCAGCCCATTTTTTGGGTTGAAAGTTCCCCTCTTGGCTTGTACGCGAGTCATATACACCAGGAGGTCGGTGGGCAAGAGAGAGCTGGAGTTTCAGATCATACTTACCCCCCGGCACGTGTCTGCAGCCCCCCTGCTTCTCCCACAGTCTCAAGCACCTTCCTTCAGCGGTCACGTGGTACCGCTCATTAAAGTCATGAATGCGCATATTCATGACTTTAATGAGCAGTACCACATGAATGCTGAAGGAAGGAATAGCTGCTGGAGACTGTGGGAGAAGCAGGGAGGCAGCAGAGACACACCAGGAGGGAGTAAGTATATGCGATATTCACCTGTCCCCGTTCCACCGCTGCATGCCGCTCTGTCCTCAGTGTCCTCTGGCTGTGATGTTCAGGTCAGAGGGTGCGATGACGTAGTTAGAGCACGCCTTGCCCTCTGCCTGAACAGTCACTGACAGAGGACCTGGAAGACGGAGTGGCACACAGTGATGGAACGGGGACAGGTGAATATCTCAGGTGCTGGGGCCCTGAGCCAGCGGTGACACTGGCACATGTCCCCCATACCGCGCCGGTTACCCCGCCTGCTCAGGACTCCGGCACCTGGCCCCCAGCGACAGGAGGTGAGTATGTCATTTTTTTTCCATTTGCAGCAGCAGCGGCAGCAGCATATGGGGGCATAATCTATGGAGCATCTTATGGGGCATAATCTATGGAGCATCTTATGGGGCAGCATTTGGGAGCATAATCTATGGAGCTTCTTATGGGGCATAGTCTATGGAGCATTTTATGGGGCAACATATGGGGCATAATCTATGGAGCATTTTATGGGGCATAATCTATGGAACATCTTATGGGGCCATAACCTTTATGGAGCAGCATATGGGGCATGTTACTCTATGGAATCATAGAATCATAGAATCATAGAATCATAGAATCGTAGAGTTGGAAGGGACCTCCTGGGCCATCTGGTCCAACCCCCTGCTCAAAGCAGGATTCGCTAAATCATCCCAGTCAGATGTCTGTCCAGCCTCTGTTTGAAGACTTCCATTGAAGGAGAACTCACCACTTCTCGTGGCAGCCTGTTCCACTCATTGATCACTCTAACTGTCAAAAAGTTTTTTCTAATATCTAATCTGTGTCTCCTCCCATTCAGTTTCATCCCATTGCTTCTAGTCTTTCCTTGTGCAAATGAGAATAAAGTTGATCCTTCTACAATGTGACAGCCCTTTAGATATTTGTAGACAGCTATTAAGTCTCCTCTCAGTCTTCTCTTTTGCAAACTAAACATTCCCAAATCCTGCAACCTTTCCTCATAAGACAGGGTTTGCAGACCGGTCACCATTCTGGTCGCTCTTTTCTGAACTTGCTCCAGTTTGTTGATGTCTTTTTTAAAATGTGGTGCCCAAAACTGGACACAATATTCCAGATGAGGTCTGACCAAAGAGGAGTAGAGGGAAATAATGACTTCACGTGATCTAGACTGTATGCTTCTGTTAATACATCCTAGAATTGCATTTGCCTTTTTTGCTGCTGCATCACACTGTTGACTCATATTCAGTCTGTGATCTATTAGTATACCCAAGTCTTTTTCACATGTGCTGTCACTTAGCCCTATTCCTCCCATTCTATATATGCTTTTTCCATTTTTATTGCCCAGATGTAGTACTTTGCATTTCTCCCTGTTAAAAACCATTCTGTTAGTTGCTGCCCACTTCTCCAGTTTATTTAAATCTTTTTGAATCCTCTCTCTCTCTTCTCTAGTATTAGCTATCCCTCCTAGCTTTGTGTCATCAGCAAATTTAATCAGTTTACCCTCAATTCCTTCATCTAAATCGTTGATAAAGATGTTGAACAATACAGGGCCCAGGACAGAGCCCTGTGGTACCCCACTTGAGACATTCTTCCAACTGGATGTGCAGCCATTTACGACCACTCTTTGGGTCCGATCACTAAGCCAGTTATGAATCCACCTAACAGTTGCCTTGTCCATTCCATACTTAATCATTTTTTCAATAAGGATTGTATGAGAGACTTTGTCAAATGCTTTGCTGAAGTCAAGATATACTATATCTACAGCATATATCTACAGCATGGAGAATCTTATGGGGCCATTATTAACCTTTGTGCAGCATTATATGGGGTGTATTTTGTATGGAGCATCTTATGGGGCCTTCATGAACTGTATGAAGCATTATATGGGGCTCCTGGTTCAATATGGAAATTCAAAAACATTTAACTTTTATTGGTATCTTTTTTTTAAAAAAATTTACCAGTAGCTGCTGCATTTTCCACCCTAGGCTTATACACAAGTCAATAAGTTTTCCCAGTTTTTTGTGGCAAAATTAGTGGGGTCGGCTTATACTCAGGTCAGCTTATACTCGAGTATATATGGTATTTACAGCTGTGGCCAAAAGTATTGACACCCCTGCAATTCTGTCAGGTAATACTCAGTTTCTTCCTGAAAATGATTGCAAACACAAATTCTTTGGTATTATTATCTTCATTTAATTTGTCTTAAATGAAAAAACATGAAAGAGAATGAATCAAAAAGCAAAACATTGATCATTTCACACAAAACTCCAAAAATGGGCCAGACAAAAGTATTGGCACCCTCAGCCTAATACTTGGTTGCGCAACCTTTAGCCAAAATAACTGCGACCAACCGCTTCCGGTAACCATCAATAAGTTTCTTACAATGCTCCGCTGGAATTTTAGACCATTCTTCTTTGGCAAACTGCTCCAGGTCCCTGATATTTGAAGGGTGCCTTCTCCAAACTGCCATTTTTAGATCTCTCCACAGGTGTTCTATGGGATTCAGGTCTGGACTCATTGCTGGCCATCTTAGAAGTCTCCAGTGCTTTCTCTCAAACCATTTTCTAGTGCTTTTTGAAGTGTGTTTTGGGTCATTGTCCTGCTGGAAGACCCATGACCTCTGAGGGAGACCCAGCTTTCTCACACTGTTGGTAGTCTTCAGACTTCACAATGCCATGCACACGGTCAAGCAGTCCAGTGCCAGAGGCAGCAAAGCAACCCCAAAACATCAGGGAACCTCCGCCATGTTTGACTGTAGGGACCGTGTTCTTTTCTTTGAATGCCTCTTTTTTTCTCCTGTAAACTATGTTGATGCCTTTGCCCAAAAAGCTCTACTTTTGTCTCATCTGACCAGAGAACATTCTTCCAAAACGTTTTAGGCTTTTTCAGGTAAGTTTTGGCAAACTCCAGCCTGGCTTTTTTAATGTCTCGAGGTAAGAAGTGGGGTCTTCCTGGGTCTCCTACCATACGGTCCCTTTTCATTCAGACGCCGACGGATAGTACGGGTTGACACTGTTGTACCCTCGGACTGCAGGGCAGCTTGAACTTGTTTGGATGTTAGTCAAGGTTCTTTATCCAACATCCGCACAATCTTGCGTTGAAATCTCTTGTCAATTTTTCTTTTCCGTCCACATCTAGGGAGGTTAGCCACAGTGCCATGGGCTTTAAACTTCTTGATGACACTGCGCACGGTAGACACAGGAACATTCAGGTCTTTGGAGATGGACTTGTAGCCTTGAGATCGCTCATGCTTCCTCACAATTTGGTTTCTCAAGTCCTCAGACAGTTCTTTGGTCTTCTTTCTTTTCTCTATGCTCAATGTGGTACACACAAGGACACAGGACAGAGGTTGAGTCAACTTTAATCCATGTCAACTGGCTGCAAGTGTGATTTAGTTATTGCCAACACCTGTTAGGTGCCACAGGTAAGTTACAGGTGCTATTAATTACACAAATTAGAGAAACATCACATGATTTTTCGAACAGTGCCAATACTTTTGTCCACCCTCTTTTTTATGTTTGGTGTGGAATTATATCCAATTTGGCTTTAGGACAATTCTTTTTGTGTTTTTTCATTTAAGATAAATTAAACGAAGATAATAATACCAAAGAATTTGTGTTTGCAATGATTTTCAGGAAGAAACTATTATCTGACAGAATTGCAGGGGTGTCAATACTTTTGGCCACAACTGTATATTAATAATTTAAAAAAACAGCGTGTGGTCCTCCACATTTTTCATACCCAGCCAAACTAAAGCAGACACCTGGGTATGAAAAATGGGAAGGAGCCATGGATATTTGTTCTCCCTAGCCTAAAAATAGCAGCCCAAAGCCACCCCAGAATAGGCACATCCATTAGATGCTCCTTGTGTTTCCTCCCTCTACTAATGTACCTGTACCCGACACTGCCATTTCTGTGTGTGGTTCCACTATTACTCCCCAGCAACATTCCCCCACTGTCTTGGGGTCATACTTGACTCCGAGCTTTCCTTTGCCCCCCACATCCGATCACTGGCTCGCTCTGGTTATCTGCATCTCAAAAACAATTCTAGAATTCGACCTTTCCTTACCTTTGACTCCACAAAAACTCTTACTGTTTCTCTTATTCATTCTTGTCTAGACTATTGTAACTCTCTTCTAATCGGTCTCCCTCTTACCAAACTTTCCCCCCTCCAATCTGTCTTGAATGCTGCAGCCAGGATCATATTCCTCGCCAATCGTTACACTGATGCCTCTACCCATCCACTCCAGAATCCAGTACAAACTTATTACCCTCACCCACAAAGCACTCCATGGCTCAGCACCACCCTACATCTCCTCCCTCATTTCAGACTACCACCCTCCCCGTGCCCTCCGTTCTGCTGATGACCTGAGGTTAGTGTAATACTATTGTAGGAATAGCGTGTGACAATGAACAGACAGAGACAGGTTTCTTTGTGTGCAAACAGTATATTTTTACACAGTGATAATATCCCACACGGTATACTTGATAACCCACAATGAGACCAGTCCTCGTTCTATATAGCAAGTCGGCAGAGTTACCAAAAACAAAGTCCTCACAAAAATGTGATCAGAAGGTGAGTGTGACACTCTGGTGATGTGGCGCAGTTCACACTAGTGGTGCAGAGAGAATCAAATCCAGATATATAGAAGGCATAGGGAAGTCCAGCACAAGTTCATAGGTTGATCCCAGATGCAGCAAAAACACAAGAAAGTCCAGAAGCTGATTCACCAGTTGGTCCCAGAAGCGACGTGAACACGAGTGAGTCCAGAAACAGGTTCACATCAAAGTATAAGGTCGGTGATAGTTCCCACAGCTCTCACCGGGGAGAGTGAAGGATTGCGACGACACGTAATCCAGAAACGCAGTTCTTACCGAGGGTTAAGTTCCAAAGTCAACAGACTAATGATAGCACGATGAATGCAGCTTTCCTAGGCAGAGAACAGAGAATGTCCCAAGCCACTTTAGAAGCACCCTGAGGAAACAAACAGCACAGCTGACGGGAAGCAGAAGCAAAATATTCCAGCAAGGAAGGCAGCACCTGGACCGGTATACAAATGAACAGGAAGTAGGGCACAGAGAAACAGCAACCTCCATCTTGACAAAGGGCAAAGTCATTCACAAGATGATTTAGAAAAAACTCGGAATACTGACATTACTCCCCCCCCTAGAAACGGCCTCAGGACGATCCCAGACCAGGTTTGTCTCGGTATCTCCGATGAAACCAACAACCTTCAGAGGAGCATTGATGTTACTTACTGGTTCCCACTAATCATTTTCAGGAGAGTAACCCTGCCATCTAATTAGATACTGAAGCCGATTTCTATGAAGTCTTGAATCAATAATGTCCTGAACCATAAATTGTTCTTCGCCATCACCCAACACTGGTGGAGGAGGAAGTACGATGCGTCCCTGAAACATGTTAGGAGAAACCGGTTTTAATAAAGAAACATTAAATACTGGGTGTACCTTTAGAGTTCGTGGTAGCTTCAGCCGACAAGCAACGGAGCTCAAAATCCCGGTAATCTTGAATGGGCGGATGAACTTTTGTCCCAATTTCTGTGAAGGAACACACAATGTTAGATTCTTGGTAGACAACCAAACCGAGTCTCCTACCTTATACATAGGTGCTCGTTTCCAGAATCTATCTGCCGACCCCTTGTAACGCTCCTGTGCAACAGTCAGGGAGTCCTTCAAAACTTCAAGATTATGTTGCAACAGCACCACTCTGTCTTGAACCGCTGGTACCGAAGAAACAACCGGAGACCTAGGAAGAATATTTGGATGACACCCCAGGTTGGCAAAAAAGGGCGTTACCTTTGTGGAACTGCTCTGTGAGTTGTTGTACGAAAATTCCGCTAAAGGAAGTAGCTTCAGCCAGTCATCCTGCAAATGACTGATGTAGCAGCGTAGATAATGCTCCAAGGTTTGATTGGTCCGTTCAGTCTGCCCGTTGGTCTGAGGGTGATATGCAGAAGACAAGCAGACATTAATGAGGAGTGCTGAACAAAATTTTTCCAAAACCTAGAGGTAAACTGTATTCCCCGGTCAGAAATGATCTCATCTGGTACCCCATGCAGCCGAAAAACGTTCTGGATAACCAGATCCACTGTCTCTGTAGCTGAGGGGAGACCAGTATAAGGAATGAAATGAGCTGCCTTTGTTAAACGGTCTACAATCACCAAAAGAGTATTTTTACGGCCAGAGGTGGGTAACTCCACAATAAAGTCCATCGAAATAGACCCCAAGGGCGAGATGGCATGGGTAGCGGTTTAAGAAGACCAGTAGGTGAGACACGAGGAACTTTGTACTGGGCACAAACCTCACAAGAGCGGACATAGTCATTCACATCCTTCAAGCAGGTAGGCCACCAGAAAAACGACTTAAAAATTCCTGCGTCTTCTGTACCCCCCTATGACCAGCCAATACAGAGTCATGGACTAATTTGACAGTTCGAAGTCTCAAACCTCTGGGACATAAATACGTCGATCTCTAAGCCACACCCCATTCTGAAAGACAAGATTCACGTTGTCAGGTAGAGTAGCAAGAAATACATCACCGTCGTTGGCCAGCTTGATCTCCTCCCACAAGTCCCGGTGCTGGAGCACTCCTATGAAATTGGTATCGGCCAAGATGGTCTTAGACAGGGTCCCAGGCACGGAGTCCACCGTGTGGATTCGGGATAACGCATCGGCCTTCCCATTACGTGAACCTAGGTGGTACGAGATAATAAAATCAAACTGGTTCAGAAACAAACTCCACCTAGCTTGTCAAGGAGAAAGACACCGGCGGATTTAAGGAATTCCAAATTACCATGATCTGTGAGCACTACTACCTGTTGAGTTGCTCCCTGCAAATGGTGTCTCCATTCCTTAAAGGCGGAAATGATTGCCAAAAGTTCCTTATCTGCGATATCATAATTCAGTTCAGCGGAAGATAACCTGCGCGAAAAGAAGGCACACGGGTGCAAGCATCCACCTCCACGATAAAAGGCAGCGCAGGATCCGGATGCATTAATATCAGAGCCGTGGTAAAACAAACCTTGAGGTGGTCAAAGGCTCCCTGGGCTTGCGAAGACCATACAAACTTTTTCCCCTTCTTAGTGAGGAGTGTGATGGAACAGACAATTTCCGAAAAATTCCGGATAAAACGTCTATAAAAATTAGCAAAACCAATGAATCATTGTACCTCTTTAATGTTTCCTGGTACCGGCCAGTCTATGATCGCCTGGATCTTGCTAGATTGCATATTCAATCCCTGGGGATAAATAATATAGCCTAGAAATTGAATTTCGGAGCAATGAAACACGTTTTTCGAGTTTGATGTGTAAATTATTATCTCTTAAGTGTCTGAGCACGGTCTTGACTTGTTCCTGATGTTCCTGTAGAGAATCAGAGAAAATTAAAATGTCATCCAGGTAAATTACCACATAATGGTCCAATAAATCCCTGAAGATATCATTGGCTAAGTGTTGAAAAGCAGCAGAAGAGTTACAGAGTCCGGATGGCATCACTAAATATTAATAATGTCCATACCGGCATCTAAAAGCTGTCATCCATTCATCTCCGGGACGTATACGGAGTAAATTATATGCCCCACGGAGATCTAATTTGGTAAATATTTTGGCTTGATGAACTCTCTCTAACATTTTAGGGATTAGCGGCAATGGGCATCTATTACGAATGGTTACCTTATTTAGCTCCCATTAGTCAATGCAAGGTCTTAGGGTCCCATCTTTCTTCTTTACAAAGAATATGGGGGCTCCCTCTGGTGAAGAAGATGGTCGGATAAACCTCTTGGCTAGATTTTCATCTATATATTCTTGTAATGTCTTTAGTTCTGGAGCTGCCAGCGGGTAAACATGGCCAAAAGGAATCGCTGCCCCAGGAAGCAATTCTATGGGGCAGTCATATGGTCTATGTGGTGGCAGCTGGTCTGCCCTCCTCTTGTCACAAACGTCCACAAATTCCTGATAAACCAGAGGGAGAGTAGGTACCTGTATTGGCTATTCCACGTTCTGGGTGACCGGAACCGTTACCGTTGGACTGATGGTAGGACTACACTTCGGGAGGAAGGATATTTCCTTGGTTTCCCAATTGATGTGTGGATTTTGTGACCCTAACCAGGGAATTCCTAAAAATATGGGAAAGTGAGAAGATATTAACATAAATGAAAGGGTCTCCTGATGATCTGGTTTCATCATACATTCCAGGAGCACCGTCTCCCGGCCTACAGGTCCGGAAGCTAATGGGAAACCATCCACCGTTTCCATGGTGACTGGTGAAGCTCTTAATTGGGTCCTTATGCCATGTTTCCTGGCAAAAGAAGAATCCATGAAATTCCCACCTGCACCAGAGTCTATCATGGCCAAACTTGATATCCACTGACCTTCCCACAGAATCTGAATAGGAAGAGAACAATGTGTATATTTCTCCCCTTGATCCTTGGGGGAGGTTGACAACAATGTTGGGGGAAACACAGCGTCTAGATGTAAGCTGGCCTCCGAAACCTCAGACTCAGCGTCAGTATTGTCATAATCCCCTACTGCCGCCAGCACCTTGTTAGGTTGCCTGGGACATTTAGGACAATTAATGAGGAAATGGTCTGATTGGCCACAATAAAAACATAAGCGTTCACGGAAACGGTATTCCCGGCGTTCATTATTCTCACGTCTATGTAGCGAATCCACTTGCATAGTCACCTCCTCGGCCTCCCGTGGATTTTTGCCTGTAGTTTCCCTAGATGGAAGAGCAAAAATAGTGATGTGATTTAAAGCTGCCCATTTTTCTTGTCTGCGTTCAGTTAGACGAATATCAATACGCACACAGTGTTGTAAAAACAGCTCAAACTCCTGTGGAGACTCTGAACGAACTAGCTCATCCTTAATTGCACTGGACAGACCTTTCCTAAAAATTGGTAATAAAGCATTGTTGTTCCAGTTGGTATCTGCCACTAACCTCTTAAATTCGGTAACATATTCTATGATTGCACGCTTCCCCTGGCGCAAGGAAAGCAAGACAGATTGAGCAGTGGCACGGCGGTTGGGGTCGTCGAACATTTGCGCCATAGCTGTCAGAAAATCATCCAAATTATTTAGACGGATATCATGACTTTCAACCATAGGATTTGCCCACACCAGAGCCCGTGACGTCAACAGCATAATAATACATAGAACTTTAGATCTATCAGACCGGTAGTAAGAGGCATGTACATAAAAAAATAATATGCATTGATTGACAAACCCACGAAATTGACTTCGGTCACCATTAAACCAGAATGGAGGCAATTTGGGCATACTGGGGAACGGTGTATGCTCAGTGGGTAAGGCCTCCTGGACTTCCGTCCTGGTACATAGATCTTGGAGAGCCTGACCAAACACCTGTGCATTGTGGTCAACCCGGGACTCCAAGCCTCTAAAGGTGCTGTCACACTTAGCGATGCACCAGCGATCCCGACCAGCGATATGACGCGGTCAGGATCGCTGATGCATCGCTAAGTGGTCGCTAGTGAGCTGCCAAACAGGCAGATCTCACCAGCGACATAGCAGGGGTCGGGGGTCGCTACTTACCTGTCAGACGAGGCGTTCCTGACGTCCTCCCGCCCGCGTCCCGGGTCGCTCGTCAGCGCCACAGGAAGCCCAGCAGGAAGCTGATGATGAGAAACTGTCTAGGACGTTCTCGCGCGATCAGCAATAACCAGTGGGGAGCCGGTCGGAGGTAAGTATCAGACATAGCGATATCGCTAGCAATATTGCTGCTACATCACAAAAACCAGTGACGTTACAGCGATATTGCTAGCGATATCGCTTAGTGTGACAGGCCCTTAAGTTTATTTTGTATAGCCCCCACCTCCTGCAAGGAGTTAATCATAGAAAACGTTTTGTCTGCCCGTGGCTCCGACATTGCCCCAGCAGAATCCTCTTTTTGGCTGGAGTATCCTGTAATACTATTGTAGGAACTCGAGGATTCTGATAGCGTGGGGCAATGAACAGACAGAGACAGGTTTCCTTGTGTGCAAACAGTATATTTTTACACAGTGATAATATCCCAAATGTTATACTGATAACCTGCAATGAGACCAGTCCTCGATCTATATAGAAAGTCAGCAGAGTTCCCAAAAACAGAGTCCTCACAAAAATGTGATCAGAAGGTGAGCGTGACACTGTGGTGACATGGCGCAGTTCACACTAGTGGTGCAGAGAGAGTCAAATCCAGATATGTAGAAGGCACATTGAAGTCCAGCACAAGTTCATAGGTTGATCCCAGATGCAGCAAAAACACAAGAAAGTCCAGAAGCTGATTCACTAGTTGGTCCCAGAAGCGACGTGAACACAAGTGAGTCCAGAAACAGGTTTACATCAAAGTATAAGGTCGGTGATAGTTCCCACAGCTCTCACTGGGAAGAGTGAAGGATTGCGGAGACACACAATTCAGAAACGCAGTTCTTACCGAGGGTTAAGTTCCAAAGTCAACAGACTAATTATAGCACGATGAAGGCAGCTTTCCTAAGCAGAGGACAGAGAATGTCCCGAGCCACAGTAGAAGCACCCTGAGGAAACAAACAGCACAGCTCACGGGAAGCAGAAGGAAAATACTCCAGCAAGGAAGGCAGCACCTGGACCAGGTTTTATACAAATGAACAGGAAGTAGGGCACAGAGAAACAGCAACCTCCATCTTGACAAAGGGCAAAGTCATTCACAAGATGATTTAGAAAAAACCCGGAATACTGACAGTTAGCATCCTCAATAATCAGAACCTCCCACTCCCGTCTCCAAGACTTTACATGTGCTGTGCCAATTCTTTGGAATGCACTTCCCAGGTCAATACGATTAGTTATCCCTTATCCAAAAAATAAGTGACAACTTCCAAACTTGAGCATTCCCTTTAATGGTACAACATTGCAACAAATCTAGAGCCAAACTCCATAATCTTGTTCAAGTCAGTAAGGCGTAGATGGATATGTATTAATTTGATATGAAAATTCAAACAGAAACTTCACCTTACAATTTCAATGAATTTTAAATGGCAATATATCATAAAAAGGTGTCATTATATCCAAGCTAATAAATATTTTATGGAGAGAGATGCAAAACATTGCCACTATGTAAAATGAATGAGTGCGCTGTGTAAGCATTTTCTGCTGTAAAGTACTTTACATCACTAGCGCTGTGCATGTATAATTTCATGTTATAATCATTCATTTGCAGTAGTGACCATGAAGCATATAGATATTTCTGTATAATCCTACGATACTGTATTTACAGCGTCATATAAAAATCCCAAATAAATATAGTAATCTTTGTATGCAAACAGGATTACAAGATACTTGTAGTTTTATTTGCAGTATTCCCTCTGAGCTTTTTGGCATACATCAAGTGTAACCCCTTCACAACATGGATTTCATCATCTGTGCACATCTCATCTGTGCACATCATAGATGATATCAATGCTATTCTATAAATAATTTAACTATCTGAACAAGAAAGAAGTTTCATAGAGATTTCAGGCAATACGGATAAGCTGACAACAATATAATTCTACAATTATTTCCAATACAAATTCAGAATCATGTAAAATTTGCAAAAATATGTTCTCTAACCATTATATGATGTCCTCAGTACAAGATTTCTACCAGTAGAAAATGGAGTTAATTCAGTAGATTTCTGTTAGTGATGAACAGGAAGCATAAAAATGCTCCTTTTTTTCAAAGATGTTCAACTCTTGAATATTTTAGGCTAGTTTCACGCTAGCGTTTTGAAGCTCTGCCCCTGCCACTTCTCCTCCAGTCAGCTCCGCCTATGGGTGCATGACGCTGCATGCGACCTGCGTACCCTATCTTTAGCATTGGGTACACAGGCCATGTGCAGGTATGCTTCTGCTGGCGCATGCGTCCTTTTGACGGTGCGCAGACCTGCGCCAAATGCATCGTGTTGCATTTTGGTGCAGCCGGCACACCGTCAAAAGGACCCATGCGCCGGCAAAAGCATACCTGTGCATGGCCTGCATACCCAATGCTAAAGATAGAGTGCGCAGGTCACACGCAGCGTCATGCATGCATAGGCGGAGCTGACCGGAGGAGGCGCGGCAGGGGGCGGGGTATATTCTGGCCTAGAGGGGTATAAACCGGCCTAGGCCAATTTATACCCCAAGGTATAGTTTGGCCTAGGCCAGAATATACCTGGGGTATAATCTGGCCTAGGCCACTTTAACCCCGGGTATATTCTGGGCGGGGTTAATCTGGCCTGTTACACCGCGATGTCTGCGCATTCGCATCATAAGGTCACAACATCTTGCGCCACGACAATATGAAATGCACTCTAGGCATGGACTGCTGGCCATGACTAGGCTCACGACATCTCTTCACATGGAGGAGGGACTTCCTGGAAGTCCCAGAATTACGTGAACAGATCCAGAGTTTCAGCATGTCATGGCGGTCTGAAAAGGTGCTGAGAACCACACAAGGCACAGCATGAACTGGAGGCAGGGCTGTTGTTAGGGGCAGGCAGCCAAGGCAGCTCCCTAGGGCCCCCGCTCCCCCAGGGGCCCCCAGCTAGCGGCACATCACGCAGCCATTATGGGGCCTGTGAGGCAGGGGGATCCGCCTGCCGCCAACTCCAACTCCCCCCACCACCATATTGAACTATACCAGCATCATAGATGCCAGTACAGTTCAAAGCGATGATGGAGGAGAGAGCATCAGCTGATGCTCCCTCTCCCATTATTTCCTGCTCTGCCTCTGACACTGCAGGTGCACGATGATGTCATTGCACACTCACTGTGTGCCAGGCAGAGCAGGCTGAGACAGGAGCCAGGAGCAGCATGGGCACGAGGAGAAGTGAGGAGTATGGTTTTTATTTTTAATGTAACAGTGAGTACTGGACTGTGGAGCCATTCTCTGGGGGGAGAGATGTGGGCTGTGCTATATACCATGGTCCTGTGCTGTATACCATGTGGGGCTGTGCTGTATACCATGGTGCTGTGCTGTATACCATGTGGGGCTGGGCTGTATACCATAGTGCTGTGCTGTATACCATGTGGGGCTGTGCTATATACCATGTGGGACTGTGCCATATACCATGTGGTGCTGTGCTACATACTATGTGGGGCTGTGCTATATACCATGGTGCTGTGTTATATACCATGTGGGGCTGTGCTATATACCATGTGAGGCTGTGCTATATACCATGGGGCAGTGCTATATACCATGTGTTGCTGTGTTATATACTGTGTGGGCTGTGTTATATACTATGTGGGCTGTGCAATATACTATGTGGCTGTGTTATATACCATGGGGGGTACATTATACATTATATTCTATGGGGAGCCTGTATTATATAATATGGGAGGCTACATAATATTCTATGGGGAGGTGGGCTGTATTATATTCTATGGGGGACTGTATTATATTTATTATATTCTATGGGGGGTGATCGCATCATACTCTATGAGGAGGCTACATTGTATTCTATGGGGGGCTGCATTATATTCTATGGGGGCTATATTATATTGTATAGGGGCTTCATTATACTTTATGAGGGGGCTACATTATATTCTATTGGGGCTGCATTATACTATATGAGAGGGCTACATTATACTATATAAGAGGCTGCATTATATTCTATGGGGGCTGCCATATGTTATTTGGAGTGGCTGCATTAGACTATATGAGGGGGCTACATTATGTTCTGTGGGGTGGCTGCATTATGCTCTAAGGGGTGGCTGCATTATACTATAAGAGGTGGGCTGCATTATAATCTATGACAGGTGTTAGGGGTCGGGTGCCTGTCGCTGCACAGCAGGAATCCCAAGCCTTGCATTCGGCGGTATCCCATTCCTCTCTGGCCGCAGTAGAGCCTTCTCAGCAGACCCGTCGATCCCGGTGCTCTGCTCACACTAGCATTGTGGGTTTGGTTGCTGCTGCCACCTCTGGTCCAGCTATAGCAACGCATGCTGGTCAGCAGGGAACGACTCCAGGGACTAAGTCCTCCTTTTGGTCCACTGAGCATGTCCATGGGACGATCTCTCATTGGAGATCGGATGTCACATGTTCAGGTCCTTCTCCAACTCGGATTGGACCATCAGGAAGGTCCCGGAAGGATGCTGCTATAAAAGGTTCGCATGGTCGCCCCGCCATGCGCTATGATAGACATTGATTCTATATTGTTTAGTGGTGTGAGTGATGATGGATGGATGAGACTGTTTACTGACTCATTAAGACTCCCTCCCTTTGATACGCATGAGTTAGGGTCTTATAGTTAGAGTTAGTACCTAGCACTTGTACTTCTTAGCGCTGCAGTGTAGTCAGCTCTCCTTCCTGTACAATCGAAATCCTTCTGTGTGATGTGCAATATGTTAGCATTTGGGACCCCATTTTAAACTTTGCTTAGGGCTCCACTTTGCCTAAAACCTGCCCTGACTGGAGGTAACTGGACATGTGAGCAATTAGTTGAGAATTAGGGATTATTTATAGAATCGATTATTCTCCTGAGCAAGAGCATAATAAGGGACATTCAATTTGAGGAAAACATACTTACAGCAAATTGAAATTTCTCAGTAAATTCCATGAAATTTGGTTAATTTGAAGCCCATCAGATCCTTCAGCTCTTTCTGTCCTATTACTGACAGATCAAAGGGGGAGACTGTTGCTGCAGCCAGTTTTCTTGCAGAGAGACATGAGATTTTGAGAAGACGCCTAGGAGAAAAGACGGTTCTTCAGAGTCACATAAAAATAAGTATTTATATATTACTCAATTTGTCAATGTCACACAAAATATGATGAAAGGAGATGAGGAGGTTGTGTTTAATATTCAGTGTTTCTTTATTTGTCCTAAACCACAAGAAAACACATAGAAAAGTAAAAATAGAAAAATCTACCAGTTCAATGATCTCTAAATTCAACAACTATCTGAACATCAATATATCACTTTATTGTTTTTGTCCCTGTCATATAAAAATTAAGATCCATAAAGATATTCTAGTGAGGGGCAACATACCATAGGAAAATAGCCTCACCAAAACCTTGTCAAATGCACTAACAGGATGCAGCAGGTGCCCACTGAGGTGAGTTGGTGGCTGTTTTTATCAGTAACTTGCACCTGTGCTGCCCCTGCCTTTATCAGTGGGGGCCTGCTGCATCCTGCTAGTGCATTTGTCATTTGACAAGGATTTGGTGAGGCTATTTTCCTATGGGATGTTTTTCTGAATTTTCTATGTTCGCTGTTTTTGAAATTAGTGTTAGGACTTGCAAGCATGAGGACCCTTGGCGTGGGTTGCAAGCTTATCTATTTTGGCCAAAATATTAACCAATACCTCATTTAATGTATTTATTATATGCATTTTTTGTATCTTTTATTGCACTTTTTATCATTTTTTGCAGGATGCCACTAGGCCCCTTTATGTTGGCTTGGTGTACTGGGGCATCTGTCACTGTGTGGTGCATATATAGTGCTGGACAACCCACTTGCTAATACTATGGGAGTGATCAATAGGCTGTTATCCAGACACTTTGCATCGCACTTACCTGTGTGACTGGCGTTCTTTGCAAGCCCTATTTGTGTGCATCTTTGCTACTAAGCAGCCAATCCCTCCATAATTTAACAGGTGAGTGGATGGCTGTTGTTATCAGTAGCTTGAACCTGTGCTGCCCTTATCAGTGGGGGCCTGCTGCATCCTGCTAGTGCATTTGTCATTCGAAAAGGATTTGGTGAGGCTATTTTCCTATGGGATGTTTTTCTGAATTTTTCTATGTTTGCTGTTTTTGAAATTAGTGTTAGACTCGCAAGCATTAGGACCCTTGGTGTGGGTTGCAAGCTTATCTATTTTGGCCAAAATATTAACCAATACCTCATTTAATGTATTTATTATATGTATTAATTTTTTTATCTTTTATTGCACTTGTATCATTTTTGCAGGATGCAGCTAGTCCCATTTATGTTGGCTTGGTGTACTAGGGCGACTGTCACTGCTTGGTGCATATATAGTGCTGGACATCCTGCCTGCTAATACTATGGGCGTTATCAACAGGCTGTTTTCCAGACACTTTGCATCACACCTGTGTGACTGGCATTCTATGCAAGCCCTATTTGTGTGCATTTTTGGTACTAGGCAGCTATCCCCGCCATAAAATGCCAGGTGAGTGGGTGGCTGTTTTTATCAGTAGCTTGCACCTGTGCTTCCCCTGCCTTTATCAGTGGAGGCCTGCTGCTGCATCCTGCTAATGCATTTGTCATTTGACAAGGTTTCGATGAGGATTTTTTATGGTATGTTTTTCTGAATTTTTCTATGTTTGCCATTCTAGTGAGGGGGAATTCACCTCTTCTCTCACACAGAATTTCCAGTAGAAGAACAGGAGTTTACACTCCTTGAAGTAGAATTACACAGTTTAACATATGGGAAGAGATTAACTTACGTATAGCTAGGGGGTGAAGAAATCAATTAAGATAGGAAGAGTTAACCATTCAAGTTACCTTTGAAGCCAAGGCTCCCTACAGAGCACAGGTAATTTGACAGGAAAGATCTTTTGTGAGGCTCAGATAACAAAAGGGACATGTGTTTAAGCATAGATAGAGAAGTGGGGAAGTCTCCTTTGTCCCACCACCCCAGAAAAACATCCTGAGTTAAAAGGAAACTTTTGTTCCCTTCAGGGGAAATGCTACATCTGCAACTAGACACTGGGGCACCAGTGGAAAGTTATGAATATTGCGGTTTGCATAGATTAGATATTGATGGGACATACATTTTCAACTTCAGGACAAATTGGGGAAGAATATGCATATTTTCTCATAATTGTGACACCTGCCTATAAGCCCAAAACCAATAGTGGTCAGATCTACTGTATGACACCAGCCATGTATGTCATGTTTCCTCTCTATGGAAAGTTAAAATCCCGATAAAAAATATGACGCCGATAATGAACATCTGTACTCTAGAGGTGAAGATATCTCATAAGTTGGGAATTTCATAAAGTCCCACAATCCGGCCCACATGAGGTCATTAGTTGGGGTGTAAATTATGTGCTGATAAAATGTCAAAGCGAATTATGATCTGGATTCCTGCAGAGAAATACATATCAGTGTATGTGCGATCCCATTCACTGGAAGTTTCCAATCAAAGTGCTCTCCTTTGGTAAGCTGAGCCATCTCTGTGATCAGTGTAGTAAGCTTCTATTATTAATCCTTTTTATTTTATGTAATTGTATATGGAGCATTGTTTTGTCCCCTGTGTAAAATCTTTAGTATATTTTTAATAAACACTGCCTATCTTTCTGGAATAAATATAAAATGTAACAGTTCTCTTCCTTTTGTTCTGTAAAAGGTATCCCTGAAGCCATATGCCACTTAAAACGGCATCCATTCAGCTGAAAAAAAGCTTGGTGATGGCAGGGAGGAGTTCTTAGGTTTTTAAGGAGTTGGCAGTGACCGTTCTGGGGTATACAGTGATGTGAAAAAGTGTTTGCCCATTTCCTGATTTCTTATTCTTTTGCATGTTTGGCACACTTAAATGTTTCAGATCATCAAACAAATTCAAATATTAGACAAAGATAACACCAGTAAACACAAAATGCAGTTTTTAAATGAAGGTCTTTAATATTAAGGGAAAAACAAAAAGTGTGATTTAGCACATCTTTGGGAAGCTGAGTTTAATTTTCCTAGCCACACCAATAAATACTGCCACACCTGTTCTTAATCAAGAAATCACTTATATAGGACCTGACTGACAAAGTGAAGTAGACCAAAAGATCCTCAAAAGCTAGACATCATACCACAATCCAAATAAATTCTGGAACAAATGAAAAACAAAGTAATTGAGATGTACCAGTCTAGATAAGGTTATAAAGTCATTTCTACAGCTTTATAACTCCAGCGAACCACAGTGAGAGTCATTATCCACAAATGGCGAAGACATGGCACAATAGTGAACCTTCCCAGGAGTGGCCAGCAGACCAAAATTACCCCTAGATTGCTGATGATGACCCTTCTAAGATGTCACAGAAGACCACACAACAACATCTAAAGAACTGCATACCTCACTTGCCTCAATTAAAGTCAGTGTTCATGACTTCACCATAAGAAAAAATGGCCTGCCTGGCAGAGTTCCAAGACGAAAATCACTGTGGAGCAGTAAGGACATAAAGGCTCATCTTAGTTTTGTCAAAAAAGATCATGATGATCCCCAAGACTTTTTGATTGACAAGATAAAAGTTGAAATTTTTGTAGGGTATATGTCCAATTTCATAAGGCATAGAAGTAACATAACATTTCAGGAAAGGAACATCATACCAACAGTAAAATATAGTGGTGGTACTGTTATGGTCTGGGGATGTTTTGCTGCTTCAAGACCTGGAAGACTTCCTGTGGTAAATGGAACCATGAATTCAGCTGTCTACCAAAAAATCCTGAAGGAGAATGTCCAGCCATCTGTCCATGACTAGAGATGGATGAACCTTTCAAAGTTCAGTTCAATTCGCTGAAAGTTTAGACGTTCACTGAACATGTCCGCCGAATGGTTGGACGAACGTACCCGAACCCCATTAAATTCAATAGGAGGCCAAACCAAGCATATACACAACACCTTAAGGGGTCACAAACAGCTAAAATTAGGGGAAGATGTCATGGAACGTGGCATCAATTGACAGACATTAGAAATTTGCAAATGGCACAGCAGCAGTGAGCCATGGCCATGCATGAGGTATCAGCGACTGGGCCAGCATTTCCAGCTTTTAATTTAAATTAAAATGAGGTGGGTGAGGGTAAGACTGCTGTGAAGGAAGCACATGCATGCAACAGCTCAAACGGATTTTTTGCTCAGCCATACTCAGGTGGCACAAATATCAGCTTGGTAGACCACTAATGTCAGAAAAATGTAAGGATAGTAACACAGGTAGTTGACAGGTAGTTGACTGATGAATTCACCCACAGTAGAAATTTTGGAATGGCACAGCAGCAGTCAGTCATGAGCTATGCATGAGGTATCAGGGTCTGAGACAGCATTTAGACCTTTGAATTGAAGTTTCAATTACGATGTGGTGGGTAAGGGACTGGTGTAAGCATTCTTAACTGAAAACCCTGAACAGCTCAATTATTTTTTCTAGTGATGAGCGAGCATATTCGAAACTACTTGCAGTACTCGGCGAGCACTGAGCATTTCCGGGATTATTCAGCGGGAGCTCGGGTCTCTGCTCTGCAAGTTTGGTGCTCTTTAGAGAGCCAATCAACATGCAGAGATTGTCTGCCACGCACTTGGAGCACCCACCAGGGCCGTGGGGTACTCAGTACCGGTCCTCTTCTTAAAGGGGCAGTGTCACAGCGGCCGTGACCCGGTCGGTGGCCCTGGGCATCCAATAAAAAAGGGGAAAAATAAAAAGTTTGTAAAGTGTTCGTGACACCACCTGTGATGGTGATGTTGTATTTAGCAAAATATGTAGCAGTGCTCAGAAGGTTTTTCAGAAAGAATTCAAAGGACACAACAGTGTGAAGTTTCCTTTACCTTTTACAGTGCTGTGTAGGTACAGTCCAGGGCTCAGCTTACAGATAGGTCTGGAGTTGGTCAGCCTGAAAGTAATTTGGGAATCTCCTTATGCAGGTGGGTTGTAAGGTCTCCTCTCTAGTGCTATTCTCTAAGGTACTTGCTGTTGTGAACTCTATTCAAGTTCCTCTCTCTGTCTGTTACTTAGGTAGAACTCCACTCGCATGTCAGGCAGCTGTAGTCTACTTCAGGGATTGCTCCTCTATGGCATCTCTGGTTCACACACGTGCTGCTGTGTCGTCAAGTCTCATTGGGAACAGGGGATCTGCGACCTCCTGTCCTCCAGATTCTACTGTGGGGTCTTTAGCACCCACACAGCCTCGGACTCCGGCGTCCGGTCTCTGGCGCTCAAGCTTAGGGGTGAGCTTCTCTATAGCTCCAGTCCCCCAGCTCTTTTTCCACATGTCCTTTCTTCACCCTGCTCAAGCTATAACTAACTACTAACTCCCTCCTGACCAGAGAGAGCAGCTCCCCTGAAGTTGGGTTTAGAGCTCCCTCTGCTGGCGTGAAGCAGGAACTGTGCTGTATGCTGAAACTACCTAAGAGATCACTCCCCCTTGGAGGGAGGTAAGGCCACTGTGGCAACCGTACTCCTGGGGTGTCACACCCTGTAATGCCATCTTTGTTGTGCTATTACAGTGATTTGCTGGCCGCACAGCATCATCAAGTCTATAAGAGACCTGCCGCCGCCCTGCTCATCACAGTTACATCCGGGATCAGACAGTATAGTGAGAGCTGCTTCTGACATGCTTTTATTAATTAATGTGGAGATACCATCGTTGAATCCACATATCCAGCTAATCCAACTGTCCTTAGAAGGACTAATTACGTGGTATATAGATTGCAGGTACTGTATGTGGATATATAGATATCATTGCATATATCAAAAGAGTCTATTACTGTCTGCTGCTGCTGCTGGCTATTACATATACAGTTGTGGCCAAAAGTATTGACACCCCTGCAATTTTGTCAGATAATACTCAGTTTCTTCCCGAAAATGATTGCAAACACAAATTCTTTGGTATTATTATCTTCATTTAATTTGTTTAAATGAAAAAAGACAAAAGAGAATGAAGCAAAAAGCAAAACATTGATCATTTCACACAAAACTTCAAAAATGGGCCAGACAAAAGTATTGGCACCCTCAGCCTAATACTTGGTTGCACAACCTTTAGCCAAAATAACTGCGACCAACCGCTTCCGGTAACCATCAATGAGTTTCTTACAATGCTCTGCTGGAATTTTAGACCATTCTTCTTTAGCAAACTGCTCCAGGTCCCTGATATTTGAAGGGTGCCTTCTCCAAACTGCCATTTTTAGATCTCTCCACAGGTGTTCTATGGGATTCAGGTCTGGACTCATTGCTGGCCACCTTAGAAGTCTCCAGTGCTTTCTCTCAAACCATTTTCTAGTGCTTTTTGAAGTGTGTTTTGGGTCATTGTCCTGCTGGAAGACCCATGACCTCTGAGGGAGACCTAGCTTTCTCACACTGGGCCCTAGATTATGCTGCAAAATTTGCTGGTAGTCTTCAGACTTCATAATGCCATGCACACGGTCAAGCAGTCCAGTGCCAGAGGCAGCAAAGCAACCCCAAAACATCAGGGAACCTCCGCCATGTTTGACTGTAGGGACCGTGTTTTTTCTTTGAATGCCTCTTTTTTCCTCCTGTAAACTCTATGTTGATGCCTTTGCCCAAAAAGCTCTATTTTTGTCTCATTTGAACAGAGAACATTCTTCCAAAACGTTTTAGGCTTTTTCAGGTAAGTTTTGGCAAACTCCAGCCTGGCTTTTTTATGTCTCGGGGTAAGAAGTGGGGTCTTCCTGGGTCTCCTACCATACAGTCCCTTTTCATTCAGACGCCGACGGATAGTACGGGTTGACACTGTTGTACCCTCGGACTGCAGGGCAGCTTGAACTTGTTTGGATGTTAGTCTAGGTTCTTTATCCAACATCCGCACAATCTTGCGTTGAAATCTCTTGTCAATTTTTCTTTTCCGTCCACATCTAGGGAGGTTAGCCACAGTGCCATGGGCTTTAAACTTCTTGATGACACTGCGCACGGTAGACACAGGAACATTCAGGTCTTTGGAGATGGACTGGTAGCCTTGAGATTGCTCATGCTTCCTCACAATTTGGTTTCTCAAGTCCTCAGACAGTTCTTTGGTCTTCTTTCTTTTCTCCATGCTCAATGTGGTACACACAAGGACACAGGACAGAGGTTGAGTCAACTTTAATCCATGTCAACTGGCTGCAAGTGTGATTTAGTTATTGCCAACACCTGTTAGGTGCCACAGGTAAGTTACAGGTGCTGTTAATTACATAAATTAGAGAAGCATCACATGATTTTTTGAACAGTGCCAATACTTTTGTCCACCCTCTTTTTTATGTTTGGTGTGGAATTATATCCAATTTGGCTTTAGGACAATTCTTTTTGTGTTTTTTCATTTAAGACAAATTAAATGAAGAACAAAGAATTTGTGTTTGCAATCATTTTCAGGAAGAAACTGAGTATTATCTGACAAAATTGCAGGGGTGTCAATACTTTTGGCCACAACTGTATACAGGTATCAGTGGCTAGGAATAATTTTTTTTGCACTTTAAACTTGATTATTTTATTCCAAAGCAATCCAGAGCCCCTTTTTTTTCTCCATTTGCTTGTTGACACTGTAGCCTACAGACAGATCCTTTTTACACTACAGCGTGAAAATCCAGCAATTTTAAATGGCTTTGCCTGTCCCACCATCACATCTGACTGCGCTGAAAATTCTGGCATTTTTGTAGTACTGCAGTATTTTTTGGAGTGTCTTATAAAAAATTGCAAAAAAAAATATTTAGCTGCCAAAAAAATATTTAGCTGCAAAAAAATATTTAGCTGCCAAAAAAATATTTAACTGCAAAAAAATTTTTAGCTGCCAAAAAATTGTTTAGCTACAGTTCATCTACTTAACACTGTGTTGTGTCCACCACATGCACGCATATCATTGCTCTAAATATTTTACAACTTCAGTCCTCCAAAGAATTATTTTGCAGTGTCATAGCGTACTTATTGACACAATTTTGTTGGCAAACAAAAGAAATACAGGCCACATATTTAACAATGTGCTATCTCTGTCAGACTTCTGATCTATCTCTGGGCTGCAAATTTGAGCATTTCAGGCCTGTGTGGTGCCCCTGAGGGTCCAGCCGCCACAGAGGTACTGCACCTCACCCAGAGGTGTGGTGCCCCACGACCAGGTAAGGTGAGTGCACCCGACCATATTCCAACACCCACATCCCACAAACACAAGTAATGTAGCAGAGCACCCTTTATGGCTCCCTGCTTGGAACACGAAGAGTTCTGGGAGGCGGGCGGAGCGTAGTTTAGGTGGGAGAATCCTAGGATAGAGAGCAAGATCAGTTCCCTCAGAGGGAGGGAAGTAGACAGACGTGTTCTGCGCAGCTCCTGACTTGCACCAGGAGTTGCTGGACGGAGCGGACTTAAATGGAAGGTTCTTCTAGAGACATTGCTGGAAAGTGTATCCCGTGGGGCTCGTTCCACGCTGACCGCCGTCAGGTGGGGGAAGAAACCAGGCCACAAGGGAACGGCCCCTAGCCTAGTTCGCATTTCTCAGGGTGCCACTAGCAAGCCGATAGCTTTGGTTACTTTATCAACCATGGCCTCTACCAAAGTTAGTCCTACTGGAAAGGTGGCTATATAGAATCACAGAAATGGTGAGGTGTTGTCTGAACAGGATTCGCAGCTGCTAGCCCAGAACAATAATTGTGAAGTGCTGCAGTGGAAGGAAGGAGTTTAAGCAGCATATTGTTTGGAAACGGCCAGGGAAGGTACACATTGACAGGGAAAGCTGGAAAGGTGCATTTCATCTTATCTGGAAGTTGTCTGGACCCCTTGCCTGGAGGACTCAACACCAAAGCGGGCATCTGTGCCACGGACAGAACTGTGAGTAAAGCCCATTGGAACTGCATACCATTGTGTCCTCTGCATTATTCCGGCGTCATCACACAGCACTGCTACACCTTCCTTTCTACACTACTTCACCATCTACCAACTCAACCCTACTGCCCTGTGACTACAGCTCTACCTGTGGAGAGCTTCTACATCACTGCTGCCTATAACATTGGTCCCAGAGCAGCGACACTGCAGTGCTGGTCATACTGACCAGAAACTACAGGTGGTATCACGAATCTCTACATAAACTTTATCCCCATTCAATTCTACCCCTTTTTACATGACCGCCTGGGGCCACGGACCGGGTCACCGCCACTGTGACATTTCCCATTGAAGTTAACCGGCCCGGTACCAAGTATCTCACGGCCTCTGGGGCGTGTCAAATGCATTCACCTTTTTTTTGCTGTGTCTTACCATAATTCTATACAGTATTTTTCTGTAAAAAACAAACATACAGGCCACTTATTGAACAGTGTGGTATCTCGTCAGATGGCTGATCTATCTCTGCGCTACAAATTTTGGGCATTTCAGGCCTCCATTCTACTGTATTTGCTGTCTGTTACCCTAGGTTTATACACTATTTTGGGGTAAAAAAAAAAAAAAAATACAGGCCACATATTGAACAGTGTGGTATCTCCGTCACACGCCTGATCTATCTGTGGGCTGCAAATTGTGGCATTTCAGGCCTACATTCTCCTTTTTTGGCTATGTCTTACCGTAATTCTATACCGTATTTTTCTGTAAAAAAACAAACATACAGACTCATATCCGCTTCCCCGTATCGAGGAGTCCCTGTCAGCCTTGGGGAAGGCGAAATATTTCTCCACCCTGGACTTGGCCAGCGGATACTGGCAGGTGCCAATGTCGGAGGAAGATCGTGCAAAAACTGCCTTCATCTTGCCCATGGGACTGTTCGAATTCAATCGTATGCCGTTCAGCCTAGCCAACGCCCCAGGAACATTCCAAACCCTAATATATTTGGACGACATCATCATCTATGCCGCCACGTTTGAGGATCACTTGCAACGTCTGGGTCAGGTGCTCAGTTGGCTACAAAAGTATGGGTTGAAGGTAAAGCCCCAGAAATGCCATCTGTTTCACATGCAAATTGAATATCTGGGGCATTTTGTTTCCGCCGAGGGTGTGAGACCGTCTATGGAGAAGGTTGCTGTGATACTGTAAAAGATGTACGAGCCTTTCTGGGGTTAGCCGGATATTACCGTCGCTTTGTAAATAAATTCGCCCGCCGGGCCCGAGCCCTGCAGGACCTGCTGAAGGGGGTCCCTGTCGGGGCCAATAGTTGGAAGATCCAGTGGCGGGAACCACAGGAAGAGGCCTTCCAAGATCTCAAAACCGCACTCTCGGGAGCCCCAGTGTTGGCCTACGCGGATTTTTCGCAGCCATTCATACTGCACACCAACGGGAGCCTACACGGGCTGTGACCTGTATTGTCACAAGTCCAAGACGGCCGGGAAAGAGTAATCGCTTGCGGTAGCTGATTGCTCCACAACTCCGAATGCAATCCCGACAATTACAGCTCCTTTAAGCTCGAGCTTCTCGCTGTAGTGTGGGCCATGACAGAGTGGTTCGCGGAGTATCTGGCAGGCTCTGAGGTAGTGGTACAGACTGACAACAACCCACTGGCCCACCTCGACAATGGCAAATTGCGGGCCCTAGAACAATGGTGGGTGGCCCGAATGGCCAAATTCAAATATAAAATCATCTACAAACGGGGAGTGGAGAATGTGCATGCCGATGCCCTCTCCAGGATTCGACGTACGACCCCTGGGTGAAACCGAGACGACGAGCTGGAAGGAGAAGAGATGCCGTTCGCTCTGGCCCCCGCAGGAATCACAGCTGTAACCTGGGAGCAATCTCACACAGGACCCGCTAGGGGCATGTTAGAACAATCCCGGGATGAATGGATCCAACAACAACAAGAAGAGGGAGAGATTGGCCCCCTGCGTCAATGGATGGCCAAAGACGGCTACCCAGCGACACCCAAAGAAAGACACTGACCCAAGACACTCTGCTAATGCTATGCCAGTGGGAGAAACTGGTAATCAAAGGAGGACTATTGTACCGAAAGGAAGTGCTGCACAACATCAGCGACAGCCTGGCAGGTAGTAATACCAGGAGCCCAGCTCACTGAACTTGCTCGCGAGGCTCATGAAAAGGGGCTTATTTCGGGGCACAAAAGACTTTTCAGTGGCTACAACAAATGGCCTACAATCCCCACTTACAAGCCACAGTGGAAGGAGTTTACTGTGCATGCCGCCTGTGTGATTTAACTAAACCACCTGAGCAACAGGCTCCAGTACAAACAATAGTAACAGCAGCACCCCTCGAACTCCTAATGATAGACTATTTAACCATCGGTCCCGCTCACCAGGGGTGCGAGCATTGTCTAGTCATGGTGGACCATTTTACCAAATTCGCCGTGGTGACCCCTACTCACGATCAAACAGCAGAATCGGCCGCCTACGCGATCTGTAAGAACTTTATCCAAGTATACAACTGCCCCCAGTGGATCCATTCAGACCAAGGTGCGTGCTTCCCGTTAAAAGTAATGGAAGAACTACATCGCTTATACGGTATCGACAAATCCCAGACCACACCATACCATGCCCAAGGAAATGGGGCCTGCAAGCGATTTAATCGGACATTAATCCAAATGCTACGCACCCTGGAGAGCGACCGGAAGGGCCGCTGGCCTGAATACATCCCCGAACTGGTCTGGGTATATAACAACCAGGTACACCAAGCCACTGGTTATACCCTGTACTCGCTGCTGTTTGGCCGGAAAGGAAAAGGAATCACTGAGGTGGAGATGAACCCTGAGGAGCAACAACCATGGACGGGAGTCTCCTCGTGGGTCTGGAATCACAGGTATCGGCTGCAAACCCTGCACCGAATTGTCCATACAAAACTTCAGGACCTGGAACACCCGGGGAAGGCTCCGTCCCAACCCACCAAATTCCAGGCAGGAGATCGTGTACTCGTACAAGATCAGCGCCCCCAAAGCAAATTGGGACACCACTGGGAAGAAAGTCCCTACCAAGTACTGCGCCGAGTAAGCCCAGGTGGGCCAGTGTACGAAATACAATCTGAAAAAGAAGGAGATCACCCTACCCGAACCGTACACTGCAATATGTTGCGACCTTGTACTACCACAGACCCTGAACGACCCGAGGCCCCTCCTCAGGTCCCAGAACCTCTGCCAGCAGTATGGAATGAGGACGATGAGGAAGACCTTCCAGCGGTACAAACGGACACTTCAAAAACCACTACCCCAACAACCCTAGTCAATCCACCATATTCCACCACCCCAGAAGACTCCACCACAGTCGAACCACGACGCTCCGAGCGGTCCACAGCTGGCAAACCCCCCCGAACGCTATGAACAGGACCAGTTCGTGTGGCAGAAAAGACTTTCACATCAAAAAGCAGGCCCAGGCCCCTCATCTCTATTCCCCGAGAGGAACCTGACCCGGAGGTCCCTCGGCGCGCTCTACATGTCAGGCAGCCTCTTCCTCCTGGCTGTGCATGATTATCATTTGTGCCTCACTCTTGATTCGGGCCCCATGCTTCCCTGCGGTCTCTTGTTCCCTGGCTACCTGTCCCGCCGTCCGCTGTTGCTGCTTTTCACTCAGTGCTCACCCAGGTCCCCCTCTCTGCTCTCTCCTAGTGCCCGCCTGCCAGTGTCTCAGTACTGCCCGTGTCTCTGTGTCTCAGCCGTGCCTGCCTGCCAGTGTCTCCGTCCTGCCCGTGTCCCTGTGTCTCAGCCGTGTTTGCCTGCCAGTGTCTCAGTCCTGCCTGTGTTCCTGTGTCTCAGCCGTGCCTGCCTGCCATTGTCTCAGTCCTGCCCGTGTTCCTGTGTCTCAGCCATGCCTGCCTGCCAGTGTCTCAGTCCTGCCCATGTCCCTGAGTCTCAGCTATGCCGCCTTTCTGTGTCTCTGCTGTGTCAGCCTCTCTGCCAGTCCATCCTGACTCCTGCTTGTGACTCCTGTTGTCCGTCCCTGGGTACCAGCTGCCATGACGATAGTCTCCCCTGGGCCTGCCCCTAATGCTCCCTATATAGGGGGTGGTTCACCAGGTCAGCTCGCCTGAGGGAGGTTCGTTGTCTCGGTCCAGTGGGTCCACCCTAGGAGTTCCTCAAGTTCTCACAGTTACCCTAGGTTTACACACTATTTTGGGTTAAAAAATAAATAAATACAAGCCACATATTGAACAATGTGGTATCTCCGTCAGACGCCTGATCTGTGAGTTACAAATTGTGGCATTTCAGGCCTACGTTCTCCTTTTTTGGCTGTGTCTTACCGTAATTCTATACATTATTTTTCTGTAAAAAAACAAACATACAGGCCACATATTGAACAATGTGGTATCTCTATCAGATGCCTAATCTATCTGTGGGATACAAATTGTGGCATTTCAGGCCTACATTGTACTGTTTTTGCTGTGTCTTACCATAATTCTATACCGTATTTTTCTGTAAAAAAACAAACATACAGGCCACATATTGAACAGTACAGTATCTCCATCAGACGCCTGATCTATCTGTGGGATACAAATTGTGGCATTTCAGGCCTCCATTCTACTGTATTTGCTGTCTGTTACCCTAGGTTTATACATTATTTTGGGGTAAAAAATAAATAAATACAGCCAACATATTGAACAGTGTGGTATTTCTGTCAGATGCCGGGATCTATCAGTGGGCTACTAATTGTGGCATTTCAGGCCTCCATTTTACTGTATTTGCTCTTTATTACTCTAGGTTTATACACTACTTTGGGGTAAAAAATAAATAAATCCAGGCCACATATTGAACAGTGTGGTATCTCTGTCAGACGCCTGATCTATCTGTGGGCTACAAATTGTGGCATTTCAGGCCTACATTGTACTGTTTTTGCTGTGTCTTACCGTAATTATATACTGTAATTTTCTGTAAAAAAAAACAAACATACAGGCCATATATTGAACAGTACGGTATCTCCGTCAGATGCCTGATCTATCTGTGGGCTACAAATTGTGGCATTTCAGACCTACGTTGTACTGTTTTGCTGTATCTTACCGTAATTCTATACTGTATTTTTCTGTAAAAAAACAAACATACAGGCCACATATTGAACAGTGCGGTATCTCCGTCAGACACCTGATCTATCTGTGGGCTACAAATTGTTGCAATTCAGGCCTACATTCTCCTTTTTTGGATGTGTCTTACCGTAATCCTATACAGTATTTTTCTGTAAAAAAAAAACATACAGGCCACATATTGAACTGTGTGGTATCTCCGTCAGATGCCTGTGGGCTACAAATTGTGGCATTTCAGGCCTAGATCGTATGGTTTTTGCTGTGTCTTACTGTAATTCTACACCGTATTTTTCTGTGAAAAAACAAACATACAGGCCACATATTGGACAGTACAGTATCTTCATCAGAAGCCTGATCTATCTGTGGGCTACAAATTGTGGCATTTCAGGCCTACTTTGTATTGTTTTTGCTGTGTCTTACTGTAATTCTATACCATATTTTTCTGTAAAAAACAAACATACAGGCCACATATTGAACAGTGTGGTATCTCAGTGAGATGCCTGATCTATCTGTGGGCTTCAAATTGTGGCATTTCAGGACTTCAGTCTACTGTATTTGCTGTCTGTTACCCTAGGTTATATACTATTATGGGTTAAAAAATAAATAAATCCAGGCCACATATTGAACAGTGTGATATCTCCGTCAGACGCCTGATCTATTTGTGGGCTACAAATTGTGGTATTTCAGGCCTTCATTCTCCTTTTTTGCTGTCTTCCTGTAATTCTATACTGCATTTTTCTGTAAAAAAAACAAACATTCAGGCCACATATTGAATAATATGGTATCTCCGTCAGACTCCTGATCTATCTGTGGGCTACAAATTGTGGCATTTCAGGCCTACATTGTACTGTTTTTGCTGTGTCTTACCGATGGATGGCCCGGCTGTCCAACTACGAGTTTACCATCAAGTACCGAGTGGGACATAAGAATGCCAATGCTGATGTGCTGTCCAGAATGCCCAACTTGCCAGATGGGGAAGAAGATCCAGAAGCACTCAAAGAAATTGAGTTACCAGCCTTCCACCGGCCGGTTGCGGCCCAACGCACCCAAGGGGTGAAAGGCAAGAGTACGTGACGTCGTGAAAGAGACCACGCTAAATCCATTGCCCCACCATGAGTGGGCAGAGATGCAGGATAGCGACCCAGCTGTCCGTCTGGTGAAAAAGTTACTGACGCAAGCTGACTCGCACCCCATTCCAGACACTCCCCAAGAGACCCAACAGTTGTGGCAGGAAAGGGGCAGGCTATTCATCTACTAGGGAAAGCTGTGTCGGAGGAGTGTCAATGCCCGATCTCACGAATTGGTCTGGCAGGTGGTAGTCCCAAAGCAAGATGCGTCAATGGCCCTGGAAGCATAACCTGATGTGGCAGGACACTTCGGATGGAAAAAGTTGGAGGCCCTACTTTGCTAAAGATTCTACTGGGCTGGTATGAGGAAGGCCATTGAAGATTGGTGCCGGGAGTGTGGACAATGCAACTTGGACCATAACAGCCAGTGAGCCCCATTACAGCCCATAACCATCAAGCAGCCACTTGAGTTGGTGGCCTTTGACCATGTGAAGCTGGTCCCAAGCTGTTCAGCCTATGTCTATGCCCTCACCATCGTTGACCATTACTCAAGGTTCTTGGTAGTCATGCATGTTAAGGACCAAACAGCAAAGACAGTGGCCAAAGCATTTCAACAACACTTTTGTCAACCACATGGTTACCCTGAACGAGTGCTTGCTGACCAAGGCCCAGCCTTTTTGAAGCAGAAGTGTTCCAGGAGTTCTGTAATCTGTACAGCTGCAAGAAAATCAGGACAACGTTGTACCATCCACAGACAAATGGCATGTGTGAGAAAATGAACCAAGTGGTAACTGACCTTTTGAAGACCTTGCCCTTGGAAGAGAGAATCCTGTGGCCAGAGAAGTTGCCAGATCTGGTAGATCTCAACAATCATATCCCTGTAAACTCCAGCCTACTTGATGAGAGCAAGACCTGGCAAGTTACCCATTGACTTGGACATGGGAGTCTTAACACCTGAAGTAACATCGCCAGATGCAGATTGGGATACAGAACGGCAGTAACAGTACCGCAAAGTGCAAGAGTGTGTAGAACAAAGCTTGTCTCAAGCAAGACAGAAGCAAGAAAGAAACTACAATCAGCATGCGCCTGCAGTTCCCTTGTTACCTGGAGAACAGATACTCAAAAGAAAGAGACGAGTACACAAACTTGATGATCAGTGGGATGCTGAACAATATACCATCATGCCATCAAACTTTGATAACACCAAGGGGTGCCTCATCAGCAAAGATGGAGGGGAAAACTCTACAGCAGTGTCAAGGGATCACCTAAAACCATGCCCTGACCAACTGAAAGAAAAGACTGGAGATAAGGACATTCTTCAGCCAGTAAAAGAAGAAGAAAAGATCAGCACTGTACTTGGCGAGTTCCCTTCAAATTGGACAAGAGTGAATCAGGCCATAGTAGTGCCCGTTTTCACCTTTCCCCAACTAGTAATGCCAGAAAGAGAAGCGACTTTAGACCAACCTGAGTTCAACGAGCTCAAGCAGCAGATGCCACACCAGCAGTGGAGCAAGAGAATCCTTGCCCTGCCAGTCGTGAATCTGCCGTGCTAACAGTGAGCCGAAGTGGTCCTAGAAAATCAGATATACCCGTGCTACATAGTCACCCATAACGTAGCCAATAGAGAGCGCACTACACCAGTGGTAGTTAGCACAGTGAATCCGATAAGATCACCTCCAATACCAGTGCTACATATGTCTATACTACCGCATATAAGTAGACTATGTACATGGGAAATGTAAATAAGTTAATAATGTTTATAACTGCAACTGCTAAGCATATGAGCCTACAGAGACTACTATAAGAACTTTTGAGCATTCTTATGGACGACTGGGTCACTGAACTCGTAGTGACCAGGACAATGCTTATCAATAGTTAGCACTATTGACCACTAATAAAAACCGTCTGGTGTGGCCGAATATGTGGTCCAAAAGGGAGACGAGCCATGCCTTGTAGCCCACCCAAGGCCTACGTTGAGTGTTTGAGACGGGTTCCCTCATATTGTACTTTGTAGGATGAAAAGGACACCCCAGTTCAGGACTTTGCCAAATTTATATATTTGTTGTTAACGTTCTGTAAAGAGTTATGCTTTATTTCTCTTGCATGTTTTCTCAGTCTGGGAGTACTGAATTATAGTAGGGGGTGATGTGGCACCCCAGGAGTTCTGTTGCCACAGTGGCCTTGCTTCCCTCCTTTGGGGAGTGATGTCATGCCTGGAAGCAAGGAAGGGATCCCTTTATCAGGTAGTTCCAGCATAGAGCACAGTTCCTGCTCCAGGCCAGCAGAGGGAGCTCTAAACCCGACTTCTGGGGAGCTGCTATCAGGAGGAGGAAGTTAGAGTTAGTTAATGCCTGAGCAGGGTGAAGAGAGGATGTGCAGAGAGAAGCTGGGGACAGGAGCGATAGCCGAGCTCATAACCAGGCTTGAGCGCCAGAGACCGGACCCCGGAGTCAGAGGCTGTGTGAGTACTAAAGTTTCCGCAGCAGAATACGGAGGACAGGAGATCCTCTGTCCCCATCTGAGACTCGACGACATAGCAGCACGTGTGAGCCGGAGACACCATAGAGGAGCGATCCCTGAAGTAGGCTACAGCTGCCTGTCATGCGAGCGGAGTTCTACCTAAGTAGCAGACAGAGAGAGGAACTTGAATGGAGTTCACAGCAGCAAGTACCTCAGAGAATAGCGCTAGAGAGGAGGCCTCACAACCCACCTGAATAAGGAGATTTCCAAATTGCTTCCAGGCTGACCGACTCCAGAACCATCTGTAACATGAGCCCTGGACTGTACCTACACAGCTCAGTAAAAGGTAAAGGAAACTTCACTCTGTTGTGTCCTCTAGTTATTCCTGCGTCACCTATCCAACTCTGCTACATCTATCAACCTCAAACACAACATCTTCACTACCACAACTGCCCTGGGACAAAGCTCTGCCTCTGGAGAGCTATACCAAGGGATATGATTGTTGATATCTACCAGATCTGCATCACCATCAGTCCAAGAGGATCTGCCCTGCAGCGCTGGTCACCTCTAATCAGGCAGCACAGGTGGCGTCACGAACACTTTACAAGCTCTTTATTTTCCCTTTGCAAAACATCTCCTCTTTATTGGATGCCCAGGGCCACGGACTGGGTCACCGCCATTGTGACACTGCCCCTTTAAGGAGTGGCCCGGTACTGAGTATCCCCACTGCCCTGGCAGGTGCTCCATATACTTCTGGCCAGATTCCGACTAGACGTGCTCGGCCTCGATCAGTTCATCACCATTGAGTGAGGCCACACGTATAGTCAGCATGTGAAAGCTTGTATGTAAATCACCGGCACGAAAGAATCCTAGCAGAGTGTAGCAAGCACTGTGAGAATTCAGAAGTCTGCAATCACATCGAATGACTGCAGACTCATCAGAAACCTGGACAACCCCTTCAATGCTCCTAACATAAATAAAAACATGAAAATTAGTCAGTATCACAAATAATATTTACATCCAGGTACCGTATAGATGACGTCGTCTCTGAAGTCGTTCTCCTTTCTTTCTCCATCTTGTCCAGACCCCATGATGAGTTTTCTCATCCACAGCTGTCTCTGCAGGATTCCATCTTCTCCGGTCTTCTGCAGCAAATCTCCACATGATGCCCTTAAAGATAGCAGTGTTATTATAAGGCTCCTGAATAAAAATATCTGCTGTATGCTTAGCCCCTGAATAAATAATTGCCCCTCACTATATTGTCTGCACAAAATATGACTCCACACTGCCCCTTTTATGGTACATGCTCTTCACACTGACCTCTCCTTTCAAGACTGGGACCCATTTTCACATTCTCCTCTCACACTGTGTCCTCCCTATAGGTCCCAATCTCTATACTGTGCCCTCTTATCACATTCCCCCTCCTTGTTATAATGTCCCCTCCTGGCTGTACCCTTACATTGTCCCCCCATGCTATGCCCTCACTACTCAGTCTCTATTTTTTGCCCACTCACTTTTCTCCCCCATACTGTCTCCTCACACTATTCCCTTTCATACTGTCTCTTCTCACATATCCTTGTTCATCATACTGTCTCCTCATATATTTACCCCATTACCCCATCACTCTCTATACTGCCTGCTCACACATACCCCTGACTCCAAATACTGTCTGCACACATCCCATCACCCTCACTCCCCATACTGTGTCCATATATATTTTTCCCATCACTGCTCATACTGTGTCCACATACCTTCCCCCATTCGCTCCCCATAATGTCTGCACCCATCCCCCTACTCACCATACTATCTGCACTCATCCCCCATACTGTTACCTCATACATGCCTCCCATTCCCCATACTGTTTCTTCGTCCATGCACCCATTCCCCTATACTGTTTCCTCATACATGTTCCCCATTCCCCCATATTGTTTCTTCATCCATGCCCCCTATTCCCCCATACTGTTTCCTCATCTATGCCCCCTATTCCCCTATACTGTTTCTCCGTCCATGCCCTATTCCCTCATACTGTTTCCTCATCCAAGCCCCCCATTCCCCCATACTATTTCCTCATCCATGTCCCCCATTCCCATGTACTGTTTCCTCATACATGTCCCTCTCTTTCCCTCATACTGCTTCCTCATCCATGACCCCTATTCCCCCATACTGTTTCCTCATACAGGCCCTGCATCTCCCCCTTTGCTCCTCATTTTGTGTCCTCAATCCCCCACACACATTAAATCCTCCATCCCCAGTCCAAATCTCCCCCCACACATTAGATTCCCCCAACTCCACTCCAAATCTACCCCCACACATTAAATCCCCCATCCCCACTCCAAATCTCCCCACACATAAAAACCCTATCCCCATTCCAAATCTCCTCACATACATTAAATCCTACATCCCTGCTCCAAATCTCCCCCACACATTAAATCCTACATCCCTGCTCCAAATCTCCCCCACACATTAAATCTTCCCATCCCCACTCTAAATCTCCCTACACATTACATTCCCCAATCCCCACTCCAAATCTCACCCCACACATTAAATCTCCCCATCCCCACTCTAAGTCTCCCCCCAAACATTAAATCTCCCCACACACATTAAATCTCCCCATCCCCACTCTAAATCTCCCCCCATACATTAAATCTCCCCATCCCCACTCCAAATCTCCCCACACACATTAAATCCCCATCCCCATTCTAAATCTTCCCACTCACATTATATTTCCCTCTCCATGTGCACTTAATCTTTGGTCTCTCCAGCTCCACTGGAGAACTTACCACCAATGTGCGACTCTGTAGTGCGGGCGAGTGACGTCAGCAGCGTGATCACATGACATGATCACGCTGCTGGCGTCGCTCTGACCCAACGGTCATAGCTTCAATTGATGACAGTCTAATTGTTCTCTGTGAGCCAGCGTGTTTCGGCTTCTCTGTGCTAGTCCGGGGGCAACAGAATGCGGCCGCCGAGGAAGATTCTGCTGGCTGCACCCGAGGCACGTGCCCCAGCAGCCCCTTCCCGATACGCCTCTGCCAAAGATCATTGTAAGCACCAAGGAACACTTATTAAAGGTTGAAAAAATGCGATTCCAGCAGCTAAATAGGAAAGGGTTTTTTACAGTTAGAGCAGTCAGACTGTAGAATGCCCGACCACAAGAGATAGTAATGGCAGTCACTATAACAGCTTTTTTTAAAAAAACCTGGATAATTTCCTCAGTGCACATAACATTGTAAGTTCAAGATAATTTAATGACAAAAAATGTATAATTAGTGGAGAAAGGTTGAACTTGATGAACCTAGGATTTTTTCAACCTGTGTAACTACAATAAGTACAGTGGCTTGCAAATGTATTCAACCCCCTCCACCTTGGCTGATCATCTGATCTGTGTGTGATGTATCAACACTAAATAGTCTAAGTTGGTGAAGTGAAGTGAGAAAAAAATTAAATTAAATTTATGGGATCAAATAACTAAAAATTGGCATATGCATATGTTTTCAACCCCTTTTTTGCAAGCAATTGCCTACATAAGTCACATTCTAAGTGAAAGGAAGTAGACCTGTGTGCAATCTAAGGCTAAGTTCACACTTGCGTACTGGGGCTCTGCAGATGGCTGCATACTTCTTCCCTGAAGCTCCACCCACTTCCGCACTTCCGTTTAGGTCCACCTATTTCTGCATGCGTCCAGCGTACCTATCGTTACCATTGGGTACGCAGGACATGCGGATGCGTTGTTTTGATGTGCCCGCTGACCGCACTGGAATGCAACACTTGATTGGTTTATGGGGAAACATGTAAATGTTTTGAAGTGGCCTAGCCAATGCTCAGACCTCAATCCAATTGAGAATCTGAGGTCAGACTTGAAGATTGTTGTGCACCAGAGGAAACCATCTAACCTTAGGATGAGCAAAAATCCCAGTAGCAAGAAGTGGAAAGATTATAGAAACTTATCCAAAGTGACTTGCGGCTGTAATTGCCGTAAAAAGAGGCTCTACAAAGCACTGACTTTAGAGGAGTGAATAATTATGCACAATGAAGTTTTCAGTAATTTTGTCCTATTTGTTGTTTGAGTCACACCAAAAAAAGAAAACCAAATGTTCCCAACTGTAGGCATGTTCTTTAAATGAACTGATGCTAACCCTCAAAAAATAGCCATCATGTCCATGCAGTATTTCCTGCCTTGTTTTAGGACATGCGCAGTGAATTATTTTTAGGTACTTAATATATATTGGGATTCGTTTGTTGTTGGTTTCTTCAGCAACTACGTGAAACTTTTTTTTTTTTTGTTTTTCCTTTGATAATATTGCTGAGCATTATATTCGGTGCCTGATACACAGCTGAACCGCATATTATAGCGGTATCAGGACTGTTTCCTGCTGGCCACTTTGGTTAACTAGCAGTGACCTTTTTTCTGCGGCCTCTTTTGGGACATGCGCAGTGAGTCTTTTTTGGACGCTTAATACGTACTGATATCTGTTTATTGCTGGTCCCTTTGGCAACCACCTGAAGCTTCCGCTTCCTCCAACTTTCTCAGACGCAAGTACTCAACATTATATTTGGTGCCTGACACGCAGATTGAACCGCATGCTATGGCGGTATTAAGGTGTCATATGAGAATAGTTTCTTGATTGCTCCTGGGCCGCACACACATGTGTTGACGATCGAGGTAACAACTAGTAAGTGCACTTACTTCTATTTAAGCTTTAGACTGTGGCAATGTATATCATATACCCCTGATGAAGCTACACGCGTAGGGTCGGGCAGTGCAATATAACATTAATCATTGGTGAGTATGGCCATTTCTGCATTTATATAATATGCATGGAACCACAGTATTTGACACAGTATTAGGTGCTCACATGTCTTTGCATTGCCAGTGGTGATAATTTTATTTAATTTTTTTTTTTTATTATGGGCTATTTTTTATTGTGTCATATGCTGACAAATGTATGTTTTTCTATTTAAGAATTATGTATTTACTATCATAATGATTTTCTGCATACTTGGTAGGACATTAATTGTATCAAGACCATACCATCACTTGCTATTCTAATAAAGCAGATTATATTGTTTGTCAACATATTGTTGCTATCCATGTCACACAACCTGCACAATGATTTTTAAATTTTTTTGTTTTTTAAATGGTTTTAAGCAGTGTGTGCACTATTGTTACAATAAAGCCTTTTTTTCACTTTGTTAATCAGGTGGTTGCGCCTTATTGTGCCGTCTTTCTTGTTTCCATACATATATTTTTGGCACAATGGTAGCACCCTGTGCTTAGGATATTGTTTCCACGTGGTGGTGCCCGCCCATTCCATATTTTCTCATAAATGTAATGCTATCATAATTTTGCTCCTAATGTTACATAGGTATTACTAGAATATCTATGTAGTAAATTTAATGTGTATGTTGAGTGAAAGGTTGAAACGTATTAAGAAAGACATGAAAAATAGATGTCAAAAATTATATTAGCCTCAATAATAATTATCTTGAGTTTACAATGAAACAGAAGACAGTGATAAGAATCACCTAATAAGGAATAATGTGTAACATTTATTCAATAAGTTTACCTCTTCATGACCGAAACTTTTTTCGTTTTTGCATTTTCGTTTTTTCCTCCCCTTCTTCCCAGAGCCATATCTTTTTTATTTTTCGTCAATTTGGCCATGTGGGACGAGTTGTACTTTTGAAGGACACCATTGGTTTTAGCATATAGTGTACTGAAAAATGGAAAAAAATTCAAAGTGCGGTGAAATTGCAGAAAAAAAGTGCAATCCCACACTTGGTTTTTGGGTTTCTTTTTCACCATGTTCACTAAATGCTAACACTGACCAGCTATTATGATTATACAGGTCATTACGAGTTCATAGACATCAAACATGTCTGTCTAAGTTCTTTCTTATCTAAGTGGTCAAAAAAAATTCCAAACTTTGTTAAAAGAATTGCGCCATTTTTTTGATGACCGTAGCGTCTCCATTTTTTGTGATCTTAGGTTGGGTGAGGGCTTATTTTTTGCGTGCCACGCTGACATTTTTACTTATACCATTTTGATGCAGATGCGATCTTTTGATCATTTGTTACTGCATTTTAATGCAATATCGCGGCAACAAAAAAAACTTAATTCTGGCCTTTTGACTTTTAAAAACTTTTTTAAGTTTTGGCATGCTTCAATAGTCTCCATGGGAGACTAGAAGCTGCCATAACTCGATCGACTCTGCTACATAAAGGCGATGATCAGATCACCTGTATGAAGCAGAATTATTCACTTGCTTTGAGCGCCGACCACCGGGTGGCTCTGACAGTAAACCGGCAGTGACAACCATAGAGGTCTCCATGAGACCTCTGGTTGTCATGACAACCAATCAGCAATAACCTGCGATCACTTGACGGTGTTCACCAATGGGTGGATTTCTGGCTTGATGTCTGGAATCGCGAGTTAAATGCCGCTGTCAGAGATTGATAATGGGTTAATAGCCACCGGTGGATCGCAATTCCACACATGGCTGTTCCAGGCACATGTCAGCTGTTTAAAACAACTGATATGTACCCGGAAAGATGTGGGCTCATTGCTGGAGGCCACATCAAAGGTAGGGAGTCTGACATTGGCGTAAATGTATGCCTGATGTCGGAAAGGGGATAAAAACAAAATCAAAATATCCCCGAAAGTATAAAACAAAACATCATAGCTCCCAAATGTCTCAGACGCAGATGGGGCTGGCAGGATTTGAGGCAGCTGTCCCACTGTCCAGGGAGGTCAGGCTATGTCCCAAAATCCAATCACGCTGTGCAATGTCTTCTCTCCTACCATAGTCATGGCTCTGTAGCTTCTCCTCCGCAGGGGACTGGGTTAGCATTTCTCTCCTCTCTACATACTTATATTTAAAGAAATAAACAATTATTCTATCTTCTTGAGTTCTGTTCTCCCCAAGAATCGGACCCACAAACTGCATCATCGTAGGTAGCAGTAAAGACTTAAGCTACAGCCTACACTGATATGTACAGTCATATGTTAAAGTTTGGGCACCCCTATTAACGTTAACCTTTTTTCTTTATAACAATTTTGGTTTTTGCAACAGCTATTTCAGTTTCATATATCTAATAACTGATGGACTCAGTTATATTTCTGGATTCAAATGAGGTTTATTGTACTAACAGAAAATGTGCAATCTGCATTTAAACAAAATTTGACCGGTGCAAAAGTATGGGCACCTCAACATAAAAGTGACATTAATATTTCGTAGATCCTCCTTTTGCAAAAATAACAGCCTCTAGTCGCTTCCTGTAGCTATTAATGAGTTCCTGGATGAAGGTATTTGTGACCATTCCTGTTTACAAAACAATTCCAGCTCAGTTAAGTTTGATGGTCGCCGAGCATGGACAGCCCGCTTCAAATCATCCCACAGATGTTCAATGATATTCAGGTCTGGGGACTGGGATGGCCATTCCAGAACATTGTAATTGTTCCTCTGCATGAATGCCTGAGTAGATTTGGAGCGGTGTTTTGGATCATTGTCTTGCTGAAATATCCATCCCCTGCGTAACTTCAACTTCGTCACTGATTCTTGCACATTATTGTCAAGAATCTGCTGATGCTGAGTTGAATCCATGCGACCCTCAACTTTAACAAGATTCCCGGTGCCGGCATTGGCCACACAGCCCCAAAGCATGATGGAACCTCCACCAAATTTTACTGTGGGTAGCAAGTGTTTTTCTTGGAATGCTGTGTTTTTTAGCCTCCATGCATAACGCCTTTTTGTATGACCAAACAACTCAATCTTTGTTTCATCAGTCCACAGGACCTTCTTCCAAAATGTAACTGGCTTGTCCAAATGTGCTTTTGCAGACCTCAGGTGACTCTGTTTGTGGCGTGCTTGCAGAAACGGCTTCTTTCGCATCACTCTCCCATACAGCTTCTCCTTGTGCAAAGTGCGCTGTATTGTTGACCGATGCACAGTGACACCATCTGCAGCAAGATGATGCTGCAGGTCTTTGGAGGTGGTCTGTGGATTGTCCTTGACTGTTCTCACCATTCTTCTTCTCTGCCTTTCTGATATTTTTCTTGGCCTGCCACTTCTGGGCTTAACAAGAACTGTACCTGTGTTCTTCCATTTCCTTACTATGTTCCTCACAGTGGAAACTGACAGGTTAAATCTCTGAGACAACTTTTTGTATCCTTCCCCTGAAAAGCTATGTTGAATAATCTTTGTTTTCAGATCATTTGAGAGTTGTTTTGAGGAGCCCATGATGCCAATCAAATAGGAGAACTACTTACAAGTGGCCACCTTAAAAACCTTTTCTCATGATTTGTTACACCTGGCTATGAAGTTCAAAGCTCAATGAGGTTACAAAACCAATTTAGTGCATCAGGAAGTCAGTAAAAAGTAGTTAGGAGTGTTCAAATCAAGAAAATGATAAGGGTGCCCATACTTTTGCACCGGTCAAATTTTGTATAAATGCAGATTGCACATTTTCTGTTAGTACAATAAACCTCACTTGAATCCAGAAATATTACTGAGTCCATCAGTTATTCGATATATGAAACTGAAATAGCTGTTGCAAAAACCAAAATTGTTATAAAGAAAAAAGGTTAACATTAATAGGGGTGCCCAAACTTTAACATATGACTGTATAAGAACCTTTTCTATACTTTATTGTGCAGCAAGAATTCAACAACCAGAGAAAATTGTTAGTTATTGTGCAGATTAGTGTGGACACCTGCAGAAGACGTGAAGAAAACAAAACTCAATGTATTTACTCAACACGTGAACACACACAGACATTACAGACATTAGAAAGCATGCTAGCAGTGTCCCTTACGTTGCATGTGGAAGAAGATGCTTTGGTCAGATGGGACCAAAGTAAAACTGTTTGGTCTAAATACAAAGTGCTATGTGTGGTGAAAACCTACACTGCACAGCACATCTGAAAACACCATCCCCAATGTTAAACATGGTGGTGGCAACACAATACTGTGGGGATGCTTTTCTCCAGCAGGGACATGGAGGCTGGTTAGAGTTGATGGGAAGATGGATGGAGCTAAATACAAGGCAAACCTGTAAAAAAAACCTGTTAAAGGCTGCAACAGACTTGAAAATGGGGCATAGGTTCACCTTCGAGCAGGGCAACATCCCTAAACAAACTGCCAGAGCTACAACCAAATAGCTTAGATCAAAGCATATTCATGTGTCTGAATGGCCTATTCAAAGTCCAGACCTAAATGCCATTGAAAATCTGTGGTAAGACTTGAAAATTGCTGTTCACTGATGCTCTCCATCCAATCTCACTGACCTAGAGCTTGTTTGCAAAGAAGAATGGTGAAAAAATTCAGCCTAGATGTGCAAATCTAGTATAGACATATACTACATATAGTTACAGGTCTGTGAGAGCCAGAAATCTTGCATGTTTGTGGGTGACCAAATACTTATTTTACACCATAATTTGCAGCATAAATCTTGCCAAATCATACAAGGTGATTTTCTGGATTTGTTTTCTCATTTTGACTCTCATAGTTGTGGTCTGCCTTTCATATCAATTACAGGCCTCTCTCACCTTTTTAAGTGGGAGATCTTGCACAATTGGTGGCTAACTAAATACTTTTTCCCCCACTGTACAGTGGGTTCGGAAAGTATTCAGACCCCTTTAAATTTTTCACTGTTTTATTGCAGCCATTTGGTAAATTCAAAAAAGTTCATTTTTTTCTCATTAATGTACACTCTGCACCCCATCTTGACTGAAAAAACAGAAATGTAGACATTTTTGCAAATTTATTAAAAAAGAAAAACTGAAATATCACATGATCATAAGTATTCAGACCCTATGCTCAGACACTCATATCTAAGTCACATGCTGTCCATTTCCTTGTGATCCTCCTTGAGATGGTTCTACTCCTTCATTGGAGTCCAGCTGTGTTTAATTAAACTGATAGGACTTGATTTGTAAAGGCACACACCTGTCTATATAAGACCTCACAACTCACAGTGCATATCAAACCAAAAGAGACTGGTATAATAAGATTACATAGACTGCACAGGAAAGCAAACAAAAAAAGTAAAAACACAAAGTAAATAGACTTTACAGGATTGTATGTTCGCCCGCTCAGAGTTTTCTTGTCTAGTTCTTAAGGCCATAGCACAGACCAACTTACAGGAGATCCACACCTAACCAGAACCAGTCACTGAATGAGACACTTGGTCTCCATTTTATCTGCCAAACCACACCCCTGGGGTGAGGATATGTGAGTAGCCACTTCCACCCACCTCTTTGACTGCTTGTAAAACTCGACCCATATATGCCGTATTAACTCACTCAGCACTATACATGCTGGAGCCGGCTTTCCCGGGCGTACATCACCGAAGCTACCAGCCTCGATTATACATATCTCAACTCAAGGACCTGTCAGGGGGCCATCTCTCAGTGCTGAATGTGGCTCGTGACCCTCTTTCTAAGCTGAATGTGGCTCTCAAGGTCAGAAAGGTTGGGGACCACTGTAGCACGAGCACCACTGGGAAGATTTGCTGAGAAGGCGGAGCCGGAGTATCTGAAGAGGAAAAAGTCTCTTGCAGCACAAGCCAGGAATTTTAGCAGAATACACAAGCAAGGACTGGGAGGAGGAACCAGGGTTATAAAGACAGGAAAGGCAGATTACATGAACGGAAGCGAGGCAGCAGATGCCATCTTGAAAAAGGGGAAAAAAGTATCACAGAGGAACCAAGGAATCCAGAGTCCTGACACACACCCTCATTTCATCTTTAATATCCTGGTAAATGGCAGCAAATTTTTATCAAGAATGTCTCCGTGCATTTGTCAATTCATCCTTCCTTCATTCATATGAAGTTTGCCAGTGCCAAATGCTGAAAAACAGCCCCACATCATGATGTTCCCAACTCCAAACTTCACTGTTGGTATGGTGTTTTTGGGGTAATATGTAGTGCCTTCTAGACAAAAAACATGGTGTGTATTATGGCATCCAAAGAGTTCAATTTTTCATCTGACCAGACTATATTCTCCCAATATTTCACAAGCTTGTCTAAATGTTGATGAGAAAACTGTAAACATATTTGAACATGCTTTTTGTTCAGCAATGAAATCTTGCATGGCCAGCGTGCATACAGACCAATTTATACTTTTCTTTGAAACAATTGTACCAGGTATTTCTGTAGCTCTCCACAGGTGGTCCTTGGGTCTTGTACAACTCTTATGATTAATCTTTTCACTTCTCCATTTGAAATCTTGAGGGGAGCACCTGGTCATGGCCGGTTTATGGTGAAATGATGTTCTTTCTACTTCCAGATTATTATATACAGTGGGGAAAATAAGTATTTGATAGGCTGCAGATTTTGCAAGTTTTCCCACCTACAAAGAATGGAGAGGTTTGTAATTTTTATTATAGGTACACTTCAACCTTGAGAGACAGAATCTTGAAAAACAATCCAGAAAATCACATTGTATGATTTTTACATAATTAGTTTTATTGCATGAATCAAGTATTTGATACAATAGATAATCTTTTTTGCAATTACCGAGATCAGACCTTTCCTGTAGTTCTTGACCAAGTTTGTACACACTACAGCAGGGATTTTGGCCCATGTTTTGAGGCTGTTGCTGGATAACATTGAATTTCCGCTCCCTCCAAAGATTTTCTATTGGGTTCAGGTCTGGAGACTGGCTAGGCCTCTCCAATACCTTGAAATTTTTCTTACAGAGTCAAGCCTTAGTTGCCGTGTCTGTGTTTTTCATTGTCATGCTGGAAGACCCAGCCTTGACCCATCTTCAATGCTCTTACTGAGGGAAGGAGGTTGTTTCCCAAAATATCACAATATATGACCTCATCCACTCTCCCTTCAATACAGTGCAGTCGTTCTGTCCCCTTTGTAAAAAAGCACCTCCAAAGTATGATGTTTCCCCCACCATGCTATAAAGTTGGGAGGTTGTTCTTGGGGTTGTACTCATCCTTTTCCATTCTCCAAACACGGTGAGTGGAGTTGATACCAAGACGTTCTATTTTGTCTCATCTGACCACATGACCTTCTCCCATGCTTGCTATGATTGTCATTGGCGAGCTTCAAATTGGCCTGGACATATGCTATCATGAACAGGGGGACCTTGTATGCCTTGCAGAACTTTAATCTATGATGGTGTATTACTAATGGAAATGTTAGCCTTTCCCAGCCTTGTGCAATCTTGTCCCTGGTGTCATTAGACACCTCTTTGGTCTTGGCCATGTTGGTAATGAGTTCAAACAGGTGCAATTAATACAGGTAATGAGTGCAGAGTAGGGGAACTTCTTAAAAGAAAAACTAACAGGTCTGTGAGAGACAGAATTCTTGCTGGTTGATAGGTGATAAAATACTTATTTCATGCAATTTAATTATTTAAAAACCATGCATTGTGATTTGCTAGTTTTTATTTCTTGATTCTGTCTCTCACAGTTGTAGTGTACCTAGGATATAAAATTACAGAGCTCTTCATTTTTTCTAGGTGGGAAAACTTGCCAAACAGTCAGTGTATCAAATACATATTTTCTCTACTGTATATACACACACAGTGGGTGAAATAAGTATTGAGCATTTCACCAATTTTTAAGTAAATATATATTTCTAAAGGTGCTATTGACATGAGACTCTCACCAGATGTCTATAACAACCCATCCAACCCACACAGGCATAAAACTTACCATAAAGTTGTAACTTTTTTATATAAATCAAATTGCTATATTGAGTAAGACGGTCTTGATAGACAACTCCTTGGTGCCTTTTGATTTATGTATATATCATGACACTGTTCAATAAATTTATCTGGAGAATTCGGACATTTTCTACTTTTGAGCTTTTTGAGATTGAGACTGCAGGGCCTTTGACACTGCATAGAGTCAAAATTTTAACATGAGCAACTGATTTCCATTTTTGGGATCCCCGTTTTCTTGGCTATAATTCTCATTGGGCATAACTGCTTGTTTTGATAGACCTGAAGGTACAGACACAGAAATGCAAGGGTCATCATAATTGATTACTATATGCCAGAATGTCAAATGCACTTCTGTCCCGTTGTAGATTAAATTAGGTTTTGACTACTTTTGGTATGTTTATGCTTCCTATTAAATTTCATTCTACTGAATGATAAAAATGATAAGTTCATGTTGAAGTGAGACCCGTTGGGCACCACTTTTTTATCGGATAGGTTGCTCTGCATGTTGCCATATGTCTGACTAATGTCACAAAGCTGCTTAATCTGCTGCTTAACTTCTTCCTCATTCTCTTGCAAAGAATAAGCTGACTCATGCTACATCTGGTTTGGAATCTATTTAAGAAGAGATTATTATAGATATCCAATTCCCTATTCTAGAAATGTTTCCAGTAAAGTTACTTTCTACTCAACATTTGTGCTAAGGTAAATGCAGGCAAAATTTGCCAGGTGAATGTATTCATTAGACATTTCGACTGCAGACCTTACACAGCGGTAAATAGTGCTACCAAAATGGTGTAGTCAAGTTTCATATTTCCTGTATTGCTTTGCAGTCAATTTAGAGTCCACATAGAAGAAAAAAATCGGCACTGCTGTGTCTCCTTAATGGAACTCCATAGCTCTGAAGCAAATTCACACACCAGGACTGTCCGCCATTCTGCCTATAGAACAGGTGCTCAATCCAGCAAAAGCACATAGACTGTATCATACGAAAAAAGAAAGAAAGGATGGCACTCACCGTTCTGTAGTGTTGATTTTTATTGGATAAGAAGCATAGGCTCAGGAGGAATGTACAAAGGGTGGACAACGGCTGTTTCACGCACTTGCGCTTCAACGGGTCATCATTTGTGTTAAGGTAAATGCAGGCAAAATTTGCCAGGTGAATGTATTCACTAGACATTTCGGCTGCAGACCTTACACAGCAGTAAATAGTGCTACCAAAATGGAGTAGTCAAGCTTCACATTTTCTGTATTGCGTTAGTCAATTTACATTGTGGCCGGAGCGGACATACCATTGGTGCGATCTGCGCAGCTGCACAGGGGCCCAAGAGGTAAGTCGGCTACTTCTCCCTCCAAAGCAGGTGGATTTATGCATTATGATGAGTTATTGGACTGCAAAGAGCCCATGTACTGTTCTTGCATAGGAACCCCCTTTCTGTCAGTGTCTGCTGCTTAACTGCAGCTATTCTCCCCAGGATGTGCATTAGATTGTTTAAAATCCAGTAAACAGCACTGCCATTGTAACATACATATTCACTGTGCTTGAGCTCAACATGCACATTAATACATTTTCTATATCACGTTGCATTAGCCATAGACCGTAGTCCTTGCTGTCTTCTAGCACAATACATTGTAAACCTAGGAGACAGCATAGCCATCGCTCATGCTGCTTTTGAGAACAAAATCAGTAATGAAAGTTGTTTCCAAAAATAATTATAGTGCAAAAGCCTTTTGCATTTTTTGTAAAACTGGTGGAACACGTACAGTATATTGATTTATATATGTATATTTCAATGTGACATTCATAGAACTGCATTCAAAAAGTGATTTAAGGTCAGCAGCACATAAGACACTGTGTGATCCGTTTGGTCCCAATGATAATCACATGATGCAGAAGAAGGTGGAGATCAGTAAGTTCACTCGAGACCAACATTTTTGAGACTGATACAAATGTTGTTTTCATAAAGCCTGCTGCTTCTATATTTTTAGATCTTTTAGTTGAATGTTTCTATGATTACTGAAGTACAATTAGCCTTTCATAAGTTTTTAAGCTTTCATTAACAAATACATCACTCTTATACAAAGACTCAATATTTACAATGTTTTCCTTTATTTTTCAGGACTTCCGCAAATTGTCCTTGCATCCTGGATATCAGCTTCTGGGCCAAATCCTCATTGACGGTAATCCATTCTTGTCTAATCAGTGCTTACAGTTTTTTCCCAAATTCTGTGTTTTTGTTTATCTATCCACTTTTGAAGACTGTCCACAGGTTCTCTTTGGGATCGAGATCTGGGGAATTTCCTGGCCATGGGCCCAAAATTTCAATGGTTTATTCACCAAGCTATTTTTTCCCTTGTGACATGGTCTCCATCATGCGGAAAATAGCATTCTTCACCACTGAATTATTCCTAGATCCTTGTGGGAAATTACCAAAGGTGTCACAGAATGATCCGTATGTCTGCAGACCAGGAAAAAAGTGTGACGTAAACAAAGTAAAAAAGATGAATAGCTGATAACTTACAGTGTGTGCTGTATATATTGTTCCTGGTCTCCTGGGATAGACGTCCAGCCCCAACGCGCGTTTCGGCACTAAGCCTTTGTCAGGCTGAATGAATTAAGTGTTTCAGACGAAGGCTTAGCGCCGAAACGCGCGTTGGGGCTGGGTGTCTATCCCAGGAGACCAGGAACAATATATACACTGTACACACTGTAAGTTATCAACTATTCATCTTTTTTACTTTGTTTACGTCACACTGTTTTCCTGGTCTGCAGACATACGGATCATTCTGTGACACCTTTGGTGTCTTTTAGTACCACTTGTATGGTCTACATAGGCATACTGACACCTATTGTTCAATTGCAAAATTGCACTGTACTTTATTTGTATGGTTTATACGGACATATTGACATTTATTGTTTTATTGTAAAATTGCACAGCACTTTATTTATATTTATGATGCACTTTACAAGTTTATATACAGAATTATAATTGATAAATTAATTGTATGCACAATTTTTTCACATAATTATTTTTGCACTATTATGTGAACTGTATGTCCTATTGGGGTGGTACTGCCCACATAAAAAATTATATTTCTTCAACATATGCATAAAAACTTGTCTCATTCCATATACTGATACCTGTTTTTGATATTTTAATTTTTATCTGATTGTATTAATAAATTCTGTATTTTAATCTGGGACTTGTGGTCGTCATGTGGTTTTTCATGTGTTGCTTTTGGTAAATTTACGACTGTCCTGATTATTTATAATCTCCATTAATTAGCTAGCAACAATAACATTTGTAATTTAATCTTATTATATTGATATTATATTGTTTTATTTGCTAGCTCTCCTGACCTCTTTCTTTGTGTGGTGCTTGAGAAACAATGCAGGCAAGCCGGCATCTTAAAGACATCATGTGCACATATCTGTGATGTAGTTTTTGAAAGTGAATGAACGGTCAAGAGACATTTTTTCCTTATAAAAGATATTTTAGTTTCATATCTTCACTAAGGCTGGGTTCACACGTGGCTTTTTTTCGCGTTTCCGCGGCTGTTTTAACCGCGCGATTTTGCCGCGAAAACGCGAAAAATAAGCATCCCATGCATTCCTATGGGATTCCGCAATGCTGTGCTAATGCTGCGGTTTTTACCGCGGCGGAATCGCTTTGCGGTAAAAATCGCAGCATGCTCATTAATTTGCGGAATCGCGGCGATCCCGCACCCATAGGAATGCATTGTTCCGCTTATTTCCCGCATGTGGCTGTGCACAACATGCGGAAAGTAAGCAGAACATTTGCGGATGGTACCCACGGTCCGGAGAAGAGGAGACTGTCCTCCGGGCTTTGGGTACCATATCCCTGTAAAAAAAAGAATTTAAAAATAAAAAATATTGTTATTCTCACCCTCCGGCGTCCCGCGCAGTCTTTCCGCTTCTCTTCACGCTCCTGTTCCCAGTAGTCCTTTGCGAAAATGCCCGCGATGGCGTTCGATCTCGCGGGATCACGAAGTCTCGCGGTCATTCGCGCGACGTCATCGCGAATTACCGCGAGACGTCGCGATCCCGCGAGAACTGACGTCATCGCGGGCATTTTCGCAAAGGATTACTGGGAAAGGATGCGCGGGACGTCGGAGGGTAAGAATAACACTATTTTTTATTTTTTTTTTTACATTTTATCTTTTACTACTGATGCTGCATAGGCGGCCTCAGTAGTAAAAAGTTGGTCACACTCGTCAAACACTATGTTTGACGAGTGTGACCAACCTGTCAATCAGTTCTCCAAGCGATGCTACAGATCGCTTGGAGAACGCTAGCATTCTGCAAGCTAATTACGCTTGCAAAATGCTAGTTTTTCCGCGGGAAAATCGCGGGAATTTAAAATGCGATTTTCCCGCGGACTTAAATTCCGGAATTCTCGCGGTAATTTCCGCAAGAGTTCCGGTACGTGTGCACTTAGCCTTATACTTTTGATTTTTTTAAAAGTGCAGTTTAAGTTTAATATGAACATATACAATATCAGAACTTCACGTAGTCATAGTAACTTGAACTCAACAGTTTACCAAATTTCACTAGTCTATCATTTTAACTTTCTCCATACATGTATAGTCGGATGTCAGGTTCATGTGCACATAGCTGACTCAGGAGCTGAGCCCAATCCATACAACTGCTGCTGCTGCTGAACCACTTAAATGTCGTTGTTAATCCATAACAGAAGAATTTACGCATTGCGATTTGCCTCTCTGCAATCACGTCCACAAAGTAATTGAGGGGTGCCGAAGGGTTACCATAGCAACTGAAAGCTTACTTCATAGGAGAACATTATTTTCATTAGCTGCTGTATTTCTAGGGTTAAGATTTCCAAAATATGGTGACAGAAACCAAATGTATTTTTCTAAGTTCTGAATTTATTAAGTCACTAAATTAAAAAAAAAGATTTTTAACCCCTTACCTAGAATGAACATAATATTCCATCCATGTGACCCTGGACCTAATTCCCATGGACAGAATATTACGTCATAGCGATCAGCGGCGCCCACGTGGTGAGCGCCGCTGATCGCGGCCGGGTGTCAGCTGATTATAACAGCTGACACCCGGCACAATGTGTCAGGGGCGGTCACGGACCGCCCCCGACACGTTGACCCCTTGCACACCGCGATCAAACACGATCGCGGTGTACCAGGGGTTAAAGGGAAGCATCGGCAGGGAGGGGGCTCCCTCCGTGCTTCCCTGAGCCCCCCCACAGCAGCGCAATGTGCAGCGCTGCTGCGGGGGTCTCTTTCCCTACAGGTCCCCTGATCCAAGATGGCGACGGGGACCTTCAGGGGCCTGCAGGGAGCTGACTTCCTCAGTGCCTGCAAAGCGCAGGCATGAGGAAGTCTGCGTCTATGCCTGTGACAGATCGCTGATCTGTCACAGGGATCTGTGATGTGACAGATCAGCGATCTGTCACAGGACAGTTATGTCCCCCCTGGGACAATGTAATAAAGTTAAAAAAAAAAAAAGTGTAAAAATAATTTTTTTTAAAAAAATCGCTAAATAAATTAAAAAAAAAATATTCCCTAATAAATTCATTTTTTGGAAATAAAAAAAAAAACAATAAAAGTACACATATTTGGTATTGCCGCATCCGTAACAACCTGCCCTATAAAACTGTCCCATTAGTTAACCCCTTTAGCGAACCCCTTAAAAAATAAAAATAAAAAACGAAGCAAAAAATAATGATTTGTTATCATACCGCCGAACAAAAAGAGAAATAATGCGTGATCAAAAAGATGCATATAAATATCCATGGTACCGCTGAAAACATCATCTTGTCCCCCAAAAAACGAGCTGCCACACAGCATCATCAGCAAAAAAATAAAAAAGTTATAGCTCGCAGAATAAAGCAATGCAAAAATAATTATTTTTTATATAAAATTGTTTTCTTTGCATAAAAGCGCCAAAACATAAAAAAGACCTAAATGAGGTATCGGTGGGTCAAAATATGGAAAAATTATAGCTCTCAATATGTGGTGATGTAAAAACTATTTTTACAATAAAAAGCGTCTTTTAGTGTGTGACAGCTGCCAAAAATAAAAAAAGCCATAAATAGTAAATCAAACCCCCCCGTTATCACCCCCATAGTTAGGGAAAAATAATAAAATTAAAAGAAAATGTATTTATTTCCATTTTCCCGTTAGGGTTAGGGCTAGAGTTAGGGCTGAGATTAGGGTTAGGGGTGTGTTGGGGTTAGGGTTGGAGTTATAATTGGGGGGGTTTCCACTGTTTGGGCGCATCAGGTGCTCTCCAAATGCAACATGGCTTCTGATCTCAATTCCAGCCAATTCTGCGTTGAAAAAGTCAAATGGTGCTCCTTCCCTTCCAAGCTCTGCCATGCGCCCAAACAGTGTTTTACCCCCACATATAGGGTATCAGCCTACTCAGGACAAATTGCAAAACAACTTTTTGGGTCCAATTTCTCCGGCTACCCTTAGGAAAATAAAAAGTTGGGGGCAAAAATATCATTTTTGTGGAAAAAAAATGATTTTTTTATTTTCACGCCAGGGAGTTATAAACTTCTGTGAAGCACTTGAGGGTTGAAAGTGCTCACCACACATTTAGATAAGTTCCGTGGGGGGTCTAGTTTCCAAAATGGTGTCATTTGTGGGGGGTTTCCACTGTTTAGGTACATCAGGGGCTCTCCAAAGGCAACATGACACCCGCAGACCATTCCATCAAAGTCTGCATTCCAAAACGTCACTACTTCCCTTCCGAGCCCTGACATGTGCCCATACAGTAGCTTTCTCCCACATATGGGCTATCAGCGTACTCAGGACAAATTGGACAACAACTTTTGGGGTCCAATTTCTCCTGGTACCCTTGGGAAAATAAAAAAAATTTGTGACTGAAAGATCATGTTTGTGGAAAAAATATGATTTTTTTTATTTTCACGCCCGGGCGTTATAAACTTCTGTGAAGCACTGGGGGGTTCAAAGTGCTCAACACACATCTAGATAAGTTCCTTGGGGGGTCTAGTTTCCAAAATGGTGTCATTTGTGGGGGGTTTCACTGTTTTGGTGCATCAGGAGCTTTCCAAACGCGACATGGTGTCCAATCTCAATTCCAGCCAAAAACGTCAAATGGTGCTGCTTCCCTTCCGAGCTCTGCCATGCGCCCAAATAGTGGTTTACCCCCACATGTGGGGTATCAGCGTACTCAGGACAAATTGCCCAATAACTTTTAGGGTCCTGTTACTCTTGGGAAAATAAAAATTGAGGGAGAAAAGATCATTTTTGTGGAAAAAATATGATTTTTTAATTGTACGGCTGTATGTTATAAACTTCTGTGAAGCCCTTGTGGGTTCAAAGTTCTCACCACATATCTAGATAAGTTCCTTGGGGGGTCTAGTTTCCAAAATGGAGTCACTTGTGGGGGGTTTCCACTGTTTAGGTACATCAGGGGCTCTCCAAACGTGACATGGCATCCGATCTGAATTCCAGCCAATTTTGCATTGAAAAAGTCAAATGGCGCTCCTTCCATTCTGAGCTCTGCCATGCACCGAAACAGTGGTTCCACCCCACATATCAGGTATCAGCGTACTCAGGACAAATTGCACAATAACTTTTTCAGTCCAATTTCTCCTCTTACCCTTGGTAAAATAAAAAAAAATTGAACATGAAGTATTTTTTTGTGAAAAAAAGTTAAATGTTCATTTTTCTTTTTTAAATATTCAAAAATAATTCCTGTGAAGCACCTGAAGGGTTAATAAACTTCTTGAATGTGGTTTTGAGCACCTTAAGGGGTGCTGTTTTTAGAATGGTGTCACTTTGGGGTATTTTCTATCATATAGACCCCTCAAAGTGGCTTCAAATGTGATGTGGTCCGTAAAAATAAAATGGTGTTGTAAAAATGAGAAATCGCTGGTCAACTTTTAACCCTTATAACTTCCTAACAAAAAAAATTTTGGTTCCAAAATTGTGCTGATGTAAAGTAAACATGTGGGAAATTGTATTTATTAAGTTTTTTGTGTGCCGTATCTCTGATTTAAGGGCATAAAAATTCAAAGTTGGAAAATTGCGAAATTTTCAAAATTTTCGCCAAATTTCCATTTTTTTTCACAAATAAACGCAAGTTATATGAATGAAATTTTACCACTAACATGAAGTACAATATGTCATGAGAAAACAATGTCAGAATCACCAGGATCCATGGAAGTGTTTCAGAGTTATTACCTCATAAAGGGACAGTGGTCAGAATTGTAAAAATTGACCCGGGAGTTAACGTGCAAACCACCCTTGGTAGTGAAGGGGTTAAAGGGACTCTACCCGTCTCTGACGCTATGAAGCTAGAGCTGTCAATCAAAGACGTGGGTGAAGATAGAGGGAAAATAAGTAGGTGGGAAGGTGTATGCAAATGATTGGCCACGTCATGGAGCACCAATTGCCTGTGCTTGGTTTGTCAGTCATTCTGTGCTGACAGTTCATTTAAAAGAATTCACCTTCATGGTCATTTTTACTGCACTTTTAAAAATGAAACTTAAATAAACAGCTGAAAAACCATTTCACTCCACTTGTTTTCTTTTTCTCCCATTTGAGTACATTATATTGGTAAAGTGAATGATGTCATACAAAACCACAACTTCCCCTCTCAGCTGTCACAAAAGGAAGTTTTGGCTTTTGATAAAGAGAGAGGAAAGAACAAAAGTGCAAAAAAATTAAAATTAACTTGGTCTAAAAGGTTATAAGGAGGGGACAAGGGAAAGAGGCATGGGTGTACTGTCCCCGAAGTATATATGCTAAATATACACTCACTGGCCACTTTATTAGGTACACCTGTCCAACTGTGTGTTAAGACTTAATTTCTAATCAGCCAATCACATGGCGGCAACTCAGTGCATTTAGGCATGTAGACATGGTCAAGACAATCTCCTGCAGTTCAAACCGAGCATCAGTATGGGGAAGAAAGGTGATTTGAGTGCCTTTGAACGTGGCATGATTGTTGGTGCCAGAAGGGCTGGTCTGAGAATTTCAGAAACTGCTGATCTACTGGGATTTTCACGCACAACCATCTCTAGGGTTTACAGAGAATGGTCCGAAAAAGAAAAAAAATCCAGTGAGCGGCAGTTCTGTGGCCGGAAATGCCATGTTGATGCCAGAGGTCAGAGGAGAATGGGCAGACTGGTTCGAGCTGATAGAAAGGCAACAGTGACTCAAATTGCCACCCGTTACAACCAAGGTAGGCAGAAGAGCATCTCTGAACGCACAGTGCGTCGAACTTTGAGGCAGATGGGCTACAGCAGCAGAAGACCACACTGGGTACCACTCCTCTCAGCTAAGAACAGGAAACTGAGGCTAAAATTTGCACAAGCTCATCGAAATTGGACAGTAGAAGATTGGAAAAACGTTGCCTGGTCTGATGAGTCTCGATTTCTGCTGCGACATTCGGATGGTAGGGTCAGAATTTGGCGTAAACAACATGAAAGCATGGATCCATCCTGCCTTGTATCAACGGTTCAGGCTGGTGGTGGTGGTGTCATGGTGTGGGGAATTTTTTCTGGGCACTCTTTGGGCCCCTTGGTACCAATTGAGCATCGTTGCAACGCCACAGCCTACCTGAGTATTGTTGCTGACCATGTCCATCCCTTTATGACCACAATGTACCCAACATCTGATGGCTACTTTCAGCAGGATAATGCGCCATGTCATAAAGCTCGAATCATCTCAGATTGGTTTCTTGAACATGACAATGAGTTCACTGTACTCAAATGGCCTCCTCAGTCACCAGATCTCAATCCAATAGAGCATCTTTGGGATGTGGTGGAACGGGAGATTCGCATCAGGGATGTGCAGCCGACAAATCTGCGCCAACTGTGTGATGCCATCATGTCAATATGGTCCAAAATCTCTGAGGAATGCTTCCAGCACCTTGTTGAATCTCTGCCACGAAGAATTGAGGCAGTTCTGAAGGCAAAAGGGGGTCCAACCCGTTACTAGCATGGTGTACCTAATAAAGTGGCCAGTGAGTGTATATAAATACCTTTTCATGATATTGATGTTCACATAGGTCACAACCTGTAGAATCATTAGAGTATAAATAATTAACTCGATGACAGAAAAAAATTACCCACCTAATAAAATATAACCTTTATTTATAGCCATTAAAAATAGCTCGTATTAATAAGAATATAGAAATTCATATCAATGTAAAACACAATTACCTCTTCTCGGGATACAGTTGATTGTTGTTTTACATTGATATGAATCTCTATATTCTTATTAATACGAGCTATTTTTAATGGCTATAAATAAAGGTTATATTTTATTAGGTAGGTAATATTGTTCAGATAGACCTCTGAAATGCAAATAAGGGTTCTGTACTGATGGCTGTTGAAATAATTTGATTATTGTTAATGAGTTTTACATTTCTAAATCTGATGATTTGGTACTTCAGCTTAAAACAGTACATAGTGTGATGAGCAACATTGTTGTTATTATCTGTGCTACATTAGGTTATACATTCATACAGATTATTATGTTCATTTAAAGACTTCTTAAAGGGAACCTGTCAGCAGGATTGTGCACAGTAGCCGACAGACAGTGTCAGGTCGGCGCCGTTATAGTGATTAAAATGATTCCTTGGTTGATTAAATCCGTTTTGTTTAATCCTTACTTGTAGTTTTAAGTTAATGATATGCCCGTGCTCTGGGGTGGCCTGTAGAGGATTCTTCATTGGTGCTCTCCTTAGCTATTCATCTGTATGGTTTCTGACAGGTCACTGATCCCTCAGTGACCTGCCCCCTATTTTACATACTGAATATAACATGTATTGAAGAAAAAAATACACGGCACTGTGGTAAAAGTGTATAGATCCACCCCCAGAGTCAGAATTTCTCCGGGGTCTCGGCTGCCAGAGGTAGCCGAGACCCCAGAGAACATGATTTGGGTTGGTTTTTACTGACCCTGGTGTTGCGATCGCCGTTATTAACAGTATAACGGCGACCGCATATAAAAATAAAAAGGACATCAGAGGAGAGAGAAATAGGGTCCCTGATAAACCCACCCCCCCCGTACCTCCCGGTGTCCCTGGGTCCTCCTGCTTCCCCCCCCACAGCCGCCAGCATCTTCTTCCGGTAAAAAAAATAGTAGGCGCATGCACAATGCACCCACTGAGATCTGCTAGCCGGCACCCGACAACAATAGGGAAATTTTTCCTATTGGTTCTTTTTGGTCACTGTGATAGGGTCTATCACAGTGTTAAAAATAATAAAAATAGTAAATTAACCCCCCTTTATCACCCCCTTAGGCTGGTATCACACTAGCGTTTTATCACGCAGCGCATCGTGCGCTATCGGGCGCACACGCAATGGTCCCCTATCTTTAAAATGGCGGGTGCAGTGTCTAGCGATTGCACATGCTCATCAGCGTTTTCGTGCGCTGCGCATTTTCCAGCTATGCGCCCAGACGCGCCAGACGCTACATGTTGCATTTTTTGTTCCGCCCAACCTCGTTAAAAAATCGCATGCACACGTGTGCACACGGAATGCGCAAAAAATAGCATTACAGTCTATGGGGTCGCTGGCGTGCACGTGATCGTGCGCTCGTCAGCGCTTTTAGCGCGCACATGATTTTAGAGTAAACAATGTCTAGACACTGGTTTAAACCACCCCCTACACAAGCAACATTGTTTAGGAGGAGTGTAGATAAAAGGTGTCTGCACGGTCAGACCATTTACTCTACAGACAGCCTGGAAGAGACCAGACAGCCTTGAACAAAGAAGAGCCACAACTTTGGATACAAGCTGCATCAGCCAAAATGTGAGTATTCTTCAACATAATGTCTGCCTGTCGTTTCAAATTTATTATGTACTAATGGTTTTTTTTTTGTTTAAATTCCAGCATGTCTTCTGGATCGGAATATTCTCCATCCCAGCAACAACTGGCCCAAGCAGAGCGTGAGGTGAGGATTTTACTGCCTTTTGGTAAGTATAACTGCTGCCTCTACAAATGTGTAATTTTTTTTTTTCTTTACAGACATCGTCATCGGACCCGGCAAGTGAGGCGGAACAGCGGGAGCAGCCTACCCAAGTCCCAGCGAGGAGAAGTAATGTAAGCACAGTCTTTCAATGTCCCTTTTTTTTTATTATTTTTTTTTTTTCTTCCTTTTTTTCATCTTCTGTCTTGCTTCTTTCATTTCTATTTTTCTATCTTTTTCATTCTCCAAAATTTCCAAGATTATAATTTTTTTTTTCTAGGTTCCACAACGGGATGAAGACATTTACTTGGACAATGAGCACCTGATCCACCTGGTCCAGGCGTGTGTCCCGTTGTGGGACAGCCGTGACCAGCAGTACAAGGACACTGTGGTGGCCCGGTAGCTGGGACAGCGCCTCTCCAACTTTCAAAAAGGCGTTTAGTAAGTATTTCAATGCTCTGTGATGCCGCATTGACTCTTGTTCCTGATGATACTGGTGTGTTTCTTGCAAGATATATTCTTGCAGGAAATGCAACAGTGTCCTCAGGATCAACAGTGACTGCATTGTGTATTGTACTGCTGTATTGATCATGCTTTCACTCTTGTTCCTGATGATACTGGTGTGTTTCTTGCAAGATATATTCTTGCAGGAAACACATCAGTGTCCTCAGGATCAACAGTGACTGCATTGTGTATTGTAATGCTGTATTGATCATGTTTTTACTCTTGCTGCTGATGATACTGGTGTGTTTCTTGCAAGATATATTCTTGCAGGAAACACACCAGTGTCCTGAGGATCAACAGTGACTGCATTGTCTATTGAATTCTTTTGTGATGCCGCATTGAATGTTTGCCAAGTTCACTCAGGTGTGTGTGATGATACAGATGTTGCCATCAGTCATTGTATAATGTTTTTTCTTTGTTTTTTCAACAGTGAACAAAGTCGGCACACGTTGGCTCTCGATGAAGGACCGCTTCAACACTGATGTTCATGCTGAGGGACAGGTTCACAGTGGTTCAGCGGCAAGGACCAGAACAAAGTACCGCTATCATCGTGAGTTGGCATTCCTAAGGTCCTTGCCACCAGAGCGTATGTATTATATTTTTTTATTTTTAATAATCTGTGCTTTTCTATTCCACAGCTGATGCTTCTTGTAAATGCATGATAGTAATATTTTTATTTTCTTTCCACAGCACCTGGAGCAGCACCCTGCAACCTGTCCCTGGAGCGGTCCTTCATCGATCGACCTCGGACCCGTCCCAGCCATCCAACAGCCAGGAAGCATCTTGCAGGTCAGAAACACGGACAGCTGGTGACCAGGAAGCTGGTCAATCAGGTGTTCCCCTGTCCCAGGTCTCTGCCACTGGTTATGCAGGCACTTCCCGCCAGTGGCAGATGGCCTCGGACAGGCCTGTCTTGCCCGAGTTCATGCACTTGAGCGAGGCCTTACATGCCAGCCTCAAGTCGCTGTCAGACAGAGTGGAAAGCGGTTTTTCACTCATGGAACACGGTTTTACCCACATGGAACACCGCTTCCACTCTGTCGATCAGCGCCTTGACCGTCTGGAGGCCGACTTCAACAGACCAGCGCACCATTTTTTCAGTAAAATTGAACGTGGCATGGCGGAACACTTTAGTCCTGAGCAACAGCTGAGTGTTTTGCAGGCCTGCAACACTGCTTACTTGCAGGCTATGCAGCAGAATCGGTATGTGCAGCAGTCAGTGGTGTCATTTCCAACAGTGCCACCACTGACTCGCTACACCTCACTACCGACTTCTGCTGCATACCAATGCGTGGCCACCTGCATTCCTAGCCAAGCCGGACACCACTACACCACACCAACGCTGAGTGCTACTGGACACTCCACCCCCGCCACCACCATGGCATGCGCTGCTCCTTTGTGGAGCACCACCATCGCCACCGGAGCACCATCTTGGAGTACTGCCACCGTCGAACCTGCTTGGGCCACTGCCACCTATTCTCCTGTTTGGAGCACCGCCACCACTTCGCCATCTAGGAGCACCGACACCACTCATCAACATTCAAGGAGCACCGCCACCACTCCTCATCATTCAAGGAGCACCGCCACCACTCCTCATCATAGGAGCACCGCCACCACTTCTCCTCCTAGGAGCACCGCCACCACTCCTCATCATAGGAGCACCGCCACCACTTCTCCTTCTAGGAGCACTGCCACCACTTCTCCTTCTAGGAGCACTGCCACCACTTCTCCTCCTAGGAGCACCGCCACCACTTCTCCGAGAAGCACCAACACCACTTCTCCTTCTAGGAGCACGACATGACTTCTCCTTCTAGGAGCACCACCACCGCCACTTCTAGGAGCACCGCCACCACCGAGCATCAGAGGGGTGACTCACATTCCCTCTTTTACCCATCAAGGCCGCGGTCCAGCAGCTCAAGGCGGTCGAGCAATGTAAGGCGGTCACACGGTGGAAGTCGGTCCAGGCAGGAGACTCCAGCCACAACGAAGCAAAAAAACTAAAAGACTTTGTTTGCCCCCCCTCTCCTCCTAATGTGTCTCAACCTGCCTCCAGTTCCATCCCTAAGCTCCCTTCCCCCAGTACTTTCGTCGCCCCTTCCCCTAGAACCCCTTCCTCAACTTCCAGCCATTCCTCGTCTTCCCCCAAACGTCATTCACAATAAAAAATTTGATTTTTTTTTTTGTTTTCAGGATTTCCTTTGTATTGCTCAGGTGATAATTGCTTCACCTGTGCAATACAAAGGAAATCCTGAAAACATGATCTGTTGGTGGGTCTTGAGGACTGGAGTTGGGGAACCCTGCTCTATTCAGTCTGTGCAATATTAGCAGACTGAAGAGACTGATGGTGAAAATACAAGTCAGAGATTAGCGTTTTTGACACCACATAGCTCCGTTACTGACACATGTTCCTTGTGTCAGTCTTGGAGATATGTGTAGTCAAAAACACAAATGTATGACTTGTATTTTCACCACCAGTCTCTTCAGTTTGCTAATATTGCACAGACTGAATAGAGCAGGGTTCCCCAACTCCAGTTCTCAAGGCCCACCAACAGATCATGTTTTCAGGATTTCCTTTGTATTGCACAGGTGAAGCAATTATCACCTGAGCAATACAAAGGAAATCTTGAAAACATGATCTGTTGGTGAGCCTTGAGGACTGGAGTTGGGGAACCCTGGAAATAGAGGATGGTGTTGAGTGCAAGGCATATCTATTGTTACCTTGCCAGGTATCATAAAAAGTTAATTGACTATGGTGATTGTTTACCATCATCATTTAACTATTTGTGAGACAAGGCAAGCGGATTCTAGATATACCTTGTAATTAACCACATCTTCTATTCAGTGTGTGTTGATTAAACTGATGACACGATGGGGAAAATACACATCATATGTACAATACCCTGGCCTTGAATCATAACTATCACACCTGGGCAGGTGAATACACATGAGTTTTAACCTGCAGCATCGCTTCAGTCTGCATATATTTCAAGCAGACTGTAGCGATGCTGCAGTTTAACTCATATGTGTATTCTCCTGCCCATGTGTGATAACTTTCTGAAGTCAGGATGCGTTAGTTTGGGCAGCCTCACTTCAGCATGCCACCAGGCCTGGGTATTGTACAAGTTGTATAAACTTTATTATGTCTCCAGTCTGTGTTCAAACTCAAGCCACAGTGATGATACTACAAATAATATTTATAGTCACAGGGTCACTTTGTCATAAAGCGTGACGGATGCTAGTGCATCCCCAAATCACTATTTGTAACATCAGGCCATGTGACACAAATATTAGTTGTATTATCTCCACCGTCGCTGAAAATTGAACACAAACTGTAGAGATGATAAAGGTCATACAAATTGTGTGTGTGTGTGTATGTATAGTCGTATAGTCACCTGGTCAGGCGTACTAGTAAATTCATGATGCACAAAACACAGCATCATGAATTCACTGGTACACCTGGCCAGTTGATTATTGTATTGGAGTGTAAAAAGACAGAGTGCACTCGGTACAGGTATGAAAACAGGTTTTTATTATTAACATACACACAAGAAAACATTTTTACACCATTTGATCTTGCCATTCCACCCGTCCTACATCTGAGTTGAAGTAGGCCGCAAATTGGTACCTCATTTGGCCAACTTCAACGGATGACCTGAGAGGGTGCTGAGTAAATTTAGGCAATGGGTTAGGAGATGTATCATCAAGTTCAAAGTTCGGGTGCTCTCTAGCTATCACAAAATTATGTAGAACCACACAGACCTTCACCACCTCATCCACTGTTTCCAGTTTCAGATTAATGGCTGTGCCGAGAATGTGCCATCTGGAAACCAATATACCAAAGGCACACTCTACAGTTCTTCTGGCCCTGGTCAGCCTGTAATTAAAATTTTTTTTAGTGTGGTCCAAGTCCCGGCTGGAGTAGGGTTTGAGCAGGTTTTGGCACATCTGGAATGCCTCATCCCCAACCATTACAAATGGCTGTGGTGGATCTTCGATGTTGAGAAGAGGCCATGGCATGGGGAAATTGAATTGGTTGCCATACAACCTCCGGCCCATGTCCGAGTTCTTAAAAGCCTGGGAGTCATTCCCACGGCCAAATGCCCCAATGTCCACTGTAACAAACATACAGTCTGCATCCGAAATGGCCATGAGTACTGTAGAAAAGTACTTTTTGTAGTTATAGTACTCAGATCCAGTTGTTTTTGGTTTGATAATCCGGATGTGTTTCCCATCAACCGCTCCCAAACAGTTGGGGAAATTGCAGACTGTCCAGAATTTTTCTGCTATTTCCATGCACTTTTGACGGTGGGCAGGGGCATAAATTCAGGACAGAAAACGTTCCACAAAGCCCGGCAGGTGTCCGCAACAATTCCAGACAAGGTGGATATTCCAATCCGGTACTGGAAGTGGAGTGAAGAGAGGGTCTCTCCAGTAGCCAGGAATCTGGGAAACCAAGAAAATACAAAAATTAATATTTATGTATATGGATTTAAAAAAAAAAATGGCATAAAAATAAATCTGCAGCCTTTTGTTTACTACATGGCAGAACAATAATTCTGCCAGGTTTGTAATAGTACATGACACAACAAAGAAAATTTATGCAGGCATTGGTTTTGCAATACTACATACCGTAATTTGACCAGGAGCTGTTCCTCCAGAGGAATCGCACAACGGAGCTGTGTGTCCTGTCTCCGGATGCCTTCTTGGACATGATCAAGTAAATCACTGAAGCTTTGTTGGGACATCCGGGTATAATCAGTAAATTTCTCCGGGTTTGCCTGGAGCTCGCTGTAGAGGTTGTGGTACGCACCACGGCTCTCCTAGAGTTCAATAATGGGATGTATCCACAAACGCTGCTGTCTTCGCTGTCTCTCTCTCTCTCCCTTTGTTGATGGCAAGCAACTGCATAAGCCTGAGCCATCCTGATGTCCAGATCCAAGTTGAAGTGAAAGCTCTTCGAGCGCAGATCCATGTTTCACAAAGGAAAATGCAAGCAAATGTCAAGAATTAAGCTGTAAGCAGGGTCTATATAAAGAATTCCCATAACACACGCCCACTGCTGTCCCATTTGTGGAGTTTGTTGCAAGAATTTTTCAAGGATTTTCCTTCTGTGAAATGTGACACCTAGGACAAACCATGCGCATAAAAAACACAAACGCATGGAAAACGCTTGAAAATGCATACAAACACTGCATTTTTTGTCATAATGCGCGTGATGATGCGATGAAAAATCACAGCGTTCGCATGCATTTTTTGCATGTGTTTCATGTGCGCTCAAAACGCTACGCAAAACGGCGCAAGTATGAAACTAGCCTTAGTTAGGGAAAAATAATAAAATAAAGAAAATGTATTTAGTTCCATTTTCCCATTAGGCTTAGAGCTGGGCTAAAGTGAGTTGGCCTAAGGTTAGGGTTAGGGCTGGGTTGGGCGTAAGGTTAGGGGTGTGTTGAGGTTAGAGTTGTGGTTAGGGTTATGGTTAGGATTAGGGTTAGAGTTGCATTTAGGGTTATGATTAGGGTTGGGACTAGGGTTAGGGGTGTGTTGGGGTTAGGGTTATGGCTAGGGTTGGGTTTAGGGTTAGGGGTGTGTTGGGATTAGGGTTGGAGTTAGAATTGGGTGGTTTCCACTGTTTAGGTAGATCAGGGGGTCTCCAAAAGCGACATGGTGCCACCATTGATTCCAGCCAATTTTGCGTTCAAAAAGTCAAATGTGCTCCCTCCCTTCTGATATCTGCCATGTGCCTAAAGTGCTTTGCCCCGCATATGGGTATAGGCGTACTCAGGACATATTGCACAACAACTTTGGGGGTCTAATTTCTCCTGTTACCTTTGTGAAAATAAAAATTTGGAGGCGAAAAGATCTTTTTTGTGGAAAAAATATGATTTTTGATTTTCACGGCTCTACATTATAAACTTCTGTGAAGTACTTGGGAGTTCAAAGTGCTCACCACACATCTAGATAAGTTCCTTAAGGGGTCTAGTTTCCATAATGGTGTCACTTGTGGGGGGTTTCCACTGTTTAGGCACATCAATGGCTCTCCAAACGCGACATGGCGTTCAATGTCAATTCCAGCCAATTCTGCATTGAAAAAGTCAAACAGCACTCCTTGCCTTTCAAGCTCTGCCGTGCGACCAAACAGTGGGGGTATCAGTGTATTAAGGAGAAATTGCACAACAAACTTTGTGGTTCATTTTATCTTTTTACACTTGTGAAAATAAAAAAATTGTTTCTGATTTAAACTGTTTGTAAAAAAAGTTAAATGTTAATTTTTTTCCTTTCACACTGCTTCACTTCCTGTGAAGCACGTAAAGGGTTAATAAAATTCTTGAATGTGGTTTTGAGCACTTTAGGAGTGCAGTTTTTAGAATGGTGTCACTTTTGAGTATTTTCTGTCATGTACACCCCTCAAACTGACTTTTATTGTGATGTGGTCCCTAAGGCTGAGTTCTCACGTGGCGTTTTTTTCGCGTTTCCGCGGCAGTTTTAACCGCGCGATTTTGCCGCGAAAAATAAGCATCCCATGCATTCCTATGGGATTCCGCAATGCTGTGCTAATGCTGCGGTTTTTACCGCTGCGGAATCGCTTTGCGGTAAAAAACGCAGCATGCTCATTAATTTGCGGAATCGCAGCGATCCCGCACCCATAGGAATGCATTGTTCCGCTTACTTCCCGCATGTGGCTGTGCACACCATGCGGAAAGTAAGCAGAACAATTGCGGATGGTACCCACGGTCCGGAGGAGAGGAGACTGTCCTCCGGGCTTTGGGTACCATATCCCTGTAAAAAATAGAATTTAAAATAAAAAATATTGTTATTCTTACCTTCCGGCGTCCCGCGCAGCCTTCCCGCCTCTCTCCACGCTCCCGGTCCCAGTAAGCCTTTGCGAAAATGCCCGCGATGGTGTCCGTTCTTGCGGCATCGCGAAGTCTCGCGGTCATTCACGCGACGTCATCGCGAATGACCGCGAGACATCACGATCCCGCGAGAACAGACGTCATCGCAGGCATTTTCGCAAAGGATTACTGAGAACGGATGCGTGGGACGTCGGAAGATGAGAATAACACTATTTTTTATTTTTTTTTACATTCTATCTTTTACTACTGATGCCACATAGGCGGCCTCAGTAGTAAAAAGTTGGTCACACTCGTCAAACACTATGTTTGACGAGTGTGACCAACCTGTCAATCAGTTCTCCAAGCGATGCTACAGATCGCTTGGAAAACGCTAGCATTTTGCAAGCTAATTACGCTTGCAAAATGCTAGTTTTTCCACGGGAAAATCGCGGGAATTTAAAATGCGATTTTCCCGCGGAATGCAATTCCGGAATTCTCACGGTAATTTCCGCGAGAGTTCCGGTACAAGTGCACTTAGCTAAAAAGAATGGTTTTGTAAATTTTGAAGTTAAAATGAGAAATTGCTGGTCGAATTTTAACCCTTATAACTTCCTAACAAAAAAAAAAATTGTTTCAAAAATTGTGCTGATGTAAAGTAGACATTAGGGAAATGTTATTTATTAAGTATTTTGTGTGACATATCTCTCTGATTTAAGGGCATAAAAATTAAAAGGTTGAAAATTGCAAAATTTTAAATTTTTTTGTCATATTTCCATTTTTTTCATAAATAAACGCAAGTCGTGTCAAATAAATTTTACTACTAACATGAAGTACAATATGTCACGAAAAAACAGTCTCAGAATCAGCTGGATCCGTTAAAGTGTTCCAGAGTTATAACCTCAGAAAGTGACAGTGATCAGAATTTAAAAAATTAGCCTGGTCATTTAGCTGCAAATTGGCTCTGTCACTAAGGGGTTAATAGCGTTATTAGTCTGCCCAGCACCCGCATTTAGTAGAACACTGCAGGGAGAAAATTAACATTATTCTACCCGGCAGCATGCAGATTTCAGTCAGTCACTGCGGCGGCGGCGGTGCCGGCGCGGTTCATTCACCGCTTTGAGAATACAGAGTGGCGACTCTATCCACACCCGTAGCACGCACGGACACTGGTGTATTCAGGCCAGTTGTTAGTCATTGCCGGTGGTGCGGTGACCAAACTAGCACCGGCATCGTCCCCGTGACTGAACCCCGAATGCTGCCGAGAGTTCATTCCTCCCCCCACAGCATTTGGCTAAGTGATTGCGCCGGGCAAGTTAGTGACGCTTTTAACCTGCAGATTAACCCAATATTTGCATGTTGATAATTTTTTTCTGGTGATAGGTTACTTTTAAAATCCCATTTAATAGTGTTTCTTTCCATTCTATCCATCTGACCATGATTGTTTCTATGTGTGTGCAAAAAAAAATGTATGCAAGCCCTATTCAGATAAATGTCATAGAGCTTTCTGTGACAAATCTGCAGTGTTATTATCCTCTGATATACTAGGATAAAAGAAAATGCAGGGCAAAGACACTGCTGATAATAACCATTCAAAGAATAGAAGATGTCACCCCAGGACACATGAGCTGCAGTTGTAGCCAGCTCAAAAACATTTGAGGGAACCACTGAAAGAGTTCTTTGTTTTGAGTGAGCAGCAGAATGAATGCATGTGTTCCAATGGCAATGGACAATAAAATAGCTTGGAGGTCATTATTAGGGCTCGTACCCATCACCGTGAAAAAAAGGCCCAATTCTGGTCCAGAAAAGTAGGACTAGCGTCATGCAAGTGCCGTGCAATTTTCATGCAAGTACAGTGCGATTTTCCACACCCAGGATCCGACTGACATCCAAATTCCTATGCGATTGCTATTCGATTGCAATGCGATTTTAACACGAGCTTTCACATAGAGTAATTATTTGTCATTTACTCATGGTTTTCCGAGGAAATATTCATATATATATATATATATATATATATATATATATATATATATATATATATATATATGTGTATATATATATACAGTGCCTTGCGAAAGTATTCGGCCCCCTGGAACATATCATGCTTCAAACATAAAGATACCAAATGTAAATTTTTGGTGAAGAATCAACAACAAGTGGGACACAATTGTGAAGTTGAACGAAATTTATTGGTTATTTTAAATTTTTGTGGAAATTCAAAAACTGTAAAGTGGGGCGTGCAATATAATTCGGCCCCTTTAACTTAATACTTTGTTGCGCCACCTTTTGCTGCGATTACAGCTGCAAGTCGCTTGAGGTATGTCTCTATCAATTTTGTACATCGAGAGACTGAAATTCTTGCCCATTCTTCCTTGGCAAACAGCTCGAGCTCAGTAAGGTTTGATGGAGATTGTTTGTGAACAGCAGTTTTCAGCTCTTTCCACAGATTCTCGAATGGATTCAGGTCTGGACTTTGACTTGGCCATTCTAACACCTGGATATGTTTATTTGTGAACCATTCCATTGTAGATTTTGCTTTATGTTTGGGATCATTATCTTGTTGGAAGACAAATCTCCGTCCCAGTCTCAGGTCTTTTGCAGACTCCAACAGGTTTTCTTCAAGAATGGTCCTGTATTTGGCTCCATCCATCTTCCCATCAATTTTAACCATCTTCCCTGTCCCTGCTGAAGAAAAGCAGCCCCAAACCATGATGCTGCCACCACCATGCTTGACAGTGGGGATGGTGTGTTCAGGGTGATGAGCTGTTTTGCCTTTACGCCAAACATATTGTTTGGAATTGTTGCCAAAAAGTTCAATTTTGGTTTCATCTGACCAGAACACTTTCTTCCACATGTTTGGTGTGTCTCCCAGGTGGCTTGTTGCAAACTTTAAATGACACATTTTATGGATATCTTTGAGAAACGGCTTTCTTCTTGCCACTCTTCCATAAAGGTCAGATTTGTGCAGTGTACGACTGATTGTTGTCCTATGGACAGACTGTCCCACCTCAGCTGTAGATCTCTGCGGTTCATTCAGAGTGATCATGGACCTCTTGGCTGCACCTCTGATCAGTCTTCTCCTTGTTTGAGATGAAAGTTTAGAGGGATGGCCAGGTCTTGGTAGATTTGCAGTGGTATGATACTCCTTCCATTTCAGTATGATCGCTTGCACAGTGCTCCTTGGGATATTTAAAGTATCGGAAATCATTTTGTATCCAAATCCGGATTTAAACTTCTCCACAACAGTATCACGGACGTGCCTGTTGTGTTCCTTGGTCTTCATGATGCTCTCGGTGCTTCAGACAGAACCCTGAGACTCTCACAGAGCAGTTGCATTTATACGGAGACTTGATTACACACAGGTGGATTATATTTATCATCATTAGCCATTTAGGACAACATTGGATCATTCAGAGATCCACAATTAACTTTTGGAGTGAATTTGCTGCACTGAAAGTAAAGGGGCTGAATAATATTGCACTCCCCACTTTTCAGTTTTTGAATTTCCAAAAAAATTTAAAATAACCAATAAATTTCGTTCAACTTCACAATTGTGCCCCACTTGTTGTTGATTCTTCACCAAACATTTACATTCGGTATCTTTATGTTTGAAGCATGATATGTGGCAAAAGGTTGAAAAGTTCCAGGGGGCCGAATACTTTCGCAAAGCACTATATATATATATATATATATATATATATATATATATATATATATATATATATATATATATTGCTCAAAAAAATAAAGGGAACACGAGACACTCTTACTGAGCAGACACATGGATGTTGGTGACATTCCAATCATTTCTACCTGTTGTTTATTCCATTGACACAACAGCAGGAGAAATTGAATCACAATCAATGTTGATTTCACAGACGTGTGACTGACTTGGAGTTACATTTTGTTTTTTAAGTTTTCCCTTTATTTTTTGAGCAGTGTATATATATATATATACACACATACACACAGTGGGTACAGAAAGTATTCAGACCCCCTTAAATTTTTTTAAATTGCAGCCATTTGGTAAATTCAAAAAAGTTCATTTTTTTCTCATTTATGTACACTCTGCACCCCATCTTAACTGAAAAAAAACAGAAATGTAGAAATTTTTGCAAATTTATTAAAAGAGAAAAACTGAAATATTACATGTTCATAAGTATTCAGACCCTTTGCTCAGTATTGAGAAGAAGCAACCTTTTGAGCAAGTACAGCCATGAGTCTTCTTGGGAATGAGGCAACAAGTTTTTCACACCTGGATTTGGGGATCCTCTGCCATTCTTCCTTGCAGATCCTCTCAAGTTTCTGATGTGAGCTCATTTTCGGGTTTGCCTCTGGCTTCTGGTGAGGGTTATGGAGCTGGCTGTGCTAACAGAGGAGTAGTGAGTTCTCTATCTGGACTCCCTCTGTTGGTGAAGGGAGGTAATGAAGCTGATCTAAATGGCAGAGACCGGCCACCTGAGGAAGAGGACTGCGATTGGACATCAGGAGTTTCTGATTGGATTTAAGGCAGCCGACTCCCTAGTTTCTTGCTGGTGATTTTTCCTGACTGTGGCTCCTGGTTTCCAGTTTGGTTCCTGCCTTCCTAAAGCTAATTTTTCTCTGCTATTGTTCATATGAGTTTTTGTCTGGTTTACTTAGTTTTTGTGTTCAGCCAGCCCTGGCTGGGACTGGGCTGAATCCCCATTTTATCTCTGATCAGTTGATCTCTTTTGCTCTGTCTTCAGAATATACCTGAGTGCTGCTATAGTGATTTGAAGTCTAGCGACTTCAGGGCCTTTTTCTATCAGACGTGTTGGACATTTTTTTTGGCAGGGTTTTTTGCGTGATTGCAGACAGCAGCTTTTCTTTCCTGTCCTTTCTAGTTAGCGAGGGCCCCATCATTTGCTCAGCCTATCTTTCTACCTGTGTCTGTGTTTTCATCTTGTTTCACCGACAATACACGTTGGGGGCTGTCTATTACTTTGGGGTCTGCTCTGGGGCAGTTTAGATTTTCCCTTTCTTTCTTTAGGCTTATTTAGTTCTCCGGCCATGAAGAGGTGTCTAGGACCATCGTAGGCACGCTCCACGTCTACTGCTAGTTGTTGTGGATAGGATCAGGGGTCTGCAATCCGCTAGTTACCAACCTCTCCGGTTTTCTGGGCTTAGCTTGCTTTTTGCTTTTTCCTCCTCGGTGACTCATTCATAACAAGTTTCCATCAGGTTGGATGGTGAATGGTGGTGGACAACCATTTTCAGGTCTAACCAGAGATGCTCATTTGGGTTTAGGTCAGGGCTCTGGCTGGGCTAGACAAGAATGGTCACAGAGTTGTTCTGAAGCCACCACTCTTTTGTTATTTTAGCTGTGTGCTTATGGTTATTGTCTTGTTGGAAGGTGAACCTTCGGCCAAGTCTTAGGTCTAGAGCGATCTGGATGAGGTTTTCATCCAGGATATCTCTATACTTGTTTCCTTCAAGTGCAACCAGGCATCCTGTTACTGCAGCTTAAAAACATTCCCATAGCATGATGCTGCCACCACCATGTTTCACTTGTGGGATTGTATTGGGCAGGTGATGAGCAGTGCCTGGTTTTCTCCACACATACTGCTTAGAATTATCACCAAAAAGTTCTATCTTCGCTTCATCAGACCAGGGAATCTTATTTCTCATAGTCTGGGAGTTCTTCATGTGTTTTTTAGCAAACTCTATGTAGGCTCTCATATGTCTTGCACTGAGGAGTGGTTTTTGTCAGACCACTCTGTCATAAAGACCTGTTAGGCATCGGGTTCTGGGCGCTGCACAGCAGGAATCCCAAGCCTTGCCATCTGCAGTCTACCATTCTCCTCCGGCTGCAGTGGAGCCTGCTCAGCTGACTCCACGATCCCGGCATTCTGCCCACACCAGCATCGTGGGTTCAGTTGCTGCTGCCACCTCTGGTCCAGTTATGGCAATGCAGTCTGTCCAGCAGCAAAAGACTCCAGAGTCTAAATCTTCCCTTCGCTCCACTGAGCATGCTCAGGAGACAATCTCCCATTGGAGATCGGGAGTCACATGATCAGGAAGGTCCTGGAAGGGCACGGCTATAAAACGCTTGCATGGCCGCCCCGCCATGCGCTATGATAGACTCTGAGGCTAATGCATTTAGTGTATGTGTGATGATGGATGAATGAGCCTGGTGACTGACGCATTATAATTCCCCCTCCTTGGATATTACATATGTGTTAGGGTGAGGGATTAGAGTCAGTACGTTAGCTCTACACTGCATAGCGCCGCAGTGTTGCTCCACATCCACCGCTAGGGCCTAGGGAGTCGGTCAGTATAGGCCTCCTTGGCCACTGCTATCGCAGCGTCCGCTAGTTTCGCCGTGCGCTTTAGTAGCGCTTTTCAGCCCGGTTATTAGGCTGGTTAGTAGCATCTGTCAGGGCGGATACTGCACACGTTGCAGCAGCGGTTCGCACACCGTGACCTGTGACGCTAACAGGTAGCGGTTGTTTGCCGGCAGGCACGTGTTTCGTGAGGTAACGGTGCATGTGTCTGTTAGTTCCGGCTCAGTGATTACGCACTGGTGTCCGGCTTTACTCCTACACGCCTTTCCCTCATTGTTGAGCAGCCGTTGGTCACCTCTGCATGGTGGGCCCTGGGCTGCGAACGCACATTATATATTATTTCATCTTTATTATTTGTTGCGTTCCGCCAGCCCCGTAACAAAGACCCTACTGGTGGAGGGTTGCAGTGATAGTTGACTTTGTGGAACTTTCTCCTATCTCCCTACTGCATCGCTGAAGCTCAGTCACAGTGATCTTGGGGTTCTTCTTTACCTCTCTCACCAAGGCTCTTCTCCCACGATTGCTCAGTTTGGCTGGACGGACAGGTCTAGGAAGGCTTCTAGTGATACCAAACTTCTTCCATTTAAGGATTATGGAGGCCACTGTGCTCTTAGGAACCTTGAGTACTGCAGAAATTCTTTTGTAACCTTGTCCAGATCTGTGTCTTCCCACAATTCTGTCTTTGAGCTCCTTGTCCAGTTCCTTTGACTTCATGATTCTTATTTGGTCTGACATGCACTGTGAACTGTGAGGTCTTATATAGTCAGGTGTGTGCCTTTACAAATCAAGTCCTATCAGTTTAATTAAACACAGCTGGACTCCAATGAAGGAGTAGAATCATCTCAAGGAGGATCACAAGGAAATGGACAGCATGTGACTTAAATATGAGTGTGTGAGCAAAGGGTCTGAATCAGAGGCGTAGCTAGGGTTTCAGCTTAGGGGGGGGTGAAAAATCTGAGTGGGCCCTTAACCAGCTAATTGAGACTACAGCTATGATGAAGCCACTTAATCGTGAGTATAGGGGAAAATCACCAGATGACTGCACTTATGAACAGTATGATGGTCCCACAGCTCCCATATATCCAGTATGATGTCCCCCACAGTTCGCATATAAACAGTATAATGGGCCCAACTGCTCCAATAAATACAGTATGATGTCGCCCAGAGTTTCCCTGTACACAGTATAATGGGCTAACCGCTCACATATACACAGTATAATGCCCCCCCAGCTCCCCTATACACAGTATACAGAGTATGGTAAGCCAACAGCTCCCTTATACACAGTATAATGCCCCCACAGCTATACACAGAATGGTAGGCCCACAGCTCCCCTATACATAGAATGATGTCCCCACTGCTCTCCCAAAACACAGTATACCAGTTAATAGTGTTCTTACACTGTGCGGTGCCTGCACTGAAAGTCTCACTGCCAGGAGGAAATTAAATATATTCCTCCTGGCAGCCTCACTCTTCCAGTCATAGGGGCAGCGCTGGGCATGGTTTCAGTCACCGCTCTGTGTATAGAGAGTGGCAGCTGTAACTGCGCCCCTGACCCTGAGTGACAGCCAGCTCAGCACCCTCTAGCACCCGGAAGCTTTGCTACTGGTGCCCCTATAAACAATAATGCTTCTTAAGTGCCCACTTGACATTTAATAATGTCTCCCCATGTACAGTAACAATGGCCCCATTGCTGATGCCAAGTGATGACTCTTTCAGCTTCTCTCAATTCTCTTCTATTGAGAGAAACCAAACCTTTCTAGTCAACACAAGCCCCCATAGCAAACATGTGATCACATGACCACCTGATAACGCCAGTGATATTGGAGGCTCATGACAGCAGGAGCTCCCTGTCATGATTTGACAGTTTGCTTATTATTAAATTATTAAAGCACCCCTCTAGCAGAGCTTTTTTTTCTCACCGCTGGAGTGATGCTTTAAACACAAGTCCTCTGCTCCGGTCATGAGCTCATCCTCCAGTGTGTTCATCATTTTTTGGCACAGCTCCAGTCCCACGGCTCAATCTTATGAGTGCAGCTTCTGATAGGCCAGAATTTAGTAGCTACGTCACAACCTCTCAGTGCAAGTCTATGAGAGCATAACGAGGCAAGAAAGAGGTCAGAATGAGGCTTTCATAGACTTACATTGATTAGTGACCTCCGTGCCACTCCATGAAACACTGGAGCAGCGGACAGGTCACAAACTGCAAGAGATGAGGCTGAGCGTCGGTGAAAACAGATGAAAACGCTGGAAGGTGCTTTAAATGTGATGCATGGTTGCTATATGGGGGCTTCTAATACTAATACTCATAAAAGACCAAGCTGGTAAGTATAAAAAGCTCCCAACCGGCCCATCTGCAGAATCCCAGACCGCAACTATTACATGTAATAGAGTGCATATAATCTCATAACAAAACAGTATAATAATCAGCCCCCAGTGCCCTGTCACCCTTTCCCCACCTCAGCCCCACAAACCCCATCCTCTCACATTCATCCCCCATTGCCCTGTACCCCACCTCCACTTCAGCTCTGACAATACCCTCATTCTCTTACATTCCCCCCAGTGCCTGGCCCCCTCTCCCACCTCCACTTCAGCCCCACACAATACCCCCTTCCTCTCACATTCACTCCCTAGTGCTCTGTCCCCCCTCCCCCACAAAATCCCCATGGTCTCACATTCCCCCCAGTGCCTGGCCCCCTCCCCACCTCTAATTCAGCACCAACAATACCCCCATCCTCTCACATTCCCCCCAGTGCGCTGTATCACCTCCCCCACTTCAGCCACAATAATAACCTCATCCTCTCACATTCACCCCCAGTGCCCTGTACCCCCACAATACACCCATCATCTTATATTCATCTCCCAGTGACCATGACATGCCTACATTTAAGTAATCTAATAAATTCCATTCCCACTTTCTGATGAAGTTTGCAGCAGGACCACTAAGTATCTGAAGGTGACATCAAGCCCAGAGGTTAGTAATGGAGAGGCGCCTATAAGATGCACCCATTACTAACCTGAAAATGATATTGTATAAAAAAACACACACACCCCGAATAAAGTCCTTTAAGTGAAGGAATGACACTAACTCCTTAATGAATCTAAATTAAATCAAACTCATGTCATCACCCAGGCTACTGAAGCCAATGTCCCCTGTAACAAAAATGAAATAATGAAGCAACCTAATCCTCACCTCTACAATGAGAAGATTATAATCCATTTGTCCCGTGACATGTCTAGCACTGCTACATCTAGATGACAGTCTGAATTTTTGCATGATGAGACAATACAGGCTTCCATCCAGCAGAGACACTGAGATGCGTGTGCTAGCGCTGCTCAGTGGCTCATGATAATGAACTTCTATGAACTGACTGACGTCACCACGAGTGTAAGAAGGTTCATATGCTCGTGGTGCTTTCAGAAAGGTCCTGGGAGTTCACAGCGAATTAACTCAGTTCAACTCACGTCAGCGGAAGCGCCGTTAGAATTTTTCCTACAGCGCTCGCGCTGACACTCATGCTCAAATCAGTGAGATTGTCACAAGGGTAACAGGAGAAAATGGACCAGAAAAATTTGTTGTGCAATTTCTACTCAGTACGCTGATACCCATATGTGTAAGAATACTACTAATTGAGGCGCATGGCAGGTCATGGAAGGGAAGGAGCACCATTTGACTTTTTGAACGCAGAAATGTCTGGAATCGAGAGCGGACACCATGTCGCATTTGGAGAACCCTTGATGTGCCTAAACAGTAGAAACCCCCCAAAAGTGGCCACATTTTGGAAACTAGATCCAATTTTTTATTTTCACAAGGGTAACAGGAGAAAATGGACCTGAAAATTTGTTGTGCAATTTCTCCAAAGAACGCCACACCCCATATGTGGAGGAAAACTACTGTTTGGACGCACGATAGGGCTCGGAAAAGAAGGAGTGACATTTTGGAACACAGACTTTGATTGGTCTGTGGGTGTAATGACGTGTTTGGAGAGCCCCTAATGTGCCTAAACAGAGAAAAACATATATTTTACCCCATTTTGGAAACTACACCCCTCAAGGATTTTATCCAGGGGTAAATTGAGCATTTTGAACCTACAAGTACTATATAGAAATTGATAACATTAGGTCGTCATATTGAAAATTTTCATTTTTTTCACGAAAATGTTTTTTTAGCCCCAAATCTGCAATTTTCACAATGGATAATAGGAGAAAACAGACCCCATAATTTGTAACAAACGTGATGATACCCCATATATGGTCAAAAACTTCCGCTTGGGCACATGGCAGGGCTAGGAAAGGAAAGAGCTATCTGCCTGGGGTAGATTGTGAATGCCTTATTGCAATTGATGATCCTATGACATTTGAAAACAACAGAAACTCCTCACAAGTGACCTTATTTTCGAAACTAGACCCCTCAAGGAATTCGTCTAGGAGAGTAGTGAGTGTTTTGAACCCATAGGTGGCTCACAGAATTTTATAACATTGAGATGTGGAGATATGAGATTTTAGTTGTAAAAATGTACCGTATTTTTCGGACTATAAGACACACCGGACCATAAGACGCACATAGGTTTTAGAGGAAGAAATTAGAAAAAAAGAAAGCTAAACAAAAAATGTGGTCAATTCTGTACTTCATATCCCCTATCCTGGTATATATGGTCCCCTCATCCCCATCTTGGTATACATGACCCACTCATCCCTATCCTGTTATGAATGGCCCCCTCATCCCTATCCTGTTATGAATGGCCCCCTCATCCCTATCCTGCCATGAATGGCCCCATCCTTATCTTGGTATGCTTCACCCCCATCCTGGTGTGCATGGCCCCCTCATCCCTATCCTGATATGCAGGGACCCAGGGGAAGAGTCTGGAGGAGATCATTTGCATATTCCCAGTGCCTTCTGGGATAAGTGAAGAGTCGCCGTGAGCTCAACGATCACTGGGTTTTGGCCGTTGCAGCTGAAAAGAGGAGATCGGAAAACCGCGCGCTGATATTTTGGCTCATCTTTCATCATTTTTAAGAAATCTCAATATGGAAGAGGCCAGGAGCCATTTGGTGAGCTGCATTTCTTGCTACATGTTCACAGACTTACCAGTGGAAAAGCCAAACTTCACATGCCACAAATGCAAGCTTGTGTCCCTGTTGGAGGAAAAGTTTCAAAATCTCGAAGAGAGGTTAGCCACGTTGAAGATCATTAAGGTAGGTGAAGAGTTCTTAGACAGAGCAGAATTATCTCTTCATGTTACAGAAAGAGAAGAAATTCGAAGTGCACCTGAAGAAACAGAGGAATGGAGACATGTGACCCAGAGAAGCAGGAGGATCAGGAGGCAGTCAGCACCCATACTTCTCAGGAACCAGTACCAGGCTCTCACGCAGGAAAACGATGAAGAAATACATCATGATAAGACTTTGCCCACAAACAGCAACCTTGTACACCTTCAGAGTCCTCCTGGATGGAGAAAGAAAAATGTTGTGAAGAAGAAACGGAGAGTGGTGGTCATTGGGGGATTCCCTGTTGAGAGGAACAGAGGCCGCTATCTGCAGACCGGATATAACTTCAAGAGAAATGTGCTGTCTTCCAGGTGCAAAAATTAAAGATGTGTCTGACAGGATATCAGGACTCTTCAGACCTACAGATGACTACCCATTCCTGCTTCTACATGTGGGGACAAATGACACCGCAAGAAACGACCTGGAAACCATCTGTAGAGACTTTGAAGACTTAGGCAAGAAAGTGAAAGAACTGGGAGCGCAGGTGGTCTTCTCTTCCATCCTCCCAGTGGATGGCCATGGAACAAGGAGGTGGAATAAGATTCTGCAGGTGAACAACTGGCTACGTCGATGGTGCCGTCAGCAACGATTTGGATTTATGGATCACGGAGTGAATTACCTTCACGATGGACTACTTGCTAGAGATGGGGTGCACCTTACGAAGACTGGAAAACATGTATTTGGAAGTCGCCTTGCTACACTTGTAAGGAGAGCTTTAAACTAGAACAACATGGGAAGGGAAGCAAAAGACCAGAAAAAGCCGTACACCTGACAAATGCTATTGAGAACTCTGCTATTAGAAGTGGAAAGGAAGAACAAAGACAAAAGAATCTAATTAATAAAAAATATTGGAGAAAGAGAAACCAATCACAAACTAAAATGTTTCTATACTAATGCACAAAGCATGGGCAACAAACAAGGAGAATTGGAGCTACTAACACAGGAAAAGAAATATGATGTCATTGGAATCACTGAAACTTGTTGGGACAATACACATGACTGGAATACAAGACTAGAAGGATACAACTTATTTGCAAGAAACAGACTTGATAAACGAGGAGGAGGTGTCGCATTGTATGTTAGAAACGTGTATATCTGCACAGAGATTGAAGCCTCAGATACTGGGAGTTCTGTGGAAACTGTTTGGGTAAGAATACAAGGACAGAACAATGGAAAGGACACCATTGTAGGCATTTACTACAGGCCGCCTGTGCAAGCCGAAGATATGGATGAACTCTTTACGCATCAAAAGGCCAAGTTCTCAAAAAAATATGACTTAAGGTACTGTCACACTTAGCGATGTACCAGCGATCCCGACCAGCGATATGACGCGGTCAGGATCGCTGGTACATCGCTAAGTGGTCGCTAGTGAGCTGCCACATAGGCAGATCTCACTAGCGACATCGCTGGGGACGGAGATCGCTACTTACCTGTCACACCAGGCGATCCTGCGTCCTCCCGCCCGGCTCCACGCGTCGCTCGTCCTCACAGCAGGAAGCGCCGCAGGAAGCTGACGACGAGAAACAGTCCTGGACGTTCTCGCGCGATCAGCGATAATCAGCGGGGGAGCCGGTCGGAGGTAAGTATCAGACACAGAGATATCGCTAGCAATATCGCTATAACGTCACTAGTTATAGCGATATTGCTAGCGATATCTCTTGGTGTGACATGCCCTATAGTTGTCATGGGAGATTTCAACTATCCAGACATTTGTTGGGAATCTCTCTCAGGCAAAACTAACAGGTCAAGGAAATTCTTATCCTCTCTTGCTGACAACTTTATCTTCCAAAAGGTAGGGGAGAAAACAAGGGGAACTGCTACATTGGATCTAATCCTTATAAACAGGCAGGAAATGGTTGAGGAGGTAAAAGTGGCTGGGACCCTAGGAGGTAGCGACCATGCTATTTTAAAATTTTGGATAACTAGAGGAGGAAGACCTGTGAAGACTCAGACTTCAAGGTTAGATTTCAGAAAGGCAGATTTTAAGGGATTCAGAAAGAGAATTGGAGGGATCCAATGGCTGGATATCCTTAAAGACAAAAATGTCCAGGAAGGATGGGAAATCTTGAAAAATGAAATTCTCAAAGCACAATTGTTAACAATTCCGAAAAGAGGGAAGAATAGGAAGCATTTAAGGAAGCCAGGATGGATGAACACAGAACTTAAGCACATGCTAAAAAGGAAGAAAAAAATGTTTATAAAATGGATAGAGGGAGGCATATCTAAAGAAGAATATAATGCTGTCTGCAGAACCTGCAGGGCACAAATCAGATTATCTAAAGCTGACAATGAATTGAGGCTTGCAAGAGATGTCAAAAGCAATAATAAAGGATTTTGGGGATATGTCAAAAGTAAAAGAAAAGTCAAAGATGCTATAGGATTTTTACAGGATGAAAATGATGAAATGGTAAGACAGGATGTTGAGAAGGCCGAACTTTTAAATTCCTATTTTGCATCTGTTTTCTCTCAGAAAGGAAATGTAACATCAACTGTTCTTCACTGTCCTATTAAGGGAATAGAAGAATCCAGGATATCTATAAACAGAAAGATAGTGAGGAAACACTTAGCTAACCTAAATTAATTCAAGTCTCCAGGTCCAGATGAATTACCCCCCAGAGTACTGAAGGAGATAGCAGAAGAAATTTTTGAACCCCTCTCCATAATCTTTGAAAATTCCTGGAGAACAGGAGAAGTCCCAGAAGACTGGAGAAGAGCAAATGTTGTTCCAATCTTCAAAAAGGGGAAGAAGGTGGACCCAGGCAACTATAGGCCAGAGAGTCTGACTTCTATACCAGGAAAGATCTTTGAACAAATTATTAAACAACATGTATGTCAGTACCTGGATAAGAATGAAGTGATTAAACAGAGTCAGCATGGGTTTGTAACTAATAAGTCATGTCAGACTAACTTAATTTCCTTCTATGACGGAATCACTGATTGGGTGGATCAAGGAAATGCTGTAGATATAGTATATCTTGACTTCAGCAAAGCATTTGACAAAGTATCTCATACAATCCTCATTGAAAAAATGACTAAGTATGGAATGGACAAGGCAACTGTTAGGTGGATTCATAACTGGCTTAGTGATCGGACCCAAAGAGTAGTCGTAAATGGCTGCACATCCAGTTTGAAGAATGTCTCAAGTGGGGTACCACAGGGCTCTGTCCTGGGCTCTGTATTGTTCAACATCTTTATCAACGATTTAGATGAAGGAATTGAGGGTAAACTGATTAAATTTGCTGATGACACAAAGCTAGGAGGGATAGCTAATACTAGAGAAGAGAGAGAGAGGATTCAAAAAGATATAAATAAACAGGAGAAGTGGGCAGCAACTAACAGAATGGTTTTTAACAGGGAAAAATGCAAAGTACTACATCTGGGCAATAAAAATGAAAAAAGCATATACAGAATGGGAGGAATAGGGCTAAGCAACAGTACATGTGAAAAAGACTTGGGTATACTAATAGATCACAGACTGAATATGAGTCAACAGTGTGATGCAGCAGCAAAAAAGGCAAATGCAATTCTAGGATGTATTAACAGAAGCATACAGTCTAGATCACGTGAAGTCATTATTTCACTCTACTCCTCTTTGGTCAGACCTCACCTGGAATATTGTGTCCAGTTTTGGGCACCACATTTTAAAAAAGACATCAACAAACTGGAGCAAGTTCAGAAAAGAGCAACCAGAATGGTGACCGGTCTGCAAACCCTGTCTTATGAGGAAAGGTTGCAGGATTTGGGATTGTTTAGTTTGCAAAAGAGAAGACTGAGAGGAGACTTAATAGCTGTCTACAAATATCTAAAGGGCTGTCACATTGTAGAAGGATCAACTTTATTCTCATTTGCACAAGGAAAGACTAGAAGCAATGGGATGAAACTGAATGGGAGGAGACACAGATTAGATATTAGAATAAACTTTTTGACAGTTAGAGTGATCAATGAGTGGAACAAGCTGCCACGAGAAGTGGTGAGTTCTCCTTCAATGGAAGTCTTCAAACAGAGGCTGGACAGACATCTGACTGGGATGATTTAGCGAATCCTGCTTTGAGCAGGGGGTTGGACCAGATGGCCCAGGAGGTCCCTTCCAACTCTACGATGCTATGATTCTATGTCCATCCTGGTATGCATGGCCCCATCCTCATCCTGGTACGCAGGGACGCCATCTCCATCCTGATATGCATGGCCTCATCCTTATCCTGGTATGCAAGGCCCCCATCTCTATCCTGGTATGCATGGCCCCATTCTTATCCTGGTATGCAGGGACCCCATTTCCATCCTGGTACGCATGGCCCCATTCTTATACTCGTATAATTGGCCCCCATCCCCATCCTGGTATGCATGGCCCCTTCAACCCTATCCTGGCATGCAGGGCTCCAATCTCCGTCCTGCTATGCATGGTCCCATCCTTTTCCTAGTATGATTGCCCCCCTTCCCCATCCTGATAACAGGAACCTCATCAGAAAAACATAAAAAAAACACAGACTTATCTTCTTGCGCTCCCTTGCAGCTCCTTTTTCTGATATCAGCAGCTTCTTGCTTGTAAGCAGTGCATGGCAGGGACGTCATGCGCTGCTTACAAGCCAAGGACAGCTGCTGGAATACTCACTGATCTCCATGCTGGGACTATGTGCGTAGAGCACAGTGAATATTCATTGCTCTTTAGTAACAAGCTCAGTGTTTGCCGCAGCCTCCGGCTTCCTGCAGCTGCCGCTACTAAAGGGAATGAATATTCATTACATTCCATACCTATGGGAGTGGAGAACAGTGAATATTGATTGCCTTAAGTAGCGAGCACATGTAGAAATTGCAGGGACGCGGGATGCAGTGACATGCAGGAGGCAGAACAAGAGTTAACAGGTTTATTACAGGAAATACTCCACGCAGGGAGGTAATGGATTAATGGAGAATAAACATGAATATTATGTCTATATAAGAACAATGGTTCTTGAAACAAGTATCAGTCTGCTGGTGTCCTGGCTGTGAAGGCTTGCAATCCCACGGTGGCATCCATGTAGGTGACGCGTAAAGTCTCTGGCATGATCCTGAAGACAGTGGAGGAGCTGGCTCCCGATGAAGGCGGTGTATCGAGGCTCTCCTAAGCGTGGTACTGCGTTACCGGGTTGACGAACATGCGGTGTCACAGTCTGTGTAATCAACGAAGCGTGGCTCAGTTTATCAGTGGCAGCGGGGATGAAGCTGCCCGGCTCTGTGTGAAGCACCAGGTCTTAGGCCACAAGCCCGCGGCAATCAGCGGGACGGTGAGAGGGGGTTTCTTGGTGTCAGGGGTGAGTGGACTCACAGCTACTGTCTGCTCATGGTCAGTGCGCGCATAGGCCGGGGAAACAGGGCGGAACTGAGGTATCGTGTCACTGACAGAAGAGTGAACTAACCTCCTGCTGCGCACAAGTCTCTTGCTTTCCATCCCTTTTATCCCAGCCACGCCCCCTACAGTCCAGTGCAAAGGTCTGTCCAGGTCAGAAATCTTTCCCCACGGCAACAATGGTGACAGCCCCAACAGTTCTGGAACTGGCACAAGAGAGGTACCACCAGCCCGGTTCATCTTCCTACACACACGTGAACGCCCAGCAGCTTCAAGAAGCGAGCAGCTGCGGCTAACACTGTGCTCGCTATTAAAGAGAAAAGAATATTTACTGTTTTGCACGCCCATGGGTGTGTAATGGAGTGAATATTCATTTATCTTTAGCAGTGGGCACAAGAGTTAGCCTGTAGCTGCTGGCTCCTGCCTCCTGTCACCTGCCGCTCCTCTACATCCCCACCACAGCCAGGGCTGTGAGCCAGAGTACATCCGGACTATAAGACGCACCCCTCATTTTCCTCCATATTTTTGGAGGGAAAAAGTGCATCTTATAGTCTGAAAGATATGGTAACTTTTGCATTTAATAGGTGAAACTATACCCCACAATTTATTGCACAATTTCTCCCGAATGCGGTGATGTCCCATATGTTGTCAGAAATTACTGTTAGGCCACACGTCAGGACTGAGAAAGAAGCGTACTATTTGGCTTTTGGAGCACCGTAAAGGTATGTGGTATCATTCGGTAACTATGTGGTGGTAATACGTGGTTCGGTCATGGTGTGACGGTATTTGTCCCTTGCATGGTCATTTTAAAAAGTGTACTGTATGTGACACATTCCCTTAAAGAAAATTAAATAAAAGTATACCTAAAAAGAGTATTGGATATTTTAAGAATTGTTAAATAGGTTACAATAGGGTAGGGCGTAGCCAACAGAGTATACCTTGTTGTGGTGGGGGCTTAAAATATCTTTTGGTCAAAACAAAAGCTGATGGCTATGTATGTGATGTGGTGATCAACGGGAACTGTTAATGAGTGATAGGTGAGGACGTGCTGCAAAAGTGGAGCTTTTCCAAGAGTGGGTGGTGGGACTATGAAAGGTTCGAGGGGTGGAGGTGGAGCTGGGCTGGAGCCTGGGTAAAGTCTCAAGGGGACCCAAAAATGTTGCCTGAAATTCCTAGTGACCGTCCTGTGGGCAAGCACACAAGAACACACTCTGCATTTCCTTCTAAGGCCTCTTTCACACATCCGGATTTTGCCGTCAGGCGCAATCCGGCATGTGTGTAAAGAAACGGATCCGTTTTTTTTTTCAGCCGGATGCGTTTTTTTGTCATTGAATCTCCGCAACGGATGTGTGAAAGTAGCTTATGTGCCTACTTTTCTTACTTAGGAGACCATGTCGATTGGAGTGACCAAGTCACAGCATGGAGAATTTAACTACCCAGATACTTATTGGGGTTATGGTTCTGCTTCAACTGTAAAGGGTAAAAAAATTCCTCAGCTTGTTACAGGATGGTTTTATGGGGCAGTTCGTTGAAGACCCAACCTGCTCTGTTGGATCTGGTCATTTCTAACAAAACAGAGCTTGCTGGAAATGTCACTGTTCACGAAAAACCTTGGTACAAATGGCCACAATATAATTTCAGTTTGCTTACAGTATAAAAAAAACATACTTGGGTAGAGAGGGAAAAAGCACTAATTTTAAAAAGATCCATTTTCTTAAGAATTCTACTACTGAACATCTGGGTGTCCGCCTCCAGACTGTATAAGAAAAACTTGGACTTTTTTCGAATAAAGGCCCCGTCACACATAGCGACTTACCAGCGATCCCGACAACGATATCAACGTGTCAGGATCGCTGGTGAATCGCTCTGTGATCGCTGGTGAGCTGTCAAACAGACAGCTTCACCAGCGATTAGCACAGCGACGCCGCGTTTGCGGCATCGCTGTGTTCAGCGCTGATTCATGTCAAAAATAGAATTAAAATAAAAAATATTGTTATTCTCACCTTCCGACGTCCCGCGCAGCATTCCCGCCTCTCTCCACGCTCCGGTCCCAGTAATCCTTTGCGAGAATTACCGCGATGACGTCCGTTCTGGCGGGATTGCGAAGTCTCGCGGTCATTCTTGCAAAGGATTACTGGGACCGGAGCGTGGAGAGAGGCAGGAATGCTGCGCGGGACGTCGGAAGGTGAGAATAGTAATATTTTTTTTTTTTTTTTTTTATTATTTTATCGCTGATCGCTGGTCTCCCGCCTGTCACACGCAGCGATGCGTGCTGGCCAGCGGGAGATCAGCGACGAAAGAAATGTCCAGAGATTTCCCAGAGCGATCAGCGATACCGGCAGGGGGGCCGGTCGCTGATCGCTGTCACACACAGCGATCTCGCTGGTGAGATCGCTGTTGTGTCACAAAACTTGTGACTCAGCAGCGATCTCGCTAGCGAGATCGCTATGTGTGATGGGGCCTTAAGACAACGGATTGCAGATCTCCCTGTATTTTATTTTATTTAGCTTTCTATTGTAAGGGAGGTACAGGACTGTAGTCGTGACCTGAACAACCGCAATATTTATGTCCAGTCCTTCCCCTAAAGAAAACTGTACTCTTCTCTTCAGCATACCTGCATCTCCAGATTCAGCTTCCTCTGGGCACTTCCCAGGCGATGACTGTCCCTCTTTCAGGCGACCCCCCAGGAATAGAGACACAGTCCAAGTTAACTTTGACATTTTCCTTACTGAGTACTTCACACGTTACATCCACAGTTGGTACATTGTGACAATTACTGGTTTCCTCATCTTTCCCTTTCTGGCTGTCGTTACTGTGCAGTACACGCCTGGACCGAACCATCCTAGACTGCTCCCCAGTTCCTTCCTGGCCTGAACTGGCCATGATGACAATTCCTTCTGCCTGTTCCACCCCAGACTCGAAATCATCAGTCACCAGGTTTGATTGCCTCTGGTAAAGCATCCGGCCCGTCTGTACCGATCTCGTCGAAGCTCCAACTTCCTTCATCTTCTCAGTCCAACCGACTCCTGCAATAAAAGCATCTGCCCAGGCGATAAGTTGACACACCTTTCCTTTCTTGTTCTGGCCCACTGCTATGACACACAGTGGCCATGGGTAATGTGGGCTTCAGAGCATTAACGTTCTGTGGCTGCCAAGCTGTCCGGGCCTATAGCCCACGTGGACACTAGGGCACCCCGGCCCCGTCTGACTTAACTTCCTACAAGCTTCCCTCTTACTACCTGGCAACCCTTCCTACAATTAACCCTCTATAAACATCCTGTCAGCTATACCTATAAGGCCCATTAGTATGCCCCCCATCTAGTGGCCCACAACAGAACTACACTTACCCTATGTATAAGAACTATGTACTAAAGTGCACTCCTCTAATGTCCCCAAAAGGATGCACTTACTTATCCTATACTACACATGAACATCAATATACATCACTTTATATTATATACAGTGTAGCTCTAAGTAACACAGACTCTAAAGCATGGTAACACATATTTATGTGGCAGTACCAGTAAAGTGAGCGGTAATACATCTTTATATGTAGCAGTACTGCAAGCATTCAACCTATACATTATTAATATTAGCAATATATACATATAAATAAATCAAAGGCAATTAGAGGAAGGGAAGCAAGAATAACAATATATCTCACCCCCTTACACTATGCCCCACACACCCATATTAACAGTTTAGGAAGGTTGATCCCACTGACAGATTCCTCTGTTTCTGTGAAATCCAGGTGACAATTTTATCAGATACAGTGATACTCAACATTCTCCTCTACCATACTGTGGCATAAATTGCACATTTGCTATTAATGTGTCTGGGGAGATTGGCTGACAGTGACCACATTGATAGTCAAACTTCCCCAAGGATAGATACAACAAATGTGAAGCTCTAAAAAGTACAGAAAAGACAAGTCAAGGACACAGCTGATTCATTATAGTGCCCAGACTAATAGGTCCTGACATATAAAAGAATGTATGGCTTGGTGCATTACACCACCTTCCACTCCTTTGTTTAACATAGCTATCTTTGAAGTCCAAGACAAAGACTGATTAATTGCCTAATGACAAGCACTCAGTAGCACTCCTTGTCTAAAATAAACATGTTCTCCATATTTGTATAGGTATTCTATTTGACTTTCACCATTTTATCATAGCAACAAAATTTACTTGGATATTAGAAATCGTGGGTTGATGCACAGAAGTAAAATACAAATGTAAAACAACAAAATAGAGCCAGGTTTCCATATCCAAAGGTATATAAAAAAATGAATGTATTTATTGTATGTATTGCACATTATAATATATACTCTTCTACTTATACCGCACTTGCTCCACTTTATCTCCGGAATGCTGCCCAGGTTGCCCGCCAGTCTACAGGCTCCTACTTCTGCCAAAGTTGGGCATCTTACAGCTGCAGATTTTTTTGCAAGGCACATACTGTATAATGGGGGTATGAATATCGACACATTTTACAAAAAAATTACCATTAGAAACTAATTATTTATTCATTTCATTAAAATATGACCAAAAAATACTGCACACGTGAAGTTTAAAAACATGGAATTAATCATATCAAAAATTTCTAAAAGGGACACTATTACTGTTACACTCTTGTAAGAGCAGGAAAGCGGGATGCAGTGACAGGAAGCAGGCAGAGCAAGGGTTAACAGGTTTATTTACAGGAGAAATACTTTATGCAGGGAGGTAAAGCGTTAAACAATATTAAAGGCACAGTACAATACAACGGTTCAAATAGTAGTAAATGTATAAGGAAGTCCTAATACTGAGCTCCTGCTGTTGCGAACTCAATGGTGCCGGCAAAGGCCGACGCAGTGTCCTCATTAATCGGGTCAAGCAGACAACAATACCCCCCTTCTTCTGGTGACAGTGGTCAGTCTCCGGTACCTTCCACTGCCCCTAGTCCATATACTGTAGTTTCCTACAAAGGTAAGGGCCACGACTACTGTCTAAGCTCGACGAGACTCCTGCACAACTCTCCTCACATTCTCGGTCAAGCGAGCCCAAAGTGGCTGACAGTAAAAAGGATCACGATCAGGTACGGGCTCCACGTGGCTCAGAAGTTGTTTAACCCCTTTCTGCCATCCGACGTACTATCCCGTCCATGGGACCTGGGCCCCTATGCCCATGGACGGGATAGTACGTCGACGCGATCAGCGGCGCCCACGTGGTGAGCGCCGCTGATCGCGGCCAGGTGTCAACTGATTATCACAGCTGACACCCGACACAATGTGTCAGGGGCGGTGACTGACCGCCCCCGACACGTTAACCCCTTGCACACCGCGATCAAACATGATCGCGGTGTACCGGGGGTTAAAGGGAAGCATCGGCAGGGAGGGGGCTCCCTCCGTGCTTCCCTGAGCCCCCCACGGCAGCGCAATGTGCAGCGCTGCTGCGGGGGGCTCCTTTCCTCCAGGCCCCCGAATCCAAGATGGCGACGGGGGCCTTCGGGGGGCCTGAGGAAGCTGGCTTCCTCAGTGCCTGCAAAGCGCAGGCATGAGGAAGCCTTCTGCAGTGCCTGTGTCAGATCGCTGATCTGTCACAGTGATCTGTGACGTGACAGATCAGCGATCTGTCACAGGACAGTGATGTCCCACCTGGGACTATTTAATAAAGTAAAAAAAAAAAAAAAAAAGTGTTAAAATAATTTTAAAAAAAATCGCCAAATAAATTAGAAAAAAAAAAAAATATTCCCTCAATAAATCCATTTTTTGGAAATAATAACAAAAAAAAACAATAAAAGTACACATATTAGGTATCGCCGCGTCCATAATGACCCGCCCTATAAAACTGTCCCATTAGTTAACCCCTTTAGCGAACCCCTTAAAAAATAAAAATAAAAAACGAAGCAAAAAATAATGATTTATTATCATACCGCCAAACAAAAAGTGTAATAACGCGCGATCAAAAAGACGCATATAAATATCCATGGTACCGCTGAAAACGTCATCTTGTCCCGCAAAAAACGAGCTGCCACACCGCATCATCAGCGAAAAAATAAAAAAGTTATAGCTCGCAGAATAAAGCGATGCAAAAATAATTATTTTTTATATAAAATAGTTTTCATTGCATAAAACCGACAAAAACATAAAAAAAGACCTAAATGAGGTATCGCTGTAACCGTACTGACCGGAAGAATAAAACCGCTTTATCAATTTTACCGCACGCGGAACGGTGTAAACGCACCCCCCCAAAAGAAATTCATGAAACGCTGGTTTTTGTTCATTCTGCGTCCCAAAAATAGGAATAAAAAGCGATCAAAAAATGTCACGTGCCCGAAAATGGTACAAAATAAAAACGTCAACTCGTCCCACAAAAAATAAGACCTCACATGACTCGGTGGGTCAAAATATGGAAAAATTATAGCTCTCAATATGTGGTGATGCATAAACTATTTTTACAATAAAAAGCGTCTTTTAGCGTGCGCCAACTGCCAAATATAAAAACCGCCATAAATAGTAAATCAAACCCCCCGATATCACCCCCTTAGTTAGGGAAAAATAATAAAATTAAAAAAAAAGTATTTATCTCCATTTTCCCGTTAGGGTTAGGGCTAGGTTTAGGGTTAGGGCTAGGGTTAGGGCTAGGGCTAGGGTTAGGGCTCAGATTAGGGTTAGGGGTGTGTTGGGGTTAGGGTTGGAGTTATAATTGGGGGGTTTCCACTGTTTGGGCACATTAGGGGCTCTCCAAATGCAACATGGCGTCTGATCTCAATTCCAGCCGATTCTGAGTTGAAAAAGTCAAATGGTGCTCCTTCCCTTCCAAGCTCTGCCATGCGCTCAAACAGTGTTTTACCCCCACATGTAGGGTATCAGCCTACTCAGGACAAATTGCAAAACAATTTTTGGGGTCCAATTTCTCCTGTTACCCTTAGGAAAATAAAAAATTGGGGGCAAAAATATCATTTTTGTGGAAAAAAATGATTTTTTTATTTTCACGTCCGAGTGTTATAAACTTCTGTGAAGCACTTGGGGGTTCAAAGTGCTCACCACACATCTAGATAAGTTCCGTGGGGGGTCTAGTGTCCAAAATGGGGTCACTTGTGGGGAGTTTCAATAGTTCAGGTACATCAGGGGCTCTCCAAACGCACATGACACCCGCAGACCATTCCATCAAAGTCTGCATTCCAAAAAGTCACTGCTTCCCTTCCGAGCCCCGACGTGTTTCCATACAGTAGTTTTCTCCCACATGTGGGGTGTCAGCGTACTCAGGCCAAATTGGACAACAACTTTTGTGGGTCCAATTTCTCCTGTTACCCTTGGGAAAATGAAAAAACTGGGGACTAATTGATCATGTTTCTGGAAAAAATACGATTTTTTTATTTTCATGCCCTGGCATTATAAACTTCTGTGAAGCTCTTGGGGGTTCAAAGTGCTCACCTCACATCTAGACAAGTTCCTTAGTGGGTCTAGTTTTCAAAATGGGGTCATTTGTGGGGGGTTTCCACTGTTTAGGTACATTAGGGGCTCTCCAAAGGCAACATGACACCCGCAGACCATTCCATCAAAGTCTGCATTCCAAAACGTCACTACTTCCCTTCCGAGCCCCGACGTGTGCCCATACAGTAGTTTTCTCCCACATATGGGGTATCCGCATACTCAGGACAAATTGGACAACAACTTTTGGGGTCCAATTTCTCCTGGTACCCTTGGGAAAATAAAAAAATGGTGACTAAAAGATCATGTTTGTGGAAAAAATACGAATTTTTTATTTTCACGCCCGGGCGTTATAAACTTCTGTGAAGCACTGGGGGTTCAAAGTTCTCACCACACATCTAGATAAGTTCCTTGGGGGGTCTAGTTTACAAAATGGTGTCATGTGTGGGGGGGTTTCCACTGTTTAGGTACATTAGGGGTTTTCCAAACGCGACATGGTGTCCGATCTCAATTCCAGCCAAAAACGTCAAATGGCGCTGCTTCCCTTCCGAGCTCTGCCATGCGCCCAAATAGTGGTTTACCCCCACATGTGGGGTATCAGCGTACTCAGGACTAATTGCACAATAACTTTTAGGGTCCTGTTACCCTTGGAAAAATAAGAATTGAGGGTGAAAAGATCATTTTTGTGGAAAAAATATGATTTTTTAATTGTATGGCTTTATGTTATAAACTTCTGTGAAGCCCATGGGGGTTCAGAGTTCTCACCACACATCTAGATAAGTTCCTTAGGGGGTCTAGTTTCCAAAATGGTGTAATTTGTGGGGGGTTTCCACTGTTTTGGTACATCAGGGGTTTTCCAAACGCGACATGGTGTCCGATCTCAATTCCAGCCAAAAACGTCAAATGGCGCTGCTTCCCTTCCGAGCTCTGCCATGCGCCCAAATAGTGGTTTACCCCCACATGTGGGGTATCAGCGTACTCGGGACAAATTGCACAATAACTTTTAGGGTCCTGTTACCCTTGGGAAAATAAAAATTGGGGTGAAAAGATCATTTTTGTGGAAAAAATATGATTTTTTAATTGTATGGCTTTATGTTATAAACTTCTGTGAAGCCCATGGGGGTTCAAAGTTCTCACCACACATCTAGATAAGTTCCTTAGGGGGTCTAGTTTCCAAAATGGTGTAATTTGTGGGGGGTTTCCACTGTTTTGGTACATCAGGGGTTTTCCAAACCCGACATGGTGTCCGATCTCAATTCCAGCCAAAAACGTCAAATGGTGCTGCTTCCCTTCCGAGCTCTGCCATGCGCCCAAATAGTGGTTTACCCCCACATGTGGGGTATCAGCGTACTCAGGACAAATTGCACAATAACTTTTAGGGTCCTGTTACCCTTGGGAAAATAAAAATTGGGGTGAAAAGATCATTTTTGTGGAAAAAATATGATTTTTTAATTGTATGGCTTTATGTTATAAACTTCTGTGAAGCCCATGGGGGTTCAAAGTTCTCACCACACATCTAGATAAGTTCCTTAGGGGGTCTAGTTTCCAAAATGGTGTAATTTGTGGGGGGTTTCCACTGTTTTGGTACATCAGGGGTTTTCCAAACGCGACATGGTGTCCGATCTCAATTCCAGCCAAAAACGTCAAATGGTGCTGCTTCCCTTCCGAGCTCTGCCATGCGCCCAAATAGTGGTTTACCCCCACATGTGGGGTATCAGCGTACTCAGGACAAATTGCACAATAACTTTTAGGGTCCTGTTACCCTTGGGAAAATAAAAATTGGGGTGAAAAGATCATTTTTGTAGAAAAAAATATGATTTTTTAATTGTACCGCTGTACGTTATAAACTTCTGTAAAGCCCTTGTGGGTTCAAAGTTCTCACCACATATCTAGATAAGTTCCTTGGGGGGTCTAGTTTCCAAAATGGGGTCACTTGTAGGGGGTTTCTACTGTTTAGGTACATCAGGGACTCTCCAAACGTGACATGGCGTCCAATCTGAATTCCAGCCAATTTTGCATTGAAAAAGTCAAACGGCGCTCCTTCCATTCTGAGCTCTGCCATGCACCGAAACAGTGGTTCCCCCCCACATATCAGGTATCTGCGTACTCAGGACAAATTGCACAATAACTTTTGCAGTCCAATTTCTCCTGTTACCCTTGGTAAAATAAAAAAAATTGAACCTGAAGTATTTTTTTTATGAAAAAAAGTTAGATGTTCATTTTTTTTTAAATATTCAAAAAAATTACTGTGACGCACCTAAAGGGTTAATAAACTTCTTGAATGTGGTTTTGAGCACTTTAAGGGGTGCAGTTTTTAGAATGGTGTCACTTTTGGGTATTTTCTATCATATAGACCCCTCAAAGTGGCTTCAAATGTGATGTGGTCCTAAAAATAAAATGGTGTTGTAAAAATGAGAAATCGCTGGTCAACTTTTAACCCTTATAACTTCCTAACAAAAAAAAATTTTGGTTCCAAAATTGTGCTGATGTAAAGTAAACGTGTGGGAAATGTTAGTTATCAAGTTTTTTGTGTGCCGTATCTCTGTGATTTAAGGGCATAAAAATTCAAAGTTGGAAAATTGCGAAATTTTCAAAATTTTCGCCAAATTTCCATTTTTCTCACAAATACACGCAAGTTATTTGAATGAAATTTTACCACTAACATGAAGTACAATATGTCACGAGAAAACAATGTCAGAATCACCGGGATCCATGGAAGCGTTCCAGAGTTATGACCTCATAAAGGTACAGTGGTCAGAATTGTAAAAATTGGCCCGGTCATGAACGTGCAAACCACCCTTGGGGGTGAAGGGGTTAAAGGCACGGTCAGGGTACAAGGATCTGTCCTGCCCTCGGTCACTCATATGGGGCATGTGTGTCATACTCACAGACACAGACCATTCTGTGCCTTGCTTTCTGACACCGGACTCATGCTGTACGTCCCTTTCTCTCTGGTCCCCGCCGTTTGCTTGCACACTGCTGATGTTCTCAGGACTTGGCACTTCTCTCTCTGGCTGCTAACACATAGAAAAAGTGATGATCAGAAGGCAATATTCTCATAAAAAATACAGGTGGCTTTGGATACAATAGCTACCACTCACAATCCGGTGTTATCTAATTACTGCCAATCCGGTATAGCATTCCTAACCCGGGGCTGTTCCTGTTGGATTAGGTGCGTGTTATGTGAATCATGAGTGAAAAGTGTCATGCATTATTTCATCGTCTTCAGTAGATAATTGGCAGTATGGATTTTAACTTTTACAAAAAAAATTGTATTTTTTATGAAAATATTGCCTTCTGATCATCACTTTTTCTATGTGTTTGTATGGTAATTGATGATAGGCTGTAGTAATCCAGTCACATACATGGTTAATTAACCATGTGTGTTTCAGATCTTTTTGTGTCTCTCTGGCTGCTGCATGGCTGGCTCAGCTCTACTCGGTGTGCACGTCTCAGCTCTATGTACATGGCTCAGTTCTGCATGTTCTGTCCGGGGTATACAGCCCTGCTCTGCTCTACTTTGCACGGCTCCGCAGCGGTCTCGCTTTCCGGCGTGCTACTGTACATGCTTGGCCCTGCAGGCGATGGGACCCTCTCTATGCCGCCTGCTACAGTGCCGGTACTCTGAGGGAAGGGAAGGCAGAGCGCGCCACTCATCGCTCTGTTCTGCCCTGGCACTAAAAAAACCCTTGTTTTGCGTGCTTTCCCTTTTTATCTGCCGGCTGCTGCGCGCCATTTTTTGGCTCTCCCCGCCCCCTCCTGTCAGCAGGAAGCTCCTTCTCTCTCCTGCTTCCCCCAGGCAGCAGGGAAAGGTCCGCCCTGCTCAGGCTTCCCATCGGGAACAGAGGATGCAGCCTTTCTAGTTCCGGTCTCGGCATGCAGGTACCCGAGGTTTGGTCTATGTCTTTACATTCTGAAGATACTTCTCTAACTTGCTACAGAGTTTGGCACCCTAGAGGATTCCAAAAGGCACCTCCACTCCTCGATCACTCACCCTCAATATCCCTGGTTCACCCTAAATGACTGGGGACAGTATAGATATAAAGAACATGGTTTCAAAACCGGTCAAATACAGAACATAAGAAAATCTTATGAATACCCAAATGAAAGGATCAGGGATAAGATCAAAATTATTGTCCCAGATGAAGGTAATAACTCCAATGATAAATCAAGCATCAAAGGTAACATATTATATTGTGAAAGCCATAATTAGAAAACTGGCCTAAACGCCCATGATAAACAACAACACTTCATATGATATGGAATATAATGTCACTTATCGCAAATGTTTATTCAATCTACTATTTTGCCTCTGCATTTCCCCTCATATCAGAGGTTCATCAGGAAGCTTCCAAATATCTTAGCATGACCTTCTGATGTGTATCCAACCGATTTCGTCCATTCAGCCATGATTCTCTGCTATTCTCGCGTGTTACAGATACACCATATCACTGGTCACGTCACTGCTGTGGCCAATGATTGACTGCAGTGGTCACATGCCCATAGGTCCAGAATAGGATGTACAGAGACAGTTTGCTACACATATGAGATGTGTAAACATAGGTGGAACTGGTCTGAACATTACCAATTTAATGTTTATGTAAAACGTGTTTTTGGCGGAAGTAGTTGTGGATTTCACACTTTGCATTTGGAAAAATATATCTTTGTACTTGTGTTAGACAGGAGATAGGAAAATATTGCAATTTGAGAGTCCTCAGTGGTTGATACCTTTTAATGGCTAACTGAAAAGACCACAATAAATGGAAAGGTTTCGAGATTACTTAGGTCTCTTCATCAGTCACAGTATACTAAGCCTTATGAAAAGACTGGAGTAATGTCTAAAGTTCGCTACTTGTTACTGTCTTTTCAGTTAGCCATTAAAAGGTATCAACCACAGAGGACTCTCAAAATTTTAACACTTTGCATTCCAATTAATAAAATCCATGGTATTTCTACAACAGGTAGAGTGTGCTGCTAAACTTCAAACTTTACATATGAAACCAGAGTTTGCAGTATACAACAATCACTTTGCAGAACAAAGTACAAAACAAGTATAACTAAATGCAGGAAAGTGATAGACACAGGCCCGGATTTAGGAGGGCCCAGGGGGCCCGGGCACTGGGCCACCCACCAAGTGGGGGCCTCCCACCAATATAGGGATAAATATCTGAAAACATGTAAAATACACGTCTCTTTTCTGTGAAGCGTTTCTAATGATAAGGAACATTTAACAAAAGAGAAACTATTTAAAGTGTAGGGATCTGGCTACAGTCCTACATCTCAGTGGCTGGCGCAGAGCAGCAGAGTCATGGCACCTGCCCTGTATCAGCATCCACTGACCTGGCTAGCCAGACTTCCTTAGTACCCTGTACCTAATGCTTAACTTATGGCATGCGGCAGCCTTCTCTGATCCCAACAGAAGCTTCTAGGTGCTACCTACTCAGCTATATGATCGCTCCCTCAGACTAGATCAGATGAGAGTTTGTTCAGCTACCTTCGAGGAAGGAGGCGGAGCCACGATGTCGGCGTGAGAAGAAGATTCTCCACCGTGGAGCGCGGCAGGACTTCACTCTGGAATGGATCTTCAATCACTGAAGATCCAGAGGTGGGGAAGGGAAGGAAGAAGGAAAAATACTTTCCCTGGTCATCTTCCTCCACACGACCAGTAGGGAGCGGCTTCTTCGATAGTGTCGAAGTTTCGGCGTGAGCCCCATGGACCAAATCATCAGTCTCAGGGGCTGGCTGGCACTTTTCAGCCTGGGGGGCAATCACAAGGCAGTGGCCCTCGAATTGTGGTGGCCCACCTCTGCCCTGCTTATCTCTGGCCGCTGCATTAAAGCAGCAGCAATGACAAGCTTTAAAGACAGGCTGGTACATAGATATGCGAACAGAACAAAGCTTGCTGCATAGATATGGGAGTAGAACCAAGCTTACTGCCTACATAGATACAGTAACAGAAGCAAGCTAACTACATAGACACAAGAACGGAACCAAGAATACTACTTAGATAAGGGAACTGAAACGAGCTTACTACAGCGATAAGGGAGCAGAGCCAAGCTTACTACAGAGATATGGGAGCAGAACCGAGCATACTACAGAGATAAGCGAGTAGAACTGAGCTTACTACAGAGCTATGGGAGCAGATCCGAGCTTACTAGAGAGATATGGGAGCAGAAATGAGCTTACTACAGAGATATGGGAGCAGAACAGAGTTTACTACAGAGATATGGGAGCAGAACAAAGCTTACTCCAGAGATATGGGAGCTGAACCGAGATTACTAAGTCTACTACATAAATACGGGAACAATACCAAGCTTATGGCATACATATGGTACCAGAATCTAGATTACTACATCGATACAGTACCAGAACCAAGCTTACTGCTTAGATATGGTACCATAACTGAGCTTACCTTCAAACATACAACTCCGGAAACACGGACATGTAAACACACAGTACGCAGAGGTGTTGCTAGGGTCCTAAAAGACCAGGGGTCCAAGCCCCAAAGTGCATGTTTCCCCATATGACCGCCCTATATCCATATAAAATAGCATCTGTAATTACAGTATATCACTGTTGCTAGCCAACAACACACAATGCAAAGACCAATATTATCAAAATGACTACTACAAAAGACCAAACAATACGGCTACACAATGTCCACTATCATCACCAATACACAGAGAATACATAATAATATGACCATTATCTCTACATAACAAAACACTCTATAAAGACCAATGATACCACCATACACCTTCTACTACATAATGACTGAAACACATTAACCTGTTACTAAATAAAAAAAAATAAAAACACTACTAAAAAGAGCAATCTTACCACCTTACAGCAACTGTATATTGGTAGATACCAGTCCCACAGAACATACACGTGATTACAGTACAGTTTAACTTACACATGACGTTCTTTCTGATTCGGGTTGTTCACTTTTCCAGTCTTTTCCATCTGGCCCAGACCTCCATTACCACTTCTCCAGCCACAGCTTGTCTGCACAAATTACAATAAAAACACATTTAAAGCGACGTAGCCATCTATTTCCAACCTACAAAAACTCCCCACTCTGCGTGCACTTGCGGTGTGGAGCACTGACCCCAATATTTAAAAATTATGGCGTTATTAGGATTACTCCCTCCCCAAAAAATTCTATATAATATCCCAAGTGCCCCCTTCCAGCAACAAATACTCTTGAGTGTCCACTTAAAGTTAATAATGCCCCCCCAACAAAAATAAATAATGGTACCTGAGTGCCCCTATCAAAACTAAAAATGTCTCCTTTTATAACAAATAATGTCCTTTGAGTACCCACACAGCTCTGTATATACAGAATGATAGTCCTACAGCCCTCAATACACAATATGATTTTCCCCAAAGCCCTTTATAATACATTGAGGACCCCAGAGCTCCCTATATATAGTAAAATGGCTACATAGCCCCTATATACAATATGATGTCCCCACTGCCCCCTATATATAGTATGAAGGTCCTCACTGTCCTATACGTATCATACAGTGGGGAAAAAAGTATTTAGTCAGCCACCAATTGTGCAAGATCTCCCACTTAAAAAGATGAGAGAGGCGTGTAATTGACATCATAGGTAGACCACAGCTATGAGAGTCAAAATGAGAAAACAAATCCAGAAAATCACCTTGTGTGATTTGGCAAGATTTATTTTGGCGGAACATAAGAAACATGCAAGATTTCTGGCTCTCACAGACCTGTAACTTCTTCTTTAAGAGGCTCCTTTGGCCTCCACTCATTACCTGTAGTAATGGCAGCTGTTTGAACTTGTTATCAGTATAAAAGACACCTGTCCACAACCTCAAACAGTCACACTCCAAACTCCACTATGGTGAAGACCAAAGAACTGTCAGGGGACACCAGAAACAAAATTGTAGCCCTGCACTAGGCTGAGAAGACTGAATCTGCAATAGGCAAACAGCTTGGTGTGATGAAATCAACTAAGTGCACAAAAAAGCAACACGGCGCATTTTTGTGCGCTTGCCTCAGCGCCAAAAACGCGCAAGCACCAGCAAAAATGTACCAGCGCATGACCAGCATACCCAACGCTAACTATAGGGTACGCTGATTACATGCTGCGTCATGCGATCAGAGGAGGAGCTGACCGGAGGAGGTGGGACGGGGGCAGAGCTTAGCGGTGGCCCATCACCTCCGAACGCAAATCTGAAAGTTGCCTTAGGCCTGTTTCACATGTCAGTTTTTTGCCATCAGTCAAGATCCGCCGTTTTCCTAAAAAAACGGATCCGCCATTTTGTTTGGCGGATCAGTTTTTTTTCCCATTGACTTGCATTACTGGCGGATCTTGACGGATGGGGATGGCCATCCGTTGAATCCGTTTTTTTGCAGATCCGCCATTTTTTACCGTCCGCCGACATGCCCAGACGGAGCATGTAACTTTTTTTGGCTGAATGATCCGCATTTTTGTATTGCGCTTGCCCGGAGGCATGAACTCAGCCGGCAATTTAACCCTGAAATACTTTCTGGCGCACAGAAAAATTCTCTCTCTCTCTCTCTTCCCCAAACTGCGGTTCCTTAAAAATTCTTCAGCCAACGGATCCGTAAAAAAAACGGTCCGCTGCCGTCCGTTTGCATCAGTTACGAACGGATCGGCTTTCCGCCATTTTGGCGAATTGTAACTGACAAGAAAAAACTGACGTGTGAAACAGGCCTTAGAGGGACACATCAGTCACAGTCACATTAACATTTTAGAGGGCCACATCCACATTATTGATGTCTGTGAATGTGGCTAAAACACATTTTCCCATACTTGCTGTGCTGGAGGAGCCTGCCTGGGCTGGAGGACACACGATCAGTAGTGCACTCAGTGGAGCGAGTCACGAGTGGACAGTTTGAGGCCTGGCTGAGGGCTGAGGCTCTCACTGTGTGAGCAATGGCGGCTGATCTCTGCCTCTTCTCTCAGATATGGCTGGGGACGGTTCAGAGACGTGCTTACGTAGCACGCTGTACACATGACCCACCCACCCCCCTCTCTCTGAACCTCGGCCAGATCCTCCAATCACAGGCTGCCACGTCTGTGCTGTCTCACTGTCTCAGTCAGCCTGCAGTGACAGTCTGACTCTGTGTGCAGTGACTGAGTGCCCCTCCCCTCCCCATGTCTCTGTACTGCTACACAGTACTATAATGAATGCTGCAACCCATGTGTGCTGCCGTGGCCAGCCCACCCCCCCTGTGTCAGTTAATGTGCTATGTGTGTGCGGCGGCACGCCCCCCCTGTGTCTGCTAATGCTATGATAATGTCACATAGCATTTAGCAGACACATGGAGGGAGGGCGAGTGGGCGGGGCGCCGCACACACATAGCCTATGTGTGTGTGGCTGCAGTAGTGCCCGGCCACCCGCCCAGCAACCCTGTCTCAGCTAATGCTAGCCTATGCCTATGCTATGTCTAAAAAGTGACACAAAAAATGGCAATGTATAGTGGGCCACAAATGTATAGATGGTATGTATATAGGTACAGCTATACATATATATTATATTTTATAAGCACCAAAAATTGAAAAGGCAAGTATAATATGTAGAAGGCCATCAAAAAGTAAAGGGAAAAGTCCCTGGCTAGCCATACAGAGTGAAAATATTGCCCAAACATAGGTGGTAGAGTCACATACGCCCCCTGAGGAAGGAACTTTTCCGAAACGCGCGTTGGGTCACGGCTGTGTACATTGTGCCACACTTTTCTACAGGTATGTGACTCTACCACCTATGTTTGGGCAATATTTTCACTCTGTATGGCTAGCCAGGGACTTTTCCCTATACTTTTTGATGGCCTTCTACATATTATACTTGCCTTTTCAATTTTTGGTGCTTATAAAATATAATATATATGTATAGCTGTACCTATATACATACCATCTATACATTTGTGGCCCACTATACATTGCCATTTTTTGTGTCACTTTTTAGCTGTATTGTGCCTCATCTGTTGACAATAAAGATTGTGATTTTTATATTTATATTGGACTTTTTACACTGTTTTTTTTTTTTTTTTTTTTTTCGGTGTTGGTATAGTTATACATACAGTGTGTCCTGCACTGTCCTATGATGTGCTGGAATCTTGTTGGTGGTCCCCAGTACATTCATTATGAACATACGGTTGACTAATTTTTCCAGCACATCTTGCTACCTATTGTTCTTACTATGCTATGTCTGTGTGGCAGGCAGCCCGCCCGGCCCCCCTGTGTCTGCAGCTGCTAGTGCGGCGGCCGCTCTCCTTCTCCTGTCTCCAGTCCTCTGATGATGCCGACAGTACTATTATGTACACAACAAGCGCTGTGGCCCTGTCCTTCTGCCAATTAACCGGCCCGGGGGGAAAATTCCTCCCTGCCACCCGGCCCAGCCCGCCACTGATCAGTCTGCTCACTACAGGGACGTACCCCTTCACCTCGGGGAACACCAGGCAGCACCAACTCCTCACACCTGCCTGGGTGCGTCCGCGTGTATGAGCAAGTCCCGCTCCCCAGCAGGGACTCTAGGGGGCATATTCGCCAAAGCCGCACATTGGGATTCTGGTTGAGCCAGAGGGGAGGCCCCAGACCCTGATAACTGCTGCTGCTGCTCCAACACATCATGCAGATCCTCATTCTCCTCAGTGAGGACCAGCAGCAATTGATCTCAGGTCTGTACTTGGCCCATGGCTCACCAGAGAAAATAAATAGGTTGGAGATAATCTGTCAAGTGTACTGTCCTGTGTGACACGACCCGCAGGCCGGTAACTGAAACAACAAGACCAACACGTGACCCTGTCCTGTGTGACACGACCCGCAGGCCGGTAACTGAAACAACAAGACAATGGGGAAACAGTTACAACGGTGGACCCTGCAATAGGGAACGGGGACGTGGAGACCTCCTGCACTCCCCTGAGGCAGTGTCCCTAAGTACTCCTAGCATTCCCTATACAGGCTCCTCACCTGTCGCCGACCAGGATACCTAAACCCTCACTCACCCTGCACCTACCCCTTGCTAGGGAACTTGGTGGTGCAGACACTGGTCCCACCGCTGCACTAATACACACAAGGAAAAATACACAAAACGGGGAATACATCAAAACACTTATCGTTCTCTGCTGCAGTCACCAGGCAGCAGAGTGCAGCACCAGATCAGCTTTCAGAAGTGGCTCGAACCCTCAGAGCCAGCTGCTACCTTCACCATCTTCAGCAGTGGCTCGACACCTCAGAGCCAGCTGCTCCCCTTTCTCTGCGGCAAACACCGGGCAGCAAAGTTCAGCACCAAACTTTCAGCAGTGGCTAGACACCTCAGCGCCAGCTGCTAACTTCACCAGGTTTCAGCAGTGGCTCAACACCTCAGAGCCAGCTGCTCACTTCACCGTGGTTAGAATCCACAAAGGAAATGCTATCACCAACACCTGCTGATAGACCAGCTGACCTTATATAGCAAAGGAGGGGCGGTCACATCAGCAGGGGCCAAAAACAAATGTAATAACCCGAGTGACCACTGGGGGCAAAAGGTAAAACAAAGAAACCATCATAATGTAATTACACTTGTGGCCACCGGGGGCAAAAACCCAAATTAAGCCCCAGAAGCCTGAAAATAAAGGTTTTAATGAGGGAACCCAGAATCTGACACAGATCCAAGAATTGGACTGTAACAATGAGAGCATTAAACAGCCTCTGTACAAATCGCTGGTTAGACCGCACATGGAGTACTGTGTATAGTTTTGGGCACCTGTGCTCAGGATGGATATAATGGAACTAGAGTGAGTACAAAGGAAGGCAACAAAATTAATAAAGGGGATGGGGGAACTACATTACCCTGAGAGATTAGCAAAATTAGGATTATTTAGTCTAGAAAAAAAGACGACTGTTTGGTGAACTATTAACCATGTTTAAGTATATAAGGGGACAATACAAATTGCTCTCCAAGTATCTGTTTATACCAAGGAAGGTGACGGTCACAAGGGGGGATTGTCTGCATCTGGAGGAGAGAAGTTTTTTCCACCTATATAGAAGAGGATTCTTTACTGTTAGGGCAGTGAGAATCTGGAATTCCTTGCCTGAGGAGGTGGTCATGGCGAACTCAGTCGAGGGGTTCAAGAGAGGCCTGGACGTCTTCCTGGAGCGTAACAATATTGTATCTTACATTTATTAAGTTCTTGACAAGGACGTAGACCTGGGGATTTATTCTGATGGAAATGTCACGATGTGACTGGCCCTGCGTGACGTGACCTGACAATCGATCGGTCACCAAACAACAAGACAAAACAAGGGGACACCGGGGACACAATTACAACGGTGGGCCCTGCAATAGGGAATGGGGAAAGGGACACCTCTTGCACTCTCCTGAGGCTGTGTCCTGGACTATCCTGATGTCCCTATACGGCTTCTTTCAAACCGTCGCCGACCAGAATACCTCAGCCATCACTTGCCCTCCACCTGTCCCTCACTAGGGAATTGGCAAGTGCGGACACTGGTCCCACCGCTGCACTAATACAACACCAAGGAAAATAACAGACAGGGAAAAGCAAACAACACTTAGCGTTCTCTGCAGTCATGCACAGGACAGCAGAGTAAGGCACCCGAACTCAGCTTTCAGCAGAAACACTACTGCTCCAGAAAGCTCCTCTATTCAGCAGCATCACCGCTGCTCCAGATAAGCTGAACCACCTCTGCACCGGGTGGGACCAGTCTTCACAACGGTTGGTTTCCAAAGGACCTGTATTACCAACAATCAGCTGGTGTACCAGGTGACCTTATATAGGAAGGAGGGAGTGGTCACCACCAGCAATAACAGAGTTACAAAACATGTAGTAACACCAGTGGCCACCGGAGGCAAAAACTGACATTAGCCTCCAATGGCCAGAAAAGAAAAAGGTTTATATATGAGAAGCCCACACTGACGCAGATCCAAAAATGGATCGTGACAGGAATATAGGCTGAACTGGATGGACAAATGTCTTTTTTCGGCCTTGCTAACTATGTTACTATGTCACTACTGTATGTTCTTCGGTGCTGCTTGATGGCCATCACTTTCACCGACTTAGCCGAGCACAGTGTACTGTTCAGCTGTGTCTGCTAATAGTTCTATGGCTGGGCCGACACAGAAGCAAAATTAAAGGAGCAATGCCCGCTTAACCTTGTCATTACTAGCAGTCACAACTACACAGTGCACTGTGCGCGGACAAGTCTGTGAAAGTGATGGCCATCAAGCAGCGTGCCCTGCACAGCCTCATGCCAGAGGAGCTGGAAGGAAGACAAGCCAGGGGGAAGATGCTTGTTGCCGGCTTCCCCTTATTAAAAATTCTTTGACTGTGTCTTTATGTCTGTGTGTATGCATGTATGATGTGTATATCTATGTTTGTCAGCGTGTATGACTGTGCATATAATTATATCTGTTTATATATTTTTGTGAATTTGTCTTCAAACATGTATATGTACTTATGCCTGTATGTGTATGTATCTGCATATATGTTTGTGTATGTGCGTGCATATCTGCGTACAGTGTGCATGTCTGTGTACCATGTGTGCGCATGTCTATGTACTGTGTGTGTGCATGTCTGCATATTACGTGCACATGTCTGCGTACCGTATGTGTGCATGTCTGCATATTGTATATACATTTCCGTGTACTGTATGTGTGTACGTCTGCGTACTATATGTGTGCACATCCACATACTGTATGTGTGCATAACTGTGTACTGTATGTGGGTATGCCGGTGTACTGTATGTGTGCATGTTTGTATATTATATGGGTGCATGTCTGTGTACTATGTGTGTGCATGTATGTATATTGTATGGGTGCATGTCTGCATACTTTGTGTGCATGTCTGTATATTATATGGGTGCATGTCTGTGTACTGTGTGTGCATGTCTGTATATTGTATGGGTGCATGTCTGCGTACTGTGTGTGCATGTCTGTATATTATATGGGTGCATGACTGTGTACTGTGTGTGCATGTCTGTATATTATATGGGTGCATGTCTGTGTACTGTGTGTGCATGTCTGTATATTATATGGGTGCATGTGTTATGATTGAGTCACCGTAGGAGGCAAAAACAGAAATGCTAGCTAAGTCCAGAAAACCAGAGAGGTTGGCAGCTATCGGATTGCAGACCCCTGATCCTATCACAACAACTAACAGTAGCCGTGGGGGTTTCCTATGATGCCCTAGACCCCTCGATCACAGCCGGAGAATTAAATAGGCCTAAAGAAAGAAAGGGGAAATCTAAACTGCCCCGGAGCAGACCCCAAAGCAATAGGCAGCCCCCAACATATAATTACGGTGAAGCAAGATGAAAACACTAACACAGACAGAAAGATAGACTGAGCAAAGACGGGGTCCAGACTACCTAGATAGGAAAGGACAGGAAGGCTGCTGTCTGCAATCCGTGAAAAACCCTATGAAAATAAGAGCCAACAGACTGACAGTGAAAAAGGCCCTGAAGACGCTAGGCTTCAAAAAAGCTATGTCAGTACTCAGGAATATTCTGAAGACAGAGCAACCGGCAAAAGGAGATTCAGCTCATCCCAGCAGGGAATGGCAGAATCCAGAAAAGCAAGGAAAACAAACACAAAACATAAATGCAAACAGGCAAAGCAGAAACTTAGCTTTAGGGAAGCAGGAATCAGACTGGTGTCCTAGAAGTCCACAGAGAAATCACCCACAGGGCAGAAGGGCGTCGGCAGCCTTATATCCAGTCAGTGACTCCACTCAGCCAGTCATCCTCATTAGACTCAGGTGCCTGATAATCAGGCTCATTACCTTTCTTTACAAGAATAGGGAGTTCACCAGACCTCAGTGACGAAGGGGAAAATTAACTCACAACAGTACCTCCCCCTTGAGGAGGGGTCACCGAACCCTCAACCTCGCCACCAGGGCGATCAGGGTGAGCCCGATGAAAGGCACGCACCAATCTTTTGGCATGAATATCAGAGGCAGAGACCCAGGAATTATCCTCCTGACCATAACCCTTCCACTTAACCAAATACTGGAGTCTCCGTCTAGCCAGACGGGAATCCAGTATTTTCTCTACCTCATATTCCATGTTACCTTCAACCAATACAGGGGCTGGAGGTGCCACCCCAGGAACAACTGGTTCAACAAACCTCTTCAACAAGGACTTATGGAACACACTGTGTGTGCATGTCTGTATATTATATGGGTGCATGTCTGTATATTATATGGGTGCATGTCTGTGTACTGTGTGTGCATGTCTGTATATTATATGGGTGCATGTCTGTGTACTGTGTGTGCATGTCTGTATATTATATGGGTGCATGTCTGTGTACTGTGTGTATGTCTGTATATTATATGGGTGCATGTCTGTGTACTGTGTGTGCATGTCTGTATATTTTATGGGTGCACGTCTGTGTACTGTGTGTGCATGTCTGTATATTATATGGGTGCATGTGTATGTACTGTGTGTGCATGTCTGTATATTGTATGGGGGAAATGTCTGCGTACTGTGTGTGCATGTCTGTATATTATATGGGTGCATGTCTGTATATTACATGGGTGCATGTCTGTGTACTGTGTGTGCATGTCTGTATATTATATGGGTGCATGTGTATGTACTGTGTGTGCATGTCTCTATATTATATGGGTGCATGTCTGTATATTACATGGGTGCATGTCTGTGTACTGTGTGTGTATGTCTGTATATTATATGGGTGCATGTCTGTGTACTGTGTGTGCATGTCTGTATATTATATGGGTGCACGTCTGTGTACTGTGTGTGCATGTCTGTATATTGTATGGGTGCATGTCTGCGTACTGTGTGTGCATGTCTGTATATTATATGGGTGCATGTCTGTATATTATATGGGTGCATGTGTATGTACTGTGTGTGCATGTCTGTATATTATATGGGTGCATGTCTGTGTACTGTGTGTGCATGTCTGTATATTATATGGGTGCATGTGTATGTACTGTGTGCATGTCTGTATATTACATGGGTGCATGTCTGTATATTACATGGGTGCATGTCTGTGTACTGTATGTGCATGTCTGTATATTATATGGGTGCATGTCTGTATATTATATGGGTGCATGTCTGTATATTATATGGGTGCATGTCTGTGTACTGTGTGTGCATGTCTGTATATTGCATGGGTGCATGTCTGCGTACTGTGTGTGCATGTCTGTATATTATATGGGTGCATGTCTGTGTACTGTGTGTGCATGTCTGTATATTATATGGGTGCATGTCTGTATATTATATGGGTGCATGTGTATGTACTGTGTGTGCATGTCTGTATATTATATGGGTGCATGTCTGTGTACTGTGTGTGCATGTCTGTATATTATATGGGTGCATGTCTGTATATTATATGGGTGCATGTCTGTATATTATATGGGTGCATGTCTGTATATTATGTGTGTGCATGTCTGTGTACTGTGTGTGCATGTCTGTATATTGCATGGGTGCATGTCTGCGTACTGTGTGTGCATGTCTGCGTACTGTGTGTGCATGTCTGTATATTATATGGGTGCATGTCTGTGTACTGTGTGTGCATGTCTGTATATTATATGGGTGCATGTCTGTATATTATATGGGTGCATGTGTATGTACTGTGTGTGCATGTCTGTATATTATATGGGTGCATGTCTGTGTACTGTGTGTGCATGTCTGTATATTATATGGGTGCATGTCTGTATATTATATGGGTGCATGTCTGTATATTATATGGGTGCATGTCTGTATATTATGTGTGTGCATGTCTGTGTACTGTGTGTGCATGTCTGTATATTGCATGGGTGCATGTCTGCGTACTGTGTGTGCATGTCTGCATGTCTGCGTACTGTGTGTGCATGTCTGTATATTATATGGGTGCATGTCTGTGTACTGTGTGTGCATGTCTGTATATTGCATGGGTGCATGTCTGCGTACTGTGTGTGCATGTCTGTATATTATATGGGTGCATGTCTGTGTACTGTGTGTGCATGTCTGTATATTATATGGGTGCATGTCTGTATATTATATGGGTGCATGTGTATGTACTGTGTGTGCATGTCTGTATATTATATGGGTGCATGTCTGAGTACTGTGTGTGCATGTCTGTATATTATATGGGTGCATGTCTGTATATTATATGGGTGCATGTCTGTATATTATATGGGTGCATGTCTGTATATTATGTGTGTGCATGTCTGTGTACTGTGTGTGCATGTCTGTATATTGCATGGGTGCATGTCTGCGTACTGTGTTGTCTGCATGTCTGCGTACTGTGTGTGCATGTCTGTATATTATATGGGTGCATGTCTGTGTACTGTGTGTGCATGTCTGTATATTATATGGGTGCATGTCTGTGTACTGTGTGTGCATGTCTGTGTACTGTGTGTGCATGTCTGTATATTGCATGGGTGCATGTCTGCGTACTGTGTGTGCATGTCTGTATATTATATGGGTGCATGTCTGTGTACTGTGTGTGCATGTCTGTATATTATATAGGTGCATGTCTGTGTACTGTGTGTGCATATCTGTATATTGCATGGGTGCATGTCTGTGTACTGTGTGTGCATGTCTGTATATTATATGGGTGCATGCCTGTGTACCGTGTGTGCATGTCTGTATATTATATGGGTGCATGCCTTTGTACCGTGTGTGCATGTCTGTATATTATATGGGTGCATGTCTGTATATTACATGGGTGCATGTCTGTGTACTGTATGTGCATGTCTGTATATTATATGGGTGCATGTCTGTTTACTGTGTGCTTGTCTGTGTACTTTGTGTGCATGTCTGTATATTATATGGGTGCATGTCTGTGTACTGTGTGTGCATGTCTGTATATTGCATGGGTGCATGTCTATGTACTGTGTGTGCATGTCTGTATATTATATGGGTGCATGTCTGTGTACTGTGTGTGCATGTCTGTATATTATATGCATGCATGTCTGTTTACTGTGTGTGCATGTCTGTGTACTGTGTGTGCATGTCTGTATATTGCATGGGTGCATGTCTGCGTACTGTGTGTGCATGTCTGTATATTATATGGGTGCATGTCTGTGTACTGTGTGTGCATGTCTGTATATTATATGGGTGCATGTCTGTGTACTGTGTGTGCATGTCTGTGTACTGTGTGTGCATGTCTGTATATTGCATGGGTGCATGTCTGCGTACTGTGTGTGCATGTCTGTATATTATATGGGTGCATGTCTGTGTACTGTGTGTGCATGTCTGTATATTATATAGGTGCATGTCTGTGTACTGTGTGTGCATATCTGTATATTGCATGGGTGCATGTCTGTGTACTGTGTGTGCATGTCTGTATATTATATGGGTGCATGTCTGTGCACTGTGTGTGCATGTCTGTATATTATATGGGTGCATGTCTGCGTACTGTGTGTGCATGACTGTATATTATATGGGTGCATGTCTGTATATTATATGGGTGCATGTCTGTGTACTGTGTGTGCATGTCTGTGTACTGTGTGTGCATGTCTGTATATTACATGGGTGCATGTCTGTGTAATGTGTGTGCATGTCTGTATATTATATAGGTGCATGTCTGTGTACTGTGTGTGCATGTCTGTATATTGCATGGGTGCATGTCTGTGCACTGTGTGTGCATGTCTGTATATTATATGGGTGCATGTCTGTGCACTGTGTGTGCATGTCTGTATATTGTATGGGTGCATGTCTGCGTACTGTGTGTGCATGTCTGTATATTATATGGGTGCATGACTGTGTACTGTGTGTGCATGTCTGTATATTATATGGGTGCATGTCTGTGTACTGTGTGTGCATGTCTGTATATTATATGGGTGCATGTGTTATGATTGAGTCACCGTAGGAGGCAAAAACAGAAATGCTAGCTAAGTCCAGAAAACCAGAGAGGTTGGCAGCTATCGGATTGCAGACCCCTGATCCTATCACAACAACTAACAGTAGCCGTGGGGGGTTCCTACGATGCCCTAGACCCCTCGATCACAGCCGGAGAATTAAATAGGCCTAAAGAAAGAAAGGGGAAATCTAAACTGCCCCGGAGCAGACCCCAAAGCAATAGGCAGCCCCCAACATATAATTACGGTGAAGCAAGATGAAAACACTAACACAGACAGAAAGATAGACTGAGCAAAGACGGGGTCCAGACTACCTAGGTAGGAAAGGACAGGAAGGCTGCTGTCTGCAATCCGTGAAAAACCCTATGAAAATAAGAGCCAACAGACTGACAGTGAAAAAGGCCCTGAAGACGCTAGGCTTCAAAAAAGCTATGTCAGTACTCAGGAATATTCTGAAGACAGAGCAACCGGCAAAAGGAGATTCAGCTCATCCCAGCAGGGAATGGCAGAATCCAGAAAAGCAAGGAAAACAAACACAAAACATAAATGCAAACAGGCAAAGCAGAAACTTAGCTTTAGGGAAGCAGGAATCAGACTGGTGTCCTAGAAGTCCACAGAGAAATCACCCGCAGGGCAGAAGGGCGTCGGCAGCCTTATATCCAGTCAGTGACTCCACTCAGCCAGTCATCCTCATTAGACTCAGGTGCCTGATAATCAGGCTCATTACCTTTCTTTACAAGAATAGGGAGTTCACCAGACCTCAGTGACGAAGGGGAAAATTAACTCACAACAGTACCTCCCCCTTGAGGAGGGGTCACCGAACCCTCAACCTCGCCACCAGGGCGATCAGGGTGAGCCCGATGAAAGGCACGCACCAATCTTTTGGCATGAATATCAGAGGCAGAGACCCAGGAATTATCCTCCTGACCATAACCCTTCCACTTAACCAAATACTGGAGTCTCCGTCTAGCCAGACGGGAATCCAGTATTTTCTCTACCTCATATTCCATGTTACCTTCAACCAATACAGGGGCTGGAGGTGCCACCCCAGGAACAACTGGTTCAACAAACCTCTTCAACAAGGACTTATGGAACACACTGTGTGTGCATGTCTGTATATTATGTGGGTGCATGTCTGTATATTATATGGGTGCATGTCTGTGTACTGTGTGTGCATGTCTGTATATTATATGGGTGCATGTCTATGTACTGTGTGTGCATGTCTGTCTATTATATGGGTGCATGTCTGTGTACTGTGTGTGTATGTCTGTATATAATATGGGTGCATGTCTGTGTACTGTGTGTGCATGTCTGTATATTTTATGGGTGCACGTCTGTGTACTGTGTGTGCATGTCTGTATATTGTATGGGGGAAATGTCTGCGTACTGTGTGTGCATGTCTGTATATTATATGGGTGCATGTCTGTATATTACATGGGTGCATGTCTGTGTACTGTGTGTGCATGTCTGTATATTATATGGGTGCATGTGTATGTACTGTGTGTGCATGTCTCTATATTATATGGGTGCATGTCTGTATATTACATGGGTGCATGTCTGTATACTGTGTGTGTATGTCTGTATATTATATGGGTGCATGTCTGTGTACTGTGTGTGCATGTCTGTATATTATATGGGTGCACGTCTGTGTACTGTGTGTGCATGTCTGTATATTGTATGGGTGCATGTCTGCGTACTGTGTGTGCATGTCTGTATATTATATGGGTGCATGTGTATGTACTGTGTGTGCATGTCTGTATATTATATGGGTGCATGTCTGTGTACTGTGTGTGCATGTCTGTATATTATATGGGTGCATGTGTATGTACTGTGTGCATGTCTGTATATTATATGGGTGCATGTCTGTATATTACATGGGTGCATGTCTGTGTACTGTATGTGCATGTCTGTATATTATATGGGTGCATGTCTGTTTACTGTGTGCTTGTCTGTGTACTTTGTGTGCATGTCTGTATATTATATGGGTGCATGTCTGTGTACTGTGTGTGCATGTCTGTATATTGCATGGGTGCATGTCTATGTACTGTGTGTGCATGTCTGTATATTATATGGGTGCATGTCTGTGTACTGTGTGTGCATGTCTGTATATTATATGCATGCATGTCTGTTTACTGTGTGTGCATGTCTGTGTACTGTGTGTGCATGTCTGTATATTGCATGGGTGCATGTCTGCGTACTGTGTGTGCATGTCTGTATATCATATGGGTGCATGTCTGTATATTATATGGGTGCATGTCTGTATATTATATGGGTGCATGTCTGTATATTATATGGGTGCATGTCTGTATATTATGTGTGTGCATGTCTGTGTACTGTGTGTGCATGTCTGTATATTGCATGGGTGCATGTCTGCGTACTGTGTGTGCATGTCTGTATATTATATGGGTGTATGTCTGCGACCTGTGTGTGCATGTCTGTATATTACATAGGTGCATGTCTGTGTACTGTGTGTGCATGTCTGTATATTATATGGGTGCATGTCTGTGTACTGTGTGTGCATGTCCGTATATTATATGGGTGCATGTCTGTGTACTGTGTGTGCATACCTGTGTACTGTGTGTGCATGTCTGCGTACTGTGTGTGCATGTCTGTATATTATATGGGTGCATGCCTGTGTACCGTGTGTGCATGTCTGTATATTATATGGGTGCATGTCTGTGTACTGTGTGTGCATGTCTGTATATTATATGGGTGCATGTCTGTGTACTGTGTGTGCATGTCTGTATATTATATGGGTGCATGTCTGTGTACTGTGTGTGTAAGCCTGTGTACCGTGTGTGCATGTCTGTATATTGTATGGGTGCATGTCTGTGTACTGTGTGTGCATGTCTGTATATCATATGGGTGCATGTCTGTGTACTGTGTGTGCATGTCTGTATATTATATGGGTGCATGTCTGTGTACTGTGTGTGCATGTCTGTATATTATATGGGTGCATGTCTGTGTATGTCTGTATATTGTAAAGGTGCATGTCTGTGTACTGTGTGTGCATGTCTGTATATTACATGGGTGCATGTCTGTGTACTGTGTGTGCATGTCTGTATATTATATGGGTGCATGTCTGTGTACTGTGTGTGCGCATGTCTGTATATTATATGGGTGCATGTCTGTGTACTGTGTGTGCATACCTGTGTACTGTGTGTGCATGTCTGTATATTGTATGGGTGTATGTCTGTATATTATATGGGTGCATGCCTGTGTACCGTGTGTGCATGTCTGTATATTGTATGGGTGCACGTCTGTGTACTGTGTGTGCATGTCTGTATATTATATGGGTGTATGTTTGCGACCTGTGTGTGCATGTCTGTATATTACATAGGTGCATGTCTGTGTACTGTGTGTGCATGTCTGTATATTATATGGGTGCATGTCTGTGTACTGTGTGTGCATGTCCGTATATTATATGGGTGCATGTCTGTGTACTTTGTGTGCATACCTGTGTACTGTGTGTGCATGTCTGCGTACTGTGTGTGCATGTCTGTATATTATATGGGTGCATGCCTGTGTACCGTGTGTGCATGTCTGTATATTATATGGGTGCATGCCTGTGTACTGTGTGTGCATGTCTCTATATTATATGGGTGTATGTCTGCGACCTGTGTGTGCATGTCTGTATATTACATAGGTGCATGTCTATGTACTGTGTGTGCATGTTTGTATATTATATGGGTGCATGTCTGTGTACTGTGTGTGCATGTCTGTATATTATATGGGTGCATGTCTGTGTACTGTGTGTGCATACCTGTGTACTGTGTGTGCATGTCTGCGTACTGTGTGTGCATGTCTGTATATTGTATGGGTGTATGTCTGTATATTATATGGGTGCATGCCTGTGTACCGTGTGTGCATGTCTGTATATTGTATGGGTGCACGTCTGTGTACTGTGTGTGCATGTCTGTATATTATATGGGTGTATGTCTGTATATTACATAGGTGCATGTCTGTGTACAGTGTGTGCATGTCTGTATATTATATGGGTGCATGTCTGTGTACTGTGTGTGCATACCTGTGTACTGTGTGTGCATGTCTGCGTACTGTGTGTGCATGTCTGTATATTATATGGGTGCATGCCTGTGTACCGTGTGTGCATGTCTGTATATTATATGGGTGCATGCCTGTGTACCGTGTGTGCATGTCTGTATATTATATGGGTGCATGCCTGTGTACCGTGTGTGCATGTCTTTATATTGTATGGGTGCACGTCTGTGTACTGTGTGTGCATGTCTGTATATTATATGGGTGTATGTCTGCGACCTGTGTGTGCATGTCTGTATATTACATAGGTGCATGTCTGTGTACTGTGTGTGCATGTTTGTATATTATATGGGTGCATGTCTGTGTACTGTGTGTGCATGTCTGTATATTATATGGGTGCATGTCTGTGTACTGTGTGTGCATACCTGTGTACTGTGTGTGCATGTCTGCGTACTGTGTGTGCATGTCTGTATATTATATGGGTGCATGCCTGTGTACCGTGTGTGCATGTCTGTATATTATATGGGTGCATGCCTGTGTACCGTGTGTGCATGTCTGTATATTGTATGGGTGCACATCTGTGTACTGTGTGTGCATGTCTGTATATTATATGGGTGCATGCCTGTGTACCGTGTGTGCATTTCTGTATATTATATGGGTGCATGCCTTTGTACCGTGTGTGCATGTCTGTATATTGTATGGGTGCACGTCTGTGTACTGTGTGTGCATGTCTGTATATTATATGGGTGTATGTCTGCGACCTGTGTGTGCATGTCTGTATATTACATAGGTGCATGTCTGTGTACTGTGTGTGCATGTTTGTATATTATATGGGTGCATGTCTGTGTACTGTGTGTGCATGTCTGTATATTATATGGGTGCATGTCTGTGTACTGTGTGTGCATACCTGTGTACTGTGTGTGCATGTCTGTATATTGTATGGGTGTATGTCTGTATATTATATGGGTGCATGCCTGTGTACCGTGTGTGCATGTCTGTATATTATATGGGTGCATGCCTGTGTACCGTGTGTGCATGTCTTTATATTGTATGGGTGCACGTCTGTGTACTGTGTGTGCATGTCTGTATATTATATGGGTGTATGTCTGCGACCTGTGTGTGCATGTCTGTATATTACATAGGTGCATGTCTGTGTACTGTGTGTGCATGTTTGTATATTATATGGGTGCATGTCTGTGTACCGTGTGTGCATGTCTGTATATTATATGGGTGCATGCCTGTGTACCGTGTGTGCATGTCTGTATATTATATGGGTGCATGCCTGTGTACCGTGTGTGCATGTCTTTATATTGTATGGGTGCACGTCTGTGTACTGTGTGTGCATGTCTGTATATTATATGGGTGTATGTCTGCGACCTGTGTGTGCATGTCTGTATATTACATAGGTGCATGTCTGTGTACTGTGTGTGCATGTTTGTATATTATATGGGTGCATGTCTGTGTACTGTGTGTGCATGTCTGTATATTATATGGGTGCATGTCTGTGTACTGTGTGTGCATACCTGTGTACTGTGTGTGCATGTCTGCGTACTGTGTGTGCATGTCTGTATATTATATGGGTGCATGCCTGTGTACCGTGTGTGCATGTCTGTATATTATATGGGTGCATGCCTGTGTACCGTGTGTGCATGTCTGTATATTGTATGGGTGCACATCTGTGTACTGTGTGTGCATGTCTGTATATTATATGGGTGCATGCCTGTGTACCGTGTGTGCATGTCTGTATATTTTATGGGTGCATGCCTTTGTACCGTGTGTGCATGTCTGTATATTGTATGGGTGCACGTCTGTGTACTGTGTGTGCATGTCTGTATATTATATGGGTGTATGTCTGCGACCTGTGTGTGCATGTCTGTATATTACATAGGTGCATGTCTGTGTACTGTGTGTGCATGTTTGTATATTATATGGGTGCATGTCTGTGTACTGTGTGTGCATGTCTGTATATTATATGGGTGCATGTCTGTGTACTGTGTGTGCATACCTGTGTACTGTGTGCATGTCTGCGTACTGTGTGTGCATGTCTGTATATTGTATGGGTGTATGTCTGTATATTATATGGGTGCATGCCTGTGTACCGTGTGTGCATGTCTGTATATTGTATGGGTGGACGTCTGTGTACTGTGTGTGCATGTCTGTATATTATATGGGTGTATGTCTGCGACCTGTGTGTGCATGTCTGTATATTACATAGGTGCATGTCTGTGTACAGTGTGTGCATGTCTGTATATTATATGGGTGCATGTCTGTGTACTGTGTGTGCATGTCTGTATATTACTGTATATGGGTGTATGTCTGCGACCTGTGTGTGCATGTCTGTATATTACATAGGTGCATGTCTGTGTACAGTGTGTGCATGTCTGTATATTATATGGGTGCATGTCTGTGTACTGTGTGTGCATATCTGTGTACTGTGTGTGCATGTCTGCGTACTGTGTGTGCATGTCTGTATATTATATGGGTGCATGCCTGTGTACCGTGTGTGCATGTCTGTATATTATATGGGTGCATGCCTGTGTACCGTGTGTGCATGTCTGTATATTATATGGGTGCATGCCTGTGTACCGTGTGTGCATGTCTGTATATTGTATGGGTGCACGTCTGTGTACTGTGTGTGCATGTCTGTATATTATATGGGTGTATGTCTGCGACCTGTGTGTGCATGTCTGTATATTACATAGGTGCATGTCTGTGTACTGTGTGTGCATGTTTGTATATTATATGGGTGCATGTCTGTGTACTGTGTGTGCATGTCTGTATATTATATGGGTGCATGTCTGTGTACTGTGTGTGCATACCTGTGTACTGTGTGTGCATGTCTGCGTACTGTGTGTGCATGTCTGTATATTATATGGGTGCATGCCTGTGTACCGTGTGTGCATGTCTGTATATTATATGGGTGCATGCCTGTGTACCGTGTGTGCATGTCTGTATATTGTATGGGTGCACGTCTGTGTACTGTGTGTGCATGTCTGTATATTATATGGGTGTATGTCTGCGACCTGTGTGTGCATGTCTGTATATTACATAGGTGCTTGTCTGTGTACTGTGTGTGCATGTTTGTATATTATATGGGTGCATGTCTGTGTACTGTGTGTGCATGTCTGTATATTATATGGGTGCATGTCTGTGTACTGTGTGTGCATACCTGTGTACTGTGTGTGCATGTCTGCGTACTGTGTGTGCATGTCTGTATATTATATGGGTGCATGCCTGTGTACCGTGTGTGCATGTCTTTATATTGTATGGGTGCACGTCTGTGTACTGTGTGTGCATGTCTGTATATTATATGGGTGTATGTCTGCGACCTGTGTGTGCATGTCTGTATATTACATAGGTGCATGTCTGTGTACTGTGTGTGCATGTTTGTATATTATATGGGTGCATGTCTGTGTACTGTGTGTGCATGTCTGTATATTATATGGGTGCATGTCTGTGTACTGTGTGTGCATACCTGTGTACTGTGTGTGCATGTCTGCGTACTGTGTGTGCATGTCTGTATATTATATGGGTGCATGCCTGTGTACCGTGTGTGCATGTCTGTATATTATATGGGTGCATGCCTGTGTACCGTGTGTGCATGTCTGTATATTGTATGGGTGCACATCTGTGTACTGTGTGTGCATGTCTGTATATTATATGGGTGCATGCCTGTGTACCGTGTGTGCATGTCTGTATATTATATGGGTGCATGCCTTTGTACCGTGTGTGCATGTCTGTATATTGTATGGGTGCACGTCTGTGTACTGTGTGTGCATGTCTGTATATTATATGGGTGTATGTCTGCGACCTGTGTGTGCATGTCTGTATATTACATAGGTGCATGTCTGTGTACTGTGTGTGCATGTTTGTATATTATATGGGTGCATGTCTGTGTACTGTGTGTGCATGTCTGTATATTATATGGGTGCATGTCTGTGTACTGTGTGTGCATACCTGTGTACTGTGTGTGCATGTCTGTATATTGTATGGGTGTATGTCTGTATATTATATGGGTGCATGCCTGTGTACCATGTGTGCATGTCTGTATATTATATGGGTGCATGCCTGTGTACCGTGTGTGCATGTCTTTATATTGTATGGGTGCACGTCTGTGTACTGTGTGTGCATGTCTGTATATTATATGGGTGTATGTCTGCGACCTGTGTGTGCATGTCTGTATATTACATAGGTGCATGTCTGTGTACTGTGTGTGCATGTTTGTATATTATATGGGTGCATGTCTGTGTACCGTGTGTGCATGTCTGTATATTATATGGGTGCATGCCTGTGTACCGTGTGTGCATGTCTGTATATTATATGGGTGCATGCCTGTGTACCGTGTGTGCATGTCTTTATATTGTATGGGTGCACGTCTGTGTACTGTGTGTGCATGTCTGTATATTATATGGGTGTATGTCTGCGACCTGTGTGTGCATGTCTGTATATTACATAGGTGCATGTCTGTGTACTGTGTGTGCATGTTTGTATATTATATGGGTGCATGTCTGTGTACTGTGTGTGCATGTCTGTATATTATATGGGTGCATGTCTGTGTACTGTGTGTGCATACCTGTGTACTGTGTGTGCATGTCTGCGTACTGTGTGTGCATGTCTGTATATTATATGGGTGCATGCCTGTGTACCGTGTGTGCATGTCTGTATATTATATGGGTGCATGCCTGTGTACCGTGTGTGCATGTCTGTATATTGTATGGGTGCACATCTGTGTACTGTGTGTGCATGTCTGTATATTATATGGGTGCATGCCTGTGTACCGTGTGTGCATGTCTGTATATTATATGGGTGCATGCCTTTGTACCGTGTGTGCATGTCTGTATATTGTATGGGTGCACGTCTGTGTACTGTGTGTGCATGTCTGTATATTATATGGGTGTATGTCTGCGACCTGTGTGTGCATGTCTGTATATTACATAGGTGCATGTCTGTGTACTGTGTGTGCATGTTTGTATATTATATGGGTGCATGTCTGTGTACTGTGTGTGCATGTCTGTATATTATATGGGTGCATGTCTGTGTACTGTGTGTGCATACCTGTGTACTGTGTGCATGTCTGCGTACTGTGTGTGCATGTCTGTATATTGTATGGGTGTATGTCTGTATATTATATGGGTGCATGCCTGTGTACCGTGTGTGCATGTCTGTATATTGTATGGGTGGACGTCTGTGTACTGTGTGTGCATGTCTGTATATTATATGGGTGTATGTCTGCGACCTGTGTGTGCATGTCTGTATATTACATAGGTGCATGTCTGTGTACAGTGTGTGCATGTCTGTATATTATATGGGTGCATGTCTGTGTACTGTGTGTGCATGTCTGTATATTACTGTATATGGGTGTATGTCTGCGACCTGTGTGTGCATGTCTGTATATTACATAGGTGCATGTCTGTGTACAGTGTGTGCATGTCTGTATATTATATGGGTGCATGTCTGTGTACTGTGTGTGCATACCTGTGTACTGTGTGTGCATGTCTGCGTACTGTGTGTGCATGTCTGTATATTATATGGGTGCATGCCTGTGTACCGTGTGTGCATGTCTGTATATTATATGGGTGCATGCCTGTGTACCGTGTGTGCATGTCTGTATATTATATGGGTGCATGCCTGTGTACCGTGTGTGCATGTCTGTATATTGTATGGGTGCACGTCTGTGTACTGTGTGTGCATGTCTGTATATTATATGGGTGTATGTCTGCGACCTGTGTGTGCATGTCTGTATATTACATAGGTGCATGTCTGTGTACTGTGTGTGCATGTTTGTATATTATATGGGTGCATGTCTGTGTACTGTGTGTGCATGTCTGTATATTATATGGGTGCATGTCTGTGTACTGTGTGTGCATACCTGTGTACTGTGTGTGCATGTCTGCGTACTGTGTGTGCATGTCTGTATATTATATGGGTGCATGCCTGTGTACCGTGTGTGCATGTCTGTATATTATATGGGTGCATGCCTGTGTACCGTGTGTGCATGTCTGTATATTGTATGGGTGCACGTCTGTGTACTGTGTGTGCATGTCTGTATATTAAATGGGTGTATGTCTGCGACCTGTGTGTGCATGTCTGTATATTACATAGGTGCATGTCTGTGTACTGTGTGTGCATGTTTGTATATTATATGGGTGCATGTCTGTGTACTGTGTGTGCATGTCTGTATATTATATGGGTGCATGTCTGTGTACTGTGTGTGCATACCTGTGTACTGTGTGTGCATGTCTGCGTACTGTGTGTGCATGTCTGTATATTATATGGGTGCATGCCTGTGTACCGTGTGTGCATGTCTGTATATTATATGGGTGCATGCCTGTGTACCGTGTGTGCATGTCTGTATATTGTATGGGTGCACGTCTGTGTACTGTGTGAGCATGTCTGTATATTATATGGGTGCATGTCTGTGTATGTCTGTATATTGTAAGGGTGCATGTCTGTGTACTGTGTGTGCATGTCTGTATATTACATGGGTGCATGTCTGTGTACTGTGTGTGCATGTCTGTATATTATATGGGTGCATGTCTGTGTACTGTGTGCATGTCTGTATATTATATGGGTGCATGTCTGTGTACTGTGTGCATGTCTGTATATTATATGGGTGCATGTCTGTGTATGTCTGTATATTGTAAGGGTGCATGTCTGTGTACTGTGTGTGCATGTCTGTATATTACATGGGTGCATGTCTGTGTACTGTGTGTGCATGTCTGTATATTATATGGGTGCATGTCTGTGTACTGTGTGTGCATGTCTGTATATTATATGGGTGCATGTCTGTGTACTGTGTGTGCATACCTGTGTACTGTGTGTGCATGTCTGTATATTGTATGGGTGCATGTCTGTATATTATATGGGTGCATGCCTGTGTACCGTGTGTGCATGTCTGTATATTGTATGGGTGCACGTCTGTGTACTGTGTGTGCATGTCTGTATATTATATGGGTGTATGTCTGTGACCTGTGTGTGCATGTCTGTATATTACATAGCTGCATGTCTGTGTACAGTGTGTGCATGTCTGTATATTATATGGGTGCATGTCTGTGTACTGTGTGTGCATGTCTGTATATTATATGGGTGCATGTCTGTGTACTGTGTGTGCATACCTGTGTACTGTGTGTGCATGTCTGCGTACTGTGTGTGCATGTCTGTATATTATATGGGTGCACGCCTGTGTACCGTGTGTGCATGTCTGTATATTATATGGGTGCATGCCTGTGTACCGTGTGTGCATGTCTGTATATTATATGGGTGCATGCCTGTGTACCGTGTGTGCATGTCTGTATATTGTATGGGTGCACGTCTGTGTACTGTGTGTGCATGTCTGTATATTATATGGGTGTATGTCTGCGACCTGTGTGTGCATGTCTGTATATTACATAGGTGCATGTCTGTGTACTGTGTGTGCATGTTTGTATATTATATGGGTGCATGTCTGTGTACTGTGTGTGCATGTCTGTATATTATATGGGTGCATGTCTGTGTACTGTGTGTGCATGTCTGTATATTATATGGGTGCATGTCTGTGTACTGTGTGTGCATACCTGTGTACTGTGTGTGCATGTCTGCGTACTGTGTGTGCATGTCTGTATATTATATGGGTGCACGCCTGTGTACCGTGTGTGCATGTCTGTATATTATATGGGTGCATGCCTGTGTACCGTGTGTGCATGTCTGTATATTATATGGGTGCATGCCTGTGTACCGTGTGTGCATGTCTGTATATTGTATGGGTGCACGTCTGTGTACTGTGTGTGCATGTCTGTATATTATATGGGTGTATGTCTGCGACCTGTGTGTGCATGTCTGTATATTACATAGGTGCATGTCTGTGTACTGTGTGTGCATGTTTGTATATTATATGGGTGCATGTCTGTGTACTGTGTGTGCATGTCTGTATATTATATGGGTGCATGTCTGTGTACTGTGTGTGCATACCTGTGTACTGTGTGTGCATGTCTGCGTACTGTGTGTGCATGTCTGTATATTATATGGGTGCATGCCTGTGTACCGTGTGTGCATGTCTGTATATTATATGGGTGCATGCCTGTGTACCGTGTGTGCATGTCTGTATATTGTATGGGTGCACGTCTGTGTACTGTGTGTGCATGTCTGTATATTATATGGGTGTATGTCTGCGACCTGTGTGTGCATGTCTGTATATTACATAGGTGCATGTCTGTGTACTGTGTGTGCATGTTTGTATATTATATGGGTGCATGTCTGTGTACTGTGTGTGCATGTCTGTATATTATATGGGTGCATGTCTGTGTACTGTGTGTGCATACCTGTGTACTGTGTGTGCATGTCTGCGTACTGTGTGTGCATGTCTGTATATTATATGGGTGCATGCCTGTGTACCGTGTGTGCATGTCTGTATATTATATGGGTGCATGCCTGTGTACCGTGTGTGCACGTCTGTGTACTGTGTGTGCATGTCTGTATATTATATGGGTGTATGTCTGCGACCTGTGTGTGCATGTCTGTATATTATATTGGTGCATGTCTGTGTACTGTGTGTGCATGTCTGTATATTATATGGGTGCATGTCTGTGTATGTCTGTATATTGTAAGGGTGCATGTCTGTGTACTGTGTGTGCATGTCTGTATATTACATGGGTGCATGTCTGTGTACTGTGTGTGCATGTCTGTATATTATATGGGTGCATGTCTGTGTACTGTGTGTGCATGTCTGTATATTATATGGGTGCATGTCTGTGTACTGTGTGTGCATGTCTGTATATTATATGGGTGCATGTCTGTGTACTGTGTGTGCATGTCTGTATATTATATGGGTGCATGTCTGTGTACTGTGTGTGCATACCTGTGTACAGTGTGTGCATGTCTGCGTACTGTGTGTGCATGTCTGTATATTATATGGGTGCATGCCTGTGTACCGTGTGTGCATGTCTGTATATTATATGGGTGCATGCCTGTGTACCGTGTGTGCATGTCTGTATATTATATGGGTGCATGCCTGTGTACCGTGTGTGCATGTCTGTATATTGTATGGGTGCATGTCTGTGTACTGTGTGTGCATACCTGTGTACTGTGTGTGCATGTCTGTATATTGTATGGGTGTATGTCTGTATATTATATGGGTGCATGCCTGTGTACCGTGTGTGCATGTCTGTATATTGTATGGGTGCACGTCTGTGTACTGTGTGTGCATGTCTGTATATTATATGGGTGTATGTCTGCGACCTGTGTGTGCATGTCTGTATATTACATAGGTGCATGTCTGTGTACAGTGTGTGCATGTCTGTATATTATATGGGTGCATGTCTGTGTACTGTGTGTGCATGTCTGTATATTATATGGGTGCATGTCTGTGTACAGTGTGTGCATGTCTGCGTACTGTGTGTGCATGTCTGTATATTATATGGGTGCATGCCTGTGTACCGTGTGTGCATGTCTGTATATTATATGGGTGCATGCCTGTGTACCGTGTGTGCATGTCTGTATATTATATGGGTGCATGCCTGTGTACCGTGTGTGCATGTCTGTATATTGTATGGGTGCACGTCTGTGTACTGTGTGTGCATGTCTGTATATTATATGGGTGTATGTCTGCGACCTGTGTGTGCATGTCTGTATATTACATAGGTGCATGTCTGTGTACTGTGTGTGCATGTTTGTATATTATATGGGTGCATGTCTGTGTACTGTGTGTGCATTTCTGTATATTATATGGGTGCATGTCTGTGTACTGTGTGTGCATACCTGTGTACTGTGTGTGCATATCTGCGTACTGTGTGTGCATGTCTGTATATTATATGGGTGCATGCCTGTGTACTGTGTGTGCATGTCTGTATATTATATGGGTGCATGCCTGTGTACCGTGTGTGCATGTCTGTATATTATATGGGTGCATGCCTGTGTACTGTGTGTGCATGTCTGTATATTATATGGGTGCATGCCTGTGTACCGTGTGTGCATGTCTGTATATTGTATGGGTGCACGTCTGTGTACTGTGTGTGCATGTCTGTATATTATATGGGTGCATGCCTGTGTACCGTGTGTGCATGTCTGTATATTATATGGGTGCATGCCTGTGTACCGTGTGTGCATGTCTGTATATTGTATGGGTGCACGTCTGTGTACTGTGTGTGCATGTCTGTATATTATATGGGTGTATGTCTGCGACCTGTGTGTGCATGTCTGTATATTACATGGGTGCATGTCTGTGTACTGTGTGTGCATGTCTGTATATTATATGGGTGCATGTCTGTGTACTGTGTGTGCATGTCTGTATATTATATGGGTGCATGTCTGTGTACTGTGTGTGCATGTCTGTATATTATATGGGTGCATGTCTGTGTACTGTGTGTGCATGTCTGTATATTATATGGGTGCATGTCTGTGTACTGTGTGTGCATACCTGTGTACAGTGTGTGCATGTCTGCGTACTGTGTGTGCATGTCTGTATATTATATGGGTGCATGCCTGTGTACCGTGTGTGCATGTCTGTATATTATATGGGTGCATGCCTGTGTACCGTGTGTGCATGTCTGTATATTATATGGGTGCATGCCTGTGTACCGTGTGTGCATGTCTGTATATTGTATGGGTGCATGTCTGTGTACTGTGTGTGCATACCTGTGTACTGTGTGTGCATGTCTGTATATTGTATGGGTGTATGTCTGTATATTATATGGGTGCATGCCTGTGTACCGTGTGTGCATGTCTGTATATTGTATGGGTGCACGTCTGTGTACTGTGTGTGCATGTCTGTATATTATATGGGTGTATGTCTGCGACCTGTGTGTGCATGTCTGTATATTACATAGGTGCATGTCTGTGTACAGTGTGTGCATGTCTGTATATTATATGGGTGCATGTCTGTGTACTGTGTGTGCATGTCTGTATATTATATGGGTGCATGTCTGTGTACTGTGTGTGCATACCTGTGTACAGTGTGTGCATGTCTGCGTACTGTGTGTGCATGTCTGTATATTATATGGGTGCATGCCTGTGTACCGTGTGTGCATGTCTGTATATTATATGGGTGCATGCCTGTGTACCGTGTGTGCATGTCTGTATATTATATGGGTGCATGCCTGTGTACCGTGTGTGCATGTCTGTATATTGTATGGGTGCACGTCTGTGTACTGTGTGTGCATGTCTGTATATTATATGGGTGTATGTCTGCGACCTGTGTGTGCATGTCTGTATATTACATAGGTGCATGTCTGTGTACTGTGTGTGCATGTTTGTATATTATATGGGTGCATGTCTGTGTACTGTGTGTGCATTTCTGTATATTATATGGGTGCATGTCTGTGTACTGTGTGTGCATACCTGTGTACTGTGTGTGCATATCTGCGTACTGTGTGTGCATGTCTGTATATTATATGGGTGCATGCCTGTGTACTGTGTGTGCATGTCTGTATATTATATGGGTGCATGCCTGTGTACCGTGTGTGCATGTCTGTATATTATATGGGTGCATGCCTGTGTACTGTGTGTGCATGTCTGTATATTATATGGGTGCATGCCTGTGTACCGTGTGTGCATGTCTGTATATTGTATGGGTGCACGTCTGTGTACTGTGTGTGCATGTCCGTATATTATATGGGTGCATGCCTGTGTACCGTGTGTGCATGTCTGTATATTATATGGGTGCATGCCTGTGTACCGTGTGTGCATGTCTGTATATTGTATGGGTGCACGTCTGTGTACTGTGTGTGCATGTCTGTATATTATATGGGTGCATGCCTGTGTACCGTGTGTGCATGTCTGTATATTATATGGGTGCATGCCTGTGTACCGTGTGTGCATGTCTGTATATTGTATGGGTGCACGTCTGTGTACTGTGTGTGCATGTCTGTATATTATATGGGTGTATGTCTGCGACCTGTGTGTGCATGTCTGTATATTATATGGGTGCATGTCTGTGTACTGTGTGTGCATGTCTGCATATGTGAAGGAAGAGGGGGCAGGCTGGGCCCTGTGTTGTATACCTATATTTCTCTGCTGTATCTGTGCATCATGAATTGTAGTATGTGTTAAAGGGGCCCACTGTAACGCTTTCGCCAGCCCTGACTGCATGTATGCAAATCCCCTACTAGTGGTCACCGATCCTGGTGCAGGTGTAAGGGGAAGGAACTAACTAGGCATGTCTCCTCCGTGAAGGGTCCGGAATCGTCGGGGGTGTTACCTGTATTGCGAGGTAGAAAGCTTGAGACTCCAGACCGTACTCCGTGTTTGAGAAAAGGGGGCGTGGCTAAGCGGACAGAGCTGCAGCGCGCAAGTGATCAGACAGTTTGGGCGGGAACTTCAGACGCACGGGACGCCTGTGAGGTAAAATCAGCTGAGAGGCGTCTGGGCAGAGCAGAGTCTGGGATGGCAGAATGCTTTGACAGGAGACTGTCGACTGAGTACTGCTCAGACACCGCTGTCCCAGCCGACATCACCGCCCTCGCTGAGACCACTGACACAGCTGACAGCGCTGCCACAGCTGCCTCTGCTGACAGCACTGACCGTGAGAGGCAAGGTCTGTGAACGGGACTTAGGCGTGTGTCGATTCAGCACAGCGAACCGGGCTGCCCATTGTAAACTGTGTTTGGGCGGTGCTGCAAATCTCTAGTGTTGGGACACTCACTGCTGAGGATAAGGACGTATCCCTCTCCATCACCTCATCTGCTGGACCAAGACCCGCATCAGGATCCCGAGGATTCGCTGCCATCGTCAGGACCATGGGAGGACACCATCAACATCAAAAGGTACTACATCATTTACCTTAGGATTGTGACAGACCCCACTGCGACGCAATCTAGGCAGCACCAGTCACAGACAGAAGTTCAACCGTGACTGGTCCCTGAGTGATAAGTCATATTTTATTGTATTTTCGGCTTTACTTGTCCCTGTTCCTTAATTATCCCCATTAGCCTTTTGCTGTATTAGGGAATATTATCCCTCCTTTTTCTCACTGTGTGGAGTTTCTACTGTATAATAAACCCCTTTCACCCTTGGTTTGTGTACAGTCCCTTACTGCATCCTATGTGCCTGCAGTCCCCTCACACAGGCACCAAAGAATCCTCACAGTGTACAGTGTGTTCACTGAGAGAATTCACAAGTCTCCAGTCACGTAGAATGACTGCAGGCTTGTACACTAAGGCCGGACAAGGGACAACCTCTTTAATTTTGTATAAATGGGCACTCCCTTCTATCGCATTGGTTATCTACCTTCACCGAATAAGCATACAGCTGTACAGTACAACAAATATATCTCATTTGCATGTACAGTAACTCTTGAAGGGGAAGCACAATGAACACAGGACTCTGCAAGTGATGCCAAGCAGAGATTTACACTAGAATTAGTACTTCTTCCACCAGAGTGCCTGGGACTACAATTCCCAGCAGCCTTTGCTTCTCTTTGCAATTTGTAGCAGAGACAAAGACTGATTGGCTGAGCAAGTTAGAGGAGAGGGGTGGAGTTTGAAGGTAAGGAGAAAGAGAGACAAGGAAGCATCCATTACAGACTGCAGCGCACAGAACAGAGGCACAGAGACCTGACAGCCCATAGGCCCCTGGAGAGGTCAGGAGACAGCCCTAGAGCAGCACTATTGCAGATTCACCAGATTTCCAAGAGTTGCTTATGGCATTCGGTCCTATCCCAGAGAAGAATCCTGCCTCTTAATCCATGCTCATCCTCACATCTGAACGCTGTGGCCCCAAGCTGGATCCTGGTGTGATAGTAAATCTGCTACAGGAAGCAGTGAGTAAATATTGCTGGGATTTGTTGTTCTTCTATTAAAGAGGGTGTCCACTACATTGTATAATGCCTCCACCAATTTAAACCTTGTAAAGAAGTATCTTTGTAACTATCTCTTGTTGTCATCTTGTAGGGGTCGGGGCTGGGCTGAGAGGCGATGATGCGGTGGTGCCGCTGATAGGCGGGGAAGGTGTGCTGATCCCACAGAACTGGGGGGGTGGTGACCCACTCCTTAGCGCAAACAGACTGGAGACTGAGACAGAAAAAGTGCATTCAACAGGTCGGTGTTTATTCACCTTTCTTCAACGACTCCCAGGACTTTATTACAGGATTTTCACAGTTCCTTAATACACAGACCCGGGGTACTTTCTTTTCCTATTTCCACCGTCGTGGTGTCCTCTGTGGTTCTCCTCACTGTGGCTGCCCTAGGCACTTCCACCACAGCGCTTCCCCGTTCAGAGTACACCGGTGTACGTAACCCTCAGGCCGTCTCTCAGTCTGTCGCTACTGTGTTCTGGGCCACCCCCCGTGACCGTCTCTACTGTCTGGTGCTTTCTGAGGGCTCTCCACTGCGCAGCAGACCCTCCTTTCTAGTGAGCTCCCCTGGCTGACTGAAGCTTCTAGAATCTTACCTCAGCCTTTATACTATCAGCCTAGGTAGCTTCGCCCACTATCACCTGACAGAGACCTCTGACCAATCACGATGAACTTGACCTGTGGCAGTTATGTTTTCAAATGATCTTTATTGGTATTTTAAATTTTTTAAAAGGTATGGGTAAAGGGTAGGGAAAAGAGGTAGGAAAGTAAGGTGATAAGGAGGAAAGGGCAATGGAACAAGGGAAAGAAGGGATGGGGAAAGAAGTAAAAAAAAAACCCCTATAAAGATAGGGGAAAGACAGGCATACATATATACACTATCATGGGTTATATACAGTTGAACACGTAAAGCTTAATAAAGTATCCAGTATAGGATTGTGTGCATATCATACAGTAAATCTGCACAAGGTTTAAGTTGCTTATTACAAACACCAACACCTGTAAATAAAAAAGCAATACAACAATATACCTCAATGAATCCTAAGTTACTCCTAGCAAAACACTTGCAGTTTAATACAGAAGCTGAGAAAGTTGCTTATTATAAACGCCAACACTTGTTAAAAAGCAAAAAGACAGTACACAAAGTATATAGTTTTACAATACTTGAGACTACAGATCACTGCAAGTAATCGCTTAATAAAGATATATAGACCTGTCGCGTCCGGGTACACATATAAGTGACCCTAAGACCTTGGGGAGGTAAAGTCCGGTTCATTCAAAAGCCATAAAGTGGAAAATACTTCTTTGCCAATCAAAATACTTATAAACCTCAAGACACTCAGTTTGGGACCTGTGGCAGTTATGTAACACTCTCTTCTGTGCTCCTCACTGCCCTCTAATGGCCACACTCAGTACGACACCCCTTTCTCTTTATCTCCGTGTTTTCCATTCTTACACTGAGCTATTCCTCTGCCTCTCACTAAAAGCAGATCTCTCTGTCAGGTCCACCTCCCCACATTCTATGCCTGTGAGTGGCGCTATCGCTGACCGCTCACTCTGCATCACGTGACCCTGGCTGCAGCCGCCACTGACATCCGCCGATGTCACATCAAGTTCCACAATCCCTTGCATCACCCGGCTGTGACTCAGTCGCACACACCCCTCACGTCACAGCCCAGTATCCAGCACACGCTTTCCCTTTCTCCTCAGCTTTCATTAGCTCTAAGTGCTGGATACTGGGTTATAACATGCGGTGAGAGTGCATGCGACTGGGTCGCGCCCAGGTGATGCAAGGGATTGTGGAACTTGACGTGACATCAACGGCGGCTGCCGCCGGGGTCACGTGATGCCGAGTGAGCGGTCAGCAATAGCGCCACACACAGGCACAGATGACGACAAGAGGCATTTACAAAAATACTTCTTTGCAAGGTTTAAATCAGAGGGAGCATTATACAATGTAGCGTACAACCCCATTAAGGAGTTGATGACATAGTTGTTGCTGAGGGCATGTCACTGTGTTTGGGTTTCTGTAAGTGCTACAATAAGGCTGAGTGGCGGTTATTTTCTCGTGTTCGCGGCGATTTTGCCGCAAAAACGCTTACAATAAGCATCCCATGCATTCCTATGGGATTCCGCAATGCTGTGCTAATGCTGCGTTTTTTTCCGCGGCGGAATCGCTTCGTGGTAAAAAACGCAGCATGCTCATTAATTTAGCGGAATCGCGGCGATCCCGCACCCATAGGAATGCATTGTTCCGCTTACTTCCCGCATGTGGTTGTGCCCACCATGCGAAAAGTAAGCAGAACATTTGCGGATGGTACCCATGGTCCGGAGGAGAGGAGACTGTCCTCCGGGCTCTGGGTACCATATCCCTGTAAAAAATAAAATTAAAATAAAAAATATTGTTATTCTCACCTTCCGACGTCCCGCGCAGCCTTCCCGCCTCTCTCCACTCTCCCAGTCCCAGTAATCCTTTGCGAGAATGACCGCGATGACGTAGAGATCTCGCGGGAGTGCAACGTCTAGCGGTGTTTCGCGATGACGTCACGGGAGCGCGACGTCTCGCGGTCATTCGCGCAAAGGATTACTGGGACGGGAAGGCTGCGCGGGACGCCGGAAGGTGAGAATAACAATATTTTTTATTTTTTTTATTATTTTTTTACATTTTATCTTTTACTACTGATGCCACATAGGCAGCATCAGTAGTAAAAAGTTGGTCACACTAGTCAAACACTATGTTTGATGAGTGTGACCAACCTGTCAATCAGTTCTCCAAACGATGCTCCAGATCGCTTGGAAAACGGTAGCATTTTGCAAGCTAATTACGCTTGAAAATCGCTAGTTTTCGCGGTGGTTTTTACCGCGCGATTTTGCCGCAAAAATGCGAAAAAACAGCATCCCATGCAATCCTATGAGATCCTGCAATGCTGTGCTAATGCTGCGGATTTTCCCGCGGCGGAATCGCATCGCGGAAAAATCCGCAGCATGCTTATTGATTTGCGGAATCGCAGCGATTCCGCCCACATAGGAATGCATTGTTCTGCTTACTTTCCGGATGTGGCTGTACCAACCATAAGAAAAGTAAGCAGAACATTTGTGAATGGTACCCACGGTCTGGAGAAGAGGTCCTCCGGGCTCTGGGTACCATATCCCTGTAAAAAATAGGATTAAATTAAAAAAATCGGGTATATTCACCTTCTAGCGTCCCGCGCAGCGTCCCCAGGCGTTCCTAGTGATGCATTGCGATGACCTTTGCTGACGTCGCGTCTCGCAATCATGTAGCGATCTCGCGAGACCGCGACGTCAATGGTCATTGCCGCAATGCATCACTGGGAACGGGACCTGCCGTAGCATCGCGGAGGCCTGGGGACGCTGCGCGGGATGCTAGAAGGTGAATATACCCGATTTTTTTATTTTTTTTACTAATTTTAACATATCTTTTACTACTGATGCAGCATAGGCAGCCTCAATAGTAAAAAGTTGGTCACACTAGTCAAACTATGTTAGACCAGTGTGACCAACCTGTCAATCAGTTTTCCAAGTGATGCTACAGATCGCTTGGAAAACGATAGCATTCTGCAAGCTAATTACGCTTGCAAGTTGCTAGTTCTTCCGCGGGAATTTAAAATGCGATTTTCCAATGGAATGGAATTCAGGAATTCTTGTGGTAACTTCCGCGGGAATTCCGCTACGTGTGAACTTAGCCTAATAGAAAATAATTTGCAACCTGTGTTTAACCCCTTCATTACCAAGCCTATTTTCACCTTAATGACCAGGCCATTTTTTGCAATTCTGACCAGTGTCCCTTTATGAGGTAATAACTCTAGAACGCTTAAACACATCCTAGCGATTCTGAGATTGTTTTTTCGTGACATATTTGGCTTCATGTTAGTGGTAAATTTAGGTCGATAATTTTTGCGTTTATTTGTGGAAAAAATCAGAAATTTGGCAAAAAGTTTGAAAATTTCGCAATTTTCAAATTTTGAATTTTTATTCTGTTAAACCAGAGAGTTATGTGACACAAAATAGTTACTAAATAACATTTCCCACATGTCTACTTTACATCAGCACAATTTTGGAAACAAATTTTTTTTTGTTGTTAGGAAGTTATAAGGGTTAAAAGTTGACCAGTGATTTCTCATTTTTACAACAAAATTTACAAAACCATTTTTTTAGGGACCACCTCACATTTGAAGTCACTTTGAGGGATCTATATGGCAGAAAATACCAAAAAGTGACACCATTCTAAAAACTGCACCCCTCAAGGTGCTCAAAACTACATTCAAGAAGATTATTAACCCTTCAGGTGCTTCACAGGGACTAAAGCAACGTGGAAGGAAAAAATGGACATTTTAATTTTTCCAACAAAAATTTTCTTTTATCATTAATTTTTTTCATTTTCACATGGGCAACAGGATAAAATGGATCCTGAAATTTGTTGGGAAATTTCTCCTGAGTACACCGATACCTCATATGTGGTCATAAATCACTGTTTGGGCGCACGGCAGGGCTCGGAAGGGAAGGAGCACCATTTGACTTTTTGAATGGAAAATAGGCTAGAAAATTTAGCGGTTGCCATGTTGCGTTTGGAGAGTCCCTGTGTGCCTAAACATTGGAGCTCCCCCACAAGTGACCCCATTTTGGAAACTAGACCCCCCAAGGAACTTATCTAGATGCATAGTGATCACTTTGAACCCCCAGGTGCTTCACAAATTGATCCGTAAAAAAAAGTACTTTTTTTCACAAAAATTTTCTTTTAGCCTCAGTTTTTTCATTTTCACATGGACAACAAGATAAAATGGATCCTACAATTTGTGGGGCAACTTCTCCTGAGTATGCCGATACCTCGCATGTCGTCATAAACCACTGTTTGGGCGCGCGGCAGGGTCTGGAAGGGAAAGAGCGCCATTTGACTTTTTGAATGGAAAATTAGCTCCAATTGTTATCGGACACCATGTTGCGTTTAGAGAGCCCCTGATGTGCCTAAACAGTGAAAAAAAAACACAAGTGACACCATTTTGGAAACTAGACCCCTTAAGGAACTGTTTACTGTAAGGACTGTAAGGAAAATGATTGTTTAGCACGCTATTTTTTATTTTCACATGGTTAACATGAGAAATTGGACCACAAAAGTTGTTGTCCAGTTTGTCCTGAGTACGCTGGTACCCCATATGTGGGGAGGAACCACTGTTTGGGTGCATGGCAGGGCTCAGAAGGGAAGGAGCGCCATTTGACTTTTTGAAAGGAAAATTAGCTCCAATCGTTAGCGGACACCATGTCGTTTTTGGAGAGCCCCTGTGTGCCTAAACTTTGGATCTTCCCCACAAATGACCCCATTTTGGAAGCTAGGCCCCCTAAGGAACTTATCTAGATGCATAGTGAGCACTTTGAACCCCCAGGTGCTTCACAGAAGTTTATAAAGCAGAGCCGTGAAAATAAAAAATACTTTTTTTTCCTCAAAAAATTATTTTTTAGTCCGTAATTTTTTATTTTCACAAGGGTAACAGGATAAATTGGACCCCTAAAGTTGTTGTCCAGTTTGTCCTGAGTACGCTGGTACCCCATATGTGGGGCGGGACCACTGTTTGTGCACACGTTGGGGCTCGGAAGGGAAGTAGTAACATTTTGAAATGCTGACTTTGATGGAATGGTCTGCGGGCGTCATGTTACATTTGCAGAGCCCCTGATGTACCTAAACTATGGAAACCCCCCACAAGTGACCCCATTTTGGAAACTAGACCCCCCAAGGAACTTATCTAGATGTGTGGTGACTGGTGAGCACCTTGAACCCCCAAGTGCTTCACAGAAGTTTATAACGCAGAGCCGTGAAAATAAAAAATCATTTTTTTCCTCCAAAAAATGATTTTTAGCCCACAATTTTTTTTCCATAAGGGTAACAGGATAAATTGGACCCCAAAAGTTGTTGTCAAGTTTGTCCTGAGTACGCTGGTACCCCATATGTGGGGGAAACCACTGTTTGGGCACATGTCGGGACTTGGAAGAGAAGTAGTGAGGTTTTGAAATGCCGACTTGATGGAATGGTCTGCGGGCGTCATGTTACCTTTGCAGCGCCCCTGATGTGACTCAACTGTGGAAACCCCCCACAAGTGACCCCATTTTGGAAACTAGACCCCCCAAGGAACTTATCTAGATGTATGGTGAGCACTTTGAACCCCTAAGTGCTTCACAGAAGTTTATAACGCAAAGCTGTGAAAATAAAAAATCATTTTTTTTTCTTCAAAAAATGATTTTTTAGCTCACAATTTTTTTTATTTTCACAAGGGTAAGAGGAGAAATTGGACCCCAAAAGTTGTTGTCCAATTTGTCCTGAGTACGGTGGTACCCCATATGTGGGGGGAACCATTGTTTGGGCACACGTCAGGGCTCGTAATGGAAGTAGTGACATTTTGAAATGCAGACTTTGATGGAATGGTCTGCGGGCGTCGTTACGTTTGCAGAGCCCCTGATGTGCCTAAACAGTAGAAACCCCCCACAAGTGACCCTATTTTGGAAACTAGATGTTCCAAGGAACTTACCTAGATGTCTGGTGAGCACTTTGAACCCCCAAGTGCTTCACAGAAGTTTATAACGCAGAGACATGAAAATAAAAAAATCATTTTTTTTCTGCAAAAATCATTTTTAGCTCCCAATTTTTTATTTTCCCAAGGGTAGCAGGAGAAATTAGACCCCCAAAGTTGTTGTGCACTTTGCCCTGAGTACGCTGATACCCCATATGTTGGGGTAAACCACTGTTTGGGCACACGTCGGTGCTTGGAAGGGAGGGAGCACCATTTGACTTTTTGAACGCAAAATTGGCTGGAATCAATTGCGGCACCATGTCGGGTTTGGAGACTCCCTGATGTGCCTAAACAGTGGAAACCCCTCAATTCTAACCCCAACACACCCCTAACCACAACCCTAACTCCAACACACCCCTAACCCTAATCCCAACCCTAACTTTAACCCTAATTCCAACCCTAATTCTAACCCTAACCCTAATTCCACCCTAACCCTAACTCCAACCTTAACCCTAATTCCACCCTAACCCTAATTCCAACCCAACCCTAATTCCACCCTAACCCTAATTCCAACCCTAGCCCTAACCGTAATGGAAAAATAAAAATAAAAATATTTTCTTTATCTATATATAAGAGGCATCGTGATTACTCGCTAATCCTGCCCCCTGCACAGTAGCTCTGCCCCCCACCACATCACCACACATAATCCCGCCCCCCCACCACATCACCACACATAATCCCGCCCCCCCACCACATCACCACACATAATCCCGCCCCCCCACCACATCACCACACATAATCCCGCCCCCCCACCACATCACCACACATGATCCCGCCCATCACCACACATAATCCAGCCCCCCACCACATTACCATTGGGTGTCAATGGCACAGGTTTTAAGTTGGAAAGATTGTGGTAGTTCTTATTAGATAGGGAGCGGTAGGAAGGGGAAGTAGTGGGGGGTGAGAGCTGTGGGGGTCCAGGATTATGAAATTTGTTTAGATGCTGGAATGAATAAAAAATGCACATCTTACTGAATCCAGTTTGTTTTTGAGTTTACACTGTGAATAAAATGTATCATTAGTATTATTCAGATTTTTAATGATTATTATTAACTTCATTTTAATTTAATTTACCACCTGCGTAAGCGCTATTGAATGTTGTCATTATTTACTTTAGTTTAATCACCAGCAGTGTTAATTAGATAGCAATGAGCGTGCCGAGCGTTAGCTGGCTGGAAACAGCTAGTTTTATTATATGTGCCTACATATGAGGGTGATAGAGAGGGGGTTTATTTACTTTTTATTTCATTTTGATCACTGTGAGAGTGATCAAAATGAATGAATCGAATGTGCAGCCGGCAGATTTGGGCGGGCGCACTGCGCATGCGCCCGCCATTTTCCAAGATGACCGCGGGACATGGGGAGCGACAGCGGCACTCGGTAGGCATCGGGGGGTGGGAGGGTGTGTGATCGGACTGCAGGGGGGAGTGGAAGGAAGGCAGGGGGAGCAGATGATGACAGCGGCGGCACATCGCCGCTGTCATTTAGTGGCGGGGGCCGATCGCCCCCACCAGCAAGTGTGTGAGGGGGTTCAGATTACTGTTTCCAGCCATGTCCGATGCTACTGCAGCATCGGCCATGGCTGGGTTGTAATATTTTATCAATTTTCATTGATGAAATATTACTATCGCTCTGATTGGCTGTTAAAAGTGAAACAGCCAATCAGAGCATTCGTAACCACGTGGGGGTGAAGCCACACCCCCTGTGGTGAAGTACAAAGCCCCCTGTATCTGCGGGTCAGGTGACCTTTCAGTGACCCTGACCCGCAGGGGGGCTTTAAAGTCATGATGCCACATAGGTGTCACTGGTCATAATGGCACAGGTTTTCATGACGCCTATGTGGCATCATTGGTCGGGAAGGGGTTAAATATTTTTGTAATCTACTTGGTGTGATGCATCAGCACTAAATAGTCTAAGTTGGTGAAGTGAGAAAAATATAGGCATAAGTTAAATGTATGGGATCAAATATCTAAAAATTGGCATGTTAATGTGTATTCAGACATGTATTCTCCCCTTTTTGCTAGGAAACCCCTAAAAATTCTGGTGCAAGCAATTCCCCTCATAAGACACATTATTAGTGAAGGGAAGCCTACCTGTGTGCAATCTAAGTGTCACAAGTCTGTCAGTATATACACACCTTTTCTGAAAGGCCTCAGAGCCTGAAACTCCATTAAGCAAGAAGCACCACTTTCCAAACAACACCATGAAGATCAAAGAGATCTCCAAACAAGTCAGGGACAAAGTTGTTGAGAAGTACAAATTAAGCTACTGTCACACTTAGCGATGTACCAGCGATCCCGACCAGCGATATGACACGGTCAGGATCGCTGGTACATCGCTAAGTGGTCGCTAGTGAGCTGCCACACAGGCAGATCTCACCAGGGACATCGCTGGGGATGGGGGTCGCTACTTACCTGTCACACTAGGCGATCCTGCGTCCTCCCGCCCGGCTCCACGCGTCGCTCGTCGTCACAGCAGGAAGCCCAGCAGGAAGCTGACGACGAGAAACAGTCCTGGACGTTCTCGCGCGATCAGCGATAACCAGCGGGGGAGCCGGTCGTAGGTAAGTATCAGACACAGCGATATCGCTAGCAATATCGCTATAACGTCACAAGTTATAGCGATATTGCTAGCGATATCTCTTAGTGTGACAGTACCTTTAGAGTTTGGTTATAAAAAATATCCCAATCTCTGATGATCCCCTGGAGCATCATCAAATCCATTATCATCAAATGGAAAGAACATGGTATCACAGCAAACCTGCCAAGAGAGGGACGACCACCAAAACTCTCAGCCTGTGCAAGGAGGGCATTAATCAGAGAAACAGCCCAGAGACCAAAGGTAACACTGAAGAAGCAGCGGTGTTCCCAAGCAGAGACTTGAGTATCTGTCCATATAACCACTATAAGTCGTAGACTCTATAGAGGTGGCCTTTATGAATGAGTGGGCAGAAAAAAGCCTTTACTTACACACAAAAATTGTAAGGCTCATTTTCAGTTTGCCAAAAGACATGTGAAGAAGAGGAGGGAAGGAAACTTCCAAAACAACAATAAAAGGTCGTATTATAAAATTGCTTTATTGGATACAGGGAAAAAAACACTAAAATATGCTAAAATGCTGAACACTTGTCAAAAGACAAAAGAACACCATGGGCCATACTTGCTTCATAAAAATACATTAAAGAGGACACAAAAACGAAGGTTTCCTGAAACGCGCATTGGGGCGGACACCAGGACCCGCTATTTGTCTGTGCGGACTTGCGTTTATCAGGTAATCTATGACACATGGGATTTAGTGTGTGGCTATTTGCGTTATACATGTCCATGACCTTAATGCAGTTCTTGGGTACTTACTTGTCTATTCTGTCAGTGGCATGGTAGCTTATCACATCATTTATTTTTGTGTCCTCTTTAATGTATTTTTATGCAGCAAGTATGGCCCATGGTGTTCTTTTGCCTTTTGACAAGTGTTCAGCATTTTAGCATATTTTAGTGTTTTTTGCCCTGTATCCAATAAAGCAATTTTATAATATAACCTTTAATTGTTGTTTTGGAAGTTTTCTTCCCTCCTCTTCTTTGTAAATCGTGACAATAGGTCTCCTTTACAGTCCACGGTAACTTTATTAATATGGGATAATATCTACGTATGGTATGTTACTCTTCACAATATCCCATATGATATCTGTACTGCTGTGTACCACTCTTTGTATCAAAAGACATGTGGCAGACTCAAATGTAAGGAGGAAGGTGTTGTGGTCAGATGAGACCAAAATTAAACTTTTTAGCCACCAAGGTAAATGCTATGTCTGGCGCCAAATCAACACAGCTCATCACCCCAAGAACACCATCCCCACAGTGAAACATGTGGGGTTATTTTATTGCAGCAGGGACAAGGAAGATGGTCTGAGTGAAGGGGAAGATGAATGGTGCGAAATACAGGAATATTCTAGAGAAAAACCTCTTTCAGTCTGTCAGTGATTTGAGATTGGGATGGAGGTTCACCTTCTAACAAGACCATGACCCAAAGCATACTGCTAAAGCAACACTCTAGTGGTTTAAGGGAAACGTATAAATGTTTTGGAGTGGCCTACAGTAGTTAAAACCCAGACCTTAATCCAATTGAGAATCTGTGGTCACACTTGAAGATTGCTGTTCACTAGTGGAAACCATCTAACTTGAAGGAGCTGGAGCAGTTTTGCCTTGAGGAATGGGAAAAAATCCCAGTGGCAAGAGGTGGAAAACTCAGAGACTTATCCAAAGCAAAGTGTAGCTTTAATTGCCGCAAAAGGAGGCTCAACAAAGTACTGACTTTAGTGGGGTGAATAGTTATGCACACTGAAGTTTTCAGTTATTTTTGTCCTATTTGTTCTTTGCTTCACAATAAAAAAAACCACAGATATTCATAATTGTAGGCACGTTCTTTACATGAACTGATGCAAGCCCACAAAAAAACATTGAAATTCCAGGTTGTGAGTTAGCAAAACACAAAAAATGACAAGGGGGGGTGAATATTTTCACAAGCCACTGTACACCGCTTTGTATAGCATATTTCTTACCACTAAGGGTGGTCTTTTATACTGTTTTGCAGGTGTTGTGCTATGAGAATTGTCTCCTATTGTTCAATACATGTGTTTTCTCAATTCACAGTTTAACTAGGTTAAAATAATCCTGTTAAATTGTTATATTCGTATCTCTTATGAGTGTATAATAAGGTTGGACAGGGGTTTCCAAGTCAACCACTGGGAAGAAGACCCTCCTGCTACCTGTAGACCTGTCTACAAGATTTAGGTGGAGGCACTGCACCACAGTGAGGTAAGAACTACAAGGCGCCTTGCATACAGGGTAAGGTCCATGGGGGTGTTACATGTCAATCAAGGCAGTGTACCTCATGTATGTCATCTGTATGTACAGGCAGTGGATTTCGCGTATGTCATCTGTACATACAGACAGTGTATCTCGTGTATCCTATCTGTACGTACAGGCAGTGTATCTCGTGTATGTCATCTGTACGTACAGGCAGTGTATCTCGTGTATCCCATCTGTACGTACAGGCAGTGTATCTCGTGTATCCCATCTGTACGTACAGGCAGTGTATCTCGTGTATCCTATCTGTACGTACAGGCAGTGTATCTCGTGTATCCTATCTGTACGTACAGGCAGTGTATCTCGTGTATGTCATCTGTGCATACAAGCAGTGTATCTCGTGTATTCTATCTGTATGTACAGGCAGTGTATCTCGCGTATGTCATCTGTACATACACGTACAGACAGTGGATCTCGCGTACTGTATGTCATCTGTACGTACAGTCAGTGTATCCTATCTGTACGTACAGTCAGTGTATCTTGTGTATGTCATCTGTACGTACAGGCAGTGTATCTCGTGTATCCTATCTGTACGTACAGGCAGTGTATCTCGTGTGTCCTATCTGTATGTACAGGCAGTGTATCTCGCGTATGTCATCTGTACGTACAGACAGTGGATCTCGCGTACTGTATGTCATCTGTACGTACAGGCAGTGTATCTCATGTATCCTATCTGTACGTACAGTCAGTGTATCTTGTGTATGTCATCTGTACGTACAGACAGTGTATCTCATGTGTCCTATCTGTACGTACAGTCAGTGTATCTTGTGTATGTCATCTGTACGTACAGACAGTGTATCTCAAGTATCCTATCTGTACGTACAGTCAGTGTATCTTGTGTATGTCATCTGTACGGACAGTGTATCTCATGTATCCTATCTGTACGTACAGGCAGTGTATCTCGTGTATCCTATCTGTACGTACAGTCAGTGTATCTTGTGTATGTCATCTGTACGTACAGGCAGTGTATCTCGTGTATCCTATCTGTACGTACAGGCAGTGTATCTCGTGTGTCCTATCTGTATGTACAGGCAGTGTATCTCGCGTATGTCATCTGTACGTACAGACAGTGGATCTCGCGTACTGTATGTCATCTGTACGTACAGGCAGTGTATCTCATGTATCCTATCTGTACGTACAGTCAGTGTATCTTGTGTATGTCATCTGTACGTACAGACAGTGTATCATGTATCCTATCTGTACGTACAGTCAGTGTATCTTGTGTATGTCATCTGTACGTACAGACAGTGTATCTCATGTATCCTATCTGTTCGTACAGTCAGTGTATCTTGTGTATGTCATCTGTACGTACAGACAGTGTATCTCATGTATCCTATCTGTACGTACAGTCAGTGTATCTTGTGTATGTCATCTGTACGTACAGACAGTGTATCTCATGTATCCTATCTGTACGTACAGGCAGTGTATCTCGTGTATCCTATCTGTACGTACAGTCAGTGTATATTGTGTATGTCATCTGTACGTACAGGCAGTGTATCTCGTGTATCCTATCTGTACGTACAGGCAGTGTATCTCGTGTATGTCATCTGTACGTACAGTCAGTGTATCTCGTGTATGTCATCTGTACGTACAGGCAGTGTATCTCGTGTATCCTATCTGTACGTACAGGCAGTGTATCTCGTGTATGTCATCTGTACGTACAGGCAGTGTATCTCTTGTATCCTATCTGTACGTACAGTCAGTGTATCTCGTGTATGTCATCTGTACGTACAGTCAGTGTATCTCGTGTATGTCATCTGTACGTACAGGCAGTGTATCTCTTGTATGTCATCTGTACGTACAGGCAGTGTATCTCTTGTATCCTATCTGTACGTACAGGCAGTGTATCTCGTGTATGTCATCTGTACGTACAGTCAGTGTATCTCGTGTATGTCATCTGTACGTACAGGCAGTGTATCTCTTGTATCCTATCTGTACTGTGATAAAACACTCCGGGATCGGCTTTGCTGGGGTCAAAGGTCACGTGCGTTCCGCATGAAACTCAGGCGCAGAGCTGGGATTCGGGTGTAACTGACTCTGGGTCAGGTTTATTATCAGAGAAAGCAATGCAAAAGGAAATAAAACATAAAACAAATCCTTGCCTGTCCGGTACTAACTAAACAATGGACAACCTAACTACCAACTGGCGGGCTTCTCCCGTCCAGCCAAATCACAGTTGCAGTGGGCACTGCTTTCACTCACGTATGTGTCTCTCACACAGACAAGCTCTCTGTGTTCCCAGGCTGAGACACTCACACAACCACCTTGCATCCTTTTATATCCACCTCCCATTATCCATTAGTAAGCAGGTGCGATACTGACCAGACTAGGCCACATAGGAAAGGAATCTGGGCGAGATATACCTGCCCTCATCCACTATTCCCACATGATTCTCACATATCCCCCCCTTCTGCTCAGACCACTCCGGTCGAGCAATGACACCCGCCAAACAGTGCACTCGGGACAGGGCATGCTGCATTTCCCATCTGTACCCCTGGGCGGTGCTCCACCGTAAAAGTGTAGGCCTGCAGGGCAAGGAACCACCGGGTCACCCGGCTATTCCGTTCCTTGTTCAAGTGCATCCACTTGAGAGGGGCATGGTCAGTGATCAGCCTGAACTTTCGGCCCACCAGGTAATATTTGAGGGCCTCTAGAGCCCACTTAATGGCGAGGCACTCTTTTTCTACGACTGCATACCTTTGCTCGTGTTTATTCAGCTTCCTGCTGAGATAGAGGACTGGGTGTTCCACTCCGTCCCTCACTTGTGAGAGTACAGCCCCGATACCGGTATCAGAGGCATCCGTTTGTACCACAAACTCACTGCGGAAGTCCGGAGTCACCAGTACGGGCTGAGAGCAAAGTGCCCGTTTTAGGCTATGGAAGGCTTCTTCAGCCGTTAAACTCCATTTAATCATGACGGAGTCTTTCCCTTTTGTAAGATCCGTCAGGGGGGTAGCGATGGCTGCAAAATTGGGTATGAACCGGCGATAATAACCGGCGATCCCCAGGAAGGCTTGCACCTGCTTCTTGTTGACAGGTTGTGGCCAGTCCTGAACCGCCTGAATCTTATCAACCTGGGGTTTAACAACACCCCTCCCAATTACATACCCCAAATACCGGGCTTCTTCTAGCCCGATGTGACATTTCTTGGGGTTCGCGGTTAGACCTGCCTCCCACAGGTCGTCAGTCACAGCTTGTACTTTCTGGAAATGAGTCTCCCAGTCCAAGCTGTAAATGACAATGTCATCCAAATAGGCCGAAGCATACCGCCTATGTGGCCTCAAGACTCGATCCATCAGTCTCTGGAAGTTCGCCGGTGCCCCGTGCAGTCCAAACGGCATATACATATACTGAAATAAACCTTCCAGCGTAGCAAATGCTGTCTTTTCTCTGGCAGCCTCCACCAGAGGGATCTGCCAGTACCCCTTTGTTAGGTCTAGGGTCGTAATATACCGGGCTTTTCCTAACCGATCTATTAACTCGTCGACCCGGGGCATGGGGTAGGCATCAAATTTTGAGACCGCATTCAGTTTCCTGAAGTCATTGCAGAACCGGATGGTGCCGTCCGGTTTAGGAATTAGCACAATCGGGCTGGACCACGCACTGTGCGATTCCTCAATGACTCCTAACTCTAACATTGCCTTCACTTCTCGGGAAACGGCTTCACGGCGCGCTTCCGGGATTCGGTAGGGCTTTACGTGAACTGTGACACCAGGTTCCGTTACGATGTCATGTTTCATTAGCATAGTCTGCCCGGGTTTTTCTGAGAAAAACTTTTGGTTGTGAAGTAGAAACTGCCTGACTTCCGTCTTTTGCCGCTCCGAGAGAGTCTCTGCAACCCGTACCTCCGGTACGGTATGCGAGCAGACAGGACGGGCCAGCTCCGCTGACAAGGCAGACCGATCCTTCCAGGGCTTTATCAGATTTACACGATAAATCTGTTCAGGTTTCCGTTTACCTGCCTGGTATACTTTGTAGTTTACCTCACCAACTCTTTCCTTGATCTCAAAGGGGCCCTGCCACTTTGCCAGGAACTTACTGTCCACCGTGGGGACCAGGATCAACACCCTATCTCTGGGTGCAAACGTACGGATCTTGGCGCCCCTATCATAGATTCTTTTTTGGGCTCCTTGAGCCTGTATCATGTGTTCTTTGACGATAGGCATAACAGCCGCAATACGGTCCTGCATTTGTGTGACGTGATCTATCACTGTTTTAAACGGAGTGACCTGACCCTCCCAGGTTTCTTTTGCAACGTCTAACAGTCCGCGAGGACGTCGGGCGTACAATAACTCGAAAGGCGAGAATCCCGTGGAAGACTGGGGTACTTCCCTGATTGCAAAAAGCAAATACGGAAGTAAATAGTCCCAGTTCTTCCCATCCTTGTCTATCACCTTTCTCAGCATCTGCTTCAGAGTTTTATTGAACCGTTCGACCAACCCGTCTGTTTGAGGGTGATACACAGATGTGCGTAACGGTTCAATTTGTAACAACCGGCAGAGCTCCTTCATTACCCTGGACATAAAGGGGGTCCCCTGGTCGGTGAGTATCTGTTTTGGTATACCGACCCGACTAAACACATGCACCAGTTCCTTGGCAATCGTCTTGGTGGCCGTGTTACGCAAAGGGATGGCCTCCGGGTAACGAGTGGCATAATCCAAGATGACCAGGATATGTTGGTGTCCACGTGCAGACCGTGGAAGGGGCCCAACTAAATCCATCCCAATCCTCTCAAACGGGACTTCAATAATAGGTAGGGGTACCAAAGGGCTACAGAACCGGGGCTTAGGTGCAGAGGCTTGGCAGTCAGGACAAGACTCACAATATACTCGAATATCGTGATGCATGCCTGGCCAAACTAAACAGTGTAATATCCTTTCGGTGGTTTTCTGGACTCCCAGGTGACCTCCCATCACATGTCCGTGGGCCAGGTCCAGCACCTGCCGCCGGTAGGGTTTTGGCACGATTAATAGTTGCACCGTATCTTCCCCCTTTTTCTCTATCTGATAGAGTAAATCATCCTCCAGAACCATGTAAGGATATGCCAGCCTAGAGCCAGGTTCAACGGGTACCCCATTTATCACTTTTACATTTGTCCTAGCCTGAGAAAGGGTAGGATCCTTTATTTGCTCGCTTTGGAAGTCATCTTTCTGAACTTCCAAATCCGGCAAACGGGGAGGTGGACGGCTGTCGGCCTCCTCCTCTTCCCCGGTCTCCTCCGTATCACCCGCCATGACTGAAAACGGGAACTGTAGGTCATTTCCAGCAGACTCTTCTCCAGAGTCTTCCGGGGAGACCTCTTCCAGGGGTTCGGGACCCACACGCGCCCTGGGAGAAGAATCATGTACACTATTACCCGAGGGCATCAACTGATTCTCCCACAATTGCCAGAAGTGGGGAAAATCCCGGCCCAGGATAACATCATGCAATAACGCCGGGACGAGTCCCACTTTATGTTGCACAGACCCATAGGAAGTAGTAATGCATATGACCGCGGTGAGGTACGAACAGGTGTCTCCATGCACACACGTTACAGAAAATTTGTCTGATGGTCCAGTCGGGGCTGACACCAGACTGGCCTTCACCAGAGTCACCACACTTCCCGAGTCTAACAATGCCACCACATTTTTGCCATCAACAGTTAAATCACACAAGTGTTTTTCCACATCCTTTTGACCGGCATTCACACTCACTACCCGTGCAACCATAGACATGCGGTTTTTAGAGTCTGTGACGTCGCACTGCATGGGTTCAGTAGTGAGCGGACAGTTCGCAGCAATATGTCCCATCTCTTGGCAGCAGAAACACCTAACGGGCCCCTTGCTTAGACCATAGTTCGTTACTCTCGGCCTCGCAGTGCGGGCAGTCCCGTTTTCCTCCCCCACTGTCTTAGGGATTTTTCCATCTCCCCTATTCCCTGGAACAGTCTTACCGGTTCCACGTGGAGATGATGAAGAACGAGGTGGGGTAGCGTCGTCTCGGAGTCCTTCCGCCACGGAGTAACGTTCAACCAGATCCACCAGTTGATCTGCCGTCGTAGGATTTCCATGGCTTACCCACTTCCTCAGGGCTGGCGGTAGAGCTCTCAGGTACTTGTCCATGACGACTCTCTGGATTATCTCTGGCGCTGTCAACACCTCGGGTTGTAGCCACTTCTTCGTCACGTGGATCAGGTCGAACATCTGTGACCGCGGTGGTTTATCCGGCTGATAAGTCCATTGATGCACTCTCTGTGCACGGACAGCGGTCGTCACTCCCAGCCGGGCCAAGATCTCGGCTTTCAATTTGTCAAAGTCCTGCGCGGCTTCAGGCTCTAAGTCATAATAAGCCTTTTGTGCCTCACCGGAAAGAAACGGGGCAATCAGGCCGGCCCATCGTGCCTTCGGCCATTTTTCTCGTACCGCCGTCCGTTCAAACGTGGTCAGGTATGCCTCGACGTCATCTTCGGTCGTCATCTGCCAGTACCGACTCACGTGAATCACTCTCGACTCGGCTTCCAGGTTAACCTCATGTAGGCTTGCCAGGCGCTGCGCCACCTGCTGGAGAAGCGAACGATCGGTAGCTGTCATGTCCACCAACTCCTTCAGCTGGGCCATCATCACCCGATTAGCTTCTTGCTGGACGGCGGTGGACTGTACCAGCGCTTTCACCACGTCCTCCATGCTCATGCTTGCAACGTGATGCCCGCATTCTCCACCACAATGTGATAAAACACTCCGGGATCGGCTTTGCTGGGGTCAAAGGTCACGTGCGTTCCGCATGAAACTCAGGCGCAGAGCTGGGATTCGGGTGTAACTGACCCTGGGTCAGGTTTATTAATAGAGAAAGCAATGCAAAAGGAAATAAAACATAAAACAAATCCTTGCCTGTCCGGCACTAACTAAACAATGGACAACCTAACTACCAACTGGCGGGCTTCTCCCGTCCAGCCAAACCACAGTTGCAGTGGGCACTGCTTTCACTCACGTGTGTCTCTCACACAGACAAGCTCTCTGAGTTCCCAGGCTGAGACACTCACACAACCACCTTGCATCCTTTTATATCCACCTCCCATTATCCATTATTAAGCAGGTGCGATACTGACCAGACTAGGCCACGTAGGAAAGGTATCTGGGCAAGATATACCTGCCCTTATCCACTATTCCCACATGATTCTCACAGTACGTACAGGCAGTGTATCTCGTGTATGTCATCTGTACGTACAGGCAGTGTATCTCTTGTATCCTATCTGTACGTACAGGCAGTGTATCTCTTGTATCCTATCTGTACGTACGGTCAGTGTATCTTGTGTATGTCATCTGTACGTACAGGCAGTGTATCTCGTGTATCCTATCTGTACGTACAGGCAGTGTATCTCGTGTATCCTATCTGTACGTACAGGCAGTGTATCTCGTGTATCCTATCTGTACGTACAGGCAGTGTATCTCGTGTATCCTATCTGTACGTACAGGCAGTGTATCTCGTGTATCCTATCTGTACGTACAGGCAGTGTATCTCGTGTATCCTATCTGTACGTACAGGCAGTGTATCTCGTGTATGTCATCTGTACGTACAGGCAGTGGATCTTGTGTATGTCATTTGTACGTACAGGCAGTGTATCTCATGTATCCTATCTGTACGTACAGGCAGTGTATCTCGTGTATGTCATCTGTACGTACAGGCAGTGGATCTTGTGTATGTCATCTGTACGTACAGGCAGTGTATCTTATGTATCCTATCTGTATGTACAGGCAGTGTATCTCGTGTATCCTATATGTATGTACAGGCAGTGTATCTCGTGTATGTCATCTGTACGTACAGGCAGTGTATCTCGTGTATGTCATCTGTACGTACAGGCAGTGTATCTCGTGTATGTCATCTGTACGTACAGGCAGTGGATCTTGTGTATCCTATCTGTACGTACAGGCAGTGTATCTCGTGTATGTCATCTGTACGTACAGGCAGTGTATCTCGTGTATGTCATCTGTACGTACAGGCAGTGGATCTTGTGTATCCTATCTGTACGTACAGGCAGTGTATCTCTTGTATGTCATCTGTACGTACAGGCAGTGGATCTTGTGTATCCTATCTGTACGTACAGGCAGTGTATCTCGTGTATGTCATCTGTACGTACAGGCAGTGTATCTCGTGTATGTCATCTGTACGTACAGGCAGTGGATCTTGTGTATCCTATCTGTACGTACAGGCAGTGTATCTCGTGTATGTCATCTGTACGTACAGGCAGTGGATCTTGTGTATGTCATTTGTACGTACAGGCAGTGGATCTCATGTATCCTATATGTATGTACAGGCAGTGTATCTCGTGTCACATCTGTACATACGAGTGCACATGACCAGTAGTGTGAGGACAACGGATCGGTTAGGATTTGATTAACACACAGTGCATCACCCAGCTTTGCACATAGACTTGCCTCTGCACCTAGCATTCACATGGTATGTCCATCCACCCTGCTCTCCTGCTGTCTGTCTATGAAGGACACACAGTGCATCACCCAGCTTTGCACATAGACTTGCCTCTGCACCTAGCATTCACATGGTATGTCCATCCACCCAGCTCTCCTGCTCTCCTGCTGTCTGTCTATGAAGGACACACAGTGCATCACCCAGCTTTGCACATAGACTTGCCTCTGCACCTAGCATTCACATGGTATGCCTTTCAGCTAACCCCAGCTTACCCCAGTGTTATTTATGACCTTGTTTACTCTGGCTTGATCATATACATCTGGTCCACTCTTAATTGTCTGACCAAGATGAGCAGAGACCACTCCTCTCTGCTTCACACCTGACTGCACTTAGTTGTACATATATTGCAGAGCACAAGTCTGCATAGACTTCAGTATGCAGTGTGATTCCTATAAGTGTGTGCTAGAAGTGTGAAGATTAATTTAAGAATTAAAACCAGAATTGAACCAGAAGGGAACTGAAGGTAACTGGACACAGTCACTGTAAACAATGTTTCTGTTTGTTTTCACTTTCACCCCAATAATCCTTCACTTTCTGCTAATTCCCCTAATCCCTACTCCTAGTAAGGAACTGTTCATCTCTTCTTCAATCCTCCCCATCCACCTCACCTCCGCCTCAAAACTGTTCCTTAACATACAGTCCTCTGTCTCCAAACACAGACAGCCCCCTCATGCCCTCTCCTGCTCCCACCTGCTAACACTTTCTCTGCTCCTTCTCACTGCTGGTGATATCTCTCCAAATCCTGGTCCTCCTCACCACATTCCCACAGTCATTTCTACCTCCCATCCACACTCTATCACAACCTTCCGTAACCTCTCCAACCTTATACCCATTCACCCAGCCCCCGCTTCCCCAGTCCCACTAACAGGAGCTCTGTGGAACGCTCGCTCTGTCTGCAACAAGCTTTCCTACATCCATGATCTTTTTGTTACTACCAAACTCTCCTTCCTCGCCATCACCGAAACCTGGCTCACCCCTTCTGACACAGCCTCTCCTGCTGCACTTTCGTATGGCGGCTTCCACCTTTCTCACACCCCCCGCCCCAGCAGCAAACATGGTGGAGGAGTTGGTTTTCTCCTGTCAGATACCTGCTCCTTCACCCCAATCCCACTGCCACCCTCTGTTACCCTCCCTTCCTTTGAGGTGCACTCTGTGCGCATCTACTCCCCCTCCAACCTCCAACTGGCTGTCATCTACCGCCCCCCAGGGCCAGCCACCACCTTCTTTGACCACTTCACCACCTGGTTACTTCATTTCCTTTCCGCGGACATCCCTACTATCATCATGGGCGACTTCAACATCCCCATTGACACTTCCCTCTCAGCTGCCACTAAACTTCTATCTCTCACTTCCTCCTTCGGCCTCACTCAATGGTCTTCTACAGCCACCCACAAAGATGGCCACACACTGGACCTCATCTTCACCCGCCTCTGCTCCCTATCTAACCTCTCTAACTCACCTCTTCCTCTCTCTGACCACAACCTGCTCACATTCTCTTCCCTCTTCACTCCATGTCTACAATCCCCACCCCACAAACTTTCACACCCTCGCAGGAATCTTAAACACCTTGACCTACACTCATTCTCTGAATCCCTCCTCCCTCTTACAGATATAAGTTCCTTACACAATGCGGATGACGCTGCCGCTCTATATAACACCACAATAGCTGTAGCTTTGGAATCCGCTGCCCCACTTACACATACCAAAACTCGCAAAATCAACAGACAGCCCTGGCACACCAGCCTGACCAAAGAGCTGAGGCGAGCTTCCAGGGCTGCTGAGCGCAGATGGAAAAGATCCCACTCCAACGAGCACTTCATCGCATTCAAACAGTCCCTCACTACTTTCAAGACCACACTCGCCACAGCTAAACAAACCTACTTCTCATCTCTCATATCCTCCCTGTCTCACAACCCTAAACAGTTATTCAACACCTTCAATTCTCTCCTCCGCCCCCCAGCACCTCCTCCCTCCCCACTCATCTCAGCTGAAGACTTTGCCTCATTTTTCAAGCAGAAAATTGATAACATCAGGGACAGTTTTGGTCAACAACCCCCAGAGCCCTTCCTCCCGACTTCCCAGCCCTCCACCTTCAAAACCAACTTCTCCACCATTACAGAAGATCGACTCTCCACTCTACTCTCAAGATCACATCTCACCACCTGTGCACTCGACCCGATCCCATCCCACTTCATCCCAAACCTCACCACAGTCTTCATCCCAACCCTAACCCATCTCTTCAACCTATCACTAACAACTGGTGTTTTCCCCTCAAGCTTTAAACATGCCTCCATCACACCTATCCTCAAAAAGCCCTCTCTTGACCCATCCTCTGTATCTAGCTATCGCCCTATATCACTTCTCCCATACGCCTCCAAGCTACTGGAACAACACGTCTACCTTGAACTGTCCTCCCATCTCTCTTCTTGCTCCCTCTTCGACCGCTTACAATCTGGCTTCCGGTCACACCACTCCACTGAAACTGCCCTTACTAAGGTCACCAATGACCTCTTAACTGCCAAGAGCAAGCGACACTACTCTGTCCTCCTCCTCCTGGACCTGTCGGCTGCCTTTGACACAGTGGACCATTCCCTATTATTACAGACCCTCTCATCCCTCGGCATCACAGACTTAGCCCTCTCCTGGATCTCATCATACCTAACAGACCGGACATTCAGCGTCTCCCACTCACACACCACCTCCTCACCTCGCCCCCTATCTGTCGGAGTCCCACAAGGTTCAGTCCTTGGGCCCCTGCTGTTCTCTATTTACACCTTTGGCCTGGGACAGCTCATAGAATCTCATGGCTTTCAGTATCATCTTTATGCTGATGACACACAGATCTACATCTCTGGACCAGATATCACCTCCCTACTAACCAGAATCCCTCAATGTCTGTCCACTATTTCATCCTTCTTCTCCACTAGATATCTGAAACTCAACATGGACAAAACAGAATTCATCATCTTTCCCCCATCCCACGTGACCCCCCCTACGAACCTATCAATTACAGTAAATGACTGCCCACTCTCCCCAGTCCCACAAGCTCGCTGCCTCGGAGTAATCCTTGACGCTGATCTCTCCCTCAAACCACATATCCAAACCCTTTCCACTTCCTGCCGACTTCAACTCAAAAATATTTCACGCATCCGTTCATTCCTCACCCAAGAATCTGCAAAAACCCTAGTCCATGCCCTCATCATCTCTCGCCTTGACTACTGCAACCTCATGCTCTGTGGCCTCCCCTCAAACACTCTCGCACCCCTCCAATCTATTCTAAACTCTGCTGCCCGACTAATCCACCTGTCCCCCCGCTATTCCCCAGCTTCTCCCCTCTGTCAATCCCTTCACTGGCTCCCAATTGCCCAGAGACTCCATTACAAAACCCTAACCATGACATACAAAGCCATCCACAACTTGTCTCCTCCATACATCTGTGACCTCGTCTCCCAGTACTTACCTGCACGAAACCTCCGATCCTCACAAGATCTCCTTCTCTACTCCCCTCTTATCTCCTCTTCCCACAATCGCATACAAGATTTCTCTCGCGCATCACCCCTACTCTGGAACTCTCTACCACATCATATCAGACTCTCACCTACCATCGAAACCTTCAAAAAGAGCCTGAAGACCCACCTCTTCCGACAAGCCTATAACCTGCAGTAACCACCGATCGACCAAACCGCTGCACGACCAGCTCTACCCCCGCCTACTGTATTATCACCCATCCCTTGTAGATTGTGAGCCCTCGCGGGCAGGGTCCTCTCTCCTCCTGTACCAGTTATGACTTGTATTGTTTAAGACTATTGTACTTGTTTTTATGTATACCCCCCTCACATGTAAAGCGCCATGGAATAAATGGCGCTATAACAATAAATAATAATAATAATTAATGATATATATTACAGATATTTAGAAAATCAGGATACAAAACAACTTCAAACAAAAGCTTAGTCCTGGACCCTGTGACAGATGTGCTGAAATATAAGGACCCAGGGCAGATTTTCGCAGCGCTGTGTACCCATGATCTGCTACTAATATGTGTATGACTGTCCCTGTACTCAGCAGCATGATCAGGAGAATCATGAAACTAGTGAGCAGGGCAGTGCTTCCTGTGATCAGTCACAGGCACTGGGTAGAGTGATTGTAATTCTCCCCATCCCCCTATGCCAGCATGTGTTGCTGTTTGGCCACTAGAGGGCGCTGTCATCCTCTCTCAGAGCCGAGCTGGGAGGCTCATAACACTGAGCACATCTAACCTACATAACATAACCCTGAGACGCTCTTCCTGGGTTCTCATTAGTAGCAGCAGGGCGGTAAGCACAGGTAGCTGTTGTGGGATTATCTGCGTCTCCTATGAGCCATCAGGCTTGCAGCTCTCTGGGGTGACTTGCTCTGGTAGAAGTTGGTCGCCCCGGCTACTTGCCCCAGCAGGTGTGTTTGGTGTCAGGAGCTCCTGCCGATATTTAGGTGTCTCCCAAACACAAGTGACACTAACTCCATTGCACAAGTGATAAGGAACGGAGGGCGGTGACCGTGCTGCGGGTCCAGAGGTGGAGAGGTGGCGGAGGAGAGGGGGTCAAGGAGGAGAACGACCCTGGTAGCCGCGGTGGTCCTGGCAGGTTCAGAGCGGTCTTGCGCCCTCGTCGCTTCCGCCGCTGTCGTTTCTCGTGTGTGTTTGTGCGCTGCTGCGCGTCTCCCAGCACCCCGACCCTGCACCACCCGAAGAGGACATCGGGGGGAAGAGGAGGAGGCGGCAGTATGGCTTCTACCACCTGCACCAGGTTTACTGACGAGTATCAACTCTTCGAGGAGCTCGGGAAGTAAGTGCCTCTGACTTCACCTATTCCTACTGTGCACCTAAGCGTACTATGCATGGACATATCATGTATCTCATCTGTGGTACAAGAATTGTATCTCATCTGTACATGCAGGCAGAGCATCTCCTATATCTCATCTGTTAAGGCGTCCACACATACTTCTATACGATTACAGTATATCTGGGTATCCCTCATTTCCAGTCATTCTCTATGTGCATCCATACAAACCTATAGATATACTGTATCCCATCAGTATAGACATTAAATGTAGCCGCACTGTACACCTACAGCTGACCTCTCCATCTCATGTATGCACTGTTCTATACCATGTCCTTTCGGACACTGACTCGTGTCACAAACATGCCAGTATCTCCCCTGTACATGACATATACACGCAGGTCTACATGAACAATGCTCCTGTGCCATGTATTTATGAGAATCCAGCTAATAACAGTGGAGAATAGCCTAACCTGCTATATTACAGAGGGGATCCATATGTCACACCCTTTATGAGGGGCTGTCAGTATATGTAACCTTGATACAGACAACCTGCAGTGTCTATAGATCCAGGATCCATGTACTGAGAGGAGAGGCGCTGCCGCTCATGAAAACTCTATTAAATGTGGAAAACCCAGTCAGGATATGGAATTGTACTACAATGCTGTGTTCTGATGCTACGCTACACCCTGTAAGACATCAGAGAGCGGCACCCATACTGGCCTCCGGCACTAGCCCTGTTCACACTGCTGCCATGTCTTCTGCTCCTCCAGGGTCTCTAATGGCTGTCACATATCTATTGGAATCTGTTTGGCGGAGCCATCATTTTTCTTTCTTGAATGTACTCTAAAAAAAAAATAATAGAACCCTGATGACACTGAAGTGCGAACGGAGCCTCGTACAAATGGAAGGAAAGCTAAAGTCCCTACTGTTATGAAGACCCTCTGGCAATCCGTGTGCTGCCATATGGTGCCTCTGTATGGCACTATATCCTCACACGGATCAATGCTTTTGGTGAGAATACCTCTGCAGTACAGCATGCAATAGAACATGCCACATGTGTGAAACTGAAACATTAGATGGGATTCTGTAGTGGGGTCTTTTCCAAGCAGTTTTTAAGGTTTTTTTTTTTTTTTTTAAAAAGAGGATTTTGGAGTGAGCCTGTTCTAAAAAAAAAAAAAAAACTCCTTAGGCTACGTTGAAATAGAATTTTCTAAAGATATGTTCACATGTCGTCTTTTGCAGACTGTCAAATCTGACAAGTTTTTCAAGATGAAGATGCTTCAGATACCATCATTCAATAGCTTAGCCAGCCCCCTTCATACAGCCTAAGGGTACGTGCACACGCTGCGGAATCCGCTGTGGATTAATCTGCAGGGATTTTGCAAAAACCGCAGATAATCCGCAGGTCCAAAGACCTGCGGATTATCTGCGGTTTTGCCTGCGGTTTGGTCCTGCGGATTCACTATCTCCACAATGGTGGAGATAGAAACCCGCAGCGGTTTCCGCAGAAAGAATTGACATGCAATTCTTTCTGCGGATTCAAAACCGCAGCAAATCCGCGCGGTTTTTTCCGCAGCGTCGGCACAGCGGTTTTTTTTTTTCCCATTCAAATGAATGGTACTGTACACCGCAGCTAAAACTGCTGCGTGTCCGCAGCGGCCAAAACCGCTGCGGAAACGCAGCGGAATCCGCAGCGTGTGCACACAGCCTTAGGCCTCGTTCAGACATTTGATTTTCTCTTACGAGTTCTATCTGTGGTTTTCACAGTAACCACACATACCTATGACATTCTTTGAGGTCGTGCACATGTGCAATTTTTTTTCGTTGGACCGAGTAGGCCATGGAAAATTTTGGGGATATATAAGATTTTGATCCAAGCATTGGATCAAAGTCTGCAATTCAAGTCTGTGGATCTGTGAAATAAATGGTACCGCACACAGATGACTTCATGCTGTCAGAATGGAGAAGGTGGAGAAACCTTTTTTTCCCCCACATACAAAAAAAACCGATAGCACTCGGACCAGACTCTGAACGGACTCTGATCAAAATAATCGGTCTGTTTTTCTCCTACGTGAGAACATTGTATATAAGAATGGGACCCAATTGTGTGAAGCACCAAGAGTGCAGCTGCCATGTTATGCTCTGAGCTATTATAGGGCATGTTCTTTTTCTAGTGTATTTCTGCCTGCTTATGATTGGTCAGCATCATACAGGGAGAAGAAGAACACGCCCACAGTTTTTTGTTTTTTTTTTAAGTCCAAGTGAGTGTTAACTCACCAGGTGGCAAATATTTTCATTGCTAATATCTACGTATCATAGAGTTGAAATGGAAAAAAAAATATTTTTATTCTGCTCTGCAACCAATATTACACACTGTCCAGTTCAATATGAAAAATTTGGTGAAAAGTCCTCTTTGAACACAATCAACATAAACCTATTTCCCAGTTATATAAATTAAGGTGAACATTAGTGCTGATGCTTCTTCATGCATTTCATCAATATCACAAATATTTAGCTCTTATTTTTAAGTATGTAAGGCAGGGGTCCCCAACCCGTAGCTCGGGAGCAACATGTGGTTCGCGGTCCCATGAATTGTGGCTCGCAACTGTCTGCCAGCTTGGTGCATTAGGTCCAGATCTAGCAAAGCAAACAGGTATGAAGAGCACATTTCAAAATGGTGAATTTCTGAGTAGCCCTGCACAGAAGAGCAGATCTGGATGCGTTTTACTAGTCTTAGGGGTCTAGAGATTTAGGTATGGTACGCTGGAGGATGGTACTACCTGTTAGAGGAGGTGCTCAAAGCTGGATGTGACAGTGTGTTGGGAGTCCTTGATGGGAGAAAACTGAATGGGGGTATTGTGGGAACCCCTGGATCTCAGTGTACTGCTTCGGAGTGATTTCTGTGGAAAAGCTTTGGTTATCATTATACCTGTAATGGGGGCTTTGGTTGACACTACTTTGAAGGGGGCAGGAGCAGAATGTGGCTCGCTTCTCTCTCTGAGCTGAATGTGGCTCGCAACCCTCTGTCTAAGCTGAATGTGGCTCTCAACGTCAGAAAGATTGGGGACCACTGAAGTAAGGTATGGATGAGACCTCCTGTGGTTAGGTTGCTTGTAGGAGGGTATACCATTGGGAACATGCCAAGACAGTTTTACTCATCAAACTAGTTTTATAGTTGTATAGGTCCTAAAACAACATGTCTTGTAGTAATCCAACTTGCCATTAATGAGAAATTGAGCTTTGCCGCCAAATCCAGATTTTTCTGGAAGTGCATTAGAGACAATGAATGTACTGTCCATTAAGTAACGCCCCTTATACATTTCCAGGGTGAATTGCATGAGGCTTCAGATCTCAAATTCTCAGCGAGGGCACACCGGATATTACAAGATGGGTGTCATTTTCATTACAACCTGTACAACCAGATTATTTCTTTGATGACATTGTCTTGAGAGATACTCTAATACAACAGAAAAGTTTTTAAGAGACTCTCTGCAGAAATGGTTTCTTCCCGTTTTAGAAGCTGTGCCCTCTCCCCTTCCCCAAAAATGGTACTGAGGATATCAACCTTGGGTGCTACGATTGCAGGTAAAAATGATTATATCTCTCCTTGTAGAGTGAGGGATGCCTTGTTGAATCACTTTTACTGCCTTGGTTGTGAGACTTGAGGGGAGGGCTATAACTATAGGTCAGTGTGATATATTATGTGGGTATCATTTTGTGTATATTTATATTTTATGGATTTCCATAGTGTTCTCTTGTTGCCCTGTATCATTGCGTGTATTCCCATATTGTCGAGTCTCTCAATTACCTTCCAAAAGTCTTATAATTGAATTAGCTCACTTACTGTCTGCAGCCTGACTGTATCTATGCCTCTTGATCAACCCCCTGTAGTGCCTTAATCCCTAAGGCACCTTTGTCAGGTCTGAAAACCGCCCCAACCTGTCTGACTACCCCTGGACATAAGGAGGGGGCTGGGGAGGACAGGAGTTGTTCAAGTCAGACCCTGTGTGGTGATGATCGTGTGAAGACAGCACGTCAGAGAGAAGGGGAAGCATATGTACCCATTTTATCCTCTGCTGGATTATTGGACTCTCATCTCCTTGGACATTCATCCTGTTATTGAACTGCATTCGTGTTCTGGACTATTGTATCCTCAGAGTGGTGGATTGTTTATTGACCTTTTAGTTATGCCTATAATAAAACTCTTGGGATTGTTCACACTTCCCTCGCTCTGTTGATTGTGTGGTATTGGAGAAGGACCCCTTGACAGTCAGGTCTGATTAGGAGGTGTTTGGAAGAATAGAACATGTGAATGAAGAAGTTAAATTGCAACCTCGATTTGAGTATTTAAGGCTCTTCTGGGTCAAAGAAGAGACTAGAACTAAGGCCGGGGTCAGACTTGCGAGAAACTCGCACGAGTCTCGCATGTCAATACCCAGCACTGCCGCCCACACTCGGGACTGGAGCGTTCAGCTGCATAGAAATACATGCAGCTGAACTCTCCAATCTGAGTGCCGGGTATTGACGTGCGAGTTTCTTGCAAGTCTAACCCCGGCCTTATGCTGTTGTTAGAATGGCCGTATATTCTCTCATGCAAGACAATCGGGCCGATTATGCTAGTGTCAGAGTTTGATCCAAGTGTCATCTTAGTGTGATCTGATTCTATTGCAGCACAGGTGTGGAGAAGACTGAGAACTTAATTTCTCTGTCTGAGTCCGCAGATGTTGGACTGCACTTGGATGACATCCGAGTGCAGTCAGATATTTTGCACGCACCCATAGACTTGTTTGGATGCGTGTGTTTCTGGGATCATTCGCAGCACATTTTGAGATTTTTCTTTGTCATGCTGAATTGGCATGAGAAAAAAATTGCAGATCTGCACTGCCCTATAGTATAACATTGGGCCGAGTGCCATCCAATAAAACACCTGCGAGCACTTGGCCATGATATACACCAGTGTGAGCGAGCCCTTAGAGTTGGATTATCAGACATGCAGATCTTATGGAGACAGTATAGCACCAGGAGAGGAGTACAAGAACCGGATATTGGCTGAGCGCTGAGTGACCAATCCGAAATGGGGAGACCGCCTTTTCCCTATCTGAGTTGTGCAGAGACTGTGCTGTCTTTTAGCCTATTTTCTTTTATCCTTCTTTATAGTGATGTTTGCAAATGAATGCAGTATATTTTATTGTTTTAAAGAAAGTTTCTCATCAATGGGTCTATGTTTGCTTGGGCTGACTCGTTGCATTGCCATCCTTCACAACTTCTTTACGGGTGCCTAAAAATTATAGGTGCCTAAAAATCATCAACTTGTGATGCAAATACCAACAACGCTACTTGGGAGCCCTGACTTTTCTATACAACGATGGCTACTACAGCAATATATTAATGTTTCTATAGTACATACATTACAAGTCTGTGTGAATTCACCATCGTTGGTCTACTCTATGTCTATGTCTCCTCAGGAAGGTGCATCTGTTATACAAGGTCTATTGCATCTTCTATATTCTGTATGACTAATATTCTGCATAAATGACTTTGCTTTCATATGAATGGCCAGTAACATGGCGTATGGATATATAAAGCACCACTGACAAGTTATCTGTTGGTATCGGAGCAGGAAACGGTTCCAGTTATGTGTGGGGTTATCAGCACTGACAGTGTGTGTGTAATATCAGCTAGCAGATGGAGCCAAGACGTCTCCTGGCTTTCAGCTCTGAGCACACAATGATGTCTCCAGTACAGGGAATCCCTCGCCCAAGATCTCGGCTGTACAGTATAGTAGAAGTGTCTGGCACAGAGCAGGTTCTCCCACAGTCTATTTCTACCAGCATGTTTAGTGTTAGATCATGTGAATGTGTAGGAAATACTGTGGCATCGCTGGGGCTGATGATTCCGTAAGTCAGTGTGGCCGGAATTCTCCATTTACCCGCTGTGTTTACAGTCATTTGCAGAACGTTTCCCATTGGCATGGCCTCTGGGAACTCATTATATTCATGCCTGATTTGTGCAATCAGAAGATACATTAATACCTACAGAGAATTCCCCATGCATAATCTTGACACGTGATGTGCTCTGACTAGTGTTGAGCATTCCGATACCGCAAGTATCGGGTATCGGCCGATACTTGCTGTATCGGAATTCCGATACCGACTTCCGATATTTTTTCAATATCGGAATTCGGAATCGGAAGTTCCAAGTTGATTGACAGATTGACGTCATCATGATGCGCGGTGTGTGCGCATCATGATGCGCCGTCATTTCGGGCCTGCCGGGGGGCTGTGCCGGCCTGCCGGGGGGGCTGTGTGGCCTGCCCGGGGGCTGTGCCGGCCTGCCGGGGGGGCTGTGTGGCCTGCCCGGGGTCTGTACCGGCCTGCCGGGGGGCTGTGCCGGCCTGCCGGTGGTCTGTGCACCCTGTGGGGGTCTGTACCGGCCTGCCGGGGGGCTGTGCCGGCCTGCCGGGGGGCTGTGCCGGCCTGCCGGGGGGCTGTGCTGATGTCCGGGGGTCTGTGCAAGCATCGTCCGATGGGACTACAAGTCCCATCGGGCGATGCCTGCTACCATGACAGTGATTGACACATTAGCCAATGATGGGACAGTAGTAGTCCCATCATCCGGCTAATGTGTTAAATGTTAAAAAAAAAAAAAAAAAATACTACATACATACTACATGCATGCTATATACTACATACATACTACATATATACTACATACATACTACATACATGCTACATACATACTGCATGCTACATACATACTACATGCATGCTACATGCATGCTACATACATACTACATGCATGCTACATACATACTACATGCTACATACATACCACATACATACTACATACATACTACATGCATGCTACATGCATGCTACATACATACTACATGCATGCTACATACATACTACATGCATGCTACATACATACTACATGCATGCTACATACATACTACATGCATGCTACATACATACTACATGCATGCTACATACATACTACATGCATGCTACATACATACTACATGCATGCTACATACATACTACATGCATGCTACATACATACTACATGCATGCTACATACATACTACATGCATGCTACATACATACTACATGCATGCTACATACATACTACATGCTACATACATACTACATGCTACATACATACCACATACATACTACATATATACTACATGCATGCTACATGCATGCTACATACATACTACATGCATGCTACATACATACTACATGCATGCTACATACATACTACATGCATGCTACATACATACTACATGCATGCTACATACATACCACATACATACTACATACATGCTACATAATACATGCATGCTACATACATACTACATACATACTACATGCTACATACATACCACATATATACTACATACATACAATACATTCATACAATACATACATAGACATACAGTACATATAACATAGAGTAACATACTTACCAATACTTGTCACATTGTTCCCCGAAGCCAGTGTCTTTTCCTGAATAAATATTAACATAACAAACCACAAAAATACTCACCCACGATCCGAAGCAGTCCACGAGTGTGTCCCACGACGATCTTGGGTAGAGAACTGCAGCATCAGATGATGCTGCCGTTCTCTACGGGCTGCAGGAATCCAATGACGGAAGGTAGGTATCCTTCCGCACTGTATTCCTCCGCCACTTAAAAAAAAAAAAAGTCCCTAGTCTTACTTTATGCCATTGCTGCATGGGAATTTCCCACACAGCAATGGCATAAAGTGAGACTAGGGACTTTTTTTTTTTTAAGTGGCGGAGGAATACAGTGCGGAAGGATACCTACCTTCCGTCATTGGATTCCTGCAGCCCGTAGAGAACGGCAGCATCATCTGATGCTGCAGTTCTCTACCCAAGATCGTCGTGGGACACACTCGTGGACTGCTTCGGATCGTGGGTGAGTATTTTTGTGGTTTGTTACGTTAATATTTATTCCGGAAAAGACACTGGCTTCGGGGAACAATGTGACAAGTATTGGTAAGTATGTTACTCTATGTTATATGTACTGTATGTCTATGTATGTATTGTATGAATGTATTGTATGTAGTATATATGTGGTATGTATGTAGCATGTAGTATGTATGTAGTATGTATGTAGCATGCAGTATGTATGTAGCATGCATGTAGTATATATGTAGTATGTATGTAGCATGCATGTAGTATGTATGTAGCATGCATGTAGTATGTATGTAGCATGCATGTAGTATGTATGTAGCATGCATGTAGTATGTATGTAGCATGCATGTAGTATGTATGTAGCATGCATGTAGTATGTATGTAGCATGCATGTAGTATGTATGTAGCATGCATGTAGTATGTATGTAGCATGCATGTAGTATGTATGTAGCATGCATGTAGTATGTATGTAGCATGCATGTAGTATGTATGTGGTATGTATGTAGCATGCATGTAGTATATATGTAGTATGTATGTAGCATGTAGTATGTATGTAGCATGCATGTAGTATATATGTAGTATGTATGTAGCATGCATGTAGTATATATGTAGTATGTATGTAGCATGCATGTAGTATGTATGTAGCATGCATGTAGTATATATGTAGTATGTATGTAGCATGCATGTAGTATGTATGTAGCATGCATGTAGTATGTATGTAGCATGCATGTAGTATGTATGTAGCATGCATGTAGTATATATGTAGTATGTATGTAGCATGCAGTATGTATGTAGCATGCATGTAGTATATATGTAGTATGTATGTAGCATATATGTAGTATGTATGTATCATGTAGTATGTATGTAGCATGCATGTAGTATGTATGTAGCATGCATGTAGTATGTATGTAGCATGCATGTAGTATATAT